>NC_140935.1:106458079-107658079 GCF_014529385.1 Adiantum capillus-veneris
GACAAACCCCTGCATCCGATACAGTGAAATCACAACGGGCCGAGGGGGTCATATCAGCTGAAGATGAAAGAGCCGAGGATGAGGAAAGGTCAAATGAGCATATGGAAGGTGCTAGTGTACAACCAGAGGGGCTTATGGAGGAGACAATGAAAGAGCCAAGTCAGCCAGTGGAGGAGCCAAAAGAGCCTATGGATGAAACCCAAGATGAGGAAAGCAGGCCAATGGATGAGCAAAAGGATATGGATGAGGAAAGCAGGCCTAGGGATGAGCAAACTGATATGGATGAGGCAAGGATGGATGATGCAAGCCAGTCAACCGAGGCAGAGGAAAACACCTTGGAGGAAACCTTGAATGAGGCAGAAAGAGCCATGGGGGAGACCCTTGATGAAGATATGAATGATGAAGCTAAAGCAGAGGAGAGCAGCAACGACAACAACACTATAGAGACCCAGTATGGACCCTTTCTACCTGTAGATACGGTTGTTCCGGTAATGTCTATTCAAGTATGGCAAAATATGTTCAGCTTCTAACTACTTATATGTACTTGTCAACTTTTACAGAGGTTGATTATCTTGGACCTCAATGGATTGCTGCTGATGCGCGTGCCTCTCGGTGACACAGAACCCTTTGAGGATTTGCAAACGTTTCGGATGGGAACTTGTCGAGTCGTGGTTCATCCAGGAACTAAGGAATTTATTCAGTTTCTTCTTCTGTGCTTCAGAGTTGCCATATGGTCTTCAATGCAAAGGCCAAACTTGTCGCCACTAGTTACAATGGTTTACGGTGTATGCGGCGCTCACACATCAGATTTTGCCTTTTTGTATGATCAAAGAAAATGTGTTACCGTCGAGGGCCACTACCACCCTAAAAAACCACATTTACCTCTTTTGTACAAACCATTTAGCCAAATCGGTGTACCCTTTGATGCAACTAATACACTACTGATTGATGATACTCTTGAAAAGGGAGAACTAAATCCACCGGGAACAACTATCTCACCACCTTCTTTCGAGGGGCATTCCTTTGATTTTTACCTTGAAAACATTCTGATTCCATACTTACAGAAATTGTATCTCAGTCCATTGTTCACGGACGAGTTTGTACTTTCTAATGAATTAAGATGACTCTTCTATCATGTCTTTGTCTTGTCTAACATTGAGAGAGAGAGAGAGAGAGAGAGAGAGAGAGAGAGAGAGAGAGAGAGAGAGAGAGAGAGAGAGATTTGACATGCTAAAGAAATGTATTTCAAGCACACTTATATTCACAGGGCACAATTGACAAATGAGCTCAAAAAACTTCATGTATTGAAATTCATTCGTATACACTTGGGTTCACAAGAATCTCTGTTACATTGACACTATTTCAACCCGACTATCCAACTCTTTGCACAAAATATCTTTTTCCCTTCGCCGCATCACCTTACGGCCAGCTAGGAAAAAGGAAAAATCTGATAGGTCCCTGTCCATTGACTCTTCAATTATGTCATGCTGTAACTGCATAGCTCCCTTATTGTAACCACCAACATTAGGCCATGCTCTTTATCAATCACTTCCACATCCATAGCAGGATTACCTTCCAAACCTACAGAAACCTGGTCCATAGGAATGTACTTACCATTGAGCATTTGTGATCGCATATACCAAAAGGAGAGTAACAGTGATTGGCTTGCAATCATGTACTTGACAACTAGAGTATCAAGCGCGACCTCACACCGTAAGCCAATCTCTTCCTTTACATACCATCCTCTGTCAAGAAGTTTGTCACAGGATGATTGCTCAAATGACTTGCACATGAACATAGTTTTCGTAACACGGATATTGTAGCTATGAAACAACTCTATGAAGAGTGCAACAGGACAAAAGTTTGCAATTCTAACCACTTTCGTGGGAATAGAGCTACGTAGAGACCTCTCTGTATCCTTGTAGAGCTTACTTCGCATTGCCTCCACCATTGTTTCCTCGGGAACTGACCAGTCCACAGTGTTCCAATCGGTTTGGTAGAGGCAGTTTCAGCAACATGCCATTCTTATTCCCTGAGTTGAGTTGGTAGAAGTGGTCATAAAAAAATATTCCTTCATCAGCCAGGCTTTTGCTGCTCCTCCCTAAATACTGTAGAGAACCAATGTGGACATGAACAACAAGGATGACGATGATGGGCTCCATCAAAATTGTACGAGAAAATTTTGGCACCTAGCTACATATTATGGGACATCTCACACAAAATGCACCCTCCGAAAAGGCATCTTTAGAAGCCCTATGGGGGAGCCCGCTAAGTCCCTTTAAGATGCAAAGCTTGACCTTCTCAAGTAACCCACTAGCATGAATGTCAACAGTATTGCCTTGTCAAAGTTCTCATAGCTTCACAACCTCAATATACTATATTGATATTGAAAATGATTCAAAAATGTGCGTTATAGCAATTACATATCGCACAATGACGCAGCTCGCAAATCTGGTCGTCCTGCTGGCGGCGTTGGCTGTAGTACTTGGCTCGCGGGACGCCGTAGGTATGATAATACTAATTAATGGTGGTGATTCGATATGAATTAAGGTTTACGCTATGAATATGTAGGAGGGCGCGTCTAGGTCTGACGGACGAGGTGTTGACGGACATCGTGATGAAGGAGCTGTGCCAGGAGGGTGCAGCGGCGGCGGAGGACATCGTGCACGAATGTGGGCCCATCGTATCTGGCACGGGCACCTGTTTCGAGCCCAACACTCCCTTCGTACACGCCTCCTACATCATCAACTCTTCCTGGCAGCGCCGCAACTCCCGTGGCCAGATTGTGCCCTGCAACTTCTTTGTACGTCGTTCTTTGTACTTCTGTTAGTTCACGAATTCCGCTCCGCTCCGCTAAATTTATGTGTCGATTTTTGCAGGTAGCTCCATCTTTGATTTAATTATAGGGACCACACATTTCTCTTTTTTCGTAATCAAAATGTTTCATGCGCTGCTATTTTTGTTTTATCTTTGGAGTTGACCTGTAACTTTGGCAATCTCACTCTCTCTCTCTCTCTCTCTCTCTCTCTCTCTCTCTCTCTCTCTCTCTCTCACACAATGACCATCTCCCTAAGATAAACTGGTGGATAGCTGCAATAATGTCCTCGATTGTTGGGAAGGAATTAACATAATCCATGTCTATCGCATTCCGAGCGATCCATGAATGACTGTTTGCAAAAGTGCAAATGGGTGTCTTGGAAGAATGCATGGCCAAAAGTGAGTCTGGATTTAGTAAGCTTGATGTTTCATGTATTTCTCCATTGTTTACTACAAAGACTTTGCCCACAAAGAGGATGCATGCTTTGTGCAAGCTATGGATGAAGCAACGAGCTGTTCACAACTGCAATTATCCATAATGTATGCTTTTATGTATACATTAGAGGAGGGTGAAGGTTTTTTTAACACTAGATATGTAATCGGACACTCAAGTAAAAACCCATATATGCATATGGCCGGGAGGTTGCATTGTCCTCACCGTATTTTGATGCACCATAGGATATTTTCCCTTTCCTCAGAAACTTGTTATCTCCTCCAGTGTTGGAGGGTCACGACATGCTTCTCCTCTAGTGTTGGAGGCTCACTTTTTTTTTCATTTACAATGAGAAGTCTCTACGTTCATCAACCTCACCTTGCTCTCATGAATACTTTGATCACCATCTCTCTATCATGCTTACCACAACCATGTTAGGCATATTTGGCAATCAACTCGCTACAATATACGACATTTCTAATAAAAAGGTCATCAAGAACCTTGCATGGTTTTCTGAGGGCATCACATTCTACATGCACATTGAACAAAGCATCCATGAGCACAGTATGTACGATCGTTACATCCCCCCCCCCCGTCACTCTGCTCTGCTCATGTGGCTAGATCTACACTTCTAAGGCTTCTCTTATAATAAAACATGTGATTTTCACATATTAATAGAGAAAATGACACCATGCACACACTCACACAACTTCACACCTTCACACAACACAAGAAATCCCCTTACTTTCTTTGCCTCAATTAAGGTTCAATGAAAAACCGTTGGGTTCTCAACTCAATTTGGGTTCCAAACTTCTTCAACTATAAGACCTTATCTAATTGCAAACACTACGAAGTGAGTCAAGTTGATCAAGGCTTGGAATCACAGTCGATTACCATCAAAAGGCACAACAAGGACCACCAAAAACACCAAAAATCTAGTCACAAAATTCCTCTCTCAAACCATTGCAAATGCTTTACCAAGCTCCGCTCTGTTGGACTCTTTGGTGTAGCCTCAACCCCGATGGCACTGATACAAGGCCATATTATCTTGTAGAAAGCCACACCTTCTTTCCTCAATTCTTTGCACAAAGATATCCATGGAAGACTTAAAATTTCCATATACTCTCCCAAGTGAAAAGTTGTAGAGAAGAACACCTCATTCACTACCCTCAAAAATAGAATGTCAATAATTCGGTACTACATAGGACCACCTAGAGAAACCGTACTTCCTCTTATACTGACCTTTTTATTGAACCTTAGTAGAGACAAGACAAATGATTGTAGATGAGAGAGAGGGAGAGAAAAAAGGGAGATGACATGCTACACGTAGAGCCCCAAAGGGTGTGTAGAACTAACACACTAGATGTGTGTATATTGTAGGGACCAAGGGCTATGTTTCTATATTTAGAAAACTCTATATATAGATCCAACAATCTCACTCAAACAAAGGTCCCTAAATTTGGGTGAAAAGAAAACCCACAACACTATATACACACACCGCTCTATTAAAAATTCAATAACAGATTACAAAATATATATATTTGGGGAGCTACATCACTCCTCTTTTACAGTGTTCCCTTAAAGGTCTTTGGACAATATATTGTCATGATCGTAGGACGATGATGTTGGAAATAAATGGTAACACTAGTATAGATTTAAGATCTAGAGCTTTTGAGTCCCCCATAGTTATTTCTTCCATAAGTTTTTTCCTTTAATTTTTGAGAAGCATATGCACAAGTTGATGTTAGAAATAACCATGAGACCTAGAGAGACAGGTCACATCGTAAATGCACTAGATTATTCTTCGACGATATAATCATCTACTTCAAATTCACTGAGGAGCACAAGAAACACCTCCAAGTAATTTTCCATGCTTTGAGAGACAATAATATTTTCATTAATCAAAAGAAAAATGAATTTTTATTGCTATAAATCCAATACTTAGATCATATTATCTCTCAATTTGGTATCCGTATGGATCCCACAAAGTTGGAAGTAACCAAAGAATGGCCTAAACCAAGGAATTTACATGAGCTACGAAGATTTAGGTATGTGTTCATACTATAGGTAATTTATCAAAAACAAAATCATTAATAGCAAGTCCACTACATGATCTAACCAAAAATAATTTTAAGTATGCATGGACTAGAAAGGAGCAAGACGCTTTCCAGATGCTCAAACAAAATCTTATCTCTCAACCCACTTATTTTATTGGATCTCACAAAGCCCTGTGAGGTCCAATTTATGTGGTAATTGCCTTGGAGAAATTTTAACTCAAGAAGGGAATTCCATAGCATATGAGAGTAGGAGATTGAATTCCAACAAGGAATTTATTAAAAAGAGCTACTAGCTGTCTTACCTGACCTAGTAACATGGAAATGTTATCTCCTAGGGACTCCATTTATTCTATGTACCGATCATCAAAGCCTCAATAACCAATGATCTTTTTGAAAAACAAATGAGGTGGAAAAATTTTCTTTTGTAATTCAATTTTCATATTTTCACATTGCAAGCAAGCATAACCAAGTGGCTGATGCACTTTCTCGACAGCCAAAGGTAAATGCTGTGACAATAGCAACTCACAATGTCTTTCTTTTATTATAGATAAGTATGCTACTAATTCAATTTTTAAAGATGTAATTTTTTCCCTTGTGTTAGGGAAGAAAGAAGAACCATTTACCTTGCAGGATGGTTATCTTCTCTACAGCAATAGGCTATGTGTTACTCACTCACTTCGTGAGAAAGTAATGTATGAATCTCATGCTCCTCCTTATGCGGGGCATAGAGGGATTCAATCTAATCTACAAGGAGTAGAAACATAATTCTATTTGCCTACAATGAAAGTAAACATACAATGTAACATTTAATGCACCAGTAACTTGTGTGTAGTTGAAATTGATTACATAGTGAGCATCTCATTAAGAACAAGTTCCTAATAAGCATAGAGAGAGTACTTAATCTGAGAAAGCAGCATAGCAATTTACACCTAGCTAATTTGGCATTGAAAATACTTGCAATTGGCAACAATTGAGGACCGGATCTACATGGAGCCGGTCCTCCTCCATAAAGGCTTTGTATTATAGCTACTTCTCCCATCAAAGGAGACTTTTGTACAATACAATCTTTGTGTTCCTTAACAAAACTAGTTGGTGCAATGAAGATGGAAGCTTCATGCACCAAATTATGATTGAGAAACACACCTAGAGTCCCTAGCCTCAGTCCCAAGACCTCACACACCTTCAAAATTGGTGAGAGCTAGCAGAGAATGAGGATAAATTGAGAGGAAGAAGATGTATCTTACGGGAAAGAAGTATTCTCCTCACATAATCACTCTAATAGCATGTCTTAGCTTAGTAGTTAGCATGGTAGAGAAGATGAGCATGCCATTGAATATTGGCTCTTGGTTTGATTTGCATTCCATAGCCAAGAGTTGTTGGTGTAGGCCACTACTTATCAAGGCTTGGAGAAGGAGATGGAGTTCTTCTTGCACCATGAGTTGTGTGTGTGTGTGTGTGTGTATCATAAAAGATAGAATAAAATGCCAAACCCCCTCTCTCTTGGTTGACCCCTCTTAATTTTTGCTCATGCTGCCATCCTATTGGCTCCTGCAAAGCTTAGCCAATCACAAATTAGAAGCATAATTGATAGCCTTGTGACATGTGTCCCCCTTTCCCCTTTTGTGAGAGCTTTAGGTAAAATACTATATTTAAACTCTCATCGGGCCTTTTAGTCTTTTGGTCAATAGGAATCAGGCAAGCCATTGGGCTGCTGGATGCTCATTGGACCCCTTGTAGACTCTCCAATAGTCTTCTAGGGAGCTTAATTTTTATTGGTTCTTTTATCAAGAATTTTTAAATTGATTAGACTAATTCTCATTGGTCCACCTCTATGACCATCCAATAGGATTTGAGGGGAGATTGGGGGTAGCTAGCCTAGCAGCCTGACATGTTTCCAGTATTCCCTTTGTGTAAAGGGGGAGATTTGGAGTGTTTGTGTGTGTTTCTCTCTCATCCCATACTATTAGAGCTCTCCCCCTCCTTCATAGGGATGTGGGAAGACTTTTTAGTCTTCCCATAATCATCCAATTTTCCCTCTACTTTGGCCATTGGACAATTGAGTTAATTTTAGGAATTGTAGCTTATGGAATCCTTAATGGAGCTGAACCTTAGGTCTTTTAAGCCCCATTGAAGCACATTGATCTTTTGTAGAGTGTCCCCTTTGGATCCCTATTTTCCCTCCTTTGGATCCCTGTAGAGGTTGGTCTCGCAGCCTTACCAATATTCTAGATTTTACTCCCCTAGTATTTACCCATATTAAATGATCAGTTTAACATGAGAAAATCATTTGGAAGAATTAGATATTATTTTTTATGACATTACCTTTCTCTTGAAATCATAGTCGTCCTTGACTATGAGGTAGAGAAGATAAAGCCTAGTCATTGGTTCGTTTGCTAGCGGGTAGATGATCCCTATTTTACCCGCCAACACCATCCTAGAATGGATGACTAGTCCATTTGGTGCTTGAGAGCCTTAGCTGCCCCCGCAAGGATGTCTACACTTTAGTCCGTATCAATCTTCCATAGTAGAGTGACAAACTCTACTTGGTGTTTGGGAGATGCCGTCTCCACAAACATGATTGTAAGCATGCATACCTATTAAAATTTGTGCACAATAAAGAAAAAGAGAGTCTTATAAGACAATAACTTTGTTCATTTATACATATTTACATTTGCTTACTCTAGGGAATCAATGTAAGCATTCACGAGGTTTAGGTTATTCTTTAATTGTATGCCTTGCATCCATCTAGCATCTTCAAAAGGATAATTTTTAAACTTGATAAGATATAATTGGATAGTATTACCACCTTGTAATACCTTGTAATACCTTGTATTCATGTCGGAGAATGGACTCGGGCTGCATTACCTCTTCTTGGTCCTCGATCTCCGGTGGATCTTCAGTTATTGCTTCTTGAGGTGGCTCTCCTTTCTAAGGCTTAGGTGGAAAGCATTGTGTATGAGCCAATGGTTGGGCAACTTAGGTTGATAGGTCATCTCATTGATTGGTCTAAGAATCTGAAAGAGACCATAGTACCCTTTTGCTGACTTAGCATACTACTTTTGGTGTCCTGTAGGATTCTTGCCCGTTGTATCGAGGCTTGGGAAACTTTAGCAAGACCCAATAATTTTTCTTAAACGCTAGGGATATTTTATCCTTATCAGAAACAACCTTTTGCCTTTCCTTAGAGATGGATATAGCATCCTTAATCTTTTGATGAGATTCTTGTAGGTCTTGGCTATATTCATCTACAATGAAGATTTTCCCATGTACCTTGAGTAGCAAGGGGCTTTTTGATCTTCTCTCTATCACCTCAAAAGGTGCTTTTCCCATGGAAGTATGTACAATGTTATTTTAAGCATAGGGCCACCAAGGGTAAGTACTTCTCCCATTGGGACTTTTGATCTAGTTTTGTGACATAATCTTTTAGTAGATCAAGAATTGTTGGGTGAGCTATTTCACTTTGGCCATCCGTTTGGGGATGATAGACCAAAGAGACGTTTAGTCTTGTGCCTAAATTCTCAAAGAGACCCTTCCAACAATTATTGGTCATTTAGGATCTCTATCTGACACCTATAGACATTGGCAAGCCATGGTATTTGAAGATTTGTGAGATAAATATGGTTGCCATTTGATGGGCCTTGATAGTCTTTTTGACATGTATGAAATGTGTTTGTTTGTTAAACCTGTCTACTATCGTCCATATTCTTGTATTCCCATGGATAAACTTGGGAAATCCAAAGATAAAATCCATGGATATGCTCTCCCATTGTGAATTAGGGATTGGAAAAGGTTGAAGCAATACAGGTTGCTTCCCTCTATCAAATTTCTTCTTTTGGCATATCACACATTTGAAACATCCTCTTGTATATTTTCTTTCATGGCAGACCAATAGAAATATGTTTCTAGCCCTTTTATTGAATCCCTCTATGCCCCGCATAAGGAGGGGCATGTGATTCATACATTACTTTCTCATGTAGTGAGTTAGTAACGCATAGTCTATTGCCATAGAGAAGATAACCATCTTGTAGGGTAAATGGTTCTTCCTTCTTCCCTACTGCAAGGGCTGAAATCACATTTCTAGAATCGCGATCGATACCGTTCTCATCTATCATAGAAGATAGATCATTGTGAGTTGCTATGGATACCGCATTTACTCTTGGTCGTCTTGCGAGTGCATCAGCCACTTGATTATGCTTGCCAGCAACGTGAGAAATATGAAAATGAAATTGCAAAAGGAAATTTTTCCACCTCATTTGTTTGTCGGAAAGCCTAGTTTGCGTCATGAAGTACTTAAGGCTTTGGTGATCTGTCCGCAGAATGAAAGGAGTCCCAGCAAATAGTGCTTACATGAGTCTAATGCATATAGAACTGCGAGGAGTTCCTTTTCATATATGCCTAGATCTTGCTCAATAGGGTCGAGCCTTCAACTTTCATAGGCTATGAAGTGCCCTTCTTGGAGTAAAAGAGCTCCAAAAGGCAATCACCACAAGTGTCACATTGGACCTCAAATGGCTTTGAGATCCGGCAATGTAAGCATAGGTTGAGGGATAAGCTTTTCCAAGGCATTGTTCTCCTTGGCAAACCATGTATACGTAACGTCATAATGGTCCCGCGATTTTTGAGAACTTTTCTATGAAGCTTCTATAGTATGCACACATACCTATAAAGCTTCTTGGTTCATGTGGATTCCTTGGATTAGGCCATCCTTTTATTACCTCTAGTTTTGATGGATCCATTTGGATGCCATCTTGAGCGATAACGTGACCTAAATACTAAATTTCTTGTAAGAAAATTTCACTTTCTTTTCGATGAATATAAAGTATAATCTCTCGTAAAACTTGAAATAGTATTGCTTGAAATATATCATCAAAGAACACTCCAGTAAAGGTTCAATGAGACTTGAATAGCTTCTCCATCAAGCGGTTAATTGTGGCTAGTGCATTGGTCAATACAAAAGGCATGACAATGTACTCGCAAAGACCAAACATAGTGCAAAATGTGGTCTTTACAATGTCTTGATCAGCTATCCTTATTTGATGGTAGCCTTTTTAAGGTCAATCCTACTGAATTAGGTCGACCCCTGTAGCTTATCAAATAGGTCTTCTACCCGTGGAAGTGGAAACCTATTCTTGATAGTGATCCTATTTAGTGCTCTATAGTCGACATACATACGATATGTGCCATCTTTCTTTTGCACTAATAACACTCGTGAAAAAAATGGAGATGAGCTAGGCCTAACCATGCCTTTCTCAACCAACTCATGCACTTTCCACATAATCTCCTCTTGTTGAGCTTGAGAAACTCGATAAGGAGGTTTATTAGGCGGTGAGCTTCTTAGAAGAAGTTCAACTGCATGGTTGTCATTGCCTCGTTTGGGAGGTAATTAACAAGGGATATCGTCAATAAAAACATCTTGGAACCCCTTTAGGAAATTGGACAACTCTAATTCCTCTTGATTGTTTATATTTTCTTTTGCTAAAGCGTTAGGTTCATTTTGGGAATATTTAACAAAAATCATATACATGGAAATAGAGCTCTTTATTAAATTTATGAAATCTTGCTTCTGTACAATGGGTATGATACTACCCAACTCCTTAGCATCCATGTACATATCTTTTTTCCTGAAAATAAAGGAGATTTTCCTTTCAAGGAAATTAACATTGGCAGCCACGCAATCAAACCATGGTGTCCCTAGGATTACATCATCATGCTTGAGAGGAGAGATGAAGAAATCCTCTATGTCCACATAACTTTGGACATGGAACCTCAATTTCCCAATTAAGGGAGTGACTGAGGCTTCTTGCCCCTTGAAAGTACCATCGGTAGGTAGGACATCTCCCATATCATAGACTTGAATGCCTAGCTTGGTGGCCAACTGTGTGGATATGAAATTTTAAGTAGAACTAGGGTCAAAGAGAATAAAAGGATCATGTTCTCTTACCTTTCCCCAAGCATGGCATGGAGGAGATCCTTTGTGATGAGCATCCTCTTATTGAATTTTAACCAAGGTAGCTCTAGGAGCCTCATTACGTGTATTCTTGTGGGGACAATTACGATAGACATGTCCTTGATCCCCACACTTGAGACAATAGTTATCTTTTTGAGAACACTTTAGCTCTTCAGGAGAGAGTTTATTTTCACCTTTGTAAATCTGTCAGCTGAGTCAACGTCAGCTAACAGAAGCTGCAAAAGACCGAAGACTTACGAATGCACATCGAAGATCAAATCAAAGAAGTAGTAAAGATTGGAGTTACACATTTTCCAAGTTTTCCCAAAATGGTCACGTAGTGTAATTCCCGACTTATTTCAAGCCATTATAATATTTTAATTTGTTATGGGCTCAATGGAAGTTCCAAGTTGTAAATAATAGGTCACTTACTATGCTTAGGTTGCAGATTCAGTAAGTGGTGAGCCCTAAAGGCCTTGGGCGGCCGGACATTGCATACTTTTACCCTAGGTACATAAGGCAGTGTATAAAAGAAGTTAGGGTTCTCAAGTCATTTGTTGAGAGCACTCTTTGGTGAGAGCTCTTGAGGTGTGTGGGTATGGAGTCCTTGAGCTTCTCCTTGCTCGTGAGACTTGATTAACACTAATCAATGATTTATTCTCTCTCACTATGCCTCTCTCTTACTTCTTATGATTGCCTATGATGCTTAGATTAACTAGATCTTAACTAATTAGTGGTTAATTTCTCTCTAATCTTGTGTGATTTCCCTCTTTTGCTTGTGTGTGCATGTAGGTTTGATTGGAGTGTGGTGCTTGGTAGGTCTATGTGTATGTGCTTGCGATTAGTGTGTTGCATGATAGGATTAGTGTTGTGTGCGTCTTGCAATCGTAGTGTTTGTGATTGGGTTGATTGGAGGTGAAGAGAAGTGGATATGGAGATTGCCCTTCATTACGGCTTAGCTCCTCCATAGGCTCAGAAGCTCACCTCGTAGAGTTAACCATTTGTGTCGCCATGATTAGCTCACTAACCATATGAGTGTTTCCATGCCCTAGCCGGGTAGCTCATCCCTCCAGATTGATAATTTGGTTGTTCATTGGAGCTATTGCAATGATGGGCCTACGCTAGTGTAATTGTGGCATAAACGAATGCGTTCCCTTAGTAATTTCACTTGTGTATTTATGTTTTGTGGATTTTGGATGTGTGTGCATGAAGCATTGTGTTCATAATTTCCTAATGTGTTACCATATCTTGCCAATTGTGTGTTTACACACTCTAATTTCATACTAACCCCTTGCTAATTTGACTAATTTTTGCTAGCTTACTAATATGCTATGAAGGATTGGAGCATTCGACCATTCAATTGATCTTCAACAGAAAGGTAATTAAGGTGGTATTCTCAACCTCCCTAGAATCTAAGGATGTGTAGAATTGTGTAGATATCCCACCATGATGCAATGTAAAATGTTGATGAAATGCAATGTATGCTATGTTGATGTTATGGATTGAAAATTTTGCGATTATTCATTTTTTTACGCCGTCGTAATGCCGAAATTTTTAAGATTTTGTGGCGTATGATTTGACAAGTTTCAATTGCTAATTCGTGATTGTAGGTTGCTAATCGGGTGCCTAATTGAGTTAATTGAATGATTGGATGGTCAATTGCAAGTGTGTGTGCATTCTAATTGAGTGTGTGTATACCTAATTTTAGGTGTGTGTGCACTATTTTGCCCATGTTTGAGCACCTAGAAATCAATGTGCATTATGATTTTTGTGATGATCGATGTGTGTTATGCTCATGCCCAACTAATGATTTGTGAAAACACATTGCAAATCCGACAAGTTTAACCCTTTTGTGTGCGCACCTAAAGATTGGTAAAAATTGCCAGATTTTAGTGTGTGTGTACCTTCAAAATTGTTTAATTTGCATGATTGATCCGAATTTTGATTGAAAATTGGATGTATGTAATGATTAAATGCTGTGTTTTTGTGCTCAAAACTGTGATTTACACACTCCAATTGCGCCGAATTTTGACCTAATTTTGTCGATAATTTGCCTTTTTAATTGCCTAGTCTTGATTTTATTGATTAGATTCTTGGGCAATTGAATTGATGAGTTTTTTGCAATTTTATTTGGCTTCACCATTCCCCAATGTGTGGAGAATTTGTAGAAAATTTTTGGGTATTTTTCGAATAATTTTTATAATTTTTTGCATTAATTTTTTGTTAATTCCATAAAATTTGATATTTTGCGATCTTTACGAGCTATTTTGTGTGTGCTTATTTATGGCATCATTTTTTTCACATTTGTACCCTCCGTGGTCGAGTTTTGAGCGTTTTGCTATTTTCGAGGGTCGGGTTGATATTTGTGTCGTAAATCGGGTTTTCGGTAAAAGCTACTATTTTCGGTGTGCTTTTGCGTCTCAAAAATGTTCGGTTGTGAATGTCGGTGATTTTCTAATATTCCTAGAATTTCTCGGGAATTTTTTAGACTTTTTTGGCAAATTTTCAGATTTTTTGGATTTTCGGCTAATTTCGGACTGAAACTGGCTTTTCCGGGCATTAAAAAACTAAAATTTTGAAAAAAGTTTCTTCGACGAGCACCGGCTGGTTGATCTCGAGCGTGCCTTGCGGCTCATGAAATATTTTGTAAGGTAGATCTTTACGGTCTCTTGGGATAGTTTCTGTCGCCCTAAGAAAAAGAAAAAAAAATATTCTTTTACTTTTTCCACTACGGGTGAACCCACCCCACGAGCTCACTCTCACTCTAACTTACACTGTCACCTCCCCCTCACACTCCCTCACTCCCTCTCTGCCTTTGCCAGCGCGTAGCGTTAGAGAAAAACCTGGGGTCCAATGTATTTCTGTTAGATTTTGAGCTTGCCTTGAAGAAAACCGGAAAATTCAAACAAGTTTTAGTGTAAATACTGGCAAAAGCTTCAAATTTTGACCTAAAAACCGAGAGAATTTCAAGCTTGGACTTATTTTCTAGCCCTACGTGAACCACCTCTCTCTTCTACTTTAACTTCCACCCTCTCTCTCTACTCTCTCTCTCTCTCTCTCTCTCTCTCTCTCTCTCTCTCTCTCTCTCTCCCACTGCCCATGCGTACCCACCCCCCTTTTTTTGTCCTATTAACACACTACACAAAGACACCCCTAACCCTCCGGGTCCCCTTGCGCTGACTCTCGCTTACTGCACACCGAGCGCCCGCCGCAGGCGCTGCCCCCGCTGCACGTCGTGAGCACGTCTTCTATTGCGCGCTGCCGCCTTCACTCATGCTAACAAGCCTGCGGATCCACACTCTCAGCGCCCGTCAACTATCAACGGCTCCCTACAGGTAGATAAGCCTTCTAAACTTAATTAAAAAAATAACAATATAAACATCACAAAAACTTTAAACATCATCTTTAAAAAAAAACACAAAAAAAAAAAACAAAAACAGTTAAAAAAGTAAAAAATCAAAAAAGGTTTTTTAAAAATCACAAAAAACCCTTAAAAAACCACAAATAGAATAAAAAATACAACAATCCAAAAAAAAGAGAAAAAACAATTTAGAAAATCAAAAATCTCATCAAAAATATAAAAGAGTTTTAAAAATTCATTAAAAACTAAAAAAGAGTTGAAAAAATTCATGAGAAATTATAGAAACCTCTTCAAAAATTCAAAAATCTCATAGATAAATCATAACAAATTCAAAAAGTCACGAAAAAGTTCATAAAAATTTTAAAACTGATAAAAAAAATCACAATAAATCAAAAAATTCATTAAAAAACAGAAAAAAAATCTTTAAAATAACAGAAAAATTCACAAAAATAATAGAGAATTTAAAAAGGTCACAAAAAAATCCAAAAAAATCTAAAAATTGCTCGAAATAATTCCAAAATAATTTAAAATAAATGAAAAATTTCAAAAACCTACAAAAATTTCTAAAATTCTCAGTAAAATTCATAAAAAATCAAAACTTTCCCAAAAAAACATAAAAATACTTAAAAAATAAAAAATTTAAAATTTTAGAAAAAATTTTAGAAAAAATAAAAAGAAAATCACCGAAAGTGCCAGAAAAGTAAAAAAGAGTCGAAAAAAGGGGGAATGAGGCCGAAAAGTTAAAAATAGCACCGTTAAAAAAAGTCACACGTCGGGCAAACCGCACAAAAGCGAACAAGTTGAAAAGGCATAGCTGAAAAGTGTACCGCACATCGAGCAAACACAGCAATCCGAGCACATCGTGTAAAGCGGATCAGATCAGCCCAAAAAAGCAAGAAAAGCGACTAATTCAAAGCAATAGAGCATCAAATAAATTTTAAAAATTCTGCATGCGAGAACGAGCAGATGTAAGTGTAGTAGTGAAAATTAGGTTCCAATCGAACGAACAAGGACAGAACTCGCATATGATTGCAAATTAGGCTAGTACCAGCACCAGAAATTCTGCTAATCAACGCCAAAATCTGTCAATCGACAGTTTTTTTAGATTGAGCCAACATGGACTCAAATCAAGCCGAGAGTTCAAGTACAGCAGAGCAAGCCAGTAGCAGTGGTAACACAGTTATAATTGCAACAGAGTAGATTTTACAACTATATGGCTACAATGGAGACAAAGTCTTATATCCAGATATATAAGGTCATACGTATCTTATGAGCAATAAAAGCAGCATAGGAGCCAAGATTCACAGAACTCCCAGATGTTCACAGACTTCAATGGAGCCAAGTATTGCAAGCTCTAAGCATCCATTTGGTGCATATGCAATTAGGCTCATTGTACATGGATTACAATGGTCAGATCTATAGTCAAGAGCCACAATTGCAAGATCCAACATATCAACCAATAGAAGGAAATCTAATTGGAGAATCGAGTCAAAGACGGTACAAAGGTCAAGATGAAGCAGTCTATTGCTTGATGCTTAGTGTTTTGAAAGAAGAAGTCAACAACTTGACAAGCACAGAAACAAAAGCTCCTCAGCTAGACCTTGACATGACAAAACCAAATGAAATACCACCAGTCATGGCGTATTGCTCAGATTGTGGACGAAAAGGTGGAAATTTTGCTAAAGATTGTCCAAGAAATCCAGTCAAGAAGGACACATCAACTGCCAAGCAAGGCACAGAGAAAATTGGAAATGCGAATCTCGATGTAAGTGCATTTAACTCATCACTTTTAATGCATCATATGATTTTGCATTACCATTAGAAGCATCAATAAAAGCACTGCAAACTCAAAAATAGCATAAGGATGCACAGGCACCTGAAAAGCTTAAATTTGATTCTTTGAACAACAAATTCTTGCATGAATTAGTAAAGGTGTCGAGATATTACCAAAGGCTGAAAAGACTATTAGGTTTGCAAATGATTCTGCATCCACTGACACAAGTGTGCAATCATTCATGAGTCTAAGGGTCACATCAAACAAAATGATGTTAGCTTTGTATGGTACACATAATTCATATGCACACTATGTAGACCAAAAAGGAAAACTGTACAAAAAGGATCAACCTGTGTTTGAATGGCCCACGTACCAGCTCATAGAAGTGCGTCCAGTGATAGATAAAAAAGGATGGTTCATTTCAGAGGAAAAAATATATTATAGCCCATCCTCTCTAGAGCTCAAGGATATTACCCGAGTGAACCCAAAAATCTTTTCAGAGCCAAACTCTCCTCCATCAAAAATCAGGCTTTGACATTGTGACCAAACGAATATATACTTTGACCAAAACAGTCGTAGATATAGAGGAGAGTTAGCATCTATGATACCTTGGGTCCTGAAACCATAGAAGTTCACATCATAGGAGACCCATGGGATAGACACAGTGTTCGGGAAAAATGTGTCTCAGCTTAATATCCTGCCGTTTTCAATTTCCAAAATGCCGGTTGAGCGCAAGGGGAAAAGGATAAATTCCGGCCCAAAATAGAGAAAAATAGTGTAAAAACCTAAAAAAGTAACCTAATTTTCTAAATTTTCCTCTTGGCAAACTCAAGGAAAGGCATTTTGTATGTTTGGGAAAACGATTTTTCCCGAACACTGGATAGACAGTATCAGGGCAAAGATAATGCTATAGATAGCTTAACTTGGGGAACAATTTATACATGGAAACTATGTAGAAGGTTTGAAGATGCCAAATGTCAACAGTGCTACCCAAAGTGTACCTTCACGGTCCCAAAAGGTGAGACTAAACCAGAGCCAAACAATTTTGAACTCTCACAATGAAGTAGGCTGTAGTGATCACCCTAGGAAGGAGGGAGCTGTAAATCCATCAAGCTCACCCTATGTATCAGGAAATGCTACACCAGTTAGAAGCCCTAGAGCTTCTAGCCAACAGACCTCTTCAAAGCAGAAACCATTGAAAGATCATATGGTTGTTGAAAGTTTCCAATTGACCAAGGTTCCCTCATAATCTGCAGACAAATGATTATATGAAGATCATCATGGACAAAAGTTTCAGCTGACCTCCAGAAGTCAGAGTTCAAAATCTGACAAGTCCAATAGTGTTCAAATAGTTACATGTGATCAAGCTCACATATGCATATCAAGATTCACATGGTAATGAATATCAACAAGAAAACCTTGTACAAACCCCTACACATGGCCCAAATTAAGTCAAAGACTATCTGAAGATGATGCAAAGCCTCAAGCTCTCAGAACAGATGACAAAACAATCAAAGTCAATGGGAGCTAAAGTCCAAAAAGCTACACAAAGGTCACCACCAAAATCTCCTCCAAAGAGACAGATTTTGTGAGATAGTACAATGGATCTTTTAAGATCAAAGGTTACTCAAATGCAAGAGGACAATGCTCAACAATTGCAAAAAAATGCAATATTATAGCCAATGGAGTTAACATCGATTAAAACAGGTTGGTGACAACGAAGAAAAATTGACAAGTGAAGTAAAGCTAGATTTTCAGGTAGACAAGAACCTCATGTCTTTTCGCACTTGGAAAAGATGTGGACAACCACAGTTGGAAGATGCTCCCAAATTTGTGAGCATATTAGGAAACAAACAAGCAAAATGCTGGGGAATCATTTCCACCACCATTGAAGTTCACAGATCATCATAGCTCAATTTCATGTGATCATAGCAAAAGATACACCAGACCACATCATATTAGGAATTCCAATGGCCCAGAAGATGTTAGAGATACAGAATGTAGACATGATAGAGTCATGGTCACCCACGGACGATAGTACAAAGTCCTCAAGAACAAATCAAATGGAAGATCTTATTGAAGATGATTCATCTCCATCAATGAGAACTTGAGAAGAGCTTAAAGCAAATCGGGCAATAGCAAGTGCAAATCAAACAGAACAAAGAGCAACCACAGAATCTATTGAGCAGAGAATTCCATCAAAACCAGAAGTAAAGAAGAACAAGGTTACAGAGAACCAAGAAGCAATAGGAAGTCCAAAGATCCATACATTGCCAAAGGTAAAGCTAAAGTGGAACTTCCACTGATTAGCAAAGAAGGTGTGACAACATATGCCTCAACATCAAAGAACCCTCATGGATCAGCTTCTTCAAGC
This sequence comes from Adiantum capillus-veneris, assembly GCF_014529385.1. NCBI lineage: Eukaryota > Viridiplantae > Streptophyta > Polypodiopsida > Polypodiales > Pteridaceae > Adiantum > Adiantum capillus-veneris. The sequence continues at coordinate 106,476,843 of NC_140935.1, forward strand.
AAGTTAGGATTTCAAAACTTAAGGACAATTGCTGACTCAACTGAAACCTCTAAGAAGAAACCTAGAAAAGCAAAGATATTTCAGCCAAAGTACTCAAGAAAGCAAATGAAAGTCAAGCAATTGTTTGTTCAGAGCAACTTAGTCAAGGTCAATGATCCGGTTTGGATTAAAGACATGAAATCAACACAGAAACACAAGCACATGGGATGGATAGCATCACAATGGAGCTTAAAAGAACAAGAGTACTATGGAGGTAACAGACAGATATGGGTACCAACACCGCAGGTTACGGCATATAAAGTAACTTCAAGTCCCTCCCCGGAAAGAAGGCCCACAAGGTATCAACCTCGATAATGTCCTAGGATACCTAAGCAGCAGGTATACAAAAAAAGAAACATTGAAAGACGATAAAGTCAACCACAGCTCTCAAAGAGGATACAAAAAAAAAGACAGATCTCAAAGAATTTTCCTCTTGGACAAGGATTTTACACAAGTTATACAAAGCTTTGGCTACTAGTCAACCACAAGCCAATTGCAACTACACCAGACCTGCATGAAGATATCAAGAGCTCAACAAGACCTAGAGCTAAGCAAGGTCAACAAAGGAGATACAAAGATCATCAAGAGATTTGGATTCCTAAGTCTTCCAATGCTCTGAGTCAAAAGTCAGATGCGGACAGTGAACAGAGGCCTACAACAACATCAAAGACTCCTATCAACAGGCCCAATTGGAGAATTAAATAGATAATGGAGTCTTCACAGTCAAATAAGGACAACCCAACCAATGCAAATGCAGATTCAAAGATGATAAAATAGGTATGGAAAAAGAAACCTTCAATGCAAAATTAATCCTTCACTACTCATCTTTTTGAGGATACAAGCTTACTTTTACCTGAAGAATGTTTGTAGTAAGCACAAGAATGTAAAAAGTCAAGTCGCCAAGGTGCAAAAAACACTCTTTGGCATGGTCAAAGTCGGGTTGTTGAGCCATAAAATGAGCAAAGCATTAGACCCAAAGCTTCAAGTCATATTAAACTTTGTGCTAAGAGTCATAGTTATTAGGCTTACGCTCAAGCTGGAAGAGTTGAGCATATCTAAATCATGTTGCTCATGCTGGATGAGATGAGCATAAGAGTCAAAGTCTATTAATTTACGGATGATGAAGTGTCGTGGAGTCCAACACTCACACACAACGCAAAATAAGATGAGAGCACATATGCTCGACGATGAAAACCATTCTTAAAGGGGTGCCAGCTTGCAAATCCATGTCATATGCTTTTATAGGTACACCATCTTTCTGAAAAACCCCTCAAAATCTTTCTTGCACAACATATTGTTTTCCATGCATTTCTGTGTATGCATAAATAGGATGTCCCATCATTGGACACTCTTTTTGTATCCACCTATGCACATTGAGTGGACTACAACAGGAAAACCAATGTCATTCTAACCAACAAGTCATGCAGTGGAGTCACTATTGAGCGAACAGGAAGCTTGGGGATGGCCCAAAACTCCCTATTTCTTGGTGTTGACCCTGCTCTGTTAAAGTCCTTACATACATCAGTAAAGACCTTGGGACATGAAAACCAAAAATGGTAAGAAACAATTCAATGGAGTCACTACTGGGCAAATAGGAGGCTTGGTGACTGCCCAACGCTCCCTATTGCTTGGTGTTGACCTAGGTGTTAAATCCATTATAGGTGATGTCAAAGATCTTGGGGCATGATAACCAACAACAGAAAGGCAAAATTCAGTTGAGTCACTACTGGGCAAATAGGACACTTGGGGATTGCCCAACGCCCCCATCCCTTGGTGCTGACCTTGGTGTAACCAACAATGAAGACCATGGTGATGTGATTACCAAAATACAGTTGAGTCACTACGGGGAAAATAGGATGCTTGGGGATTTCCCAGCGTTCCCTATCGCTTGATACTGACCTTGGGGTTAAATTCATTACATGTGACATTGGAGTCAGCACCGAGCGAATAGGAGACTTGGTGAGACTGTCCAACGCTCCCCATCGATTGGTGCTGACCTTGGAAACTTGGAGTCGGCTCAATACACTTCCACGGATATCACATTTTTTAATTACATATCTATTCGTGAATAATCCCTTCAGTACTTTATTAATATTTCCATGCTAATAAGTACTCCAATGATGCGCGTATCCCGAAGGCACTTTTTTCCCACTGGGTTTTTCCCTTTGGTCATCCAGGTATTAGACCCTAATTTAGAACCTCATCATTCTACTTCCCTTGTACATACTTTCCCTAAATAAACAACAGCCTCATCATTATATATGCTATTACATGGACAAATGCAACATCATCTCTCACATCAGACATATTCGGACCAATGAAGATGCTGCAACAAATTGAACCTCATCAACAAATTTAACGACAAAATGAAGACAATCAGCCCATCAACAACCAATCAAAACCTTCGCTTGCCTCCACTAACACTTTTCAACAGCGCCCGAGGACGGGCACTAAAATTGGAAGGAGGGAATGTTAACTGAGTCAACGTTAGTTAATTGAAGCTGCTAAAGACCGAAGACTTACGAATGCACATCGAAGATCAAAGCGAAGAAGCAGTAAAGATTGGAGTTACACATTTTCCATGTTTTCCCAAAATGGTCACATAGTGTAAATTCCCGACTTATTTCAAGCCATTGTAATATTTTAATTCGTTACGGACTCAATGGGAGTTCCAAGTTGTAAAGAATAGGTCACTTACTGTGCCTAGGTTGCAGATTCAGTAAGTGGTAAGGCCTAAATGCCTTGGGCGGCCGGACATTGCATATTTCTACCCTAGGTACATAAGGCAGTGTGTAAAAGAAATTAGGGTTCTCAAGTCATTTGTTGAGAGCACTCTTTGGTGAGAGCTTTAAGGTGTGTGGCTATGGAGTCCTTGAGCTTCTCCTTGCTCATGAGACTTGATTAACACTAATCAATGATTCATTCTCTCTCACTATGCCTCTCTCTTACTTCTTATGATTGCCTATGATTCTTAGATTAACTAGATCTTAGCTAATTAGTGGTCAATCCCTCTCTAATCTTGTGTGATTGCCCTCTTTTGCTTGTGTGTGCATGTAGGTTTGATTGGAGTGTGGTGTTCGATAGATCTATGTGTGTGTGCTTTCTATTAGTGTGTTGCATGATATGATTAGTGTTGTGTGTGTCTTGCAATCATAGTGTGTGTGATTGGGTTGATTGGAGGTGAAGATAAGTGGATATGGAGATTGCCCTTCATTGAGGATTATCTCATCCATAGGTCGAGAAGCTCACCAGGTAGAGTTAACCATTTGTGTTGCCACGATTAGCTCACTAACCGTGTGAGTGCTTCCATGCCCTAGCCGGGTAGCTCATCCCTCCGGATTGATAGTTTTGTTGCTCATTGGAGCTATTGCAACGATGGGACCCCCAACAAAACCCCCTTCTCCTTAGCTTTGTTGTTGTTGGCATTGCATTTGGGAGACTTTTGGACATTGTACTTCCCCTTAGGCTTGTTACGATCCTTGTTTTCCGTGGGCTTAAGATTTCTCTTAGCCCCTTGTTGGAGGTTGATTCTTGAAGCCACCATGGTATGGTGTATGACCACATCTACGGTGTGTGGCCTTTGGGAGTTAACATACTCCGCCATATCCTTAGTTAAACTCACACAAAATTGTTGTTTTTGCTCTCCAAAATCTATCTTTTTGAAGACAGTGGCTTTGAGGTGTAAATCCCAAAACTTGTCTACATATTTGTGAATAGATTTGTAGGGAGAGAGATTTAAGCTTCACCATTTGGTGAGTACTTTGTCTTTGGCATCGGTAGCCAAAAATAGATTAATGATGGAGGCTCTTAAAGCTTTCCATGTTCATGGAGCTTCACCATTTGTTTTTAGGCTAGACCACCATTGCATGACGGACTTTTGAAAATGCATGGCTACATGACGTAGCTTAGAGGACTCCGTGAAGCCCTCATCTCCAAACGCCGCATTGAATTTTTCGATAAAGGCCAAGACTTTGTTGGTAGCACCAAAGTGCCATTGTAGGTAAGAAAAGAGATGTTCTTTCCTCCCTCTTTGAACTCTTGAGCTTGGACAACCTCTTCCAGGCGGCATAGGATTTCCTGTGGCCTCTTCTTTTAAGTGGTTCAAGAGCTGCACCATCACTTTCTTGAGAAGAGGAAGAGTATGAGGAGGTTTGAGACGAGGGTCACCTCTTTCTCTCCTTTTTCTTCCCTTGTTCCTCCTTGTCTGCACCATCACTTTCTTTAGAAGAGGAAGAGGATGAAGAATATGGAGAAGAGGGTTACCTCTTTCTCGTCTTTTTCTTCTCTTGTTTTCTCTCTTCTCTCATTGAATTATGGTGTAGAGAAGTATGCAATGGTCTTCTCCATTTAGGAGGCATGGGAGAGCATTTTGCCTGCCGTCTTCGGGGAGACACCATGCACACACTCACACAGCCTCACACCTTCACACAACAAATAAATTCAAAGTCGGTGCTCAAGATGAGTATGATAGTTGAGGGCAGCTTGGGTAGAGTCGAGGTCGGGCTAGTCGAACAAAGTCTGGGTTGTTGGTATCTCAAACAAAGCTGAAATCCTGGAAATGATTAGATGTGTGGTCAAGGCGGTATTGGTTGGGAGGGCAAGTCTCTGTTAACACTCTCCCACAAGATAGCCCCTCGCCTACGGGGAGACTAAGGACAATCCAAGAAAGAGAAGTCTAGGGTTGCAATGTTGCAAAGAGAGAGAGAGAGAGAGAGAGAGAGAGAGAGAGAGAGAGAGAGAGAGAGAGAGAGAGAGGATATTATTAGCCATCTATCTACATCTCTTTCTACACTAATCTCTACCTAATCTACACACCTAGATAGAGAGGAGGTAGATAAAGAGGACATAGACTCAGAGGTTGATACCGGGTTAGCCGCACCGCCCTCTAGCCCGGCCGAAGAAACTGAAGTTGGCCATTTTCAAAACCAAGGCCGCGGGAATCAACCCCATTTGGGGATTAGGAGGTAAAACAACAAAAGAAACGTGTTTTTTTTTGTTTTTTTGCCACCACCAACCTTCCCTCCCTTGCTCTCACCACTCCCTCTCTCCCCTCCATTATCTCCACCCCACTCCCTCACCCTCTCCCTCTGCCACCCTCTTTCTCTCTCCCTCTCATATATTATATAGCTCTCTCTCACTCACACTCCCTCTCTATCTCTCACTCTCTCATTTTCTGTGTAGGCTAAGCCCATAGGGTGCATGGAAGAAAACAAGAAAAATATATACAATATGTCTCTCTCTCCTTTGTTGTCAACTAAAGCGGGCTGCCATGCAAAGTAGTTTTCTATCTCTCCACTCACACCCACACACCACTTCCGCCACATCAGCCTCTCCTTTGCCCACCCCCTCTCTCCATGGCCCGCTACAGCCCTATCTCCCCTCTCGTCCATATTCTCCCTCTCTCTCTGCCTCGTTCAAACCCCCCCCATTGTAGCTCACTCGCACTCCCACCATTGACTCTCTCTCCCTCTGACGTTCTCTATCGGTAGCCCATTGGGTGCATGACAATCAAACTCCCTCTCTCTTAATCCCCACCACACTCACCTACACTCACGCCCACTCTCAACTCCCTCACCTTCTCCCTCATTCTCTCTTCCCCCCATGCTATCCGCTCTCAGACTCTCCCTCCCTCTCTTCGGTACTGTCGGCACAGCCAGAAAACCATGGCCCGCAACAATTTCTCTCTCTCTCTCTCTCCCTCTCTCTCTCTCTCTATACACACACACACACACACACACACATACCCTCCCTCTCTCACCCCACTTCCTCCCCCTCTCACCCCTGCTTTACTCACGCCATATTTCACTCCCTCGTTTCTTTGTAATCGACACTTGTAGCACGTGAAAAAGTTATAAAAAATAATAAATGTCTCTCTCTCTCTCTCTCTCTCTCTCTCTCTCTCTCTCTCTCTCTCTCTCTCTCTCTCGTTCCCACGCACACACACTCACAAGCACCTAATGCCTCACACCATTACATACACACACACATGCACATATGCACTCACGAGCACATGCACATACATATACAAGTGCAGCATGTCATACACACACACACAAAAAAAAAAGTAAAAAAAGCAAAGGAAACGAGTGCCAAGCCATTGACAAAAGAAGAAGACAACCAAAAGCACGTGTAAACGACACAAAATTAAGAAGTTACAACAGAGGCATGCCCCGGCCGGCCTCGAAACGGACAAACACATAGCATCTCGGAATCGTGCAAAAAAACACCAATTCTAGCAGCATTAACCTCACACCAGCCACCTGAACCATCAACAAAACCCCTTGTAAATGACCCAACCTCCATTCTTCTCTAATAACATAGCCAATGGTTAGTGGATTGTAAAAAACTCCCCATCCCACTCTTACCTCCCTTCTCTTTATCTCTACCTTCTCTCCCTCTCTATCTCTCTCACTAGAGAGGCATCTAGACTCTCTCTACAGTGACCAGTGGATATTTGCAAGGACCATTAGGTAAGTACCACCTCTTAGGCCTATATAAAGAGGCCTGCACTAAGCACAAAAATGGAGGGAGACGTAAGGGAGGAACACACTAGAGGCACCACCCACGCTCCATGCACTCTACATTCCATGCACCACTAAGCACATAATGCACCTCCCAAGCTAGGGAGCTCATGGTATCATGTTTTGGTTGTAAGCATGGGCATTTAGCATTGGCCACAACACCAACACCACCAACCTCCATCCACGCCATAGTTGATTTACTAGTCATGACCACCCTATGCACATAAGGCACTCACTATCACCCCGCAAAAGGCAATATGAACATGCTAGGATTGAAGGCACCGTCACCATGCTACCCCGGGCCACTATCGATGTCAGTAAATGACGTCATTGGTGGCTGCATCTTCTTGATGTTTTCCTCATCTAACCTCCCACTAACAGGCTAACTTCGCTAATTTTAAAGTTTTCCATGCACCATATGGCACTCACATTCCATCATGCATCCCCTGTGCCAAGAACAAGGTTGGTACAACCAAGATCACCATCATCAATAAAAGTGTGCAATGCTGTCATGATCTTTGAGTCCATTATCTCTTCTCCTTAGCTTTGTTTTCCCCACATCCGTGGGATGTTTCATCTCTTGTACATCACTCTTCTTGTGCTTCATCATGTGCGCCATCACCAATCAGTCATGCTCCATTCCAACCTTGTCACGTACCTCTCTCATACACACACCCTTATAATTGACTAGGCATTTTTTCTATATCTGGACGTTTGCTACATCATCATTTCATGTTGGCTACCTAGATGGCAACTCACTTTTGCTACCCTAGGTCAACTTTGTCTACATCATAGCCGCACTTATGCTATGTGGTGACCCTCTATAGTTATAGGATAAGTCCTACCCCGAGATGATGCTCGGGGATGTTCAGGCTATGTGTGGTGTAGAGGCCACCCCATATGGCATGTCATTTTTGGCAATCAGTAGATAGAGAGGGTGTATCTACACCTAATCTCTCTATCTACACTCTCGACGTATCCTCCCTCTCTACCTAATGTCTACACCCTCTTTATCTACACTATTCACGTCTCTCTCTACAACGTAATCACTTTCTAAATCGTAACCTTATATGTCTACTCTCTACGTAATATCTATCCCTATTCTCTCTCTACCCTCTAAACATAGAGAGAGGTTAATCTCTACACTCTATCTATCTCTACACTCTACATATCCTCCCTCTCTCTATCTACACCCTCTCTACTTCTATCTACATCCTAACCTCTCTCTACTCTTCCTCTACACCCTATTCTCTCTCTACCCTCTAAACATAGAGAGAGGTTAATCTCTACACTCTATCTACTCTCTCTATCTATCTCTACACTCTACATATCCTCCCTCTCTCTATCTACACCCTCTCTACTTCTATCTACATCCTAACCTCTCTCTACTCTTCCTCTACACCCTAACCTCTATCCACATATCTCTCTATCTACTCTCTCTATCTATCTCTACACTCTACATATCCTCCCTCTCTCTATCTACACCCTCTCTACTTCTATCTACATCCTAACCTCTCTCTACTCTTCCTCTACACCCTAACCTATATCCACATATCTCTCTATCTAATCTCTATCTCTACTCCCTTTATCTATATTGTAATTTCCCTCTGTACTTACACGCGCTTTATGTGTCCTCCCTCTCTACATGCTCTCTATCTACTCTATCCACACCTCTCAAAACCCTAATCTCTTCCTAAATCGTAACCTTATCTATCTATCCTCTACTTAATCTCTATCTACACTCTCTACGTATTCTCCCTCTCTACCTAATCTACCTAAACTATACACCCTCTCTATATACCATGCTCTCTTCCTTTTTGAAAATTTTGAGGTAATATGTGCGGTAATATTTTATTTACAAAAAAATCCTTCCCGCTCCCCTCTCTCCCCTTTGGCCACCCCATTTTGCTCTCTCTCTCTCTCTCTCTCTCTCTGTTTCTCTCTCTTTCTCTCTCTACAAAATGCAGTAAAGGGCTGCGATAAACGTTTTGAAAGTTTTATTGTGTTAATTATGCTAATTTATGTCTAATTTGATGATTTGAGTGTTTGATTTTTGACCTACAATTTTAAATTTGATTTTGTGGTGCACATACGTTGTGAGTGCAAAAAAACAAGGAAAATGAATGCCCCTATAGCCTTGCACACACCACACCGTTAAAAAGAAACACCGCAAGGCAGCAGAAAACACCTAAGTCACACACCTGTTAAGACGGGTGAGAAACAACTCTAACAACAACCATGATTAAAATTTTAGAAAATGGATACCATAAAGATGAAGCTTGTGTCGTGTAGCCTCCGTAGAGTATCCATATGCTTGATTCCGACAATAGATGAGAGAGTTACAAGCTTTCGAAGATGGGGTATCTCTCAGAAGCTCCAAAAGGACAAGTCTCTGTAAGCCCAAAAAGGTATGCAGGGAATTACAGCTATTAAAAAGGGGGCCTCTTATTTTAATACAAAGGAAATTTTGGTTACTTTGGGATCCATCACTTTCACTTCCCATGATTGGCTTACTTCTCTAGGTTTTTGGGAAAGGAAGGGGTTGATGTCGGTCATTTTTGGGCTCAAAAAGGCATTTTTAAAAAATGTTTTGACTTATCCACAAGAGACGGCGGCCAAAATTGAAGGGGGCTGGACCATTTGAGTGCCCAATTTCCTCATGAGGTGTGAACAAGAGTGGCCAACGTAAGAGAGATCCCACGAGCCACCAAGCCAAGCCAAAGAGCCCAAGTTCCCCACTTGATACAAAGGGAGAGTGTCCTCCTAGGGGCTTTATACTCTCCCCTTTGCACTTTCCCACTCCATGTAGGATTATACCTTTGCCACATGACATTATCCCCCCAACTCCACACACATGCACATAATTTTCTGTTTTGCTCCCCACATCTAGCATTCTCGACGAAAGCATAGCAGGTGACTACGACCACCAAACATGACGTCGTAAAGCACGACTAGAAGCCCAATACTTTAGCTATCGATCACATCATTTCTAATTAAATCCATCAATTTGGCCCACTGGCTTCCTCTTACATGCATTCTAGCCACTTTCCAAGTAAAGAACCGCCCATTTCGAGTGCATGTAGCTCATGATATATGAGATTTACAAGCTATCAAGCACGATTGAAAGTGCTCATTAAAACCCATCATTTGAAAGCTCGACCAACCCAAAACTCCAGCAAGCAACTTAGAAAAACCAAGCCTTTGTACGTGAATTTTTACAAGGGCACTTTCAGAACTCAAAGCACTATGTACACATATATACTTGGGGCTAGTCAGCAAGTTATTTAGTATCACTTTCAGAACTCAAAGCACTATGAATTTTTACAAGGGCACTTTCAGAACTCAAAGCACTATGTACACATATATACTTGGGGCTAGTCAGCAAGTTATTTAGTATCACTTATTGGCTTTATGTCCAACCAAAAAATGTCTGACATAACTTGCCAACCCCCCCCCCCCCCCCCCCCCCCCCCCTTTGCTTGCTTGATCATTCATGACAGGCAAAGGTCTGTAGGGTGAACAACTGTTGTAGCTCATCCCCTGAAACCTCACACACATCTGTAGGAATTTCCCCATTCTCTTCCACTGATAGCATGTCATTTGTAACTATTGTCATCAAACGTGCCAAATAATTCTTCAATCTATAACCACTGACCCAATATTTGTGTTTCACTCCATTTGAATCAGCCAGCTGATGAGTTCCATTATCAAACTTGTTCGCAACAGCAAAGGGACCTTCCCATTTAATCTGAAACTTCTTTTAAAAAGTATTGTCCAATTTGCTATTTTAGTGCAAAACAAGATCACCCTTTTTGAATCCTTTGTCCTTCATGCATTCATCAGCCTTCATTTGAGCCTTCTTATACAAATCCTCATAGTAATCCAAAGCTAAGGTTTTGTCCAAGTGCAAGCATTGTAGACATAACAACCTCTTCTACCAAACAACCCTCTCTTCATGCTCAAATGACAAGAGATCAAGTGCGGGAATCTCAACTTCAATAGGCAACACCACCTCCTTACCATAAACCAAGTGGTACAGGGAAAAACCTGTACTTGTCTTAACAACAGCCCTATATGCCCACAAAGCACAAGGTAACTCAGCATCCCAAGTTTTACCATGAGTTTGAGTCTTCGTTGGGAGAATTTTGACCAACTCCCCATTGAATCTCTCATTGAGACCATTGCATTGAGGATAATAAGGAGTGTCATACCTTTGCTCTATATTGAGTTTCTTGCATAGAAAATCAAATATTTCCCCACTAAATCTTGGTACTTTGTCAGATAATATCTCCAATGGGACTTGCAGCATATATGATCATAACCAATTTTTTTCCATTTCATTACTAGTAATTTTCCTAACAGCTTTGGCTTCTATCCAATGCGATAGATAAGAATTGTCATGATATAATAATTTCTCTTACTAGTCATGGGTAACGGCCCAACAGTATCAAGGCCCCATTTTTCAAACACATCAAATGCCAAAAGTTTTTTCCTCAACTCAGATTTCAAGACTCTCTTCCCCATTCTTTGACAGGATAGACAGGATTTACACCAGTGATTCACATCTCGCTGAATCCTTGGCCAAACATAGCCTTCTTGCAAGATTTTATGCAACGTAATCTTCATGGAAAAATGGTCTTCACAAGCCCCTTCATGACTTTCTTACAGAATTTTATAAATCTCCTCTTTCTAGGGTACACCACCCAACACTAAATCACTTCCCTTCATATAAAGTATTTTGTTAAGCATCTTGTACTTCTTGGCCTTCCTCATAAAAGCATACTTCTTTGATGATGGTAGACCCATAGGCAAATCACCAGTCAATAGAAAATACACTTCTTTTGATAGCACTTCCCTCCCATGATATACAGGAGTACCAGCTTTCAATACAAACACACAAGTAATCACTTCTTGAGCAGCTTCATGAGCCTCCTCGTTTTGAGACCTATCAATGTGCTGCAAACTCCATGCTTCAAACCTTTTAAGGAACTATTTGACCTTGAGACACAAACGTTTCAGTCTAGGGTTCTTGTTTTTCCATACTCCTAGCACCTGTTTCACAACTAACAAGGCATCAACCTTAATGTGTAAGCATTTAATTTCCAACTATAAACAGATGCTTAATAGACCCTCAAGTGCCATGTACTTTGCTTCATTATTACTATTTGCATCAAGTTTCAACATTTGTCTCCTCATAAGATTTCTTAGACCATCATAAATAACAATCCCCCCCAATGCAGCATGATGGCTTTTTCGATAAGAGGCATCAAATAACAGTAAGGAAGCATCAGAAATAGTGGAAGTCTTCGTTCTCTTCCTTTGTATCACTTCTTCCTTAACCAAGATAGGATTCTCTTTGTAAGTAAGTAAGTCAGCCACAGTAGCCCAAGTACTCTCTTTGACCAAGAAAGCAAACTAAAATTCCTGTAGCTCAACAACCCATCGCATCACTGTCTTTGATATATTAGAGTTATTAAACAACTGTGGAAGCAAAGTATAGCTGGTAAGGAAAGTAAATGGCATTTGTATTAGATAATGTCTGAATCTTCTGCAAGCATATTATACCATATTAGTGAATTTGGGAATTTTCCAATTCCCACTTCTTTAAAAAAAGCTTAAGCTAGATTTGACCACATGGCCAAATCTTAGGCAAACTTTTGAGAGCATGGCTCCAAAGATCTTTTCAAGTACTACCTTGTGAAAAGCTTTGTCCTCAAAAAACAATTTGAGAATTTTCCTTATGGCCAAATCTTCAAAACATTGGTGATTCCCAAATTGGTTGTAAAGTTCATGGATTGACATAAAAGTACTTTTGCCAATCCGGGGCTTGCATAATAGTAAACGTACTCAGTACTTCTTTGAATCTGTCAAAGACATCTTCACATTCATGTGTCCACTCCAATGGATCATTCTTAACCACTTGCTACAATGGATACAATAGTTGTGATGCCAAAGGTATGAACCAAGATAGATACTTAACTTTCTGAATGAAAGTGGCCAATTGTCTTGTATCTTTTGGAGTTGACAACAACAGCAAGGCTTCCACTTTCTCTGGGTTTGCATCAATTCCATTTTTTGGATCACAATCCCAAGAAGCTTCACTCTTGGTTGTGCCAAATGATACGGTTTAACTAACCCCCACATTCATCATACCTTGCAGAAGTTATTTCAAGCTTCTGAATATGTTTAATTCCGTAAGATGTATACACAGAAATCCTCAATGAACCTTTGAAAAACTGCCCAAGAAATGGAGTAAGGACCCAATCCACTTTTCTTTCAAAGGATTCAGGCCCATTTGTTAACCCAAAAGGAAGATAACAAAAGCAAAAACAACCCCAAGGAGTGATAAATGTAGTCTTCTTCCGATCTTCAGGAGCAAGGATAAGCTGAAAATACCCTGAATACCCGTCACAAATGCTGTATCTCTCAAAGCCAACCACAACATCCAAAAGTTGATCAATAAAGGGCAAAGGGTAAGGATCTTTCTTAGTCACTACATTCAGTGGCTTGTAATCAATACAGACTCTCCAACGCCCATCTTTCTTTTGAGTGACCACTACCTACTTTTCGATTACGTGAGACGCCTTGAAGAGGCAAGCGACAAGTTTGCCAAAAAGAGGCCACAGCAATCAAAGCACACAAGGCTATTATTAAAATAATGTATTTGAAACTATTCTTGAAACTGAAGGCAAATATGAGCAGTGCTGGGTGTGAAGATCATATGCAAAACGCAATCAAAAATAGCAAAGGAGCATCATAGGGCAGCCAAGAATAGCCAGACAACTCTCAGCAGCGCGTCTCTCCTCACACTTAAAAATAGGGATGAACTGTTCTATTTTGTGTTGCTTTGACTAACGTTGTTTGCAAGGGGAGGTCAAGGTAGCGGTAGGGCAGAGCCTAGTGACAACGAAGGCCGAAAACTTATGTGCCTCAATCGGCTTCAACCTATCCCTGACACGCAACAAGCCGCAATATCTGCTTGAAGATTAAAGATCTACACCTTGCTTGGAAGAATAGGCAATAGCGCTGCTAATTTGGTCCTGCAACCAGCCCAACTAAGAGTGCATGCCGGCCTCAGGAAGATCAATAAAGTGATTATAGCCCCTGCAACGTAGCGTTATAGTGCGCAGGGCATACATGCCAAACACAGTGCATCATATTTTAAGAAAATAGCATCAAATTAAAAATAGCAAATCGTGTTGACTGCACAAACATATTACACTGTTGCTTTAGCTTCACTCTGCTCATACTCTCCTTCTTTAGATCTGTTCCGCTCACGCTTCTTATTCAGTAATATCTAGTAGGGACGTTGCGCGCTCGATGTCTTCTCTTTTAAAAGCAGCCAACATTGGTTTGCTACCTCGCTCTTGAGCCTCACGCTAGAAGTAGTTGAAAGCACATCACGGCTTCCTCTCTGCTATGACGCAATTCAAAACCAGAGAGGTGATCTTGTCATCTAGAAGGTGGCAATAGTAGTGGCGGCCCCACTTGCAGGTGAGAGATGAGAGTTGCAAGGTCATGGGCATCCTCAAAAAGCATTACAGTGTTACGCAGCTTTTTGATGTTGATTGTGATTTGATGCTTTGTGAACCGTCTCACGTCAGGACGTATACAAATGGGAATCAATACAATTATCAAACTTAATATAAAATTAAAGGAAAAGATAATCGATACTTAGCTCTTCTGATTCAATGTGAACATATCTAGCTCTATCAAAATTTTCCATCGGCTTGCTTTGATACCATGTTGACAAGGGTGGAAGACCGCGACAAGAGAAGAGGAGAGGGAGAGAGAACACTAGAATTGCAAACCCCAAAATGTGTCTACTGATCACACGAGATGTGTGTATATAGAGGGGACCATGTTGCTTAATATAGAGATACTATATATAGCGCAACACCTCTATCCCACTTTTCCTCTTTCTAATCTGTCTTCTTCTCTCTCTCATCCATTCCACACTATATTAACACTTCTCCTCCCTCTAATCCCTCTTCTCCCATCTCTTATCTTCCCTCTCTCTCTCTTTTCCTCTCTTCCACTCTCTAGTTTCACACACACTAAATTGAATCTCTCTCTAAACCCTTTTTTATGTACAATTTATCATAATCTATCACTTTTTTTTTCTAATGTTTAATACTTAATGTTTTGTTTTTTTCTTTTTTTTTCTAATTTAACATACACATCAATTCACTCTAAGTTAACACTAATTTAATATTAAACATACAAGAAGTTTAATGTATAGGTGTGAAGTTTAATTTAACTTTTTCTCTCTCTATTTAAACTTCTATTTAACATTATTTATCATGAAATCTACTCTATTCTCTAATTTACTATTAATTTAACATTAACCATTTAATCTTCCCTAATCTCTTTTTATCCCTCTTTTTTTCTCTCCTTTTTCTCTCTCCCTAATTACACCAAGCAAGCAAGCAAGTTATGAACTAATCTCACGCCTACAACAAACAATCAAAAAACCAAAGTGAGGTCAAACAAGCAAGCAAGAATCACCTACACCAAACATGAAAGAGGTACAAAATCTTTGAATCTAACGTTTCAAATGTTTGTGTGTGTGTGTTTAAGACCGCGGGGGGGGGGGGGGGGGGATTGTGAACAAGCTTACCTCTTGTGTTCCTCTAGCATTTGAGTCTTCTTGCGGTCTTCTTGTGTAGAGCCCTCTTGCGGTCCACCCTCTCCTCTCCAACGATCTTCAAGTGATGGAGCACTTCACCGAAGATTGATTGTGCATATGTATGCGTGTGTGTGTGTGTGTGTGTGTGAAGAGAGAGAGAGAGAGAGAGAGAGAGAGAGAGAGAGAGAGAGAGAGAGGTGAGCTTTGAGAGGGAGAGAAGGAAGGCGAGGGGGTGTGAGCTTTGAGAGGGAGAGAAAGAGAGAATACGGCTGCAGGTGGGATGACGGTAGGAGTCAAAGAGCAAGGTATGCTTCAAAAAATGTGGCATACCGTGCTCTCTTCATTTTTGAAAATTTTGAGGTAATTTACGTGGTAATATGCACGGAAATATATGTAGTAATATACACAGTAATATTTAATTTACAAAAAAGTTCCTTCCCGCTCTCCTCTCTCCCCTTTGGCCACCCCATTTCTCTCTCTCTCTCTCTCTCTCTCTCTCTCTCTCTCTCTCTCTCTCTCTCTCTCTCTCTCTCTCTCTCTCTCTCTCTCTCTCTCTCTCTCTCTCTGCCTCTCTCTCTCAAATGCGATAAAGAGCTGAGGTATACGTTTTGAAAGTTTCATAGTGTTAATTGTGCTAATTTATGTCTAATTTGATGATTTGAGTGTTTGATTTTCGACCTACATTGCTCAATTTTAAAGTCAATTTGGTGGTGCACACGTGTGTGCGATGATGCATCTTCACATGGAGCAAAGGAATAGCTTGGAGTGTGATTACGATGTAAGTACACTCACTTGTTCATTTAAATTCTTGATTGATTAATGTGGTTCATTGTGTGCTCATCACTTGCTAAAATTAGGTGTGTAAATCAATTGACGTACACTCTACACCTAATTTGATTCACTTGCAATACAATTAATGCTCAATTTTGACGAATGAACCTTTTGTGTAACAAGATAATGTTTAATCCTCATCAAGAATTCATGTGTGTGCATAAATATCATTGTGTGTGTAATGCATCAAATAGGAAAAAAACTACCATAAGATATAAGTGTGTGTGCACTTAATCTTTAGTGTGTGCATGCATTGAGAAATTGATGATATGGGAGTGTGCAATCATGTAATTGTCATGTATGAGAGACAATTCCAATCATAGGATAAGCTTGATTGTCACAAAATTGGGCAAAGATTGAGTGTGTGCACCCAATTGAAGACCACTTGTTTCAATGATTGATGGTCACTTGGGGAACCCAAATGCTTTTTGATTAAGGAATATGCATCAAATATGTGTGCATGCATTAGGGATAGGCCTAATTCCATTTCTAATTGAGTCCAATTTAAAATTTTGTGCTTAGTTTTTGAGTGTGTGCATTGCTTGATTAGGTCTAATTAGGATCAATTTTTTAGAAATTGAGCATGCATGCATTAGTTTATGCTTGATGAAGTATGCAAATTGAGCTATAAAATGTGAAATTGATGGATTAATTGCATAAATGTTTGGCCTAAACCTGGGTGTGTGTGCCAATCAATGGCGTGTGCAATTCAATGAGTGAATGAATAATTGGTATCTTTTATCAAGTATGATCATATACATGTATCACAAAATTGTCTCAAAGATTGAGATTAATCACTCAATTGAAACTCAATTGTGAAGACACTACAACACGCCACGCAAAAATCGACGTGAATACTGATAATTCAAAGCTTGTTTTAAAAGTAAAATGCCCTGGAATAAGCGTCGGAATGACCTTCAAAATTGTAACATCGGTATATACACCGGTATTAATCTGGTCTAAATAAAAAATGAAACTTACATCGGTATATACATCTTAATAAGCACCGATATGTAATTTTGCTATACCAACACCTATACCAAAGCTTATTCTAGCAGGTATACGGATTCCTGCACTGGCGGCAAAACCTGAAACTTTTTTTTGGGTAGAGAGGGCTACAAACTGATGCTGCATGTCTTGCAGCAACAGAAAACAGCCCTCTCTGCCCAAAGGAAGAGTGCACAAGCAACCGCACTCCACCTACAGTTTGATGCTAAAGAGCGAGTGTATACAGATGAGTAAAATTGTGAGAAGAACAAAATCACAAAATCAAAAGTTTACTCATGACGACTTGAAAACCGCAAAACCATAAACAAAATCCACTTGCCATACCATAAACATAACCATAACCGTCTTGTCATACCATAACCATAACAACCATACCATATTTCAAAACCACAACCATAACCATAACCATAACTTGAATGCCAAACCATGACCATAACATGATTGTCGAACCATAACCATAGCCTCCGTGCCATACCGTAATTGCAAAACCATAACCATAACTTGATTGTCATATCACAATCATAATTGCAAAACCATAACCATAACCTGATTGTAATACCAGAATCATATTTGCAAAACCATAACCATAACCATAACTGACTGCAAAACCATAACCATAACTGACTGCTAAACCATAACCATAACATGATTGCCAAACCATAACCATACGATCATTGCCAAATCATAACCATAACCTATGTCTTATACCATAACCATAACCTCTTTGGCATACCATAATCGCAAACCCATAAAAATAACCTAATTAGCATACCACAATCATAATCGTAAACGGAACGCAGAACCATAAACATAAGCGTGAAACTGTACATGTATACAATGAATGAGTATAATTGTATCAAGAAGACCAGAGCTACAAAAAAAAACATATATGGAGGATGTCACCCTCATGGTAATGCCTCCCAGTTGATGTCCTCTCCCTCCTCTTGCAACTTGGTCAAAAGGGCCACAAGTCCATGCTTGTACCCATACTTCTCCTCTCGGCGTGTCAGAGCACGCTTCATGGTAACTTCCTATAAAATATGGTTTAATCATTAGATAAATCTTCAAGTAACATATACAGTTTGGAAAATTTAAAACATACATACAATACTTGAAAAATCATGCCAAAGTGTGTCATAGCCTCCACTCCCAAGATGTGACACTCTAGCAGACTCCAAACGTAATTTGTTGAACCTCTCTTGCTGTTGAAATCTCTCAAATTGGTCTTGTGTGTCTCGTGAAAACCCCACCCTATACCTATCTCTTACCTCTGACTGATGTGTGACATTATGGAAATTGCCATGCTCAAAATCTAGTCTTTCGAGACTGCATCGTACCTCTCTGCCGGCCTGTACTCTCTCTGCATGGCCTCAACAATGTAATTTTTTCTTTCATCATCTTGATTACCTCAAGTCTCCATCATAGAGTGGACAAACTAAATTGTATAGAGCTATCAGATCCTCTATTGCATGGCCTTTCCTATCCTATTCAAACAATAGCCCCATATGTGCTCTTGTACACCTTGCTAGGATCATGCTTGTGTGATCTCCAAGGTGTACGTGGTGTGTGAATCGGTGAACTATGTAATGAAGAGAGTGTTGGACGCTCTCTCAGTGGTGTGGACACAACGATAAAACCACTACCACAACAACCACGGCCTCCAAAACGACACCTACCTCATGTCTCAAAGATGAACCACTTGTCGTTGTATGGGGGCACACTCAAGTGAGGTGTGGGGTGGGTCAATGTAGTGGGCACACTAGTCCTCGGCGTAGGGGCAGCCATAGTAGGTCTAGATGGACCAGTCAAGGATTCATTAACGTAATCAGGATTGGGTGATTATGTCAATAACTCTAGTATCTACACAAAAAAAATACGTGATCACGTTGATTGTTAGCGTGACTTTGATTTTGACTTGCAAAAGCCTATAGAGCCGGTTAGCCCTTCGGGGTTTCGATTTTTCCCTGCAAGGCCCGGCAGGCTTTTTCATTTTCCCGACGGGCCCATCGAGTATATGCAATAAACCGGAAGGCCCGCTGAGAAAATCAAAAATCCGACGGGAGTAATTATATACATTAAATAGTGTGCTAACCCCGGTCTTTTAGCTAGGCAAATACTTGGGGAGTGTATCCGAGTGCCGGGTATAGTCATCTCCTTGTGAATTGACCTAAGGTCACAGAGTCGGTCCTTTTTTTGGGCCGAACGTGATTCTTAATTCGGTAACCACTTCTACAAAATTTTAATTTGTTTACCGACATAAGGGTACGAAACCAGAACAACTGAAAACTTGGAGAATCATTCTCATTGCAAAAAAGCCATTGGTCGAAATGAGGGTTGTAATTGGTTTTAGAAGATGAGCATATGTAAATGACGAGTCGATAGCCAAGGGTCCCATGTCCTCTACTAGTGTACCAGGCATATAAAGATCCTTGAAGTCTTGTATTTGAGTTGATTTATACTTGTCACTCCACAATATAAGAGCTATAAACCTTGATTGGGTTAAAATAGCTTTCATATATTGAATTGGTTGCATGGGTGGGCTACAATCCTTCACTACGTACAAGTAGTCCTCAAATGAGTGATTATATTGAAGATGTATTTGCGTTAGTTCATGCATTGGTTTATACAGAGAGTGCATTATGTATTACAATAGATTATTAGTGCATGAAATGACCAGTCATATATTTTATTGCTTTCGTTTGTTTTTTTGTAGCAAATAAAATTAGATGTGTTTTATTGTTTGCAAATCAAAGTGGACATATAAATAATCATTATAATAATTGCATAGAGAGTTTTTTGCTAGCAAGTAAAAGAAACCTCGTAGCTTTTCCATTGCACAAAAGAATTTTGTAATTTTGTGAAAATTGGTTTTTTGAACATTGGTCTAAAACATTGGTCACATGTTGTTTGCAGGCCTTCCTATGCATCATTACTTGACCTTATAGCAAACGCCCCCTTTGAGTATCTTTCAATTCTTGAGTATCTTTCAATTATTTTCTTAATTATAGCATACCTTTGTATTTTTCAACTCTTTTCTCATGAGCCAACCTTATTAACCAACTATTGTGAATATCTTAGGGTGTTGTGAATGGAGACCATCACCTATTTATTGCTATTTGGTGACCAGTATCATTATCCTTGTTGAGTTTTATTTAGATTTTAGCATTGTTATAGTTATTGTGCCATGCATAGACTACATTGCAATGTGTATGGTTGCTCACAATATAGGTGATCGATATGTAGATTGACTAGCGTGCATTGAAAATATCATATTGTGCATCATGGTTACTTTCATATTGAATGGTTTTTAAATTATAATATATACTGAAAACAAGAAAAATGTTTCAAAAATTGAACATCTTGTTCTTTTTTCTTCAGTTATAATTTAAAAGCAATGGAGCAAAATGTGGGCATAAGTGGTACGAAAAATCCAAAGAATAAAAAAGCTCCTAGGAAAGAGTGGGATTATGCTCACAACATATGTGGCCGATATATGGAGTGGCAATGTAAATTTTGTCACACAACAAAATCAGGTAGTGCACCACGTATTAGGGATTATTTTCTGGGTATCGTTAAAAAGAGTTGTAAGAAATGTGAACATCCTCAGGCACCTGCAGTTGCAAAGCGTTTGAGAGAAGAGCTCGCCAAAAAGGGTGGCAACAGACAACAGATATATAGCTCTGTGCCTTTGAGTCAAGAGTTCCCAGAGTCAAATATTAACTCTGCAAATCTTGTAGTGATGCCAACTAACCTTGGAGAACAACCTGCGCAAGCAGAGGAAATTCCAGGCAATGTTCCTTTTAAACGTCACAATGAAGGTGGACTTTCTCAAATGCGTAAAAAATCATTACATCAAAGCTTTTGAGTGTAGTCTCTAGAAGAATCACAAACTGCACTCGCCAAAGCAATATTCTTTACTGGAAGTGCTTTGGTCATAGTAGACAACAATCATTCGAAGGCTGTTTGGACGAAAATCAGTGTGTTTGGTCCAGGATTTTCAGCTCCTTCTTATCACACGATAAAAAATGTTTTCTTGGACAAATGTTACATCAAAGTCAAAGAGCATGTTGGCAGAATAATACTTGAGAATATTTCGCTTTCAGGATGTACGATTGTGAGTGATGGCTGGTCAAATGTCATAGAAGACTTCTGATCAATGTAATGCTGGTTTGTCCAAGGGGAGAAACGTGTATAAAGTCGATTGATAGTTCTGGTGCAATTAAAAGTGGAAAATACATTTTTGACGTCTTGATTAATGTAATTAAAGAAATTGGTGTTGAACATGTCATTCAAGTAGTCATAGACAACGCAAAGAATTATAAAAACGCTAGTAAATTAATAAAGAAGTTCTTTGCACACATTTTTTCCAATGGTTGTAATATGCACAGCTTGAACTTGGTGCTGAAACGTTGGTACACTAGCGAAGAAACCACATGGTTTGCCAAAGTAATTGATACAGCACGTCAGGTTGTGAAATTTATCTTTAAACAACAAAGAATGCTCAATTTGTATAGCATGCGCATGTCAGTGATGCTGAAACTTCCTGCTGAAACTCGGTTCTGCACACACTTTTATACCTTGTAATCACTTCTCCGTAATAATTGTGTTGTGATTGACACATTCAATTGCGTGGCCTTTGATGAATGGCAGCTTGAGCAGAAAGAAAAAGTGAAAGATAAAAATTACATGTCTACGTGGCAATGTAAACAAGGTTGCTTGGTGGAGGAGTGTAATGGATGCATACCATGTAATGATGCCCGTTATGTTCGCGATCCAAAATCTTGATCAAAGGGCACCAAACTTGGGCAAAGTGTGGATGACATGGTGGTCAGTCCAACAGAGTCTTGAAAATCTTGAAGAGCTAAAAGAGTCTGTAGTAGAGAAGGAGTGGCGATTACCATTCTCTGGCAAACAGCAAAAGGTTTTGGCTAAGTATTTTTATTGCAAGGTGGAAGAGGGCTCATAGTCCACTCCATAGCGTGGCTTACATGCTCGATCCAGAGTATTGGAATTTAGATCTGATGTCCAATACAGAGGTGCTAAGAGATTTCTATCACGTGGTCAACACGTTCTACTCCAACGTTCATGATTGCATCAAAGAAATGACTACATTTAGATTAAAATAAGGTACTTTTGTGAATGATTTTGTACAGGTAATGGCAAAAGAGCAACCTGCATGGAAGTGGTGGATGATGAATGGTGGAGAGCATTACTCTACCTTACGTTCCCTTGCAATGAAAGTACTCGAACAATGTGCTGCAAACTCAAGTTCAAAGAGAAACTGGAGTATGTATAAGTATGTCCATAGCACTATTTGCAACACACTATTAGCAGACAGAGCAAAAAAATTAGTGTATATGTATTGCAATGAAAAGATACTGAATCATATCAAAAGTGCTGGCTACGAGGAAATGCCAACCTGGTTGTATGATTGTCAAAACAAAAATGAAGAAGAGTTCAATGTTGGTGTATCTCAATGCACTGTAGACGAAATAGAAGAGAATTTGATAATAGATATGGAGGTTGAATTACAAGGAGAACCACAACACTCAGACTTAGAACCAGATAGCCACTCAATTGATTCAATATAGCTTGAGAGTAGAATGATAAGATGTCAAAAACCATTGTAAATGACCTTGTATTCAAATGTGTTTTGAGTAATTACAATGTTTCATATTCGCGATAGTTCATAGTTTGTCGATCTCAACTGTGTTGCCTTGAAGCAACATCTTGCTCATCAAATAGATTTCTAATTGTGCTAGGGGTATCTGGGAATGCTTGCTTGAATTTATATTTGTTTTCCATGCCAAACATAATATACATTCCTTGTGGAATATCTTGTGAACAGATTGTGTATCGACTACTATTTTGCATCAAATTAATAAGACAAACTAAATGATAATAATGACCATATATCAATGTATAATATCCACTCCATCCATCAAAATTCTTGTAGCAAACTGTACATTGGGAAGATGAGGATGCATCTGTAGTAGACGAGGGGACTTCGGATGCATGACAAGGTAGCTGATGTGTGTCCCTTGTACAGGTGTTGATTCACGCGCTGTGTTAGATTTTGAACGTCTTGAGTTAAGCGGTGAATGCTTTTCTCCATCCGGACTTGTAAGGGTTGTGGTGTTTAGGTGGCTATAGAAAGCCGTGTTATTTCTGCATCTTTCTCTGCCAATTGTGTCGTGTAAATATCCTTCTCTCTTTTTAACTGTAGATCGCCGCCTTCCACTATCAATGCCAGCTCATCTCGCGTGAAAGTGACACAACTCTTCCTTAAATCATGAGTGGCAATAGTTGTATCCTTTGACGAGAAGTCTATTGGTCGCTGTTGCACAAAGTGAACATATAACAATTTTGCAAATATATAGCACACAATCTGCATTGTGCAGGGGATGGCCACAAACCTTTAAATAAATCCTCTCAGCGTTATCTTTGATCGCATAATGGTTGCACTTCAAAACCTTCCACCTTCATTTCTTGATCTGTGCGTCCTCACATGGCCATATTGTCTTGATCATGTCCTTTGTCCCTTCTTTATTGATCTCTTTCCATTCAACAAGTGGATGTTGGATAGGGTTAGGGTGTGTCTTCAAATGTTCTTTGGAAAATATCAACACGTTAGAAGCATTCCTTCTTTGGTCCCGCTCGTTTAAGCAATCTAATTTAATTCCAATAGCCCTCATAACATCTTCGTCCGGGTGGTGAAAAACTTCGTCTGGAAAATAAACTTTTATGGATGCACTCCAAAAATCTGCCAGCATGTCGAATAGGTAGCCCAATGCATAAATGTTGCTCGCTTTTGTGTATGCATTTGTGCACCATGGATCGTATAGTTCGGAAGCAATCCATAGTCTCTTAGCCATCTCGGCATTTCCTACTCTCTATGCATTCAAAACTGCTTCATCCGGCTGTGTGCTTGGATGCATATAATTATTTGTTGCACGCTTAGCTGCTGTTCTCAGCATCATACCCCAATCACCTTGGTCCTGCGCTTTCACACGCTTCATCTTTACCTTCTGTTATTCCCACAATTTATCCCAGAGCTCTAATTTTGACATGCCATAGGTAGGTGGGATATCTTCCTTTAAGTCTTTGCAGCATACTTTCATATTGCCCAAGACTCTCCTGACCTTGTGGTGGGGGTCAAATTCTCGTATCCCTGTTGGAAGCAACAACTCGTATTGGCCTTCAAGTCGCAACCTGCGCTCTGTGTTCTCCCATATAGCGCTAGTGATGTCTTTGATGTAGACATCGCTTTCACTAATTTGTTGTATGCGATCAGCTGCACATTATGAGATTTCCAAAATACATTCTTTATGAATGACATGCATAATACATTTATTTTGATCTAGTGTCATATTTGCACTAGACAGTAAAAAAACAGCATATCAAATACAAAGTCATGGTTGCGAATCACACTAACACTCTCACACTATCTCAGGGAAACTCTTAACCACCACTTGAAGATTTTAACAAATGTGCAAGGAAATATTGATAAAAATTGAAAATAATCTTCACTTAAACAATCTGTTACACGTGTAAAAAGCAGTTCAAACAAATGGTTTATAAGAACTTAATTCAGATCAAATAATACATGTTAACAGTCTGGCACATTTCAACATATATTGAATTTTTAACTTATATTTTTCTCCGTGCGCACATACTAATTGAAACAAAGCACACACCGACTTAAAACTTCAAAAGCATTTAAAACATTGGAAGTATACAAATTGGACTAGCAAATTGTGTTCACACACTTTTTTTTTTTCGACACACCATAGGGCCCACAGGGGGAGGTGCTTATCCCTTCCAAATATTAGCCATGTTACAAGGTCGGGCAAGGGCCGCGTACCATCGGGCAAGAGCCACGCATAGGCATCACCATGGCCACCTAATTGATGACCACACACACTTTTTTACATAGAATTTATGTAAATGTAGCAATCAAAAAGCGATGATAATTGATGCTCTTTAAAAAGATACAAAAGAATATTTAACATGCAAATATTTGTGTGCATTTAGATTTTTTACAGAGAATTATGTAAATGAAGTATTAAAGATAACGATTAAAAAAGAATATTAAACATGCAATTTGTGTGCAAATACTTTTTTACATGTAATTTATATAAATGGAACATTTAAAATAGCGATGGTTGATGAATAAAGTATTCTTTTGAATATGATTAGCTAGTATATAATTTCAAATGACAGTTAAAAACAATAAAATCAAACAATTATACATTTTGTATATGAAATACTCTTCACAGCCGCGTTACCGACCAAGTAGTTCATATACTTAATACTTAAGAAATTAACTACACATGCACATACAAACTATATGACATTCATATGACCCGGTTAACGACCTGAACGCCACATTTATGCAAAAATAGATGCTTCTAACAAACAATACTCTATTAGCCGTTTTACCGATCAAGTGCCGCCCGAATCTAAGGAAAAACAATGGCCTGCATACGAACATCATCTAGCCACGTTACCAATTGATGCCCATATGTCTTTTGGGAAAGGGGAAGGTAAGTTGACTTACCATAAGTATACTAGATTCACCGCATTACCGACGTAGTACCCAGATAGTAAGCCAATACTTACCACAAGGACACCATCTTCCCCGTGTCACCGAGGTGATGCCCCCGTGATAAGCATTGTTCCGTAGAACAGCTTACACACACACTCCCATTGTGTGGTAATGTACCTTATTACTGCTACACACTACGACAAAATGCACGCTACCACACAATGCATACACACACACACACAACACATACCCGGATCGTGTGGTCAGGTACTCTATTGCTGTCGCGCACTACGACGTAGAGCACGCTCCCACACGACCCCCTCTCTCCTCTCTCCTCTCTCGTAATCAATGTACCTGCAAAGGTGGTCGCAAGCGCTCTCTCTCTCTCTCTCTCTCTCTCTCTCTCTCTCTCTCTCTCTCTCTCTCTCTCTCTCTCTCTCTCTCTCTCTCTCTCTCTCTCTCTCTCTCTCTCAAGATGAATCAAGACGAAAATACACCTAGCGGGCCCGATCGATCCCACGTATATATAACTCTGCGAGCCCGTCGGGATCTTTAGTATTCCCTTCCGGCCCACAGGGAAAACGATAAATCCCGGCGGGCCCACCGGGTATACTGAAAAGCCCGACGGGAATTTAGTGGGTTTGCAGGTCACCATTAACCGAGTTTTGTGTGATTATGTTTAGTGTAATCATGTAAATGTTTCAACAAGACCTTGTGATCACACAAAATTTGACGTAATTACGTAAATATTAAATCCCTGGAACCAGCTGCCCAAAGGTTCTATGCGTAACTAATATGCTCTGGTGTGAACTGTGTCAAAAAGGAGCCCCTCTGCTCGGGTGACATGCCAGCCGGAGTGACAAGAAAACTAAAAATAGGAGAGTATGTATCGTCTTTATCGTCCATGGCTACAAATACACAAATAACATAGTTACACAGATACAATATGTTAGCTTACAAAAGAAATGCTTCAACAATGCAAATAACAAAAGAACGATGCTACAACACAACTCAATGAATCTATCCAGTATTGTAGAATAATAAAAGAGTTTTACAAAAGAGTTCCTAGCAAAAATCATTAGTCAATCTCTCATCTTCTATGAGAGCTGATGCACCAAAGATGTCTATCTCAATCTGTACTCCTACATCTTTGTCATCAAACTCCACTTCTGCTCCTTTCTAGGTTCAAGCATCTCCTCACCGCTGACCTCCATCTTAGAATGTAAACTTACATCATCCGTCAGCCTTGCACTTTGTTCATGAAGCTCTTTGACTTCAACTTCCAATCCTTCACACACTTGCTTGGTACGTGCTGCAACTTGAACAACATAGAGCCAGCACAGTTTAGACAAATATTTTTTATCAGTTTCTCTCTATAGTGGATCTAGTGTGAACACAACTTGTTCGCAATGCTGCAAAAGTACAAACATATCCCGCGCTTCTGTCCACACCCGCCTAGAGTTCACTTGAATCAACTCACTATTATCTTTGCACATAGTTTCATTAGCACCGTTGGTAATAACTTTGAACCACTTGACATCAAAGAAAAAAAATCCAAACTTTCTAAAGCTAATTTTCAAGATGTCTTGGATGTAGCCAAAGTATTCAAGTTGGCTAGTCTCTGTGTTCTCATCCCTCACACTACTCCTACTTTCTTGAACTAAGCTTGCCCTAACACCATTGTCAAAGGTGACCCTTTGTTCGTCTATCCATTGCACTCTAAAGTGTCTCCCATGCTACCACAAAGCTCCATATTTGTGATACTACAGCCACAAAAGTGAAACAAACTTAAAATTACTAAAGTAATGTGATCATGTAGAGCTTGAAAGGGAAGTTGTGAAAATTTACATGCCGATTGCAACCCCTTGACATCTCCTCTTCCTCTTCAGTAAATCAGTACTCCATTCATCTTTGCCTCTGAGATTGTCGCATCTAACCAACACACAGTTGGAAAGTCAGGAAATTTCTGAAGATGATATGAAAAAGGAAGGTTTCTAGTGGCATGGTTGTGCTTGAATTGCAAGCGATCAATCAAGCGTTGTTGCTTTTCCTCTGTGTACCTCTCTAGCCACTTTTGCATTATGTCTGAGTTGAGAATACAAAATCTCATAACCTTTGCTCGCATTGTGATATCCATCTTCCTAACGACGCCTTGTCCCTGCAGTTCGTCCCTGTCACCTTGACGTTGACCTTAGTAGTCCACATTCGGGGCATCTTTGGATCAATTAAGCCTAGAAATTCATTGATGAGGACAAGAGACTCTTGTACAAGCCATCCTTCGGCCATGCTACCCTCGAGGCGAGCCCTTTGACGAACGAACCCCTTTAAAGTCTTCATGAATCTCTCCAAGAAGAACATCCACCTGCTATGGACTACCCCAGCAATTACAACTTCATTGACCACATGCACAAGTAGATATATTTGGATGGTAAGAATGTTTCTTGGAAAGTACTTCTCCACCTTACACACCGCTTCAACAGCATTTAAGTGTGCTGCATCAATGATGTCTTTTCTTATCTCTTTTGAACTGATCCAGCGTACCAACTCACTAATTTTATAGATTTTTCTTCTAATGCCATCTGTCAAACAATCCTTTATGGAAATTGGTAAGATAAACTATAAAAATTTGTGCCAATCGTGGGACTTAAGACCACTAAGATTTTCATCTCTTGTAAAAGCTTTGATGATCAGTACATAGAATAAATGGAGTCCCTAGGAGATAACGCTTCCATGTTACTAGGTCAGGTAAGATAGCTAGTAGCTCTTTTCTATAAATTCCTGTCGGAATTCAATCTCCTACTCTGATATGCTATGGCATTCCCTTCTTGAATTAAAATTGTTCCAAGGCAATGACCACATGTATTGGACCTCAAAGGGATTTGTGAGATCCGATAAAATAAGTGGGTTGAGAGATAAGCTTTTGTTTCAGCATCTGGAAAGCTTCTTGCTCCTTTCTTGTCCATGCATACTTAACATTATTTTTGGTTAGATCATGTACTGGACTTGTTATTAATGATTTTGTTTTTGATAAATTACCTATAGTATGAACACATATCTAAAGCTTCGTCGCTCATGTAAATTCCTCGGTTTAGGCCATTCTTTAGTTACTTCCAACTTTGTGGGATCCATATTGATACCAAATTGAGAGATAATATGATCTAAGTATTGGATTTATTGCAATAAAAATTCACTTTTCTTTTGATTAATGAGTATATTATTGTCTCTCAAAGCATGGAAAATTACTTGGAGGTTTTCCTTGCGCTCCTCAGCGAATTTGGAGTAGATGACTATATCGTCGAAGAATACTCTAGTGAATTTACGATGAGATCTGTCTCTATGCGTCTCAAAATTATTTCTAACATTTACTTGTGCATATGCTTCTCAAAAATTCAAGGCAAAAGAAATAACTATGGGGGACTCAAAAGCTCTAGATCTTATATCTATACTAGT
Source organism: Adiantum capillus-veneris (assembly GCF_014529385.1). Classification (NCBI taxonomy): domain Eukaryota; kingdom Viridiplantae; phylum Streptophyta; class Polypodiopsida; order Polypodiales; family Pteridaceae; genus Adiantum; species Adiantum capillus-veneris. The sequence goes on from NC_140935.1 coordinate 106,505,869, forward strand.
GTTACCATTTATTTCCAACATCATCATCCTACGATCATGACAATTTATTGTCCAAAGAACTTTAAGGTCACACTGTAAAAGAGGAGTGATGTAGCTCCTCGAATATATATTTTGTAAACATTTTTTGAATTTTTAATAGAGCGGCGCGTGTACATAGTGTTGTGGGTTTTCCCTTGAGCCCCCAAGGGTAATTCCACCCAAATTTAGGGACCTTTGTTTGAGTGGGGTTGTTGGATCTATATATAGAGTTTTCTAAATAAAGAAACATAGCCCTTGGTCCCTACTATATAAACACATGTAGTGTGTTAGTTCTACACACCCTTTGGGGCTATACATGTAGCATGTCATCTCACTTTTTTCTCTTCCTCTCTCTTATCTATAATCATCTGTCGTGTCTCTACTAAGATTCAATAGAAAGATCAGTATAAGAGGAAGTAGGGTTTCTCCAGGTGGTCCTATGTAGAACCAATTTATTCACATTCTATTTTTGAGGGTGGTGAATCAGGTGCTCTTCTTTATAACGTTTCAGTTGGGAGAGTATATGGAAATTTTAAGTCTTCGATGGATATCTTTGTGCGAGGAATTGAGGAAAGAAGGTGTGGCTTTCTAGAAGATATATTAATATGGCCTTGTATCAATGCCATCGGGCCGGGGTTGAGACTACACCAAAGAGTCCAACATAGCGGAGCTTGGTGAAGCATTTGCAATGGTTTGAGAGAGGAATTATGTGACTAGAGTTTTGGTGTTTTTGGTGGTCCTTGTTGTGCCTTTTGATGGTAATCGACTGTGATTCCAAGCCTTAATTGATCAACTTGACTCACTTTGTAATGTTGGCAATTAGATAAGGTCTTATAGTTCAAGAAGTTTGGAGCCCAAATTGAGTTGAGAACCCAACGGTTTATAATTGAACCTTAATTGAGGCAAAGTAAATAAGAGGATTTCTTGTGCTGTGTGAATGTGTGAGGTTGTGTGAGTGTGTGCATGGTGTCATTTGCTCCATCAATGTGTGTAAATTACATGTTTTATTACAGGAGAAGCCTTAGAAGTGTAGGTCTAGCCACGTGATCAGAGCAGAGTGACAGGGGAGGGGGGGGGGGGGGATGTAACGATCGAACATATTGTGGTCATGGATGCTTTGTTCAATGTGCATGTAAAATGTGATGCCCTTAGAAAACCATGCAAGGTTCTTGATGACCTTTTTATTAGAAATGTCGTGTATTGTAGCGAGTTGATTGCCAAATATGCCTAACATGGTTGTGGTAAGCATGATAGAGAGATGGTGATCAACGTATTCATGAGAGCAAGGGGAAGTTGATGAATGTAGAGACTTCTCATTGTAAATGAAAAAAAAAAGTGAGCCTCTTAACACTAGAGGAGAAGCATGTCGTGACCCTCCAACACTGAAGGAGATAACAAGTTTCTGAGGAAAGGGAAAATATCCTATGGTGCATCAAAATACGGTGAGGACAATGCAACCTCCCGGCCATATGCATATATGGGTTTTTACTTGAGTGTCCGATTACATATTTAGTGTTAAAAAAACTTTCACCATGGCCTCCTCTAATGTATACATAAAAGCGTACATTATGGATAATTGCAATTGTGAACGGCTCGTTGCTTCATCCATAGCTGCACAAAGCATGCATCCTCTTTGTGGCAAAGAGTGGTCCTCTTTGTAGTAAACAATAGAGAAATACATGAAACATCAAGCTTACTAAATCCAGACTCACTTTTGGCCATGCATTCTTCCATGACACCCATTTGCACTTTTGCAAAGAGTCATTCAAGGATCGCTCGGAATGTGATAGACATGGATTATGTTAATTCCTTCCCAACAATCAAGGACATTATTGCAGCTAGGAAAGAGCAAGACCCTATCCACCGGTTTATCTTAGGGAGATGGTCATATCGTATATATGAGAGAGAGAGAGAGAGAGAGAGAGAGAGAGAGATTGCCAAGTTACTTTTGAAAGAGGTCAACTCCAAAGATAAAACAAAAATAGCAGCGTATGAAACATTTTGATTACGAAAAAAGAGAAATGAGTTAAAAAGCTAGGCGTCCCTATAATTAAATCAAAGATGGAGACTAGGATAACGGCAGTCCGCGGAGGTACCTGCAAAAATCGACACATAATTTTAGCTAAGCAATTTAGCTGGTCGACGAGCGGAGCGGAATTAGTGAACTAACAGAAAGGACGACGTACTTGGGTCGACGACGACAACCATGGCGCGGTCAAAGAAGTTGCAGGGCACAATCTGGCCACGGGAGTTGCGGCGCTGCCAGGAAGAGTTGATGACGTAGGAGGCGTGTGCGAAGGGAGTGTTGGGCTCGAAACAGGCGCCCGTGCCAGATACGATGGGCCCACAGTCGTGCACGATGTCCTCCGCCGCCGCTGCACCCTCCTGGCACAGCTCCTTCATCACGATGTCCGTCAACACCTCGTCCGTCAGGCCTGGACGTGCCACACACCAGTACTGCCCTCCTGCATATTCATAGCGTAAACCTTAATTCATATCGAATCACCACCATTAATTAGTATTATCATACCTGCGGCGTCCCGCGAGCCAAGTCCTACAGCCAACGCCGCCAGCAGGACGACCAGATTTGCGAGCTGCGTCATTGTGCGATATGTGATTGCTAACGCAAGGGCTCACTTGCTATTGCTAGTTTAAAATTCATCCTCTGCCTTCAGGGCCCTCTTATACCAGTTTAAAATTCACGACTGCGGATGTGTCTTGCATGGTTATAGTCTGGATTTTTGAATCATTTTCAATATCAATATAGTATATTGAGGTTGTGAAGCTATGAGCATTTTGACAAGGCAATAGTGTTGACATTCATGCTAGTGGGTTACTTGAGAAGGTCAAGCTTTGCATCTTAAAGGGACTTAGCAGGCTCCCCCATAGGGCTTCTAAAGATGCCTTTTGGGAGGGTGCATTTTGTGTGAGATGCCCCATAGTATGTAGCTAGGTGCCAAAATTTGCTAGTACAATTTCGATGGAGACTCCCATCGTCGTCATTGTCACACCTCAACAAATAAGTTTTCTCCTTCTGCACTTGCAATAGTATGTTATTGATAGCATTGACATGAAGCCATAAATTTTAAAGAATCGCCATGGGGTTGCCATTAGAAGGATACAATTACGTTTTGGCAATTGCAGGTATTGGTTGTACATATTTGGCGTTTAGTGTATTTTTAATTGGCTAAAACTATACAATATGTCAAGCTAGCCTTGAACAATTTCAACCTATAAAATGAGAGAATCACAAGTGCGTTCTTTTCTTCATTGGTTTGACAAAATGTTTTTGGCGAGGCTTGAATTCACACCTAGGGGTGTCGCATCGCAAAAAGATGTTGTCGTAGTCGCTTTAGAGAACGATTGCTCAGGCTCTCTTGTGATCTTAGCTTCTTTTTAATTTTCCTTTTTGTTGTTTACTTACGTTAGCAACAATATACAAATTTATTGAAGGGTCCTCTATGTCAAAGAGGGCCCTGCATGACGGCTGCATCTTGCACGGCCTTTAAGGGGTATATGGAAGAGCCCTCTTAGAAGAAAATAAAACAAGATAATGATCACACCATGGCATCACAATAATTACTCGCAAAGTTTTGTCAAAGACTTGCACTTCCAAGATCAACCATGCCATATATGTTGTGTGTATACATGCTAAATTTTGATGCATCTTTTTTTACTTTGAGAGATTTTTTAAAATATAGCTAGCATAGCTATGATCCTACATATGATGAGAGATTAGTGAAGCTACAAGCTTGTAGTGTCCTGTTTAGATGAGAATGAAACTTGATCAAATAGTTACTCTCACAAGTCATACCGTACTACCTTGTAGAGGTACTGCTATGATTATCCATGGAGGAGAGGACACATAAAACATGCCTTTCAATACCTTTTGATGATGATAAAAAATTCAAAATTGGAAGCGTAATTTGTATTACAATGTGAAATACCTAGGGGGTCCATTCTTACAAAACAACATATTAACCGTATAGTTGTGGAGACTAGCCATCTTGCACATCCTCCAATTCTGTATTCTACTTGCACTAATAGTTCCCCTGTTATAAGTGTTGCAACTTATACAATTACTGTTCGCAAAACAAACTGCGACCTTTATTGTTGCAACCATAGCTGTAGTATTAGAAAAAACTATAACTTTGTCCTTTAGTTTTTGTAAAAAAACTACAAACCTAGTGCTTCATCCAACATTTCAATGAAAAAGACTATTAGCAACACTTTGTCACTTTGATCCAATAATTTTAATATCCAAAAATGTAGTAAAATTGCCAAAAAGATTTATATTCAATTGTATTCAATAAATGTGCTTGGATTTACAAAACAACATAATCACTTTAACTAATCTTTATAATAATAGTATTGTTTCAAGCATTCACCTCAGTAGGCGTTTGTAGTAGGAACTTTGTTGCCCTTTGGGGCTGGAGCATGGGAGGCCATAGGTGCGAGCTTCACATCATCTTTGTTGGAAATGAAGGTGAACATTTTGGTGCATAGCATATGCACCAAGCATGCAAGAACATCCTTGCACAAGGTGATGCCCACCATTACAAAATAGAGGCTTCTATTTTTCACTGTGGCAAGCTGAAGTGATAGAGTGAGTATAATTTGTTGAGTAAATCAGGGTGTTCCTAAAGAAAAAGAGCAAGAGATTGGGGGGTTATCTTAGGGGGTTACCAGGGAGGCAAGGGTTTGCTAGTAACCTTGGTCAACTTATTTTGAGATCTCTCTAGAGCATTAACGAGCTTTGTAGCTTTCAAATTATGCAAAGCAAAGGGCATCATTCTTGGATCCCCCCTTGTCAATCAAAGAAATGTTAGCACACCCCATATGCAAAATAAAAACCCAAAACTACTAATGTGCTGATAGAAAAGAAAGCAAGAATATACATAGAACTGGAAATGTGCATGGAAATGTGTATGAATAAATGTAAATACATGCCTTTGGAAGCTTTTTAGATTTGATATTTGGTTTCAAATACAATGGACCGGGGATGGACCATGTACACATTGTGAATAGTTAGGTTTGTGTGTCGAGAGTCACACACATATTTTACATACCTGGACAAGCTGTCGGAGGCTTGGATGTGGTGATATGTGGCTTGTTCTGGCTCTAGGGTATTTTTTTGAGAATTTTTGAATGTATATAATGCAAGTGGCAAGTGTGGATATGCTCATCACAGGAGATGCGATCTACACTAGAGTGGAGACTCTTGTAGGATACCATTTGGTAGGATCAAAATCTAGGATATGGACTTGCAAACCATCGTGAAGGTGAAGGAGATCCCCAAAATGATGAGAAAATCTCCATACCTCATAGAAAACTACATGATTCTCAAAGGGGTATCTCCAAAAGCATGTCAGGAAGATGGATCACCTTGAGAACAACCTGAAAAACTCCAGTTGTGACCTCTCCTTCTCCAACTTCAGGCTAGGAGGCATTCTTGTCATTGTTTTGATCATCCTCTTTTGCTTTTTGTAATTGCTTAGTTCTGAATTAAAGCCTATTCTAAACAAAATCACTTCTGGTAGGTATTATAGATGAAATTGCTGATGGCAGCTACTCTATAATAGTTTTGAAGTAAAGCTTATTCTAACTCCTATAGAGGCTCATCTTTGATTTGATGTTTTGCATCTGTCAACTTTTAAAACCTGTTTATAAATTTTCCACATGTAGTTTTTTGAATCGCTTGTGGTGATTAAATGGTCTTTCCTTCCATTTTGTTCCATACTTAAAAGTTAAATTTTTGCCTGCTAATACTTTTGTACTTGCAGCTATGAGCTATAAGGCCCTTTTTATTTGTGGCATTGATAAAGCTTTATGCTAACCTCTATGGATGTTTTGTGATGGCTTTGGGCCTTGTTTCCTGTTGTGTCTAGACTTTACAGCAATTGTATGACCAATGGTTTTGATTAGTCTTTGAGTATGTTGCAAGGAGTCTTGTGCTCTTTGGGCCTTTCCCTCATTTTCAAGTCTGAATTGTTAAGGTCTTTTTATCCATAGAGAAATTTCTACATGGTGATGGATTTTAAGACTTGAAGTACTTTTTAAAAAAAAATCAACATCACATGCCAACTCTAATGTACAGTTTATGATTATTTTTTGAGGCCCTCGTTTTGTGTTTAGTTGGGACCCTTCTTTTCCATTCTACATAGTTTTATTAGTGTTCTACTTCTTTTGATGCTTAGTCTGCATTCCGCTTGTTAGTTTTGATCCTCTAATCATTTCTTGTGTCTTGCTCTTTTTCTCTCATCTACTGATATTCTTAACATGGTATCAAAACAGTGGCCATATCCAACCAATCAAATGCCTTGTAGATTTCATCACAAGGAAGATGGATCAAATGTCTTTGCATCAACTATGTTAATTTCATTGTCCTTTTTTGTTATTGTTCATTCCTATTTGCTTCAATAGCAAATAAAGTTTCATGATTTTGCTATTCTTATTGTTCATTCCTATTTGTTTCAATAGCAAGGAAAGTATTTGATTTTGCTAGTTCTCTACTCCTTAGATGATAAAATAGAGGTTGAGTGAGCATTGTTGTCCAAGAATTGATCATGATGTACAAATTTTTTGTTCAGGGTGCATAATAAATTGATTAATAAGAATTAATCTTGCAACAAGGCGATATATATACAGTAAAAATATAACGGTACTTATTGCTTAAATTTTCCTTTATGAGATAGGGTGGTGTTGGAAGAAGGCAGTATCACATATCGTGTCATTGATAATTTTCACATAGGCAAATTGGACATGCAGAAGGGATTTGATGGTCAGGAGGGATTTTATGTACAAATCGGAACTTCTATCCTATCATTGACAAGTTGGTGCTAGCAACGGTGGCTAACACATGCTACACTGATTATGCACCAAGCTAGGGATGTGCTATGGATGTACACAATATTTCCTATCTACATTGTATAAGGTCTTGATCATTTAGGAGTTCCAACTTGTATAAGATAGAGGGATCAACTTAATCTTATAGTAGAAAGGCTTGGATTCCATGCCTTTATAAGAAGCCCTTTTATGCAAAGAGGATTCATTCTTGAGTATTCATTCTTGAGAGCTCACTCTTGAGTGTTCACTTTATGGATGGCCTAGCCTTGAACTTAATGCCCATGCTTAGAGGCCTAGTGCTAATACTTTGTAATTAGGAAAGCTCTTCTTGATTAATCTAATCTCTCTTGTCTTCTCTACATTTCATTATGTCATGAAGTAGTTTTACACTCTCAAACTTCCCAGGCGGGTCGAGGGTGCCCACACCTCCCACTTGCATTATTTAAATTCTTAAACACTTATTCCCTAGAGCCAAAATAATCCACTTAGGACCATATTCAAGGCTTTGATACTTTGTCCAGGCACGTGCGTGTGCCCGATCGTTGGCACGCGACATGACTATTTATCATATATACATCATTTTCCATACTTGAAACCAAAAATCACATTAGAAAACCTTCCAAATGCAGGTGAAAACCTCTTTATATATGCAGTTCTCTGCATATACCCACTACTATGTACATACAAAATGTGGTTTATCATCATTGCCCAACCCCAAGGTGAGCATTTATGCTCAACACTTGCATCAAATTGTGACAAAAACCTATGAAAGTGGCCGCAAACTTCCTCCTAGATCATATGGAAATTCATACACTTGCATAGCACCACCCATGTAGCCAAGCATTCCACTCACACCAAATGCAAAAGCATCTAATTTCTTGCCAGAATGCCACCACCCACCTGGATCCCAATAATAATTTGAGTTTCTCCAAGGTTGGCGCATGCCATGTTGTACCACACTTTGTTCCAATTAGACGAACACACAAATACCTTTAAATGCATCTCATAACTAGATCCCATTCGATTGAAAACCATAAATCCCACATTATCTTTCTGATGCATTGACCTCTCTTCATTCCCCACGCCCAAGAGATCATCCCTCGAAGCATTAACAACTCCATTCCCAAATTGAAAAGGCTCTTCAAAAACACTATCATCAGCATCCTCTTCTTCCACATAAGGCACGTATCATCATGAACATCCCTTGGAGATGGCACTAGCATCAAATCCTTGCATACATAGAGCTTATTCTATCACCTTCATGACCCAATACCTTTGCATCACAACCACTAGAGGGTTTCCCAACCGCTAGCTCTGGTAAAGCACATGGAACCAAGGCCACATCAACCATCATAGCATCATCCTCTCCTACATCATCTTTACTTGAAGCGGGAATTCCATGACCATAGCCTAATATCTCATTGTCAATGCAAGCATCTATGTCCTCTTGTTGCTGTCTTGCAGCTCCGCTCCCATGCTTAGAAAGATGCCATAAAAATGCACATCAAGTTTTTTTGAAGCTTACATGATTAATACACAGTGGTTAAGGCTGCCAAGTTCAATGCTGAATGTATTCAGAATGCGGCGTAAAAGGGCCAACTGATGCCTCAATGGTGCTAAAAAGGACTATGCTTGAAGTGAGCACATATGGGATATTATGATCTAGAACTACAGTTCTTGAAGTGCTCTACCGGCCTGTTTTGGAGCTACGGTGAAGAAGTTATGGCAATTTAAAGTTCAAGTCGATTGCAGACACGTACCGGATTGGGCAGTTGTAGCTGAGGTGACTGAGATAAAATGAATGCACAGGCCTAATGTGCTCACTTTGTGGAGCGCGTCGGTCTTTTCAGATCAGTGAAATCGGAGTCCCGATCGCCAAGATACTGGCCGATAAAAATTTACAAGGGACCGGTTCTATGCCAGTCCGGTCCGCTCGGTCAATGTGCCAATTGGGGGTTTTGGAGCCTTGCCAGGTGATGTGTGTGTTCTATGTAGCGTATGAACGCCATAGGAAGTGACGATACAGCAAACAGAATCCGGACGGGCAAGTTATGGCAATTTCAAATCGATGACAGTTATTAGCCAGGAGGGATCTATGTGGTGCTCACGGAAGTGCATTAAGTTTGATGAGCCTTCAAAGTCCAAAATTTCCATTTCTTGGAGCTCATTAATTGAGGATTATGCCAAAAACTTGATGGGGCTTAGAAGCCCCAAACTGTTTAAACCAAATGAGAGGGAAGGTCTTTCACCAAATGGAATCACTTATACTTGCATCTTGAAGGTTGGCAGAATTCATGATTATATTGTCAGGCAATGACTGCTAGAGGAAGATGTGCTACTAGGCAATGGCCAAATTTGGTGCCTCTAAGAGTCCAAGGCCGGATGCCGCCCATACTCACATGGCCAATGGCCGTCCACATGAGACATAAACGGTGGCCGCCCGCCGGTTAAGTGGGGCCGCCCAAATAATTGAGGGCTTGAGTGTGAATATGGGAAAACAAAACGAAAGGAAAGAAAATGGCGAGCTGCAGGCAGCGAGGGCGCAGGGGGAGAGAAGAAGCTTGTAGCACCTTCCGTGAGGCTCAGACGAGCCCGACCAAGAAATGGGAACTGCTCAGCTTGCTGACGCGGACCGTTCGGGCACCAGTTGCGGCATTTTTTCGCTGCTCAGAATCCTCGTTGCCACGTCAGTAGGGGGGGGTTTTATGGCCTCCCTAGCAACGACGGCACCGTTGTTGCTAAGGGAGGTAGGGAGTTATATATAGGAGGTCTTTTTTTTTCATGCGAGGGTGTGGAAAAGCAAACGAAGAAGAGGAACGAAGAGAAGGGAGGAGCAAGTGTTGCGAGCTTGGGGGAAGAGGGGGCTCTCTCTCTCGAGCTTGCACAAAAGCAAAGAGGAACTATCGGCTTGTGCTTGGCAATCAAAGCAAGGAGATTATTGTGGTAAGCATTCGAAGAAAAACAAAGGGAAGGAGAGGAAAAGGGCATCAAGGAAGAGAGCTTGGGCGAGGAGCTTGAGCAAGGAGCTTGCAGAAGCTTGAGCAAGCCAAGGCGAGTAGGGGATTCACTGGGGAAGCTTGGTCGAGGAGCAAGAATCCCGGAGGAGCTTGAGCAAGAAGCTTGTCGAGGCTTGAGCAAGCCGAGGCAAGAAGACATATCAAGCAAGTGAACAAAGGGAATCGGCATAGTAGGATTTTGTTCGTCGACAAACAACCTAATTTAATTGTTTCCTTTTTATGAATCGCGGAGACGTTATAATTGTGCATCAATTTCGTCGGTGTTATTGATTTTTGAGCAAATTTTGTGCGTCGACAGCATTACCAAGTGATTAAAAGCTATTGTATTGTGCGGTGCGGAACATTTTCGCTCTCAATTTTTCCACAGCCAGCAGCCCACTGGCTCAATTTTCGAACACTTATCCCCCAACACTTGGTGAGCCCGACGCGAAACCCGAGCCGGGGTGGGCAAAAATTTGAAGCGTATGTCTACACCACAAGAAGCAGCCATGGAGCAGATGATGCAGTAGTTTGCAGCATACATGCAACAGTAACAGGCTAGCCAGCAGCAACATAATTTGGAAGAGCGGATTCGTAAAGCTCGTCAAAATGTTACGGAAAAGCTGCAACGGTTTGAGGGCCGAGATATTTCAAAATTTTGCAATTTGTATGAGCAGTCTATGGAAGATAATATTGAAGACCAGGATTCAGTGGAAGGATTTCATCTAATTGTTGTAGTGCCAGAACTTAGGGCCCGGATTAAAGAAATTCAAGCGGCTCAAGGGCCGAACTGGCAGGATTTTAAGAAGTCGCTACAAGAGGAATATTTTCAAGAGGATTCTCAACGGGTGACCAGACATATATAGTTTTGCGAAGTGGGTGCAGAAGAAGGGTAAAAATTTATCTTCACGAGAACTGTTGCAAGAGTTTGAAAAGAAGTTTGATCAGTTATCATCAGTAGAACAACGTTCCTTGAGGGATCAAAAGGTGGAATTGTTTATTCAAGTTGCTGATCCGCGACTACAAAAGAATTTGGTGCAATTATTGGAGGATCCGGTAGGAGAATTGGGATTGACATCAGATTAGAAAATAGTATCTGAAGCGGTGAACATGATCGTAAAGCGACAGAAGCGAGCTGATAAGCAAATCGTGAGTGAGATACTAGATGATGATGAAGAAGAGATTAAAGAAAAGCTGGCCTCTGCAGTACCCAAAGTGGAGGGGCCTGTTCTTGATGATCTGGATAAAGGTATTCAAGAACTAAATTTGAATTTTAAAACTGTTAAATTTGAAGGGTTAGCTGCAAAGGCGTCTACTTCTGAACATAAGCAGCAGAGCAGCCACCACGTAAAAATTGGGATCGATGCATGTGGTGCGATAGTGAAGACCACATGTTTGTGAGAGAGTGTAATGAGTTTGATGAATCTTATAAGAAGAATGTGGTTTTTTGGAAAGACAAGAAGATTCATCTTAGGGCGACAGGGGAAATGCTCCGCTTGAACTTTGGCAGAGGCGGAATGAAGAAGATAATGGAGGAAATACAACATAATGTTGCCCTTGTGGAAGCAGCTACATATGGGCTGCAAGTTTGTGGTAAGGAAGATGATGATGGTACAGGTGCAAAGGGCCAATTGTGGCCATATGCTCTAAAGACAGCAGAAGCAGGTAAGGTAACATACGGGAAGTTACGACAGGTGGGGAATTCAATTCGAGAAACCACTAGGTGGACCGATCCAGTGGATTCCCTTTCGGTATATGCTTATATTGCTAAAGCTCAAGCCAATGAAGCTGTGGTGGAAGAGAAGCGGAAAAGAGATGAAGAGGTGGCTGGGGCATCAAAAAGGCTGACGAGATCCACCAATAAGAAAGAAGAAGTGCCAGCTCCTAAACCTGCTTCGGAGGTGGTTATGGAAGAGGCTCCGAAGGACAAGAAGCAAGGTAAGCCTAAAGGGTCCTCGTATAAACTCAAGTCTGATATTGAATTGGCTACAGATTTGAAGAAAGTTTTTGAAAAACGTATCCTAAATAGTAAAGTGGAGCTCACATCGGGGGATATTCTGGGAATTTCTAAGCGCGAGTTCCACGAAGAGATCATCGATATCATAAAAAGAAAGCCGCAAGTACCGAGTGATCAAGAGTCAGATCCAGTGAAAAGCCAAGTGGTTCGTCACATTGAAGCAATTTTGGAAGACTATGAAGAGTATTTAGCAGATCTTGAAGAAGAAGAGCCAAAGCTTGTGGTGGTTCCAAGCCCGATTGTACTTGAGGTAAGAAACATGCATTTTAATTATGGTGAAGATGAAGAAGTTATACCCAAGAGTCACTTTTCAAGGACTCATTGGGCAAGAGCAACGACAGAAACAGTGGTAAAGCTTGGCGACATTGAGGAGCCGGTCTTAGCCCTCATAGACCATGGGTCAGAAATCAATTTCATGGCAAAGAATTTGCACCAAAAGGGAAGTGGCCTATTGATGTAGATCACGGGTGGCGGATTCGAGCTTCCAACATGCTTCCTGGATATGGCCCAACCATACATTGAGGCATGTGAAATGCATCCACCAAATCATCGTGTAAGAAAAAGATCACTTTAACCTCCTTGTCTACCCCATCCTCAAGAAGTTTATACTGAGCAACCACATGGCACGTATCATCATGAACATCCCTTGGAGATGGCACTAGCATCAAATCCTTGCATACATAGAACTTATTATATCACCTTCATGACCCAATACCTTTGCATCACAACCACTAGAGGGTTTCCCAACCCCTAGCTTTGGTAAAGCACATGGAACCAAGGTCACATCAACCATCATAGCATCATCCTCTCCTACATCATCTTTACTTGGAGTGGAAACTCCATGACCATAGCCTAATATCTCATTGTCAATGCAAGCATCTATGTCCTCTTGCTGCAAAGCCCCTTCCCAAAATATACATTGCTCTTTATGCAAGGCTACCATGTATTTCAATGGATCTAGTGCCTCCTCTATGTCATCATTGCACCAACTCTCATAAACATCAATTTTGTCACCATCATAGGTTACCTCATCCTTGTCAATTTAACTCTCATCATCTTCACTTCCCGTGCTAGTTTTCAAACTTTCACATTCATCTACTACTTCCTTGCAATTTTCACCATAGGCATGTGTATGGTCTCCAAAGTTGCTTCACATACTTTGTTTGCAGCGACTTTGCACATATGGGCATTCGCACCTATCTCCAAACTATTATCCTTGCCAGTATGAGAATCTACAATCATGACTCTGTGCACATAAAGGTCATCCACACTATCCATACTAGGTATTGACAAAGGGTACTTCATGCCTGTAGAAACACATAGCTTTCTCTCTTTTTGTAGCATTATTTTTAATGCTTCACACATGGAATTGGGCTCTTTCTCTTGCACTTTCCCTCTAGGGACTCATCGTAACAAACTTGTGTATACCTGTATCTTTGGCTAAATTTGTAAAACCAGAATAGAACTCCTCTTTAGACATGGCTTCCATGTGAAAAAGAGCATCTTTCCGCACTCTCCAAGCATCATAAAATCTAGACCAAAATTGTGAAGCAGACTCAAACTAGTGACCTATTTCCATACATCTTGGTGAGGAATCACCTTCTTGAACCGCTTCAAAAAGCATCTCTTAAGCATATCCCAATTGCCCTTCTCATCTTGTGACAAGCCCTCATACCATTCTCTTGCATTACCTCTGACCACCAGATTGATGCCTGCAAGCTTTTATGCCTCACTTGGAACTGCACGGCATAAACATGTCAAGTCGAGCTCATATGATGCAAGCCAATCGTCTGCATCCTCACACCCTGTGAAAATAGATGGTTGGAATGGCACCATCATATTGAAATTCCCTTCAACACAAAAAAATGTGGATACATCACTGCTTGAACTTCAATTTTTGAGTGCACAATCGACAATTCTCGCTCCCCAGCAGGATCCCCAAAGGATGATGGAGCAAAAAATGCCGTGCGCACACTCACACACCCAGACATCTCGACAAAACACGAGGAATTTAATTAACTTCCAATTCACACACACCACCACACAAGAGCTCAATAAAGATACTACCCACAAGCTCAATTTAAACTCCAAACACCTCGACCTACAAGCCATTGCCTGCACGCTGACACTACAAGGTGAGTCGAGTTTATCGACACTTGAAATCACACTTGATGGTGACAAAAATATATAAGAAAAACCATCAAAATATCTAAAACTACAGCCACAAAAGTCCTCTCTCAAACCATTGTAAAGCCTTCACCAAACTCCACTCTGTTGGAGTCTTTGGAGTAGCATCAACCCTAATGGAACAAATAGAGGGTCACAGAGTCTTGTAGAAAGCCGCACCATCTTTCCTCAATTCCTCCCACACACACATCCATGTAAACCTCAAAACTTCCATAAACTCTCCCAAGTGCAAAATTGAAGAGAAAAAGCTCTCACTCACTCCTCCACACACTCCAAAACAGGATGTAAATGCAACAGGGCTGCACTAGACCACCTGTAGGAACCCTGCTTCCTCCCACACACAGAGAAGTGAAAGTGTTGATATTGTAATCCAAGAGTTTTCCCTTAGCGTGGAACAATATCACGAATTTAAAGCCTTTTCACACTATTTTTGACCATTTTTTGACTTTTCTGGGCCTAGTTTTTTGGCCAGTTTTAACCCTCGGCGGGCATTTTTCGCACGAAAAATACCAAACGGACTTCAAAATCCACCAAATCTTGTAGTCTTGGTCCTTGATACCCAAAACATATTTCCAAATACCCACTTTCCACTTTTGACCACTTCTATGGCGGTGCACGCATCACTACATATCAGGCGTTGCAAATAGATAGTTACTGCTTGTGCCAAACTTCCCGGGCGGGTCGAGGGTGCCCAAACCTCCCACTTGCATTATTTACATTCTAAAATGCTTAAACACATTCCCTAGAGCCAAAATAAGCCACTTGGGACCAACATTCAAGGTTGTGATACCCTGTCCAGGCACGTGCGTGTGCCCGATTGTTGGCATGCGACATGACTATTTGCCATTACTTGAAACCAAATATCACATTATAAAACCTTCCAAATGCGTGTGGAAACCTCTTTACATACATAGTTCCATTCATATACCCACTACTATGTATAGACAAAAGTGGTTTATCACCGCTTATATTTCTGTTCATATTACTGCACATATTACCTCATATATTGCCGCGTACATTGTCGCCATACATAATTTATAAAACAAAGATGCTCATTTGGTTCATCCAATTTGGATGACCTAGATGTGTATCTTTATTGTTGACCTGCATAAAGTTATCGAATCTATGACTGTCTTCTTCAAGCACGTAGTTCACATCATCAAATATTGGTCGCTTCTTCTTAATACTCTATTCTCACAAGGGAGCTCTATTTATTTTAGGGGGTTTGTATACTCATCGTTGACATTGAAGAGTGAGTCCTGGCTTTTTGACCCTTGAAGTCTGTTTGTTGTGTAAACCATATGATGCTTTCATGGTCAAACACAATCTCGAACTGAGCACCATACATATAGTGCTGCCATGTCTTTGAGGCATACACTATTGCATAGAGTTTGCGTTCATAAGCAGAATAATTCTGCTAAGCTGCATCCAGCTTCTTGCTTTCAAATGCAATTGGCCGTCCGTCTTGTAACAGGATTGCTCCAATAGCACGGTCACTGGCATCTGTTTCCAAAACGAATGGTTTCAAAGGATCTACAATAGCTAGTATAGGAGTTGTAGCTAATGCGTCTTTGAGTGTTTCAAAACTGTGCTGTTGAGCGGAACCCCACTAAAAATCCTTACCTTTGCCTTTTAGTTGGTCCGTCATAGGTACAACAATGCGAGCATAGTTCTTAACGAACCTTCAGTAAAAACCTGCAAAGTCTAAAAGATATGTAATTCTTCCAGATTTTTAGGGGGTGGACATTTCCGGATGGTATCCACTTTGGATTGATCCATGTATAGACCATTAGCTGAAATAACATGCCCTAAATAATGAATTTCTTCCTTGAGAAAATCACATTTAGATTCCTTGGCATATAACTTGTGCACGTAACAACTCAAACACCTGCCTAAGATGTTGTAAGTGCTCTTCTTCAAAAGCACTATAAACTAGAATGTCATCGAGGAACAAAATGACAAATTTGCCCAAATATGGTTTCAAGACACTATCCATAAGTGTCATGAATGTCGCGGGCGCATTGGTTAACCCAAAGGGCATCACCAAATACTTGTAATGTCCAAACCGTGTTCGGAATGCAGTCTTAGGTATATCGGCAAGCCGAATACGGACTTGGTGATATCTTGACCACAATTTGATTTTTGTAAAAATGCGAGCATGAGTTAGCTTATCAAATAACTCATCTACCCTTGGCAATGGGTATTTGTTATTAACTGTAACCGCATTTAAACCCCGGTAGTCTATGCACATGCGCATACTGCCGTCCTTTTTCTTCACCAAAAGGATAGGCGAAGCCCATGGTGAAGAACTTGGTTGTATAAACCCTCTGCTAAGGTAGTCAGCAAGTTGACGTTCCACCTCAGCAGCCTCTAAGTAACTCATACGGTAAGGTGGTTTACTAACAGGTTTACAGCCTGCAGCCACGTCAATGCCATGTTGCGCTGAGCGTGTCCGTGGTAAACCTGATGGAAAATCATTAGAAAAGACATCTTGAAATTCCTTTTACAATTTTTGTAACTGACTAGCAATGTTTGCTTGTGTAGAATTAGAAATTGGTGGAAGAGAGGAGAGAGAAGCATGCGGCGTTGAGGAATGTTCAACAGACTCAATGTTAGAAAGAAAATGAGACAGTGAGTAACACAAGAAAACCTGTTCTATTTCATTATCAGAAACGAGCTGCATAAGCTCGATAGTACAAATTAGTGGTGATGATGGTATATCCTTTTCTCCAAACAACAACACATGTGTGCCATGGGAATCAAACATCAAACTGTTGTGGTCATAGCTATGCATCAATGATGGTCCTAGGCTATGCAACCACTCCCTACCAAGAACCACATCAGCCCTTTCCATGTTCATAACTTGAAAATCCAAACAAGTAGAGTACCCTTGTACTTCCAATGGAACAGCTCGGCATTGAGTATCCCATATTTCACTATCATGTCCATTCATCATTGCTACCTTGTAGCAGTGGGTACTCGGAGTTTGAGGCAGTTTGAGCTTTTTCACCAATCCATAATTGATGAAATTGTGCGTAGCACCGTCATCTACCAAGATGCGCACCTTGTGCCCTTGCAGATATCCGTGCATACGTATTAACTCATGTGGTCCAAAGGTTTTTTGCCACATGGAAGCTGTGGGACAGCATTCATGCACCACCTCAATGTGTGTTACTTCCACTATAGAGAACTTTGAGGAAGACTCAAGAGGCAGTAGTTGCACTGTGAGCACTACTTTCTCCTTCCCCTGGGCAGTAGATTTCCCCTTGGGACAATCCTTTTTGCCATGGCCTCTTCCTAATCATTGAAAACATAGCTTCTCTTTCTTGGCCTTATCAAAATCCTCAGGAGACAGAGGACCCCTAGACCCCTTGGGTCTTTTAGATGCATCTGAATTAGTAACTATAAATTTTCTTTTATTGTGCCCATACTGAGTGCGTGTGTTACTATGTGTACTAGCAGGCACATTACTGTTATGTGTTTTCTTATCATCAGGGTCATCATGAATCTGTGCTTTCACTATGGCTTCCTCAAGTGTTTTAGGGTCCTCCGATTTGACATACTCCTTAAGTTCTGGAGTCAGACCTCGCATGAACCCTCGTACTTGTTGAAAGGTATCCAAGCCTTCCAACTTGAGGATGACGTCCCTATAGTGAGAGATATATTCAAGGAGTGATGGATATTGGCGCATGGAACACGTGTCCCAAGCGGTCCAATTCCGATCGGACTCATTTGTAGGCAAAAATTCCTTGCTAAACATTGATTCAAAGGCTGCTTAACTCTGTCGTATGATGTTCTTCTCCTTGAGAGACATCCACCATTTGTAGGCCTTGCCTTCCAGAGTTAAGCTCGTTTGCAGATCTCTTACTGCATCCGGAGTACGCCGTAAGGCATGAATTCCATCCCATTTACTGAGAAAGATGTTCACTGCATCCTTATTGCGGTCCCGGTCTTCGCCCTTGAAAATCGGTGGTTTAAAATTCTTCAACAAACAGTTGTTGACTTTGCTGAAAATTACGCCTTCAAGGAGCAAAATGAGATTTAGTCAATGCATTGGCACTCTAGTCAAGTAACTATTTTTGTACACATAACGTACTACCGCAAGGCAGGGGAGGCAATCAAAACAATCCACTTCTTCATATCAAATGATAGGGTGCATGACACACTGTTTGTGCAACATTGCTTCATGCTACACCATGACTGGTTACAACAAGAGGGTGTCACTTGTAAACAACATTGGGTGTGGTCAGATGGTGCGGCCTCGCAATTCAAGGGAGCCAGGCCTTTCTATTTTGTTGCAAGATATGGTGGACTCACAGGGATTGGGATGAGGTGGTTCTTCTTTGGATCAGGGCATGGCAAGGGCAAGCATGATGGTGCAGGAGCAGTTGTGAAAAGAACCTTGACCCATGAACAACTAAAACCTAATGGAGCTATATTGTAGTGTGCAGCAGATGTGGTTGCTTATTGCCAGGCCAGCCTATCGCATGGAGCACCTGCATCATATCCTTCAAAAGAAAGGGAATGTGCTCTTGTGTTCTGGGAGGTTAAAGAGGGATATGTTAACAGGGAAGTTAAGTGGAATTGTGCCACTGTGGCAAAAACTCGCTCTTTGCATGCTATTCGTGGTCACAACCCACAGGATCCAACTGCCCTTGCAACAAGAAAGTTGGCATGCTTCAATAAAGCTCACGGGAGGCTTGGGATTATTAGATTCTGCAGCCATTACTTGAGTAAACAGATGAAGTTTCGACAGAGGAAGTCGTTGGCTATGATGACTTCACATACGAAGGTCATCATGATGTGTTGAGTAGAGCTCTATGTTCTGGAGACACATTTGCTGTAAATCCAGATGCTTTAACCAACGTCCAATATGTGGATTTGTATCTGGTCAAGTGTGTTGCAGAAAAGGAGAAGGTGGAGAAGGGGCACATTGATGAATGGAGCAATGTAATTGACAGAGGTTCATATGCTGTGCAAGGATTGTACTACAAGCAATTGGATGCATACACCTTCAAGCTAGACCACAAGCAGCCTATCGTCCACCTACTTTCACATCTAGTGTGATGTATCAAAATACCCATGGAGCACGTCCCAAGGAAAAGGCACGTATACACAATCACTTCAGAAAGCTATGAAGCAATCTGTAATAGCATGCCCTTCACCTTTTAAGTTGTATCCACTAGATTTTCTATATACCACTTTGTTGTAAGGGTATGTAGTTTTATTATAAAGTTGGTCAGCCAAATAAATATCAAACTGTTTACATTAATTGCCAGCATCAAATTATTTACATAGGGTTCAATTTTACAATGACAGTCACTGCCCCAAAAACCCTTAAGGCCTCCTCGGAGGGCGCTTGTAGTGATCGGGCTGTCCTCGCTGTTTGTCTTCTTCCTGCTGCCTCTTTTCTTTTCTCTCTGCTTCCTCCTATGCTTCTAGGTTGGCACTATGCTGCTCACTTTCTCTTCTTTCCCTCTCCAGATTTTCTTTCTCTCTTTATGCTTCTAGGTCAGCTTCCCACTGTTTGCGATGAATTTCTTTCAGTCTTTTAGCCTCTATATCCCTCTTTTGAATGTCAAGAAAACGTTTGATGACTGCATCAAAAAACTCATCTGAGCCTGTCTCAAACACATTATCAGCAACATATGCTTTCTGATCATCCGTTTGCAGCCAAAGAAAAAGCCAGGACTTCAAAGTTTCTATAAGGAACTTTTCCCTCTGCTCAGCACTCTGGTGCTCTAGACTGGGAGTAACAATCCAAGTTTGTGGTGGGTTCTGAAACACTTTGTAGAAGCTATTCTCGATTATAAGTGTGTTTTGGGCGTTGTACCCCGGAGTGTGTTTTCAGAACAAGGATAAGTCTTTCATAAACACAAGTTTTCTTTGGATCTTCCAGGATTGCTTTGTACAGTGCGCTTGAGCAGAAAACCCAGTAATCTTTGGCACCTGCTCTTTAAAAACAGTACGGCAAATACTCATGACTTTACTATGGAGGCTTGTGCTCCATATAAACACATTAAAGAACTGCAGGCACCAGTCCAAAAAAAATGGCTGTCCTTGCGACAGAACACCTGCTTATCAAGTACATCGTATTTCAGCATTTCATCTGCATATGCCGGGGGCTTTTCACCAAAGCGAGGCTCTACCACTGCCACCAAAAGACCGTTCAGGTCCAGCACCAGAGCCCTTTTTTTATCACATAAACGCTTAGGCACCCATATTAGGTCTGGTAGAGGATACCATTCAGCAAAAATAACCGGCCCACTTGGGTGCACATACTTTAGGCGCTCAATAATACTACGGGCAAGTTGTGAATATCGTTCAAGGTGTTTTTCAATCTCCATTTTTTGTCTCCTTAACTGCCTGTCTTTGTGGACTCGCCATCTCCGTAATCTCTGCCATTGCATGGCCGCAGTTGCATCAGGCATGACGATTAATGCCTGTTTCTCTTCCTCTGCAGGGAAACCGCGATACGAAATGAACAAGTTTAAAAAAGAAAAACTGCAAAAATTATAATGAACTATTACAATGAACTGCTACTCAGATTTATATTGCACAAAATACATTTTCATTGGAAAACAAAATGCATGTCAGTTACAATACGCATTTGGGTTTCAAAATGGTCTAGCATATACAGTGAAGGGCACAACCGGGTAGGGAGCAATAAGTCTTAACACAATTTTTTGCAAGCTCTTGAGCGGGTGGCTTTCTTTTCACCTTTGGAGCTTTCAGCCTTGTCCAAACCACAGGCTGTGCTTGCAATGTCTTCAGGTACCTCTTCAAGGCCAACTTTTCTTTTCAGCTGAGCTTTACGCAAAAAACCCTCGAGAGGGCTGTTGTCACCAACTTCTTGCTCATCTTCTATGTTGTCATTCTTCAAAGTTTCCCCTGAGCCACTAGCCACTGTCTGCTGAGAAGCTACTGCTTTGTCAGTTGCAGTAGGCATCGCTGGCACACGAGGCACACGAGGAGCCATGACAAAAAAATCATCTTCTTTTTCATCTTCTGAGTTCCTGCTCACATCACCGCCTTCCTCCGTTGTTTTCATGCTTTCATTTGGCATCTGTTGGGAGACCTCATCCACCCCTTCACTCCTTGCATCCAGGTCAACACCCTTCTCCGTTGAAGGGTTCTCACCTGTATCCAGCTCGTCACTCTCCTCGATCGAAAGGTCCTCCATTACAGCCTTTCCCTTGCCCTTTGTGTCATGCACACTGCCCACATCACGGAGGGACTTCCACAGGCCTGCAACAGAAAACGTGGATTAAGACTCATATAAGCATGTCATGTATGCTAGAAAATGTTTGATATGCTATGACTATGTGTGCGACCTGGCATACATTGGAATCCATTATGCTGACAAGCCCCGTATGCTAATTTGAATTGCTGAATATGCTAACTAGCATATCCAATATGCTAGTTTGCATCCGGAGATGGTAGCTTACTTACTAGATTTGCCATTATGACAAACTTACTCTAGTCTATACACTGAGCACAAGTATGCTATTTAGCATACTAGATATGCTAATGAGCAATCTAGCTTACTTACTTGCTAGTTTGCATCCGGAGATGGTAGCTTACTTACTAGATTTGCCATTATGACAAACTTACTCTAGTCTGTACACTGAGCACAAGTATGCTATTTAGCATACTAGATATGCTAATGAGCATACTGGGTATGCTAATTAGCATACTGGATATGTTAATTAGCATACTGGGACTGCTAGTAGCTAGCATAAAAGGACTGTCTTCAATATGCTAATTAGCATATCCAGTATGCTATTTAGTATTCCCAGTATGCTATTTAGCATATCCAATATGCTAATAAGCATATCCAGTATGCTAATCAGCATACTCAGTACGTGAATTAGCATACCCAGTATGCTAATGGGCATTCCCACTATGCTAATTAGCATACCCAGTATGCTATTTAGCATATCCAGTATGCTAATTAGCATATCCAATATGCTAATAAGCATATCCAGTATGCTAATCAGCATATCCCGTATGCTAATTAGCATACCCAGTATGCTAATCAGCATATACAGTTTTCTAGTTAGCATTTGGATATGGTAGTTAACTTCCTAGATATGCTAATATGCCAAACTTACTCTAATCTGTACACTGAGCACATGGTATGCTAATTAGCATATCCAGCCAACACACTCAATATTCTCACTGGGTATGCTAATTAGCATATCTTGCGTTCTAGTTAGCATATCAAGTATGCTAATCAGCATACCCAGTATGCTAATCAGCATACAAGATATGCTAATTAGCATATCCAATTAACACACTCAATATTCTAATTAACACACTGGGTATGCTAATTAGCACACCCTGTACAATCTTACCAGATGTTGGTGTGATTGGATGTCTTTGCCCTATGGGTTTCCAACACCATTCTTGTGGTATCCTTTGCTGGTAGGTCACAGCTCTACATTTTGTCGACAAGGAGCATGCAGCTGCAAAGCAAAGAAAGTGGTAGCTATGCCCACAGGGCATCTTGACCGTGGAATTGGTTCCCTTTACTTCAAGTGGAAAACTGCAGCCACTGCACGGGTTGATCATCGTCCCATCGCATACCCCTCCTATACTTTCTATAAAAGTGCCCATAGCCATATTACACAGGGCAGTGGGAATGGAGGAGCCTTGTAGCATCTTGCTCATGTGCATTAGGAGCTACAGTTGACCTTCACATGCATTCACTTTTGCTTCCATAACCTCCACATTAATATGCACACCAAAAAAAAGAGGAGCATGGTAAGCACATAGGTTTGTTGTGCACATATTCCAATCATACGGTAGAAGCATAAAAGTCACGCACTTACACGCTGACAAGTTGAGTCAGCAGCAAGAGTGTCCTCACTGTCAGGAAATGCCAAACCTTCCAATGTCTCTTTAAATGTCTCTATTTTACTTTACACTCTATTTTTCTCTTTGCATCCACGCTATTGCTCTGTAGTAACCTCTGTAATTCATTTTCAGCGTCGTGAAGCTTTTGTCTCATAGCAAGCACAATTGGGGTGACCCTATAATTGCTTGCTTGGACAACCCTCGCAGCTTCAAAGTCTGATTTTGCAGCTAGAAGATGTTCTTTAGCATCTTGCAGTTGTTTGCTGAGAATTTCAGAGGCAGCCTTTATGTGCTGCAAATTCTCAACGCCAAAAAATGACAGGCTTTCAGCCTGCTGGTGAGTGTTGCGGCGAGAGATGGGTGTCTCCTTGGTATCCTCCTTCATTTCAGCTTGCGCCTCCTCGATGTTTTGACATACATTGCGCATCCTCCACTTTTCGACATGGGCCTCGTAGTACCCTTTCTCTCGGAGGTCCTGCAAATGCTGGACAGCGAATTCAGCCCAATTGAATTGCATGGCTGAGCTACTTGCAATTGCCGCTGGGCTGAATTCTTTTACAAACCCCTTGGCAAATGCAGAGTTGATCTCCATGTTTGTTGGGGGCTTCTGGTACACCTTGTAATGCAGCTGCATCACCTGGTCGAACATATAAGTACTCAAACAACTGTATTTAATATGATAGTGACTACGATTCTTTGACTCTCTGAAAACACTGAACCACTCCACTCTCTGAAAACACTGAACCACTCCACATCACTAGTTTGGGGTTGGCACCAGCCAGGGAGAGGCCATGAACATCATTGAACTCTTCTGCTGTAATACAGAACTTGCTTTGTACTGGGACTGTAAAATTTGGAGCTTTCCATCGGCCTGTACACCCCCAATGTCACAAGATTAGCAGTAGGAAAGTGCAGTATTGAGCACTTCCTTCCAATTTCAAGGTTCAAATCAAACACTGGTTTGTGCGTCTTGAGCCAGACTTTGACTTGAGAGATTGTATTTCAAGTGACTATTCACAAGATGTCCTACTGCTAAAGCCGACATCAAGGGACAACTCTCCAGCCAAGACAGCACCAGTAATTATCCTTGCAAATCATAATGAGGTAGAGAGAGAGAGAGAGAGAGAGAGAGAGAGAGAGTACCTGAGTCATCCTTCCCCTTTGTATGCAAGGTCTTTGCCATTGGGGATGCTGGGGAATAAGAGAGCTTCACCCTTTTTCGGGGCGGAGAAGAAGCAGCAGAAAGTTCAGCCCTCGACTTTGTTTTTGGTTCTCTCTTACCTCTGGCCCTTGCGCCCCTCTTACCTCTGGCCCCTGCGTCCCGCTTCTCTCCATGCATGTTGACTGTCCCACTCCGCTTCTCTCCACGCATTTTGACTACCCCACTCCCCTCAGAGTAACACTGCGTAAATGGTCAGGAAAGTGGATTCAGGGTGGTCTCCCTATTTTGAAATATTTGATGGATTCCCACACGTTTGAAAAGTTACACTCTCATTATGCTTACAAGATATGCTTGTTGCCACATGATAACTAGCACAAAAAGCATGACAAGTTAACATGCTTACACCCTAGTAACATTTTCATTTAAAACCTCAGTCATGCATGTCTGAAGTGCACGAAATTCTTGAATATCGAGAAATTCATAAGTATCTTCTCCTACCGTAGCGTCGCGGGTACTCTCCTTGAGAGGATACAGCCTCGAGCCGTCATTGACAGGATCGGGAGTACTTTGCTCAAAATCGAATGTCATGTTTATATCTGAATCCATGGCTACACAATGCAGTGAAAGAAGTACTCTAAAAAAAATACCTGATTTTGGTAGCACTTGCCAAGTATAACGAACTCCCCTTTGCGCTTCGTAGCACTTAATCGTCAATTCAACAAGAATTTGCACCGGCGGCGTACAAATCAAACTCCGCACTATCACCCGTGGTTCAAAAGATGAGTGAACCTGTGCCGTGTAGATGGTTGAAGATTCACCTTTGAAAAGAAGCTTAATTTTTGGAAGCTTCGGCGATTATGTTTCTTGAATGCCTCTTGAATTCATCGCAATCAAAAAAATATGCAGGTTTTGGAATTTCCTGCACTTACTGAGCGTAGCCGGACTTTGTGAGATTTGATGGAAAGCAGAGTGCTTGCTCCACCTTGCTTGTGGGAAGGGCCGCCTAAAATGGCCAAGGCTCAAAGAAAATGGCCAAAAGGCCTTGCAATATGAAAGTGGCAATTTTTTGAAGAAAAAAAACGCACAGGCAGCGTATCCGACAGCGCGAGTAAGAAGAAGTTGATGCTATGGCTTGCTTATCAAAGTGAACATATAAATAATCATTATAATAATAATTGCATAGAGAGATTCATAGCATTGTTATAGTTATTATGCCATGCATAGACTACATTGCAATGTGTATGGTTGCTCACAATATAGGTGATCGATATGTGGATTGACTAGCGTGCATTGAAAATCTCATATTGTGCATCATGGTTACTTTCATATTGAATGGTTTTTAAATTATAATATATATTGAAAACAAGTAAAATGTTTCAAAAATTGAACATCTTGTTCTTTTGTCTTCAGCTTTAATTTAAAAGCAATGGAGAAAAATGTGGGCACAAGTGGTACGAAAAGGCCAAAGAATAAAAAAGCTCCTAGCAAAGAGTGGGATTATGCTCACAACATATGCGGCCGATATATGGAGTGGCAATGTAAATTTAGTCACACAACAAAATCAAGCGGTGCACCACGTATTAGGGATCATTTTCTGGGTATCGCTAAAAAGAGTTGTAAGAAATGTGAACATCCTCAGGAACTTGCAGTTGCAAAGCGTCTGAGAGAAGAGCTCGCCAAAAAGGGTGGCAAGAGATAGCAGATATATAGCTATGTGCCTTTGAGTCAAGAGTTTCCAGAGCCAAATATTAACTCCGTAGATCCTGTAGTGACACCAACTAACCTTGGAGAACAACCTGCACAAGGAGAGGAAATTCTAGGCATTGTTCCTTTTAAACGTCACAATGAAGGTGGACTTTTTCAAATGCGTAAAAAATCATTACATCAAAGCTTTCAAGTGCAGTATCTAGAAGAAGCACAAACTGCACTCACCAAAGCAATATTCTTTACTCGAAGTGCTTTGGTCATGGTAGACAGCGATCATTGGAAGGCTGCTTGAAAGCAAATCGGTGAGTTTGGTCCAGGATTTTCAGCTCCTTCTTATCACACGATAAAAATTGTTTTCTTGGACAAATGTTACATCAAATTCAAAGAGCATGTTGGTAAAATAATACTTGAGAATATTTTGCTTTCAGGATGTATGATTGTGAGTAATGGCTAGTCAAATGTCAGAGAAGACTGCTGATCAATGTAATGCTGGTTTGTCCAAGGGGAGAAACGTTTATGAAGGCGATTGATAGTTCTGATGCAATTAAAAGTGGCAAATACATTTTTGAGGTCTTGGTTAATGTAATTGAAGAAATTGGTGATGAACATGTCATTCAAGTAGTCATAGACAACACAAAGAATTATAAAAACGCTAGTAAATTAATAAAGAAGTGCTTTGCACACATTTTTGCCAATGGTTGTAATACGCACAGCTTGAACTTGGTGTTGAAAGATTGGTACACTAGAAAAGAAACCACATGGTTTTCCAAAGTAATTGAAATTGATACAGCACATCAGGTTACGAAATTTATCTTGAAACAACAAAGAGTACTCAATTTGTATAGCATGCGCATGTCAGTGATGCTGAAACTTCCTGCTGAAACTTGGTTCTGCACACACTTTTATACCTTGGAATCACTTCTCCGTAATAAATGTGTTGTGATTGACATATTCAATTGCGCGGCCTTTGATGAATGGAAGCTTGAGCAGAAAGGAAAAGTGCAAGATAAAATTACATGTCTACATGGCAATGTAAACAAGGTTGCTTGGTGGAGGAGTGTAATGGATGCATACCATGTAATGATGCCCATTATGTTCGTGATCCACAATATTGATCAAAGGGCACCAAACTTGGGCAAAGTGTGGATGACATGGTGGTCAGTCCAACAGAGTCTTGAAAATCTTGAAGAGCTGAAAGAGTCTGTAGTAGAGAAGGAGTGGCGATTACCATTCTATGGCAAACAGTAAAAAGTTTTGGCTAAGTATTTTCATGCAAGGTGGAAGAGCGCTCATAGTCCACTCCATAGCGTGGCTTACATGCTCGATCCAGAGTATTGGAATTTAGATCTGATGTCCAATACAGAGGTGCTTGGCAATTTCTATCACGTGGTCAACACGTTCTACTCCAAAGTTCAGAACCGAATTGATTGCATCAAAGAAATGAGTGCATTTAGACTAAAAGAAGGTACTTTGGTGAATGATTATGTACAGGTAATGGCAAAAGAGCAACTTGCATGGAAGTGGTGGATGATGAATGGTGGAGAGCATTACTCTACCTTACGTCCCTTGCAATGAAAGTACTCGCACAATGTGCAGCAAACTCAAGTTCAGAGAGAAACTGGAGTATGTACAAGTATGTTCACAACACTATTCGCAACACACTATTAGCAGACAGAGAAAATAAATTAGTGTATATGTATTGCAACGAAAAGATACTGAATCACATCAAAAGTGCTGGCCACGAGGAAATGCCAACCTAGTTGTATGATTGTCAAAACCAAAATGAAGAAGAGTTCAATGTTGGTATATCTCAATGCACTGTGGACAAAATAGAAGAGACTTTGATAATAGATATGGAGGTTGAATTACAAGGAGAACCACAACACTCAGACTTAGAACCAGATAGCAACTCAAGTGATTCAATATAGCTTGAGAGTAGAATGATTAGATGTCAAAAACCATTGTAAACAACCTTGTATTCAAATGTGTTTTGAGTAATTACAATGCTTCATATTCTCAATAGTACATAGTTTGTCGATCTCAATTGTGTTGCCCTGAAGCAACATCTTGCTCATCAAACATATTTTTAATTGTGCTAGGGGTATCTGGGAATGTTTGCTTGAATTTATATTTGTTTTCCATGCCAAACATAATATATATTCCTTGTGGAATATCTTGTGAACAGATTGTGCATCGACTACTATTTTGCATCAAACAAATAAGACAAACTAAATGATAATAATGACCACATGTCAATGTATAATATCCACTCCATCCATCAAAATTCTTGTAGCAAACTGGACATTGGGAAGATGAGGATGCATCTGCAGTAGACGAGGGGACCAATTCCGGATGCATGACAGGGTAGCTGATGTGTGTCCCTTGTACAGGTGTCGGATTCACTCGCTGTGTCAGATTTTGAACATCGCTGGTTTTAGGTCACCGCCTTCCACTATCAATGCCAACTCATCTCGGGTGAAAGTGACACAACTCTTCCTTAAATCATGAGAAGCAACAGTTGTCTCCTTTGACGAGAAGTCTACTGGTTGCTGTTGCACAAAGTGAACATATAACAGTTTTGCAAAATATAGCACACAATCTGCATTGTGTAGGGGATGGCCATAAACCTCCAAATAAATCCTCTCAGCATTATCTTTGATCGCATCATGGTTTCACTTCAAAACCTTCCACCTTCATTTCTTGATCTCTGCGTCCTCACATGGCCATATTGTCTTGATCATGTCCTTTGTCACTTCTTTATTGATCTCTTTCCATTCAACAAGTGGATGTTGGACAGGGTTAGGGTCTGTCTTTAGATGTTCTTTGGAAAATATCAACACATCTGAAGCATTCCTTCTTTGGTCCTGCTCTTTTAACTTCATCCAGCAATCTACTTTAATTTGAAAAGCCCTCATAACATCTTCGTCCAGGTGGCGAAAAACTTCTTCTGGAAAATAAACTTTTATGGTTGCACTCCAAAAATCTGCCAGCATGTCAAATAGGTAGCCCAATGCATAAATGTTTCTTGCTTTTGTGTATGCATCTGTGCACCATGGATCGTATAGTTCGGGAGCAATCCACGGTGGCTTAGCCATCTCGGCATTCCCTACTCTCTATGCATTCAAAACTGCTTCATCCGACTGTGTGCTTGAATGCATATAATTATTTGTTGCACGCTTAGCTGGTGTTCTCAGCATCATACCCCAATCAATGATGCCGACGTGGGGTTTATTGGCGTGAGTAAAGTCCAACATTATGTTGAACTGCTGCAGGTCACTCTGCACTATACCGGCTGAGTGGGCAACCACAAAATCGTCGATTAAGGCATGGAAAATTGCTGGCATCTACTCGATCACTACTTTGATCCGCACCGTGTCTATCTCGCTTACATGAATATTTGATATAGGCAATGACCTCTAGCCATGTTGTACCCTGTGCATGTGTCATTTGAACAATCTGTGAGAGAACGGTAAGCGACACATCATGTTGCCAACGGTACCCCCATTGTAGTATGGGAATATCATGATACAGGGAGATTCTATAGTAAACCCAATGCACCTTACAATGGAGGGTGAAGCGTTTGCATTCCTTGCTCTGTCTGAAAGCTGTCAAATTTTTCCTCACTCCCTCCCTTATAACATTTTCCCACATATGTAATGTGGTGAAAAAATGAGATTGCTTTGATGGTGTACAATGTGCACACACTGAAGGAGCCTGCTCCAATCCTCAAACCTTCTACCAAGGCTTCGTGAGGGATGCCGACAAGATGAGTGCAGTTTGCATTCAAAGCAGTGCGCATGATTGTGTTGGAGCTGCAAGCATCAGATCGACCTCCCAAAGGTACTTGCGCATCTTGGGCCGTCTTCAATCTCTTGAGTAAGGCTGATTGGTCCTGCGGTTTCACACGCTTCATCTTTACCTTCTGTTCCTTCCACAATTTATCCCAGAGCTCTAATTTTGACATGTCGCAGGCAAGTGGGATATCTTCCTTTAAGTCTTTGCAACATACTTTCATATTGCCCAACACTGTCCAGACCTTGTGGTGGGGGTCAAATTCTCGTATCCCTGCTGGAAGCAACAACTTGTATTGGCCTTCAAGTCGCAACCTACGCTCTGTGTTTTCCCATATAGCGCTAGTGATGTCTTTGATGTAGACATCGATTTCACTAATCTTTTGTATGCGATCAGCTGCACATGATAAGATTGCCAAAATACATTCTTTACGAATGGCACGCATAATATATTTCTTTTGATCTGGTGTCATATTTGCACTGGACAGTAAAAAAACAGCATATCAAATGCAAATTCATGGTTGCGAATGACACTAACACTCTCACACTATCTCAAGTAAACTCTTAACCACCACTTGAAGACTTTAACAAATGTGCAAGGAAATATTGATAAAAATTGAAAATAATCTTCACTTAAACAATCTGTTACACGTGTAAAAAGCAGTTCAAACAAATGGTTTATAAGGACTTAATTCAAATCAAATAATACATGTTAACAATCTGGTACATTTCAGCATATATTGAATTTTAAACTTATATTTTAAACTGGAGGGAGCTCAGATTTAAAAAAAAAAATCAATTTTCCATTTTCGTCATGTATACCGACGCGTATCCAGCAGTGTATACTGACGCGTATCCAGCAGCGTGTACCGACGCCGACTGGTAAAAACAAAACCGCGCGGACTTATTTTTTGCATGTTTCTAAAAACTCATTCTCTCTCTCTCTCTCTCTCTCTCTCTCTCTCTCTCTCTCTCTCTCTCTCTCTCTCTCTCTCTCTCTCTCTCTCTCTCTCTCTCTCTCTCTCTCTCTCTCTTCGCTCAACTCGCGGCCAGATCTGCACCTTTGGACTACTACGGGCTTGGGCAAACACCATCACATCTTCTCTACTTGCTGTGCACGTAAGCCTATTGTTCTTGTTTTTTGGTTATTTTTGTGTGTGTGTGTGTGTGTGTGTTTTTTTTTTTGCAGATGTGGAAGCTACCCCGGAAGATTTGTGCACACATACGAGTGTATGTGAGTGCACAATCTCATTGCTCTCACACACACACACAATTACACATTAATTTTAATTTTGGTTTAATTTTATATTTAAGTTTGTTATTTAATTTTAAAATTCAAATTGTTATTGTTGTTTAATTTTAATTTGTTATTGTTATTTAATTTTATATTCAAATTTGTTATTGTTAATTGTATTTTAGGGTTTCTTGAAATTAATTTTAGGGTTAAAGTTAATTAGTTTTAGGGTTTTGTATATCCAAAAATAGAATAAAAAAACTTTAAATACATTCACAAAAAGTAGTTAAAAAAATAGAGTAGAAACAAAATTAAACATAAAAAGGGGAGAGGGAAAAAGAGAGAAAGAAAGAGAAATAGAGAGAAGGAGAGAGTAGAGAAAGATAGAGGGAGAGAAAAAAGATAGAGAGAGAGAGAGAGCTACAGGTAAAGAGAGAAAGAGAGATAGATAGCGGGAAAGAGAAAAAGAGGTAAAGAAGGAGATGGAGGGAAAGAGAGACAATAGAGAAAGAGAGAGGCAGAAGGAAGGAGGGAAAGATAGAGGTAGAGAGAAAGAGAGATAAATAGAAAGAGAGATAGATATAGAGGGAGAGAGAAAGAGAGGTAGAGAGGGAAAGAGAGAGAATAAAGACAAGCTTCGAAATGATCCAAGAACACATCGAAATCTTCGCCCACATCCTGCTTCAAAGCCTTCAGCTTGGTGTCCATGTCGAGTGGGGACACTTCCTTGCGAAAGTCATGCAGAAACCTCGTGCGTAATGCCGGCCACATTTACTTTGGCTCGCCTTCTAGTGCTTCGAACCACACTTTGGCCTTGCCCTGCATGATCAACAGAAACGTTTGCATCTTACTATCATCATTCAGCATTCTTAGTGACAGCATCTAAAGCACACACAATCTTTCTCTCTCTGCACACACAATCTCTGTGTGTGTGTGTGTGTGTGTGTGTGTGTGTGTGTGTGTGTGTGTGTGTGTGTGTGTGTGTGTGTGTGTGTGCGCAAAGAACCAGCGGCCCGGGCGTACACACACTCTGTCAGCATTGCGGCTAGTACGAGAGCAGAATAGAAGAAGAAAAGGGGAAGGGAGGAGCGACAAAACACAAAAGGCAAAGATGGTGGCTCCTTGCTTGCTCAAAAAACCATCACAGCGCTCCACAGAGATTCTCTCTCACTCTCCTCTATCATTTTTAATAACCGGTCGGCATGTGGCACTCCTCTTGAGATTCTTTGACTTCATTTGACCAGCTCAAAATACATTCGAAGCTCAACTCTCACCTTTACAGATGAAAGTCCTCTAAGGAGCAACAACAGCGCCATCATCGCTCTTTGAGACAAGCTTCCTCCTCAAAAAAGGTTGGGCGGGGACATATAACAAGCCATAGGTCAAACAGATAGAAGAAACGCCCAAAATCCAAGCCGCTTTTGAAGTCCGGTTGGGTTTTTCTACGAAAAAACGCAAACGGACTTCATAAACGGCTTCTACATCATAGGCCAAATCCCGGATCCGGTTGCGTTTTTCTACGGAAAAACGCAAACGGACTTCGGAAATGGCTTCAATGCCTACCGAAACCATCTATAGTCCATTAGGTACTCTTAAGGAAATGTCAAGAGCGTGTATGTCAAGCCGTAGGTCAAACGGAAAGAAGAAACGTCAAATACACAAGCCGTAGGTCAAATCCTGTTGCGTTTTTCTACGAAAAAACACAGACGGTCTTCGGAAACTGATTCTATGCCTACCGAAACCATCCGTAGTCCATTAGGTAGTCTTTAGGCAATGTCAAGAGCGCGTATGGCAAGCCGTAGGTCAAACGGATAAAAGAAACGCCAAATACACAAGCCATAGGTCAAATCTAATTACGTTTTTCTACGGAAAAACGCAGACGAACTTCGGAAATTGATTCTACGCCTACTAGAACCATCCGTAGTCCATTAAGTAGTCTTAAGGCAATGTCAAGACCATGTATGGCAAGCCGTAGGTTAAACGAACAGAAGAAACGTCAAATACACAAGCCGTAGGTCAAATCCGTTTGTGTTTTTCTACGGAAAAACACAAACGGACTTCGGAAATGGCTTATATGCCTACTGAAACCATCCGTAGATGATCAGGTAGTCTTTAGGCAATTTCAAGAGTGTGTATGGAAAGCCATAGGTGAAACGGACAAAAGAAACGCCAAATACACAAGCCGTAGGTCAAATCCGGTTGCGTTTTTCACCGAAAAAATGCAAACGGACTTCGGAAACTAATTCTACGCCTACCGAAACCATTCGTAGTCCATTAAGTAGTTTTTAGGCAATGTCAAGAGCGTGTATGGTAAGCCGTAGATCAAACGGACAAAAGAAAACGCCAAATACACAAGCCGTAGGTCAAATCCGGTTGTGTTTTTTTACGATAAAATGCAAACAGACTTTGAAAACTGATTCTACGGTTACCGAAACCATCCATAGTCGATTAGGTAGTCTTTAAGAAATTTTAAGAGCGCGCATGGAAAGCCGTAGGTCAAACGGATAGAAGAAACACCAAATACACAAGCCGTAGGTCAAATCTGGTTGCGTTTTTCTACGAAAAAACTCAAACGGACTTCGGAAATGGCTTCTATGCCTACCAAAAATATCCGTAGTCCATTAAGTAGTTTTAAAGCAATGTCAAGAGTGTGTATGTCAAGCCGTAGGTCGATGGGTTTGAATTTACGCCAAATACACAAGCCGTAGGTCAAATCCGGTTGCGTTTTTCTACGAAAAAATGCAAACGGATTTCGGAAATAACTTCTATGCCTACTGAAACCATCCGTAGTCCATTAGGTAGTCTTAACGCAATGTAAAGAGCATGTATGGCAAGTAGTAGGTCAAACGGACAGAAGAAACGCCAAATACACAAGCCGTAGGTCAGATCCAATCACGTTTCTCTACGAAAAAATGCAAACGAACTTCGAAAACTCATTCTACGGTTATCGAAACCATGCGGAGTCGATTAGGTAGTCTTTAGGCAATGTCAAGAGCGCGTATGGCAATCCGTAGATCAAACGGACAAAAAAATTTCCAAATACACAAGTCGTAGGTCAAATCCGGATCCGAAGATAAAACGAGAACTCTTGAGACCGTTTACATGGATTGTCTGAAGAGCATGTGTGTGTGTGTGTACGTATGTTGCACCCACAAATATAGGCTTTAATTTGACCAATAAAGACATGATTTACCCAGTGGTCCTGGTCTCCATGCACCTCTAGACCGAGGTGTGTGGAGATCAGGCATGACTAGAGAATGTGAGGTAGTTTACACTGTGGAGATGAAAAAGATGGATCCAAAGATAAGACAATCCATCTTGAGATCGTTTACATGGATTTTTTGAAGAGCACGTGTGTGTATGTGTGTACGTATGTCGCACCCACAAATATAAGCTTTAATTTGACCAATAAAGACATGATTTACCCGGTGGTCCTGATCTCCATGCACCTCTAGACCGAGGTGTGCGGAGATCGGGCATGACTAGAGAATGTGAGGTAGTTTACACTATTTATATATACAAGGTTAAAGAGAATCTATGCCCCTTACTGTTAATTTATTGTACAACAGACACATATCAATTATGGATGATAGGATCCTTGTGTGCGATGCAAGCACCAGATCTTTCGAAAACGAAAGATATGTGAACAGCACATACGCAACAACGGTCTCTTCCCTGCAGAGAAACTATAAGATTTGCGTTTTCGATCTCATGGTCAGGATGCAGTCGATCAATCCCCACAAATAGATATTGTCCCAACTTCATCACAAAGAAGACGAATGTCAAACGAACCACCACTAGTGGTATCTACCCCACCAACAGAGAATGTCACATTCCAAGAAGCTCAGATGGATCAAATGTTGGATGCGTTTTTTGACATGGATCCGGTTATTGAAAACCAAGGTGGAGAAACCATCCAAGGAAACAATGTCGATCAACCTCAGTCATCACGTCCACATGGACGGCATGAGAGTGACATTGAGCCAGAAGGTGAGATGCTGCGGAGACTTGCACGAACGCTGCTTTACAATGGTGCAAACATTTCAGTTCTTTGTACATCTTTGGCACTGCTTAATCTACATTCTATTTATGGATGGTCTGACACGAGTGTCACAAAGCTTTTCAGGTAAATGTATTGTATGCTTAGTATAGACACAAAATTCAACCAATAATTGTGGCTTTTGATGTGGTGATGTATTGGCAGGTTGCTAAACGAGCAAATTTTTCCGGAAGGCAATCACATGCCTCCCTCCCAACCTACTGCCAAGAAGATTCTTACCAGCTTGGGCATGGATTATCATAAAATCCATGCATGTCCTAAGGATTGTATACTCTTTCGAAATGAGTACGCAGATCTAGTACAGTGTCCCAAGTGTGGATCAAACAGATATAGAGAGGACGCACAAGGAAAATCTATCCCTGCAAAGGTTCTGAGACACTTTCCTATCATTCCAAGAATAAAGAGCATGTTCAGGAGCAAGTCTATATCATCTTTGATGATGTGGCATACCAACACTAGATCCACGGATGATGTGATGCGCGTGCCTGCTAACTCCCGTGCATGAAAGCACATAGAAGAACAATGGCCTACATTTGCGGCGGAGCCTCGTTCACTCCGTTTTGGGTTAGCAATGGATGGAGTAAACCCATTTGGATTACACAATTCATCATGGAGCACATGGCCTATTTGCTTGGTGAATTATAATCTTCCTCCATGGCTGGCTATCAAGAAAGGCCATCTATTACTGTCACTCATTGTCCCAAGAAAGTACAAAGCAAAGAACATGGACGTCTATCTGGCACCACTTATAGAAGAGCTTCAAATATTGTGGTTAGGGATTGATGTGGTTGACATGTCCCAACCGATTGGACGGCAACATGCCCATGTGCAAGGAATTCTTATGTGGACCATGCACGATTGGCCAGGTTTTGGTGAGTGTTCAGGTTAGTATCATGAAACCTTAACTTATATACAAATCTGCATCATCGTTAATTGTGCCCTGCTAATTGCTTTCTTTACTATTTACAGGCTTGAGATACTCTGGGAATCATGCATGTCCAAAATGTGGTCCTCGACTTGGCTTTCACCGCTCTGATTACCTAGGCAAGACAGTCTACGAAGAGCATGGTCAATTTTTGCTTGAAGGGTGTGAGGTCCCCACCTCGCCGCATCAAACAGCGGATCTGATGGTGAACCTGGTGGCCACTAGATCTATAGCGGAAGCAAACAAAGTGGTTCAGGGTTCAACTAGCGGACGATCTCTCATCACAAAGTGAGTCGAGTTCGAGCCTACTAGCAATGAGATCTAGCTCCACCTCGTAGGGGAAGCGTACTTAATCTATCTAGCGATCCTAAGACCCACCTTCCAAGAGGAGAGAAACCTCGAGTGCCTTTTTCCCCATGTTTCAGAGGCACGTACACTTGAGACTTCTCCGCTCTAGGGGCAATGAGTATTACTAGTGATAGCCGTTTTTCGGCTCTTTGTAATTGCCACAGTGAGTTACCTCACCCTACCAAAATCACCCAAACACTGTG
The DNA here is from genome assembly GCF_014529385.1 of Adiantum capillus-veneris. NCBI lineage: Eukaryota > Viridiplantae > Streptophyta > Polypodiopsida > Polypodiales > Pteridaceae > Adiantum > Adiantum capillus-veneris. The sequence continues at coordinate 106,542,222 of NC_140935.1, forward strand.
GCTATCCCTACCATTTCACTGTACATAGGCGTGCGTGAGTCACGGGACTTTTCCCATATCTTCTTAAAAAAACCCTCAATTAGCTAGTCATTGGGCTAGTTGAGCCAAAAAAATAAAAATAAATAAAAAATATAAGTAGATTATGGCCCATGCGTATGTAAATATTTCTTTGTATATAGGGCCTAAATAAAAGTTTTTTTCATAATTATTTTGGTATTTATTTAAATATTTCTACCTAGGTGTGTGTTATTTATGCTCTGTACATTGCCTCACCATTACCACAATTTTTTCTCACCATTTTTCATACTCTTTATTCCATATAGAAATATTTTCATGTAAGCTTCTCTTATATTTGGTGTAACTCCACCCCAACAAAAATCCAAAAAAACTAGTTTTATTTATGCGTATATTTTTTCACTATTGTGATTTTTCCCTTCCTACATCTATTTTGTTTTTTTTTTTCTAAAAAATTAGAACACCAAAAATATTTATCTTTTTATGGTAGCCTCATAATGAGAGAGATTTCTTTTGACCCCTTTATATTTTTTCCACTTATATTATTTATATTTGACATGTACATATTTTTTAGACCCCTCAATATTTGATTTTCTTAGTTGTACTATTCACTTATATCATAATCTCAACAATATCTTCAATTATAGAACTACCAAATAAGGTCAAGGGTAGGTGGCATGCATACATGCACTATGGAGGGCTCACTCTTGGAGGTATTCAAAAGAATCATCCAAAGAAGGACCCCACAAGGACCTTGTGCAGTGGAAAAAAACGGTCGGTTTTGCTGAATTTTTGAAGTTCACTTGCTCTCCGAATTTGAAAAGGTGATACAAACAAAAGTTGTAGCTCGTGGGCTGAACTTTTGCCTCAAATTTTTTCATATTTTTTTGAGCTACGAGCTGTGAGCTATGATTTTATTAGTGGACCCCAATTTTCCCATGCTATGCAGCCACACTCTCTCTTCCACTTTATCATTTTCCTCTTTCACACACACTTCTCCACTCATCATCCCCACCTCTCTCACCACTCCTCTCTGCACCCTACTCACCTTTTCCTCAACCTTGAAGAATAAGAGAAACCATGGTGACCTCATACCTCCCACACACAATTCCATTCCAAAATTGACCACCTAGTCTCATTTTTCCTCCTCCAATTTACCCATATCTATCAAAAAAACCACAAAATTCAGCCTCTTCTCTTAAAAGACAGCATCATGGTGGTTGATTACTCAGCTTCAATTACCTTGTCTCTCAAGGAAGGTCAAGAGTGGAGAAAAAATGTACCATCAAAGCTAGTGGACCGTCAACAAGCGTAAAAAATTGGCCCTACTCAAGACACTTGGAGCATCAACCTTGTAAGAAATCCACCTTTTCTTACCTCTTAAGAGTTTTTCTTCCTTATTTGTATCCTACATGGATACTCCCATTGTAAATATCCAATTCCATTTGTAAATTAATACTAACTCTACTAACACTAACCCACTATGAAAAGTCCTTTCACCTCCATTTCTCTCCTCTCTCTTTCCCCACCAACTTCTTGATAATTCCAAGCAAAAGAAATTAGATAAATTGCAGAAAATCTAACCCAACCATGGTTAGAGGAGTAACCCTAGCCTTCAAAATTGCTATAAAAGGAGGGTGTAGCTAGCACAAAAAAAGGGGAGCCATAAGCAAGAGCACTATGCTATAGCTTGAGAAGCCAAGCTCAACCTCTTTAGAAGGAGCTCTTGATTGGAAGCTCATTGTCTTATGCATGTGCATGTGTTGTAATAGGGGATTAGCAAGGGAACTCTATACCATTTGTAAGAGAGAGAGTGTTCATTCAATTGAGAGTAGGAAATCTATCATTTCTCCTACTAGTGTAAGCCCAACATTTGCTGAATCAAGGAGGGTGGATTTGGACTAAGCTTGGATACTTTGTCTCCCTTCCAACGTGAAGTAATGGACAACAATGATGCGTAAGTGTCTTGGTGTTTTTTGTTAAGTTCTTGATAGCTTGTCTCTGGTGTTGTCATCAATCTACCCATAAATCCCACATATTGTAAGAGGGCGACAGGGTGGAGAGGACTCCCCTGGCCTTAAGACAGTGATTGGGGTGGTTTTTTCTTGTGATGCGTTGTGGTGAAATTTACGCAAGCTATGTTGAACAAATACTAATCTCACTTTGATTTGTCATGACAGATTTGTAAGAAGGTATTAATGCAACAAGCACCCTCTCCCCCTTTTTCTCTCTTTCTTACATATATATATTTATGTTTGCTTGATCATTAACGATACACTTCAAAGCAGCCCGAGCACCATCTCTCTCTCTCTCTCTCTCTCTCTCTCTCTCTCTCTCTCTCTCTCTCTCTCTCTCTCTCTCGTGTTTTAGTGTGTGAGAGTATTCCATTAGTGTTAGGGTTAGTGTAAATTCCTTGCTTGTTTGTGGGTTGCTCTAACGATTCTCCTCTTTTGCGTCCTAGTTCGCTCTTAAACTAGGTGGTGCCCCTTGTGTAGTTGGGATTTGGCTGGGGGTTTGTTGTTTTTGGTTTGTGTTGTGTTGTTCCCTAGCCCCATTGAGCAGCACGGGAGCCTTGAAGGGTGTCTAGAGGCTGCTCTTCTTATTGCCCGCCCCGAACCGCCTCAAATTGGTGCCCCCACGGAGGACGGCTTGTGTATTTTTGTGTAGAATCAACCTTTAGCATAGTCAAGTAGTTTGCATGAATCACGAAAATTTGTATGATCCCTTCATTCCCATTGCAAGGCAAAAGGTACACATAATTGTTAGTACTAAGTTGCAATTTCAACGTGTCATTCGTAGAATTTTAGGTCCTCTTAGGTTGGCCGAGATAAACGCTTCAGTAAATCCTTTTATTTTGCCTCTCATTAGGTACGACCTTAGTTTGGACGTCTATATTTTTGTTTTGTTTTAAGCATTAGGTCATGCATAGACCATGGATAATGTCCCAAGAATAGAGGTTTTCCCCTTCCATTTCACTCCACACATTAGAATAAACATTGCAATTAGTAGGAAAATCCATTTTCAACAACGTATGGTGTTCATGTTTGGTGCCCAAAGAGTAGGAGAAATTATCGCATCACCAAACCGTGTCATCCTACCTCTTATTGATTATCATAGGTCGTTTGATGTGAATATCTTTATTTTGTTGTAGAATAGAGTGCAAGCTAGAAAACATTATTGTGTAAATCTTTTTAAGAAAGAAAAACAAAAACGGGTGTCACTTTGAAATCAATTCAATGGAAAGCCAACGCCAAATGTCTGGATATCCTCTTTTCTTTGGAGAGCCTGGAGAGGATGCAGAATTATTTTTAGCAAATTTCAAGATGTCTTGCCGTATCAAGAGGATAGTAACCGATCAAGAACGTGTAGAAATATTTGAGGTGGTCCTTAGGAAAGATGCTAGTACTTGGTTTGACTCTTTGCCTGAGGAAGTTAAGGGGAATTACACAGAAGTTTTGAATCGTTTTAAGAGATACTTCTTTGATCCCCAAAACACTCAAAAACTATGGCAAGACATTGTTTCTCATAAGCAAAAAGACTTAGATGACTACTACTTGTACAAGCAAGAGTTTCTACGTCTTTGGGCTCTATGGATACGAAATGTTGCTAACCATGGTGATGGTGCAGAATTTTTAAAGAAGGAGAGGTTCATAGCCGGACTCTTTCCTGACCTTAAGATAAAAGTTGAGGCGGGTGCACCTACTACTTTTGATGCAACTGAAACTAGGGCTGCTGAGAAGTATAGGAAACTCAAGTGCTTAAGGGGAGAGGTTCCAATAGAAGGTCTTAGACCCAAAGATAAGTCACAAGCATCAACATCTAGGGAGCTTCCTGAGGTAACGGCTGAAGTGATTGAGAAGTTAAATGAATCTTTAAGCAGCCTGTCAATTCACCTTGCACAAGCTGTAGGTCCAAAGGGACAAGCAAAGAAGTCAGAAGAGAGAGAGCCACGAACTAGGAGAGTCTTGCAATGTTGGAATTGCGGAGAGTCTGGACATGGGATGTATAATTGTCCTTGGCCCCGTGGAGAGCCAGGGAGACCTAACTTGAATTACCCAGTGATGAATGCAGGAGAAGGAGCTGGTCAACAACCAAGGCTTCTACAAAGGCCAAATGGACCAAGACCACCTCCACAAGGGGTAGAAGGAGTTCCACCTTTGCTAGATCCAAATGTGCATGTGGTAGAGGTGACAAATTCAAATGAGTTTGACATGGAAGCCAATGGCATTAAGCGTGGCCGAGGAAAAGGTAAAGAGAAAGAGGGTGTCCCATCACAGAGTGACCATGGACAAGGCAAGAAGGCAAAGGAGACCAAGGAAGCTAAGAGGACTCGACGTCATATCAATCTCCAAGACTTCCCTCTTGGACATGGTATGGCTCCATACAACCTGTTGGAAGACATGCGAGGTAAGGGTCCTGATATCTCATGGCCTCAGTTTCTTGCATTATGCCCACAAGTTAGGAGGGATTTAACAAAGGCAGTTAGCACTAGGAGAAAGGTAAAAGAGAGTTTTCCTGTTGTAAAAATTGCACATGCTGAAATGAACGAGGATATTACACCTGTGCTAGATTGTTACATAAAAGGAAGATTGGTTAGGAAAGGTCTAGTGGATGGGGGTGCACAAATTTGCATCATGACAGAAGGGCTCATGCAAAGACTAGGCATGCACATCCATGAGACACCTGAAATCAAAGTGAAAATGGCAAACAATAGCAAGGCTAGGTGCGTAGGCATTTGTAAAAATGTTTTTGTGGAGGCCTTTGGCATTAAGAAGGCAGTGGATTTTTATGTTATGTCGACCAAGGGAAGTGGTTATCCATTTATCCTAGGAAGACCATGGCTAATGAAAATGCGAGCTTTGCAGGATTGGGAGAGCGGGAAATTAATTTGCAGGAATGACAATCATAAGAAGGTTGTCTTTGACATGAAGGAGCAACGCCAAGAGGAGCTCCATGAAGAATCATCTCAAAGTGAGACGGAAGAAGGTTGGACCGATAGCACTTCAGAAGAAGAAAGTAGCAGCAGCATTACTGAAGAGGAGTCTTCCATCGAAGTCATGGGGGTAAGGTTTAAGCCAAGCAACCAAGAGACCTCTTGTCGAGGTTTGGAAGAGGTAGGTTCCCAAGAGAACCAAAAGGTGGAAGATGAAGGAATGTTAGAAGGTATGTTGTCTACAACACTTACAAAGGATGAAAGAGAGGAGTTCAAATGTGTGCTAAGGAAATTTCTGAGGCTTTTTGCTAAAGACTACACCAATGTGCGTGGAGTAGATGTTGTTCAACACAAGATTGAGTTGAAGCCAGAGGCCACACCTAAGGCTCAAAAGCTACGAAGGCTAGGAGTCATTAAGGAGCAGGCTCTACTCAAGGAGGTAAGAAAGCTTCTAGCAGCAGGTTTCATTTATCCAGTGGAGAATTCAGAGTGGGTCTCTCCTGTTGTTGTCACTCCTAAGAAAAATGGCAAGTGGAGGGTGTGTGTGGATTACCGTCCCCTCAATAAGGCAACAAAAAGAGATCACTTTCCCCTCCCATTCCAGGATGAGATACTAAATGAGGTAGCTGGTCATGAGAAGTACACTGTGTGCGATGGTTACTCAGGTTACTTTCAAATATGGATTGCATTGGAGGATCAATTGAAAACAACCTTTATCACTCCTTGGGGTTGTTATTCTTTTAGAGTCATGCCATTTGGTCTGACAAATGCTCCTGCAACATTCCAACGTTTCATGAATATGGTGTTTCAAGCATTCTTTGGAAAGTCAATTAGGGTGTTCATTGATGATTTCTGTATTTATAGCTCAAAATCATTGCATCTACAAAGGGTAGAAGAAGGTTTAAAGAAGCTCTACGACATGGGAGGTCAACTCAACCCCGATAAGTGCCATATAGGTGAGGATGAAGTAATCTTGCTTGGTCATAAAGTTTCTTACAAAGGCATTGAAGTGGATCCTTCAAAGGCAAAGGCTCTTATTGAGCTACCATCACCCAAGAGTCTTAAGAAGGTCATCTCATTCATTCAAAAGGTGAAGTATATGTCACGCTTCATTCACTTAGCCTCGGAGTTGCTTCATCCTTTGCAAAAGTTGACACAAGTAGAATTTGCATGGTCTGATGAGCTTGAAGAGTATTTTTGTAACATTAAAGTCATTTTGTCAGTGCTACCAACACTCATGCCTCCTTGTTGGGAGTACACATTCTTTGTTAGCTCTAGTGTTGGAAGGGAAACAATTGGTGTTGTGTTGCTACAACAAGATCCCCACAGTACAAGGATGCGACCCATCTACTTTGCTAGTAGGGTCATGAATGCTTTGGAGAGAGACTACACAGAAGCAGAACTCATGATGCTTTCTCTCATGTTTGCGGTGAGAAAGTTTAGATCCTACCTGCTACCAAAACCTTTTGTAATTCTCACTGCAGAGAATTTTTTCCCTTGGGTGTCATCTCAAATGAATCTTAGTACTAGGATCTCAAAGTGGATTATGGAGTTGCAAGAGTTTCAATACTCTTTCAAGGTAGAAGATAGTGTGCGTACACAATTGGCAGGGATTCTCACTTATAGGGTGCATGAAAAGGAGATTAAGGTGCCTGAAGTAAAGACCCTACCATTGCCACCACCAAAAAGTATTCCTAATGCTTTTACCTTGTTCTTTGATGGAGATTTTCGTCGAGCCACAGGAAAAGCAGGGGGAGGGCTAGTGTTGCTCAACCCAAGTGGAGAGGTGGTCATGAAAGAGAAGTTCAATCTACCAAGTTCAGCTAGCAACAATGAAGCAGAATATGACACACTAATTCATGGTTTGAAGATGTGCATTGGCCAAGGGATACAACGCCCAATGGTAAAGGGAGATGCACTTCTCATTGTTAAACAGATTTTAGGTATTTGGGCATGCAAGAATGAAAGCTTACGGACAAAAGTTCATGCCATTCGTAGATTGTTTAATCAATTTGAAGAAGTGCAACTATATCATATTCCTAGGAAACAGAATGAAGATGCCGATTTACTTGCACAGCAAGTAGTTACATGTGTTGAGAAAGAAGTGCAGGTCATCATGGTGGTAGCAACTGTCAAGCAACCGAGATACCAGGGATTGGAGTCATTGACTCCCATTATTAGCTACATTTTGGAGGGCGAGTTTCCACAAGACTTCACGAAGGCTCAGAAGAGGAGACTCATGAAGAAGGCAAGCGCATATCTCTTCCTAGAAGGCTCCCTCTATCAAAGAGGGAGGGATCAAGTATGCAGAAGAGTACCAACTATTGAGGAAATTCCAGCCATTCTAAAAGGTTTGCATGAAGAAGCATGTGGTGGTCATTTTGCCCAAGAATTAACTGTGAAGAAGATTTTGCTTGCGGGGTATGTTTGGCCAAGTCTGCATGTGGATGTCCAACATTGGTGTAAAAGTTGTCACAATTGTCAGGTAAATGGGAATAGAAGATTGGTTTATGGTCCAAGGCAAATAGTGCTTGCAAATGGACCGTTTGAAAAGTGGGGCATTGATGCTATGGGTCCTCTGCCTAGGACAAAAAATGGTAAACTCTACATTCTAGTGGCTGTAGACTATATGACTAGGTGGGTGGAAGCACAGAGTGTGGCAAAGGTAAATGAGAAAACAGTGAGCAAATTCGTCTACACTCACATTTGTTGTAGATTTGGCACGCCTTTGGAGATTGTTTCTGATAATGGTCCAGGGTTTAGAAAGGGATTGCTCGCAGAAGTCTGTGAAGAACTTCACATTCTACATCGTCACAGTACACCCTACTATCCCCAATCAAATGGTTTGGTAGAAAAAGCTAATGGTGTCATTGCAGGCATCATTAGAAAGATGGTGAAAAACAAGACAAAGTTGTGGGATGACTTCTTGGATGGTGCCTTGTGGGCGTATCGAACCACATATAGGGAAGCCACGGAGTTCACACCATTTCACTTGGTCTATGGTCAAGAGGCTTTACAGCCAATTGAGCTAAACATTCCAACAATGCGACTTCATGGCAAATCAGCACAAGATGATCAAGAAGCATGGATGGATTGACTTCTTACCTTAGCTGAGCTTGAGTGGAAAAGAGAAGCAGCATACGAGTGCTATAAGAGGAAAGCCACACAGACAAAGGAGAAGCTTGACAAGAAACTGAAGGACAAAGGCATCAATGAAGGAGATCTTGTGCTAAGGTATGACAATCGACTCGATAATCGTTTTGATGCCAAATTTGAAACAAGATGGCAAGGGCCATACATAGTCAAGAAGGCTTTCAATTCAAGTTACTATCAGCTTATGGACTTGAATGGTAAAGAGCACTCCAGGAAAGTAAACGGGTATCGCTTGAAGCCCTATTTGAGTCGCCTTCTACCAAAGGATCTACCAAAGATCTGTCAAAAGGCCACTGTCTCATGTAAGTATTGTTACATGAAGCATGAGTGTAACTCTAGCCAAAATTCTGAGGGGCCAAACAATAAAAATCTCGTCAAGGACTCTGAAGCACTCTCTTTGGAAAAGATGCTCTATGATGGTACATGAATATACCATCATCCAGGGGGAGGGCTAATGATAGCCGTTTTTCGGCTCTTTGTAATTGCCACAGTGAGTTACCTCACCCTACTAAAATCACCCAAACACTGTGGCTATCCCTACAATTTCACTGTACATGGGCGTGCGTGAGTCACGGGACTTTTCCCATATCTTCTTAAAAAAACCCTCAATTAGCTAGTCATTGGGCTAGTTGAGCCAAAAAAATAAAAAAAATAAAAAAATATAAGTATATTATGGCCCATGCATATGTAAATATTTCTTTGTCAATAGGGCCTAAATAAAAGTTTTTTTCATAATTATTTTGGTATTTATTTAAATATTTCTACCTAGGTGTGTGTTATTTATGCTCTGTACATTGCCTCACCATTACCACAATTTTTTCTTACCATTTTTCATACTCTTTATTCCATATAGAAATATTTTCATGTAAGCTTCTCTTATATTTGGTGTAACTCCACCCCAACAAAAATCCAAAAAAACTAGTTTTATTTATGCGTATATTTTTTCACTATTGTGATTTTTCCCTTCCTACATCTATTTTGCTTTTTTTTTCTAAAAAATTAGAACACCAAAAATATTTATCTTTTTATGGTAGCCTCATAATGAGAGAGATTTCTTTTGACCCCTTTATATTTTTTCCACTTATATTATTTATATTTGACATGTACATATTTTTTAGACCCCTCAATATTTGATTTTCTTAGTTGTACTATTCACTTATATCATAATCTCAACAATATCTTCAATTATAGAACTACCAAATAAGGTCAAGGGTAGGTGGCATGCATACATGCACTATGGAGGGCTCACTCTTGGAGGTATTCAAAAGAATCATCCAAAGAAGGACCCCACAAGGACCTTGTGCAGTGGAAAAAAACGGTCGGTTTTGCTGAATTTTTGAAGTTCACTTGCTCTCCGAATTTGAAAAGGTGATACAAACAAAAGTTGTAGCTCGTGGGCTGAACTTTTGCCTCAAATTTTTTCATATTTTTTTGAGCTATGAGCTGTGAGCTATGATTTTATTAGTGGACCCCAATTTTCCCATGCTATGCAGCCACACTCTCTCTTCCACTTTATCATTTTCCTCTTTCACACACACTTCTCCACTCATCATCCCCACCTCTCTCACCACTCCTCTCTGCACCCTACTCACCTTTTCCTCAACCTTGAAGAATAAGAGAAACCATGGTGAACTCATACCTCCCACACACAATTCCATTCCAAAATTGACCACCTAGTCTCATTTTTCCTCCTCCAATTTACCCATATCTATCAAAAAAACCACAAAATTCAGCCTCTTCTCTTAAAAGACAGCATCATGGTGGTTGATTACTCAGCTTCAATTACCTTGTCTCTCAAGGAAGGTCAAGAGTGGAGAAAAAATGTACCGTCAAAGCTAGTGGACCGTCAACAAGCGTCAAAAATTGGCCCTACTCAAGACACTTGGAGCATCAACCTTGTAAGAAATCCACCTTTTCTTACCTCTTAAGAGTTTTTCTTCCTTATTTGTATCCTACATGGATACTCCCATTGTAAATATCCAATTCCATTTGTAAATTAATACTAACTCTACTAACACTAACCCACTATGAAAAGTCCTTTCACCTCCATTTCTCTCCTCTCTCTTTCCCCACCAACTTCTTGATAATTCCAAGCAAAAGAAATTAGATAAATTGCGGAAAATCTAACCCAACCATGGTTAGAGGAGTAACCCTAGCCTTCAAAATTGCTATAAAAAGAGGGTGTAGCTAGCACAAAAAAAGGGGAGCCATAAGCAAGAGCACTATGCTATAGCTTGAGAAGCCAAGCTCAACCTCTCTAGAAGGAGCTCTTGATTGGAAGCTCAATGTCTTATGCATGTGCATGTGTTGTAATAGGGGATTAGCAAGGGAACTCTATACCATTTGTAAGAGAGAGAGTGTTCATTCAATTGAGAGTAGGAAATCTATCATTTCTCCTACTAGTGTAAGCCCAACATTTGCTGAATCAAGGAGGGTGGATTTGGACTAAGCTTGGATACTTTGTCCCCCTTCCAACGTGAAGTAATGGACAACAATGATGCGTAAGTGTCTTGGTGTTTTTTGTTAAGTTCTTGATAGCTTGTCTCTGGTGTTGTCATCAATCTACCGATAAATCCCACATATTGTAAGAGGGCGACAGGGTGGAGAGGACTCCCCTAGCCTTAAGACAGTGATTGGGGTGGTTTTTTCTTGTGATGCGTTGTGGTGAAATTTACGCAAGCTATGTTGAACAAATACTAATCTCACTTTGATTTGTCATGACAGATTTGTAAGAAGGTATTAATGCAACAAGCACCCTCTCCCCCTTTTTCTCTCTTTCTTACATATATATATTTATGTTTGCTTGATCATTAACGATACACTTCAAAGCAGCCCGAGCACCATCTCTCTCTCTCTCTCTCTCTCTCTCTCTCTCTCTCTCTCGCGTGTTTTAGTGTGTGAGAGTATTCCATTGGTGTTAGGGTTAGTGTAAATTCCTTGCTTGTTTGTGGGTTGCTCTAACGATTCTCCTCTTTTGCGTCCTAGTTCGCTCTTAAACTAGGTGGTGCCCCTTGTGTAGTTGGGATTTGGCTGGGGGTTTGTTGTTTTTGGTTTGTGTTGTGTTGTGCCCCAGCCCCATTGAGCAGCACGGGAGCCTTGAAGGGTGTCTAGAGGTTTCTCTTCTTGTTTCCCGCCCCGGACCGCCTCACTAGTATCGATTTAAACACCATGGGGACAGAGAGTTCCCCACCAATCGGGACCACCCTTCTCATAGGCATTGGCAACCTAAGCCAAGCCCCCACATTCCACCCCCACACTCACACTTCCTTGTGTGTCCTAATTACTACCACACTGGTTGTTCAACATATAAGTTCCTTGATTAAATTCCGATTCACAAGGTTCGTTAAGACAGCCCTTCAATCAGTATTGCAAAGCGGCACCAAGACAGAGTTCTAGTAAAAATTCTACTCAAACTTATTCATTAAAATTCCAATGTTCTGGAGGTATAACATCCCCCCTTCAACGAGAGTTTACTCCTCCCGTTGTCGCCTAGCTGCCCATACAACTAGGTATGTCTACCGCATAGAAAGCACGACATGGACATTCACACCGCATAGAAAGCAAGATGTGGGTTCCCACCGCATAGAAAGCAAGTCGTGGGTATCCATCGCATAGAAAGCAAGTCGTGAATTCAAGAGCCCTTAACCAGGAACTCTGCCCCCTGTGATCATTAGGGGGATCAGGACTAATTCAACATTGGAAATAGAATGAACATGTCGAGCTAAATTTTCCCTAGCAGACATTCTTTCCTATTGCAAACAGTATATCCATCAATCATTTCTTTCCTACTTTAGACTTAAATGTACAATGAATTCAAATGCCGTGGTCTCCGTCGGATTTCTCCAACATGTTTCGGGATATGTTCTTTCCTAGCTAAACGTGTGCAATGTTAAATTAAACAACTTGAATGAAATTGTGACCTACCTCTTCCATTTCTTTGTCAATGGCTCGTGAGATGGCCGGTGCTTGTTCGTCCATGGGAGCTTTTCCCTTTCCATTCACATTGCTCGTTCCCGCCTCGCGGTCGTGGGCACCACCGAAGCGAGTTCTCTTAACCGGTGCCATTTTATACTCACTACTTTAAATGATAAACTTGAAGAAAAAAGAGCTAAGGTCCAAGAGCATCATAACAAACCAAATGGCAGATTAGAATCATTGAAGAATCCTCCTTATGCGAGAGGGTTAGATTTTTCCTTAGAGACCTAGCAATTTTAAGGGTAATACTTTACTTGTCCTATGGAAACCGGCTCTAAAGTTAATCACTTGGCTTAGATGATTAAGAAATTCAGAATTCTACTAATTAATTTACAAGAGAGATGAAGTAAGCAAGCTCAATCACTTTCCTAGTGCAATTAGAAAGATGCAGAGTTATCGCATGCATAGGTGAGAGAAAATTCTCTTCTTAGTGGCCTAATGACCGATTAACTTTTGCCTTAATCACATCTTAATGTGTGAGAAAAATTGAATCTAACTTAATTACATTATTATAGAATTATAAAAGGGTGAATTTCATCAAATCTACATTATTACCGAGATTGACAATTAATTAACTATGCTGCCTAGAGAGAATCTCTCCTAATCAGGTATTACTCATTGATTAAGAATGATGAATGGCTGCATAAATTAGCTAATTGGATGATGATTATGTAATGGAATATAACTATGTAAATTAGAGAGCAGTTATTGGGAATTATAGCTAGAATTAAGCATAGTAGACGAGGAATTTGGAGAATAATGAAGAGAATCAAGAAGAGCAGGAATCAAACCATGATTACCGTGATTAAGGGCTGAGAATCCTCTTGATTTTCTGATCCAAATGAATCCTCCATATGAGAATTTCGGCAGCACCTCCCTCCTTGCTTCTCCTTCAAAAACTGTGTGTGTGCCGGCAGCACCTCCCCAAGGTGTGTGTAGGTGTGTGTGTGTGTGTGTGTGTGTACTGGGTGTGTGTGCGAGCATGTGTGTGTGTGTGAGCACACCCTTATATAGGCCTCTCCAAGCTGAAATTCGAATTGTGCTGCTATATGCATCTAGAGAGCACTCATTTCATGCAAGGCAACTTCAGTTATACACTTAACAAGTGTCCAACCTGCTCCAGAACTCACTCACTAAGTCTCTCCCTTGCATGGATAATCCCCCACGAGCTGTACTTGTGAGAGAGGGCGCCCTCTAGCTTCCAGATTGGGTCTGCAGTGCCCTGGAGTCAGTTCCCACACAGCTCCAGAGCCCCGGTGCCTCCCCGCACAACCTTAGGAAAAATTGTTTTTAATCCTAGACGGGCAATTCTAATCAGATTTTGATGCCGAAACTTGCTATGCTAAGCTAGAACTAAGGTGCATAATCCCGAGTACCTGCCATATTAAGCAACCCCTGGCGTCCGAAAATGATTTTTTTTCAAATTCGGGGTACGGGTGCAGTTTTTCGAGACGATCAAAACTGGACGGGTTGGGTGACCAAAAACTTACTATTTTTGGAAATTTTTCACAAAAATTGTTTTAATTCACATTTGGAAGCTTTATAACATTCTAAACATCATAGAACTGACAGAATTTGGAAAACTGTTAAAAATAGTAACTTTTTCGATTATGTTTAGTCCATGGTACAAAGGTGCTCTTTTTGGTCAGGGTCAGAGACCTTACATCCTCCCCAACATGAAAAATTTGAGATGTCCTCATCTCAAGAGTACATCTGGATAAACTCTATGCTAACTACTTAGGTACATATATCCTTCGTCTAAAGTAAAGACATCCTTTGATAATAGAATAGTCTTTAGCTTTATGCGTCTTATTCTGCTGAACTTTGATGAGATCATGGTGCTTGAATTATTGCTCACTAGGATTAGCAGTTGCATCATATAGAGCTGCTCTCTCATCAGCTTTGTCACCCACAGTTGGTTGTCTCACTGCCGCATTAACGAAAGCTCCGCTTCCTTGTCCTATGTTTCTTCTTCCTTGGCCTCCTCTTCCGTTTGGTTGACCTTGCCCATTGACGTTCAGAGGTACATTATTAGCACCGGATGTTTGAAAAATTCTTTTTGGACATCGGCTTTTGTAATGTCCATACTCCTGGCATTCAAAACATTTTATATTGGGAAACTCGGTAGCTGTCGTAGTAGCTACTATAGGACGATGGTCGTATGCAGGGTTGATTGGTCTGTTGCTCCAGTTTTCTGTCCTGGATCTCTTTGACAAATAGTATTGACTATCTTGGGTAGCCCTCTGAATCTCTTTAGCTAACGGCTTTGCCCTTAACAAGGCATCATGTAGTGTTGTCGGCCTGAGAGCTTCCAACCGCGTATTCAAAGGGTCGATTAGCCCTTGGTAGAACCTTGCCACCTGTTGTTCCAAGGTCATCTTAGGAGCATATCTCCGAAGAGTGACAAACTTTGCATAATACTCTTCGACAGATGAAGTCAACTACCAGAGCGAAAATAATTCATTCATTCTCAAGGTTTTATAGGCAGGTGGTAAATAACGTCCCATTATTGCAGCTTTGATGTCTTCCCAGGATTGGAAAGATCCCTTAATATCCAAGTCCTTGCAATGTTGCTCCCACCATATCTTGGCATCTCCAGACAAGCGGAACGTCGCAAGCATAGTCTGATTCATGGGTTGGGTTCCCGCAGCTTCAAAGTAATCGTCCATTGCTTCCATCCACACTTCTGTATCTCTCTCCACATTTGCCCCCTCGCCCTTAAAGAGTGGAGGCTGGGCTTGTTTAAGGAGGAGCTTCTTCTCTTGCGCTGCCGAGTATAGAGCAACAGGCGGTGCCTATCCAATGGTATAAAACTCATTACTATAGCACTTTTCTCAAATGAACCTAGGCTTTTTCATACTCAAGGAGAAATTTAACTTTTGGGCTTAACCAGCTTACTTAATCTGTACATCTATCACAAAGGATTTAGCCATTCCACCATTAGTTTAAATTCCATTGAATACATCCAAAATTTTCCAATGAATAATGGTAAAAACTTTACTTGAGAGCTTTGATCCATAATTATAACTTTATGTGCATCAACAGGCTACCTACCCATAGCACTAGTCGCAGCAACGACTTCTCAAAAAACATCATGTGGAACCCACTGAATCCCAATAAGCTCAACCAGTAAAACTCTTTAACATCGTTCAGGAGACAATCCACTAGACAAATCCAATGTCATTATTGTGGGAAACATCATGCTCAAGCTTTGAGTACGAGCTATCCTACAATCCCTCATTTAAAAAAAATAAAATCAAACAACATCATTTTCCAATTCGTAAACCTAAGGCTCTGATACATTAGGAAAGAAATGGACTCATTTTCGGGCCTTTCAACTCTAGTGAGAGAATGCTCCTTAGCCAATAGGAAGAAGGCTAACGTTACCTTGAAAAAACATTTTTTCTCATTTTGAAAATGTCCATGAAAACCATTTTGGTGAAATTGTCACTATCATCAGAAAAGTAAGGCGCTTGATAATGACATCTGGCACAAGCGCCGAACGCCTTTTTATGACCCGTTGTTGCTATCATATAAAGTGAAGTACTTCTACTTGTGCATCTCGCACAAGTATCAATCACCTTTTTATGAAGTACTCGCAATTTAAATTCAAACAGATTGTACTTGATAGTGATTGATAGGTACTATTTAAGACTATGAAGGAGTCAAAACCAAGCGAATAGAGGCGCTTGAGGGGTCTCTGAGACCTCTATTTGCTTGGTTTTGACCTTATGAGGCCCTAGGATTAAGATATAGCACTTTTTAACACTAGAATGGTAACCTAACTGGACATAAAAGTGTCCTTTCAAGGTTTTGGGAAAAATTTCCAAAAACATAGTAGATCCACTCATTTTGAAAAATCCTTTCACGAGCTTATAGTTCAATAACTACTACATATGAAAAAAATGAGAAACTTGTAATTTTTCTCATACCTTGGACACCACAAGCCTCCAAAGTTGATGGACCAATGCATTTTGCCCAAAACAACAATTTCTTACGGTTGATTGCATATAAACAAGAGTGGAGTTTTTTGTAGGACATGAGATAAAATGCCTCGTTAACTTCAATGGGTTGGTGACCAAAAAATATGGTTGCTTTTACCTCACTAATTTTTTTTCTATAGTCACGCTCAATACAGATACTATATACATGTTTTCTTAGTTCCCTTTGGGCCTCTCGATTCAAAAGGAGACATGGAGAATGTCAAAAGGATAATGGATCTCTTACAATTGGAACCTTGGGGGCAATGATAAAGTGCTAAATACAGCAAACATGAAAAAACTGGGTTTAGCATTATGACCTATAGAAACCCATAGAAACTACTCAATATCTAGCCAAGTTTGTAGTCTATGATTAGATATGGTTACTACCTACAAAATACACACAATTGGCCTAAGAAACTAGCAATATTGAGAAAGTTATACTTGCTACTCTAAAATGTATCGTATTCTTCAGCAATCAAAAAACTCAACCATCATCATATACTATGCTATATAGCATATTAGGTCCCCCAAAACTCAAGGAAGATTAGCTTTATGTTATACATTACACTTACACAATCAAAATTGAATTTGGATATCAAGAAAGCCACCAAAAAAATCATAAAAGTGCTAATTTTGGCCAAAAAACAGGATTATGAAATTCTTGTAAATTGGTCATAACTTTCAATTTTAACACTTAGCTCTCCCTACAAGCATCAAAACATGTTGAGAGCTATGAAGGCCTAACCTCTAGACATCTACACCTCACAAACATGAAGTTTAGAGTGGTATAGTTGCCAAAAATTGAAAAAAAGCCAAAAACAGGATCCGTTTTTTCACACAGTTTAGGTTCAAAAATGTTGTGCAAGAGTAAGGTTAATGGTGATATCGATACTCAAAAAAAAATGCTAAGTTTTTTTCAGCTCATAAGGCAACTTTGTGGATATATAGCACCTAAAAATTCATTTTCATACTCTTCAAATAATTCAAGCAAAATGGTCACTTAACAGGACACAAAAGTGTCCAAGGACATAAAAGTGTCCTGTTACCATTCTAGTGTTAAGTCCACGGATGCATCCTGAACGTCCAAAAACCATAGGATAGCTCTTTAAAACACTGAAATCTGATGTCTCTAGCTCAAGATATAGCATTTTTAAGCCTAGGGCCTCATGAGGTCAGTACCAAGCGAATAGAGGCCCTTGCCCCTTGAGGTCAGTACCAAGCGAATAGAGGCCCTTGAGGGATAAGGGCCTCTATTCGCTTGGTACTGACCTCATGAGGCCCTAGGCTTAAAAATGCTATATCTTGAGCTAGAGACGTCAGATTTCAGTGTTTTAAAGAGCTATCCTATGGTTTTTGGACGTTTCGGATGCATCTGTGGGCTTAAAAAGTGCTATATCGTAATCCTAGGGCCTCATAAGGTCAGAACCAAGCGAATAGAGGTCCCAGAGACCCCTCAAGCGTCTCTATTCGCTTGGTTCTGACTCCTTCATAGTCTTAAATGTACCTATCAATCACTATCAAGTACAACCTGTTCGAATTTAAATTGCGAGTACTTCATAAAAAGGTGATTGATACTTGTGCCTCTATTCCGTGGAATTATTTTTGTATTTTGAAAACAACTCTTATGTGTTTTCTCTCATCGCACATCACATCACTCATTAAGATTCACAGACATGGAATTTTGTGTACACTTAAGTTGGGCTCTCGAACAGCATTTTGTACGAGCATGCATTTAAGTGATTGAGCAAACTTTTATGTATGTACTATGAGAAATAGAATTCCAAAAAAAAACTTTTGCATTTTTCATAATTACCTCTCTCTATGCTGAGTTGGCGTTTCTTACAGGGCCCAAAATTGAGTCCAAGTTTCTCCTAATGCCAGGTGTGAGGTCCCCACCCCGTTGCATCAAACGATGGATTTGATGGTGAACCTGGTGGCCACTAGATCTATAGCGGAAACAAACAAAGTGGTTCAGGGTTCAACTAGCGGACGATCTCTCATCACAAAGTGAGTCGAGTTCGAGCCTACTAGCAATGAGATTTAGCTCCACCTCGCAGGGGAAGCGTACTTAACCTATCTAGCGATCCTAAGATCCACCTTCCAAGAGGAGAGAAACCTTGAGTGCCTTTTTCCCCATGTTTCAGAGGCACGTACACTTGAGACTTCGTCGCTCTAGGGGCAATGAGTATTACTAGTATCGATTTAAACACTATGGGGACAGAGAGTTCCCTACCAATCGAAACCACCCTTCTCATAGGCATTCACAACCTAAGTCAAGCCCCCACTTTCCACCCCCACACTTACACTTCTTGTGTGTAATTACTACCACAATGGTTGTTCAACATATAAGTTCCTTGATTAGATTCTGATTCACAAGGTTCATTAAGATAGCCCTTCAATCAGTATTGCAAAGCGGCACCAAGACAGAGTTCTAGTAAAAATTCTACTCAAACTTACTCATTAAAATTCCAATGTTCTGGAGATACAACATCCCCCCTCCAGCAAGAGTTTACTCCTCCCGTTGTTGCCTAGCTGCCCATACAACTAGCTATGTCCACCGCATAGAAAGCACCGCATGGACATTCCCACAGCATAGAAAGCAAGACGTGGGTTCCCACCGCATAGAAAGCAAGTCGTGGGTATCCATCGCATAGAAAGCAAGTCGTGGATTCAAGAGCCCTTAACCAGGAACTCTGCACCCTGTGATCAGTAGGGGGATCAGGACTAATTCAACATTGGAAATAGAATGAACATGTCGAGCTAAATTTTCCCTAGCAGACATTGTTTCCTATTGCAAAGAGTATATCCATCAATCATTTCTTTCCTACTTTAGAATTGAATGTACCATGAATTCAAATGCCGTGGTCTCCATCGGATTTCTCCAACATGTTTGGGGATATGTTCTTTCCTAGCTAAACGTATGCAATGTTAAATTAAACAACTTGAATGAAATTGTGACCTACCTCTTCCATTTCTTTGTCAATGGCTCGTGAGATGGCCGGTGCTTGTTCGTCCATGGGAGCTTTTCCCTTTCCATTCACATTGCTCTTTCCCACCTCGCGGTCGTGGGCACCACCGAAGCGAGTTCTCTTAACCGGTGCCATTTTATACTCACTACTTTAAATGATAAACTTGAATAAAAAAGAGCTAAGGTCCGAGAGCATCATAATGTTAGAAGCTGGACACACCCCACGGCATCTAACTACTCGATGGACTATTATTTTTGTAATTATTCATTCATTAAGGAAAACCCAATTTTTCACCTTGTAAATATTGGGACTTACAGAAGTTTCCAGATTGTATTCAAGTTTTGATAGTTAGATTGAATAGATGGTTGATTTTGGAACTTTAGGGTTTGAGAAGTTGTAAGGTATATATACCACTTTTTGACCTTAATGAAAAACCTTTTGTCATTTCAAAACAAGTTTGAAGTCTATGAGAGCGTACTGTGTACAAGAGAGAGAGAGACAGAGAGAGAGAGAGAGAGAGAGAGAGAGAGAGAGAGAGAGAGAGAGAGAGAGAGTGAGAGCTTCATCTTGACACTACGTGTGCTTCGGTGGTTGGAATCGAGTGCGGAGAAGTGCAGCGTGTTGTCCCCAACAAGAGCTGCGCGCCGATACCTACATTGCGCGTGTACGGTTCGGTCTTGTGAGCTCCTTCTACGAGCTTCATCGATTGTTTGGGTGAGCATACGTTGTCCGATTTTGCATTGCAGCATATCCACGCGTTCACAACGAGTAGAACTACACATTAGGCACTTTAGATTTCAGAAACGGAGACGTGCAGATTTCAGCCAGACATCCTACGCGTTTCTGCATCGGGTGTTTTGGGTCGGGATTTTGGTTCATAGACCTTAGGGAGAGTGACCTATTGGTAGTAATAGGGTGTCCTTCAAGTTCTACGGTCTTTCGAGATCGTTTGATGGGTGTTCGGCTCCAAAAAGCGTTGTAGGAAGTTTCCTCTTTTGCACTCTTGAAGGCTGTGACTTAGACAATTGGTAGAGACCTCTATAGGAATTAGTTAGGAGTCGGTCGAGTGTAGGTTGACACTTTATTCTTGCTTTCACGCGCCTGCGGGTCGAGCTTCGTCCTTAGCTGACATTATATGTTAGGTGAGTTCTTGCTATGCTAACATCCGTCGCGGCGTATCCGTCCAACATTGGCGCCGCTGCCGGGGACGAAAACCTTAGGTAGGTGACCGAGACTAATCCTTGAGGATTGGGATTTTTGGCTTGCCAAGAGTCTCGCTTTACATTTAGATAGGATCAGAGGGTAGAGGACTCTCTAGGTCTTAGAGGGAGTCTAGGAAGCGTGTGTCTGGCCTAGATCCTTCGACTTAGGTAGAAGAGGTACACTTAGGTAGTTTTAGGTAGTAGTCGAGTTCTAGAGTAGGAGTTGGAGTGGTAGAAGCGGTGAGAGGAGAGCTTGAGAGTCCGGAGAGGCCAAAAAGCAACCAAAAACACCATTATCACCATTTCTTCATGATATGTAGAAGTAGAGTAAGTAGGACATCATGATTCAGGATCTAGAGCATTTCATGCATGTACACTTGCTTGGTAGAATCATTACAAGTTTGTAAAAGAAGTAGAAAGACGCAAAAGTGTGGGTGAAAGCCTAATTGAAGTCCAAAAATTGATGTGAGTGTTTCGATAGATCTACAGAGCTTCAGGAGAATTCTTGTCAGGAAAAACTTTAATTTTAAGCCAAGAGACATCCTACGCGTAGGATGTCTACAGGCCAATTTGGAAGGAATTTTGGAATTTTGAGTTGACCATTGTGTTCAGGAGGTAGGGTTTACCCTAATTTCAACTGGAAAGTGGAAATTTTGTCATATCTTGACAAGATAAGGCCAGATAGACTAAAATTGCCAGACATCCTACCCAAATAGTACCAAAACATTAATTTGAGACCAAAACCATAAGATGGCTACATGAGCATGTCTTGCATGATATATTGAGTGACTGAAAGGGGTTTCACCTCATTTGGGTAAGAAAATTGGGTTCAAAGTGGACTTTAGCACTTTTGACTGAAAAAAGTAAAAACAACAGAAATTTAGGACTTTTGACATCCAAACCAAAATCTAAGCATAACACTAGGTTACTGACATCCAAGGGAAGCTGTGGGACAAATCTGGGGTCAAACAGGCCAAAAAGACATCCTACGCGTAGGATGTCTTCTGAGTGATTTGGGACTCCAAACTGAATTCTGAGTATCCCAAAGTGATCAGCAACTCAAGGGGAGCTTGGGCTTTGAGTTTTAAGCCATTATGATGAAAAAGACATCCTACGCGTAGGATATCTAATGCATGAAAATGAAGCCATACTTTGACTTTGAGCATAGTAAGGTGTTATATAGCCTAAGGCAAGCCTCCTAGTCAATTTTGGTCTAATTTGGAGTTGATTAAACTGATCAAAACCATCAAGAGGCCATCATAACAGATATTGACAAGCTAATAGGTGTCCAAATCAAAAAGTTAAAGCAGCTGTGAGCTCAGCACAACAAAGGGAAACAACAGTGCAAAAATCCAGGAAAAACACAGCACAAGACATCCTACGCGTAGGATGTCTATTGGGGCATACTGTAGAGAAAATTTGACCTGGCCTAGACAGTGAGGTTCCATTTGGCTTAAGGGTTCCAGAACTTCTTTCAGAAGTGAATTTGGACCTTGTTTGCCCATTTGACAAAGCAAAGACTGAATCCAGAGTTTTTGGCGTAAATTGGCCAACATTAGAGGGAAGTATTGTTCCAGATTAGCAAATCTAATCCAGAACATCAGCAATGTATAAAATACAGTAGTGGTTGAGATTAACTCTCCAGTTATACCAATCATTACTAAGATAACCTCTAGCAGATAAATGCTTTGATTCAATTGCCTAAATTAAAACGCTTGTGTACAGGTATATTCAGCAGCAGGGCAAGAAGTTATGCAGAAACTGACCCATTGCCAGGTGAGTGGTTGAATTTGTGATAAATTGCATTGATAAGTTTGATGAATTTAAGATCAGGAAGATACATTGTTAGAGACCAGAAGGTGACACGTGACCAAGGTAGCTTAGTGTCCACCGAAGAGAGTGTAACTCAGGAAAGGCTAGATCCGCTAGCACCAATTATTGAGGAAGGTAGTGATACTGACACTTTGTCAGACAAATCTTTCTTCATGATGGGTAGACAACAGCCAGGAGGTTTCACCTATGATGGACCTATGCGAGGAGGAAGCACCTCCCAAAATCCTTTGAATGATTCCAGGCTCACGATGATCTTCTTAGAGGGAACAAACTCAAGAGGAGCCCTAGTCTATTCTGACTATCAAGGCCGCAAGTGCATTTGTATCGAAGAGAGGCCAGCACAAATATTGGAGATAATCCGAGTGTATGATGATGGAGATAGATTCCGAGACAAAAAGCGGAACCATTATTTAATAGTTAGCAACCCTGAAGATTACAACAGATATGGAGATAACGTGGCAAAAGGGAAAATGGTTTCAGAAACTCAAGAACCGCCACCAAACATTGATCGGCCCGGAGCTATTTTTATGTATGATAAGAAAACAACCAGGATTCCAACTTATAACGATAATGTGGGAATCTACAAACATGAGAGTGAGGGTATTGTCTCTTACTTTCACAGCAAAGAACCATATGTAAACGAGCTAAGCAAAGACAAGGTTCTCTACTTATTCTCTTATGAAACTGCTATGGGGAAGGGCATAGTTTTTGTTGATAGATACGGGCAAGAATACCAGCGTATTCTCCCAGAGGAAGTAGAAAGAGCAACAGGTCCAGGAGCATCAGCATATGTCCCTGAGGAAATGCCTAGAGCCGTCCACACCCCAAGCAAGTCAACAAATCCATTTTCAGATGAGTATGACACTACCTCACATTCCACCATACCACAAGCATTCAACAACCAAGACCAACCAGCAAACCAGCCATCATTGCAGGCATGTCTTTTACAGAGTGCAACAATGGAACCAGACCAAAACCAAGACGGTTATCAAGCCGCACGAGGGCTCAGGGATTTTCAAGAACCACCACACTATTCAAGGTATCAAGCACAAAGTAAGACACAAGGGTTGACCGAGCCTGGAGGACCACCCATGGAACGATTTCGAAGAGATGAACCACCTCCAGCGAGAACCGTTAGAAATTATGGCTTAGGAGCACCGTTGGGAGAGGAACCAGCCTATTACAGAAGGCCTAAGGAGATGTATCGACTTGGACGGGGTGATCCAATGATGAGGTTTGTAGACCATCACAGAATTAGACCTTCTCAAGTGCAAAAATGGGTAAACAAGAAATACACAGGAAACAGAGACCCAAGAGATCATGTAGCAGCCTTTGTGCGTGTAATTAGAGCCGAAGAGGTGTTAGATTTTCCTACCCAATTTGCAAGGTTTGGACTAACCCTAGAGGATGATGCTGCAACTTGGTTTGACTCTGTGGAGCGTAGAGACTTTGAGTCTATGGAGGAAGTGTTTGACGAGTTTATTGAGGAATTCTCTCAAAGGGGAATAGCTCATAATACCGTCTCACAAATCCATAAATTCAAACAAAAAGATGGAGAATCTGTATGGAAGACAGCCCTAAGACTAAAAAGATATGTTAAGTTCTGTCCTGTTGAAGAACTGTCAACTCAGTCTAGACTTATGCTGATATTCATCCAAGGACTAAGGAATGCAGATCTCCAGAAAGACTTACATATGAAGAGGAGCACGACGTTGAATGAGTTGACCAAGGAGGCTCTGTACCTTGTGGACAATTGTGCGGTCTACAAAGAAGGGGAGTTCAAGGACCTTGATGACGATTCATCTTCGCAGCAAAGTGGGAGCAAGTCTTCCAAGACAACACTCAAAGGAGAAATAGCGGTAAACCAGGAGCAGCTCGTAGATGAAGTGCTAGAAAAGATCAACTTGTACGCCAAACCCCAAGCTAAACAGCCCAAGTGGTGTGCTAATGAACAAAAATGGACAAACCATGGGACCGAGGAATGTTATTATAACAAGGGATATGTGAGAGAGAGACCTTACGCTCCCCAAGCTCTAGTAGCTTCCCCTCAAGTACCACCGATGCCTAGATATCAACCAGGAAACTTACCAGGACCTGTAGGTATGGAAAGACCACAACCGGTGTTGGGGCAACAACCACCCCTACCAGGATTACGACCAGTTGGTATAAAATACACACCAACGGTAACTGAATCAGAAGAAAAGGCTTTGGTGCCTATGCATGCATATTATGAAGATCCCAATGAATATGCATCAAACCCTATCTATTACCCACCAGAAGAGCCCTCGACACCAGAACCATGGAGCATGATAGGGAATCAAGGACCACCAACTGCTGCACAGGCCGCAAGAGAAGGAAGATATAGTTTAGATGAATGAACATTGTTGTTCATAGCCAATGGAGGCATGGGCGGACAAAGACAAGCTTACCAGCAAAGAGGGGCTCAAGGAGCACCTCAACAACCGAAGGGACCCTATTACAAGTGTGGCGGAGACCATTGGCTGAGGGACTGTCCTCATGATGAAATCATTAGAGTCAATGCGTATTGCCCAGAATGTGGAATTACTCATTTGATTCCCGATTTCCCTAAAAACCCGAGCAAAGGAGCAAAAACCACCTTGAACCTGTTAGGAACAGTACCTTCCAGTGGAGGATCGGAAAATGGAACAATCATACCTATTCAAGCGGTAACACGAGCCCAATCCCAAAGAAGGACGAACGAACCCATAGTAGAAGAACCAAAAACCGATGCCCAAAGTTCAGAAAAGAAAAATCAAAGAAGCACTTGAAAAGCTAGAAAGGCACGTAGGAAAGCCAGGAAAGAACGAGAGCAAGCAGCCCTATCCGATGAGTTGAAACACACAAAGAAAATATTGGAGCGGTTAGAGGATCTAGCTAGCTTAAGCTCACACACCACAGCAGTCATAGCACCCAAAGAAATAGCAGAGCGCAAACGTGCACGATCAGGGGGATCTGTACTAGCACACAAGGTAAACGAGCAATTGGATGCGCTTCTAAAAGCTTATGAAGCTCGACTTAAAAAGAACCAAACCCAGGAGCAAAGGACTTATCCATATGCAGAAATAGAAAAACAGAGGTTGGATATGTGTAAAAAGATGATCGAGACGGCTCAATCATTGATGGAAGACCCGTTGGGTAAACCAGCAAATTGTCATGAAGCACCAGCTCCAACCCCTATCCAACCAACATTAGAGAAACATGAAGAAACAAAGGAAAGACTCACGAATGCCTATGAGTCCAGAGGAGAGCCTATCATAGTGCCAAACACCACCGATGGGGCAAGTGACGGGTTCCAGCCTAAAATATTGGCAGAAATGGGTAAGGACGGTAATGGTTTAGATGATCTGTGGAAGAAAATCCGAGAGGCCAACGAGGCTAATAGGATGAGTAACCACATGGATAGCACGAGAGAAGAAAAGAACGTGATCTTACCTCCTATTGAAGAATTTGATGCAAGATCACAAATGAAATTAGAGATACATTCACAAGGGGGAGACCAAGGATCTATTAGTTCGGGGCACAGCCAACCAGACTCTTTGAGAACTTTATCCTCTTACCTGGGAGAATATGAAGCTAAGTCGGAAGTGAGAGCAATCCCATCTCAAAGAATTTCTTCTAACAAGGTGATGGATTCGCAAGGATTGATTGAGTTGTTATCCACCCCGGTGGTATGCACAATCACGTTAGCATAACTCCTAAGGTTAAGACCAAACATGTGGACCACAGTAGAAAAATGCCTGGAAAAATTTGGAGTGAAAGACCCCACCTTGAAGCTCCAAGAAGGAATCATGGAGTTGGACATACCTAACCTAAACACTAGGCCGGTAAAATTGAATAAGGTTGGAGAATATTGCAAGGGAGAAGATGGAAACACGATGCTACCGGTAGAATTCCAAGGAGTAGTTTCCAAATCTATTCTTGACAGTGGAGCGGGAGTTGCTATCGCCACCAAGGAAATCTGGAGAAAATGAGAAAAACCAGCTTTGAGGGCTACCAGAATGAAGCTGCAGTTGGCAGATGGGTTCATGGAGAAGCCTCTAGGACTCTTAGAAAAAATAATTGTCACTTCATGCGGAATCGAGTATGAGCATACATTTGCAATAGTCGATTTTGACAAAAAGAACAATTATGAGATAATCTTGGGACGACCATTCATGCGACAACTGAAGATGGTCCAAGATTGGGGTTATGACCACATATACCTCAGACATGGCGAGACGACAACTAAAATACACTTGAAAGACCATAGCTACAAAGATGTAAACCAAACACTAGTAGAAGAGTTTGATTCGGCTACAGTAGCAAGATCGGAACTACTAGCATGGTTAGGGCAACCAAAAGAGCTATGGATGTGCGGAGCTTCACATTGTGGAAGTTTAACAAAAGAGGAATGCGTCTTAGAAAGAGCAATTGAGGACAAACAGTATATTCAGGAACCTTTCCCTGAAGATGCCTTGGAACCTCTAGAATGGGAACACATACTAGCAACATTGGATGTCTATACCATTACCGACAGTCCAACAACAAAATTTTGCGATAAGGATGGCTACGATGTGCTACCCTTACATGGTAAGCATTGTACCGGAAAAAGAGACGGTAGAACCTCCAGAACAAGAAGAGTTTTACAACTCCTTTGAACATTTGGAAGTAAATGATGATGCAGATAACGAGTGTTGTGACACCTCAAGCGAGCGTGAAAATGATAACAAAAATAACAAGTTTTATGATTTTGTAAATCAACACCCTAGACGCCAAGAACGCTATAGGAGGAAACGAGCAGGAAACAAAGCGAGAGAGTACCTGATGCCCAGGATAAAAGGTAAAGTTCACTATTTAATGCTTGTAAAAGCTGAGGATTGTGTAAAAAATCAAATATCAGGAAAATTCTCAAAAAATCGAAAAGAAAGAACGCGAGGAGAAATAAAACAGGTAAGAAAAGCTAAAACCGAAACAAAATCACAAAAATCTGAAAAAAAAAAAACAACAAAAGACCAACAGTGGACCAAACTGGAGCGTAAACAGAAATATCAAGAACTGAAACGGTCTTTGAGAGAGATATGGACTACTGAAGAAGATAGTGATGGATAACGGGAGTCAGAAAAGGGCAACATGAACGTACCAGCACACTATCGGAAATTTACTATCCAAGATAGAAAAATCATTATGACACCACCAATCAGGGAGAGAACCAACCAAGAATCTTACGATGGGCCTAAAAATGCAAAAAAAATAGACCTCGCAGAACCAGGTGAAAAGCCTCAGCCGGTCTATATAGCCAACGATTTAGAGCCTGAGGAGGAAGTGCAGCTAACACAAATTCTCAAGAAGTATAAAGATGTGTTCTCTTGGTCCTATAAAGACCTCAAAGGAGTTGATCCATTGATATGCCAACATACAATTCCTTTGAAATCGGATGCAAAACCTAGCAAACAACGTCCTTATACATATAATGACACATTTGCTAAACGAATCAAAGAAGAGATTGATAAATTGATGGAAGCGGAATTCATCTATGAGATTGAACATACAGATTGGGTGTCACCCATTGTGGTAGTTCCCAAAATGAATGGAAAACTGCGAGTATGTGTCAACCTCAAGAAGGTGAATGCAACAACCATAAGGTATAATTATCCCTTGCCAATTACAAAACATGTACTTAAGCGAGTGGCTAGGAAACGGGCTTATTCCTTTCTGGATGGGTTTTTAGGATACAACCAACTGGCAATAGCAAGGGAGGATCAACACAAAACAGTGTTTGCCACAGAATGGGGGATTTATGCATATCGAGTTATGCCATTTGGCTTAACAAATGCACCAGCCACTTTCCAGAGGTTAATGACTCACGCTTTCAAGGAATACCTAAGAATATTCTTAGAAATTTACATGGATGACCTGTGTGTACACTCTCTTCTGCGAGAGGAACATATTGACCATTTGCAAAAGGTCTTTGAAAAGTGCAGAACATATTGAATCTGTCTAAATCCGAAAAAGTGTGTATTTATGGTTAAGCAAGGAGGAATCTTAGGACACATTGTCTCAAGAAATGGCATAACCACAGACCTAGACAAATTCAAAGTCATTGTAGACCTGCCCATGCCTACTAATGCGAAACAAGTGCAATCCTTCATGGGACACTACGGATATTATCAAAGATTCATATACATGTATGCGGTTATCGCACAACCTCTGTGTCGGTTGCTAGTCAATTACGAGTGGACTGAGGAGTGTGAGACCTCATTCCAAAAGCTGAAGGAAAATCTTATATCAGCACCTGTACTAAAGGCACCAGATTGGGAAAAGATATTCCATGTGCACATTGATGCTTCAGCATATGCCGTTGGAAGTATTCTAGCTCAACCTGGAGACGCGGAACAATGGATTTTCCGGTTTGCTATGCGAGCCGGCAGTTAAACAGTGCAGAAAATAACTACACAACCATCGAGAGGGAAGGATTAGGAATGATTTATGCTGTAAAGAAATTTCGGCATTATCTACTTGCAAACAAATTTGTGTTCTTTACAGATCATCAAGCTCTTTTGTACCTAGTAAATAAACCTTGCAATACAGGGAGAATCGTGCGTTGGTTTATTATATTGCTAGAATTTGACTTCACAGTGGTGGTCAAAAAGGGTAAAACCCACCTACGAGTAGATCATCTTTCAAGAATACACAACGGGGAAGCTCCAGAAGGGGTAGATGATGACATACTAGATGATTATCTTTTCAACATTGAAATGGTACCCAAATGGTCTCAGGAAGTTGTTAGCATTCTTTCCTTCGGACATGAGTTTGATAATACGGAGTGCAGGTCCAAACAACAAACAATTCGACAAACAAAGAACTTCCAGCTGACAGCAGGACGGCTGTATCATCTTGAATCTGGAAGAATTCGAGTGCTACCTTGAAGAGGCACACGTCCAAGGTTGTGCATTTCATTGTTCGACAGTGAAAACACACCAGAGACTGAAACACTTAGGGGTTTATTGGCCAACTATGTATGCGGACACACATTCTCATGTTACCAATTGTACAGTATGTAGTGCCAAACGACCAGTGGATCAGGCAACTTTGTTTCAGGTGAACATAGCACCTGCATTGAGTCAATATATCATTGACTTCTTAACCACTAGGATGTTCCCTGAGAACATTACAAGAGCACGGGAAAAAGCTATAGAGCGGGAAGCTCGCAACTTTCAGTTAATTGGGAATCAACTCTATAAGCGGGGAAAGGACAATCAACTTAGAATTTGTGCAAGTGAAAGTGAATACCTGCTGATTCTAGAACATGCACATAGCGGAGTAAGTGGAGGCCATTTTTCAGGCGATAAGACGGCAAAAATTGTCTTAACCGCAGGAATTTGGTGGCCTACATTACACATGGATGCTAAAGAGTTTGTAAAGCGTTGTGATGCATGTCAACGCACCAAGATACCAATAAAAAGAGATGAGATGCCATTACGGCCAATGATGGGGGCAAGAGCATTTGCAAAATGGGGCATTGATTTTGTGGGACCTATATCACCCCCTGCATATCGCACCCATACCCAATATATCATTGTGGCTACGGACTATCTCACAAAATGGGTCGAAGCCAAAGCAACACAAAAAGCTGATGCACGCACCACGGCACAATTTTTGTATGAGCATGTTTTTGTACGTTACGGGTTACCAATGGAAATTGTCAGTGACCGTGGAACACACTTTCTCAATGAAGTCATTGAATATCTACAAGGGGAATTCATGATCATACATAGGAAATCAGTACCATACCATCCACAGGCCAATGGGCAAGCTGAGGCCACAAATAAAACACTATGCACGATTCTCACTAAAATAGTGTTAGAATCAAGAACAGATTGGGATCAGCAACTACACTCAACACTATGGGCATACAGGGTAGCTTACAAAACATCAATAGGAACAACACCATACAACATGGTGTTTGGACTAAATGCTATACTACCCATAGAGTTTTTAATCCCAACTCTACAAGTAGCAACAAGCTTGGAATGGATAGGGCATGAACTCTCTTCAAGGATTAATGATCTTGAAAAGCTCGATGAACTACGTTTACTAGCTGTCTCTTCAACCTATGCTAAAAAGAGAAGACAAAAGGAAAGTTTTGATAAACATGTGCGTACAAAAGAGTTCAAAACATGTGATTACGTACTTGTTTATACCTTGAAGCAACATGCCAAGAAACTGAAAAAGCGAGGGATGGACCATTTGTGATTCATGATCTATCACAAAGTGGAGCATCAAGCTTGCTACACTAGCAGGTGAAGAAATGCCAAACTGGATTAGTAGATGTCGACTGAGAAAATATCATCTACCACTCACACAGGAGATACACCAACAAATAATGAAGGATAAAGAGAGAGTACGAGCGGAAGCTCAAGCCGAAGCACAAGAACGCATCGCAAAAAGACGGCTTCTGTGACGACAACAACAAAGTGGACCACCACTGAGAATCAACGCCATTCGATTGATGAAGTTGGAGGAAGAAACAGTGGAGCCAATACTTAAAGTCAAAGTAGGCAACAATCAAGTTGAATCAACAGCTTTTCTTGATTCGGGTGCTCAAGCAAATTTGATCTCTTACGGATTATACCAACAACTTAGAGTCACAGATCAACTTCATCCTACTCCCCAAGTGCTAGAAAGTAGCACATCACACCCATTGAAAACATTGGGATGGACTATATTGTATGTACAAATACATCAATATGTTTACCCACACAAATTCTATGTGGTGACAGATGCAAGCACACAACACCAAATGATGTTAGGGCAACCTTGGCAAAAAGCATACAATGTGCAGATCGATTGGAAAACAAAGGCAGTCAAAATTCAACATGAACATGAACAACAAGTGATACCTTTTGCTCTGCAATACCATCATGATCAACTGCAAACCATGCAATCACTGGAAACAAAGCCTACAACACGAATGCCAGTCAAGAACAAAATGATACCAGAGACCAACAATAAGGTAAAAGTCAACCATGCTAATTACACACAGATGAAGTCACCGGCCACAATGCAAAAATTAGGGCTACCAAAACAAGGTAAACAAGTATGGATGCGGAAGGATAGAAATGCAATGGCGGAAAAACCACAATGTAACAAACGGATTCCAACAAAGCAGACGGTTCAACCCCAAACCAAGGGCATAAAACAGATGTGGATACCAAAGAAAATGCTTAGCAATAATCCAAATGTCACTCACATTTGGATACCAAAGCAAAAGCAAAAGGAACTACATTCCGTACAAACAACAAAGGAAAGCAGACAGCTGCATTTCAAAAGGGAACACCATCATATGTGGATGCCGATGACAGACAAACCAGTGGCAAAAAAGAACGTACAAAACCATCTACAAAAATGGGCAGCAACAAAATACCAATGGAAAGCCAAGGTCATAAGGCCCATAGCCATTCAATCACAGCCCTCTCTATCCTTAGAAACAGCTACGACTCCATCAACAACGTCGGCAAAGCAATTGCCTCTTTCCAAAAGGACAATTAAACAGAGAGCAGTAGAGTTACAACTGCTACTTGCAAAGAAAACAGGAAGCCTCGACGGCGAGTGCCAATAAGCATCTTGCTTATTCCCTTCTATTGCACAGCATTAATTTTTCCATGCATTGACCGAGTATGCATAAAGTAGGGCCCGTTAATCGGCCAGGCATTAGCACAACTGTTTCAACCTATGCACGGCACATACTCCGAGGCAATACCTTGTCGTTCGGGAGGACTCCGGCTAGGAGGGGGGGAGGCATTCTAGAGGCACTCTCAAATGCGGAAACAATAACAGAAACAACAAAAAAGGACATGATTTTTGACTATTTTAAGGGTTGTTGTTTGATTGCAAAATTTTCTGGAGTAACCCAAGTATATATGCCCTTATACAGCATGAAGCTACAGGTATATGGGGCCAAACACCAAATCAAGCCCCTAGGTGTGTGTATATAAGTAGAAATAGCCATTTTTCAGGCAAAATATTGGTAAAACGGAGAAATCCGGCCATAAAAATTGCATGTGAGTGTATATAATGTGTTGCGGTGATGTTTGTGATTTATTATAATTTTTGGGGATTTTCAGGGTTTGATTTGCTCTTTTTCTTTTAATTTTGCTAATTTTCGTCAGAAAACTTCAAAAATACAAAAAGCAGGTGAAAAACAGTCGTAATGAAAAACAAAAAATATAGTGATCATCAGTGACTATAGAAAAATCTATGGTACAGTGGGGGTGCAATTATGAGACTGGAGCGGAAAGCGTGTTTTGGCCAGATTTTGACCGAAATGCCAAAATTCTGGTAAACAGGGCAAATGGAGTCCAAATCAAGAAATTTTTGAGCCTAGACCGCATCTCGCGAGAAGATAGGAGCACATGTCAAATTTCATGAAAAGTGCTTCGGGGACCTTCATTATAAGAAATTTTCACCCCATTTTTAGCTCATTTTCACTATTGACTTTGTGGAGAGAGCTTCTGCCACCTAGAGCGGATCGACCTTCCAGCGGCTTCTACGACGCGCACGACTACCCGACGAGCTCCAGAAATGAGAGGTAGGCTCAACACCTTGATCTTTTCACGCATGATTGTCATTATGTCACGAAAACTAGCGTAGCGGTCACACACAAAGCGAGCGGTAGAGACCTGCAAGTAGAGACAGCGGCCTAACGGCTAACCCGAAAGCAACAAGACTTCATCGGCAGATTACCCTAGTCTAGGAGACCACTCTTGGATAGCCAAAGGCAGTAGGAAACCATCGGGAAAAAACCTAAGTCCCAAAAACCCGCAAGAGGCCACCAAATGGGAAATCGGCGAAACGGCGACCAAATGCTACCAAAATTTATGGGTAAGAGCATCTCGACATGATCGACAAGTCCATATGACCCGCATTACCAAAAAGTGACCCGAAGCGGCACTAAACCTCAGAAACGGCATTAGACACACAAAGCGTTAAAATGCACTTGCGACCCAACCGCAAGTCCGTTTGCCACCAAACTTCACGAGCGGCTTTCCTAGACCATCAACAACCAAGTCCTATGGTGGTAGACCACCACAAATCATCAAAGGTATGTAAATGCAACCACGGGTTCTTCTAGAGCGACAAATTTCCAAATGGAACTCCGGTGAAGCCAAAGTCGACAAAAACCATACAGCAAGGATCCCCAAGGGATCGGGAAGCTATGGAGACCAACATCGAGAAATTTCATCGCCTAAAAGCACTGCAAAAGTCAAAAAACGGCTCGGAGTCTCTGAAGTCCACACAGGGAGTTATACTCTATCCATTTGACTTTTTTGTTGAAATTAGGCTCAAAAGGGACTTAGGGGAGCAAAGGGCAAGCACTGGCAGCACCATCACTGAAAAAATCACCAGGAGACATCCTACGCGTAGGATGTCTCAAGGGCACTTTTTGGCACAAACCTCATCAATTTTTGTCATGCACATGTTCTGAATGACATTTACAAGCCATACACCAAGTTTCATCACATTTGGACCAGATTTGACCTCATATGCATGGAAAAACGCAAAGTTAGATCAAAGGGGCAATAATGGGCCATTGACGTACCAAATCTTGTCCAAATCTCATGAAACTTGCAGAACACATTCACATACACATCAACAAACAATCTGTGTGGTCAGGGAGTCAAAATGATGAAAAAGACAGCCTATGCGTAGGATGTCTAATGGACCTTTTTGGCATGGAAGGGATTTTTTGTCATTTCAGATCTAATTACCTCATCATCAAGAGCTCCCATTGTGTGGTAAGGTACCTTATTACTGCTGCGCACTACGAAAAAAGGCACGCTACCACACAACGCATACACACACACAACACATACCCGAATTGTGTGGTCAGGTACTCTACTGCTGCCGCGCACTGCGACGTAGAGCATGCTCCCGCACGACCCCTCTCTCCTCTCTCCTCTCAATGTACCTGCAAAGGTGGTCGCAAGCGCTCTCTCTCTCTCTCTCTCTCTCTCTCTCTCTCTCTCTCTCTCTCTCTCTCTCTCTCTCTCTCTCTCTCTCTCTCTCTCTCTCTCTCTCTCTCTCTCTCTGAAGATGAAGCAAGATGAAAATACACCCAGCGGGCCCGATCGGGCCCGTGTATATATAACTCTGCAATCCCACCAGGATCTTCAATATTCCCGTCGGACCAGCAGGGAAAATGATAAATCTCGGCGGGCCCGCCAGGTATACTAAAAAGCCCGGTGGGAATTTAGTGGGTTTGCAGTTCACCATTAACTAGGTTCTATGTGATTATGTTTAGTGTAATCATGTAAATTTATCAATAAGACCT
Organism: Adiantum capillus-veneris; assembly: GCF_014529385.1. Classification (NCBI taxonomy): domain Eukaryota; kingdom Viridiplantae; phylum Streptophyta; class Polypodiopsida; order Polypodiales; family Pteridaceae; genus Adiantum; species Adiantum capillus-veneris. The sequence goes on from NC_140935.1 coordinate 106,576,616, forward strand.
TGTGATCACACAAAATTTGACGTAATTACGTAAATATTAAATCCGTGGAACCAGCTGCGGTTCTGTGCGTAACTAATATGCTCTTGTGTGAACTGTGTCAAAAACGAGCCCATCTGCTCGGGTGACATGCCGGTCGGAGTGACAAGAAAACTAAAAATAGGAAAGTATGTATCGTCTTCATCGGCCATGGCTACAGATACACAAATAACACAGTTACACAGATACAATATGTTAGCTTATAGAATAAATGCTTAAGCAATGCAAATAACAAAAGAACGATGCTACAACACAACTCAATGAATCTATCGAGTATTGTAGAATAATAAAAAGAGTTTTACAAAAGAGTTCCTAGCAAAAATCATTAGTCAATCTCTCATCTTCTATAAGAGCCGATGCACCAAAGATGCCTATCTCAATCTGTACTTCTGCATCTTTGTCAAACTCCACTTCTTCGTCGCTCTCCACTTCAACTTTGATATTTGAAAGCTCACATCTAGGTTCAAGCATCTGCTCACCGCTGACCTCCATCTTAGAATCTAAACTTACATCATCCGTCAACCTTGCACTTTGTTCATGAATCTCTTTGACTTCAACTTCCAATCCTTCACACACTTGCTTGCTACGTGCCGCAACTTGAACAACATAGAGCCAGCGTGGTTTAGACAAATATTTTTATCAGTTTCTCTCCATAGTGGATCTAGTGTGAACACAACTTGTTCACAATGCTGCAAAAGTACAAACATATCCCGTGCTTCTGTCCACACCCGCCTAGAGTTCACTTGAATCAATTCACTATTATCTTTGCACACAATTGCATTAGCTCCGTTGGTAATAACTTTGAACCACTTGACATCAAAGATTAAAAAAATAAACTTTCTAAAGCTAATCCTCAAGATGTCTTGGATGTAGCCAAAGTATTCAAGCTGGCTCGTCTCTGTGTTCTCATCCCTCGCACTACTCCTACTTTCTTGAACGAAGCTTGCCCTAACACCATTGTCAAAGGTGACCCTTTGTTCGTCTATCCATTGCACTCTAAAGTGTCTCCCATGCTACCACAAAGCTCCATATTTGTGATACTGCAGCCACAAAAGTGAAACAAACTTAAAATTACTAAAGTAATGTGATCATGTGGAGCTTGAAAAGGAAGTTGTGAAAATTTACATGCCGATTGAACCCCTTGACATCTCCTCTTCCTCTTCAGTAACAGTACTCCATTCATCTTTGCCTCTGAGATTGTCGCATCTAACCAGCACCCAGTTGGAAAGCAAGGCAATTTCTGAAGATGATCTGAAAAAGGAAGGTTTCTAGTGGCACGGTTGCGCTTGAATTGCAAGCGATCAATCAAGTGTTGTTGCTTTTCCTCTGTAGACCTCTCCAGCCACTTTTTCATGATGTCTGAGTTGAGAAGACAAAATCTCATAACCTTTGCTTGCATTGTGATATCCATCTTCCTAATGACGCCTTGTCCCTGTGGCTTGTCCCCTGTCAATTTGACGTTGACCTTAGTAGTCCACATTCGGGGCATATTTGGATCAATTGAGCCTAGAAATTCATTGATGAGAACAAGAGACTCTTGTACAAGCCATCCTTCGGCCATGCTACCCTCGAGGCGAGCTCTTTGACGAACGAACCCCTTTAAAGTCTTCATGAATCTCTCCAAGAAGAACATCCACCTACTATGGACTACTCCAGCAATTACAACTTCATCGACCACATGCACAAGTAGATGCATTTGGATGGTAAGAATGTTTCTTGGAAAGTAATTCTCCACCATACACACTGCTTCAATAGCATTTAAGTGTGGTGCATCAATGTTGTCTTTTCGTATCTCTTTTGAACCGATCTAGCGTACCAACTCACTAATTTTATAGATTTTTCTTCTAATGTCACCTGTCAAACAATCCTTTATTGCAATTGGTAAGATAAACTGTGAAAATTTGTGCCAATCGTGGGACTTAAGACCACTAAGATTTTCATCTCTTGTAAAAGCTTTGATGATCAATACATAGAATAAATGGAGTCCCTATATAGGAGATAACGCTTCCATGTTACTAGGTCAGGTAAGACAGCTAGTAGCTCTTTTCTATAAATTCCTTGTTGGAATTCAATCTCCTACTCTGATATGCTATGGCATTCCCTTTTTGAATTAAAATTGTTCCAAGGCAATGACCACATGTATTGGACCTCAAAGGGATTTGTGAGATCCGATAAAATAAGCGGGTTGAGAGATAAGCTTTTGTTTCAGCGTCTGGAAAGCTTCTTGCTCCTTTCTAGTCCATGCATACTTAACATTATTTTTTGTTAGATCATGTACTGCATGCTATTCATGATTTTGTTTTTGATAAATTACCTATAGTATGAACACATACCTAAAGCTCCATAGCTCATGTAAATTCCTTGGTTTAGGCCATTCTTTAGTTACTTCCAACTTTGTGGGATCCATATGGATACCAAATTGAGAGATAATATGATCTAAGTATTGGATTTATTGGAATAAAAATTCACTTTTCTTTTGATTAATGAAAATATTATTGTCTCCCAAAGCATGGAAAATTACTTGGAGGTTTTTCTTGTGCTCCTCAGTGAATTTGGAGTAGATGATTATATCGTCGAAGAATACTCTAGTGAATTTATGATGAGATCTGTCTCTATGCGTCTCATGATTATTTCTAACATTTACTTGTGCATATGATTCTCAAAAATTAAAGGCAAAATCTTATGGAAGAAATAACTATGGGGGACTCAAAAGCTCTAGATCTTATATCTATACTAGTGTTACCATTTATTTCCAACATCATCGTCCTACGATCATGACAATTTATTATCCAAAGAACTTTAAGGTCACACTGTAAAAGAGGAGTGATGTAGCTCCTCGAATATATATTTTGTAAACATTTTTTGAATTTTTAATAGAGCGGCGTGTGTATATAGTGTTGTGAATTTTCCCTTGAGCCCCCAAGGGTTTTTTTCACCCAAATTTAGGGACCTTTGTTTGAGTGGGGTTGTTGGATCCATATATAGAGTTTTCTAAATAAAGAAACATAGCCCTTGGTCCCTACTAAATAAACACATCTAGTGTGTTATTTCTACACACCCTTTGGGGCTCTAAATGTAGCATGTCATCTCACTTTTTTCTCTCCCTCTGTCTCATCTATAATCATCTGTCGTGTCTCTACTAAGGTTCAATAAAAATATCAGTATAAGAGGAAGTAGAGTTTCTCCAGGTGCTCCTATGTAGTACCGAATTATTCACATTCTATTTTTGAGGGTGGTGAATCAGGTGCTCTTCTTTACAACGTTTCAATTGGGAGATTATATGGAAATTTTAAGTCTTCGATGGATATCTTTGTGCGAGGAATTGAGGAAAGAAGGCGTGGCTTTCTACAAGATAATATGGCCTTGTATCAGTGCCATCGGGGTTGAGGCTACACCAAAGAGTCCAACAGAGCAGAGCTTGGTGAAACATTTGCAATGGTTTGAGAGAGGAATTCTGTGACTAGAGTTTTGGTGTTTTTGGTGGTCCTTGTTGTGCCTTTTGATGGTAATGGACTGTGATTCCAAGACTTAATTGATCAACTTGACTCACTTCGTAATGTTGGCAATTAGATAAGGTCTTATAGTTCAAGAAGTTTGGAGCCTAAATTGAGTTGAGAACCCAACGGTTTATAATTGAACCTTACTTGAGGCAAAAGTAAATAAGAGGATTTCTTGTGCTGTGTGAATGTGTGAGGTTGTGTGAGTGTGTGCATGGTGTCATTTGCTCCATCAATGTGTGTAAATTACATGTTTTATTACAGGAGAAGCCTTAGAAGTGTAGGTTTAGCCACATGATCAGAGCAGAGTGACAAGGGGGGGGGGGGGGGGGGGATGTAACGATCGAACATATTGTGGTCATGGATGCTTTGTTCAATGTGCATGTAAAATGTGATGCCCTTAGAAAACCATGCAAGGTTCTTGATGACCTTTTTATTAGAAATGTCATGTACTGTAGCGAGTTGATTGCCAAATATGCCTAACATGGTTGTGGTAAGCGTGATAGAGAGATGGTGATCAAAGTATTCATGAGAGCAAGGGGAAGTTGATGAATGTAGAGACTTCTCATTGTAAATGAAAAAAAAAGTGAGCCTCTAACACTAGAGGAGAAGCATGTCGTGACCCTCCAACACTAGAGGAGATAACAAGTTTCTGAGGAAAGGGAAAATATCCTATGGTGCATCAAAATACGGTGAGGACAATGCAACCTCCCGGCCATATGCATATGTGGATTTTTACTTGAGTGTCCGATTACATATTTAGTGTTAAAAAAACTTTCACCCTCCTCTAATGTATACATAAAAGCGTACATTATGGATAATTGCAATTGTGAACAGCTCGTTGCTTCATCCATAGCTGCACAAAGCATGCATCCTCTTTGTGGCAAAGAGTGGTCCTCTTTGTAGTAAACAATGGAGAAATACATGAAACATCAAGATTACTAAATCCAGACTCACTTTTGGCCATGCATTCTTTCAGGACACCCATTTGCACTTTTGCAAACAGTCATTCAGGGATCGCTCGGAATGCGATAGACATGGATTCTGTTAATTCCTTCCCAACAATCAAGGAAATTATTGCAGCTAGGAAAGAGCAAGACCCTATCCACCAATTTATCTTAGGGAGATGGTCATATCGTAAATATGACATTGAGAGAGAGAGAGAGAGAGAGAGAGAGAGAGAGAGAGAGAGAGAGAGAGAGAGAGAGAGAGAGAGAGAGAGAGAGAGAGAGAGAGAGAGAGAGAGAGAGAGAGAGAGAGAGAGAGAGAGAGAGAGAGAGAGAGAGAGATTGCCAAAGCTACTTTCGAAAGAGGTCGACTCCAAAGATAAAACAAAAATAGCAGCACATGAAACATTTTGATTACGAAAAAAGAGAAATGAGTTAAAAAGCTAGGCATCCCTATAATTACATCAAAGATGGAGACTAGGATAACGGCAGTTCGCAGAGGTACCTGCAAAAATCGACACATAATTTTAGCTAAGCAATTTAGCTGGTCGACGAGCGGAGCAGAATTAGTGAACTAACAGAAAGTAAGTAGGTAATTATAAGGATGACGTACTTGGGTCGACGACGACAACCATGGTGCGGTCAAAGAAGTTGCAGGGCACAATCTGGCCACGGGAGTTGCGACGCTGCCAGGAAGATTTGATGACGTAGGAGGCGTGTGCGAAGGGAGTGTTGGGCTCGAAACAGGCGCCCGTTCCAGATACGATGGGCCCATAGTCGTGCATGATGTCCTCCGCCGCCGCTGCACCTCCTGGCACATCTCCTTCATCACGATGTCTGTCAACACCTCATTCGTCAAGCCCGGACGCGCCACACACCAGTACTGCCCTCCTGCATAGCAGATGATGCAGCAGTTTGCAGCAACAGCAACAACCGATTCATTAAGCTCGTCAAAATGTTATGGAAAAGCTGCAACGGTTTGAGGTCCGAGATATTTCAAAATTTTGCAATTTGTATGAGCAGTACTCTATGGAAGATAATGGTATTGAAGACCAAGATGCAGTGGAAGGATTTCATTTGATAGCAGTGCCGGAAGTTAGGGCCCGGATTAAAGAAATTCAAGCAGCTCAAGGGCCGAACTGGTAGGATTTTAAGAAGGCGCTGCAAGAGGAATATTTCTGGAGGATTCTCAACGGGTGACTAGACAGAGTTTTGCGAAGTGGGAGCAAAAGAAGGGTAAAAATTTATATTCATGAGAACTGTTGCAAGAGTTTGAAAATAAGTTTGATCAGTTATCATCAGCAGAACAACATTCCTTGAGGGATCAAAAGGTGGAATTGTTTATTCAAGTTGCTGACCCACGACTACAAAAGAATTTGGTGCAATTATTGGAGGATCCGGCAGGAGAATTGGGATTGACATCAGATTGGAAAATAGCATTTTAAGCGGTGAACATGATCGTAAAACGACAGAAGCGAGTTGATAAGCAAATCATGAGCGAGGTACTAGATGATGATGAAGAAGGGATTAAAGAGAAGCTGCCCTCTGCAGTACCCAAAGTGGAGGGGCCTGTTCTTGACGATCTAGTTAAAGGTATTCAAGAACTAAATTTGAATTTAAAAACTGTTAAATTTGAAGGGTTAGCTGCAAAGGTGTCTACTTCTAAACCTAAGCAGCAGCAGCCACCACATAAAAATTGGAAGATAGTGAAGACCACAGGTTTGTGAGAGAGTGTAATGAGTTTGATGAAGCTTACAAGAAGAATGTGGTTTTTACCGGCCCAATTGTGGATGAATTTGCTGAGGCTTTTGCAGGTAGGTCAATTTATTCTATGGATGATCTTTATTCTGGATATGATCAATTTTAGTTAGCATTGGAGAGCAGGGATCTTACTACGATGCGTACACCTCTCGGATTGGTAAGGATGTGCACTCTACCACAGGGTGCTACTAATTCTGTAGCACATATGATGAACGCCATGAATAAGGTATTAAGGGACTTTATCCCACATGTTACTATTCCTTTCATTGATGATATACCGATTAAGGGCTATGAGGAAGGCTCAAAAGATGAGCTAAAAGATCAGAGGGGGTGCCGATAGTTTGTTGCTCAACATATTGCTAATTATGATGCTATTTTATCCAGACTTGAAGAAGTTAACTTAACACTTTCAGGGCAGAAATCAACTTTTGGTGCCAAAGAGGTTCTAATTGTACGGCACATGTGCAGTCCAAAAGGTAGAAGGCCAAGTCCAGCTAAAGTTGAAGCTATTCAAAAGATGAAGGAAACGTGCTTTTCGGTTACTGAAGTTCGTCGGTTTCTGGGTGCATGTGTTTTCTATCTTATTTGGCTGCAACATTTTGCTCCTGTTGTTGCAGAAGTGCTTTATCAACTTCTGAGAAAAGGTAAAAGATTTGTTTTGGAAGAAGTTCATACACAGGCTATCAGGAAATTAAAGAAGATTCTTCTTGAGGCTCCGACCTTGAGGAAAGTCGACTACAAATGTGGAAGGCCAGTAATTTAACAGTTGACACTAGCCTGACACGTATTGGATGGGCTATAGGTCAAGATGATGAAGAAGGTAACAGGTATGCGGTTTGATTTGGAGCAAAAGTGCTCAATGCTTTCCAAAGAGGCTACCCACAGGTTAAGAGAGAATTGTGGGGCGTTTCTACTGCTCTAAGGTCTGATAAAGAGTACTTTATTGGAGCTTCAGTCGTGGTAGAGACAGATTGCTTGCCAGTGATAGGGATGATTGCAAATTGCTCTACTCCGAATATTGCTATGCTACGATGGATAGCCTATATTAAATCTCCTAATCCTAAATTTTATCATATTGCAGGTAGAGATAATCCTGTTGCAGATATGTTATCAAGAGCTAGATTTGAAGATGAAGAAGAGATGCTGACCACAAGTGATGATGTTGGCTTGAAGTTCTATTCGTCTTCTTATCTGCATGCAAATTGTGGAAATATTGCTCATACTTTTGAGGTATTTTCTGAAGAGTTCTGTGAAGGAGAATGTCTTTTGATTGGCCGCTACCTTAGCACTCTTACTAAGAATGAAGGGTGGACGGATCGAGAGTACAAAAAGATCAAGAAGAAAGCTTACGGCTATTTTCTAAAGGATGGGCATTTATGGAAGCAGCCAAAACACTCAAAAGGAGTACCACAACGGGTTGTTTGTGATAAAGCGACTCAACAGAAGGTTATCAAAGAGTTTCATGAAAGTTAATGGGTTGGACACAGAGGGTCTGGGCAACTTTTGTCAAGATTAAGGATGGTTACTGGTGGAAAGGTATGTATAAAGATGTGGCTCAGTTTGTGGATACATGCCTAATATGCCAACAGTATTCTAATGTACGAGATCAAGATGGATTGCATCCCACCTATCCACTAGCTATGCACTACAAGTGGGTGGTGGAGCTGATTACCATGCTAGTAGGTGTCTCGCAGATGCTGTATATTGTTCTTGCCAGAGAGGATCTTACTAATCAGGTGGAAGGCAGAGCTTTGCGTACCAAAGCTACCAGTTCCGTATGCAAGTTCTTGCTTGAGGATGTTATTTCCAGGTATGGATGTGTTGGTAGAATTACTACTGATAGAGGAGAGCTGGATGTAGATGAAGCTCGGGATTTCTTTGCTCGCTTGGGCATTAAATTGGATCTCACTACGGCATACAATCCAGAGGGTAATGGTCAAAGTGAAAGAGGGCATCCGCCTATTGTTAAAACTTTAGCAAAGGCATGCCAGGGACATATTGCAATTGGCCTAAACTCCTACCATCTTCTTTATGGGCTGATCGAACTACACATAGTTCTGTTTGAGCTGATGTACGGGCAAAAACCCATTATGCCTACAGAGGAAGCGGTTATCTCTTGGACCGTAATGCCATGGGAAGAAGGTATGTCTACAGAATATTTGCTTGCATTGCGCATTCGCCAGCTTGAGAGGTGTCAAGATGATATTGAACAGGCTAAAGTAATGCTTAAGGAAGCAAGGTTGAAGAACAAAGCAGCATTTGATGGTAAGCACAGACTACGACCTCGTGCTATTAAATATGGGAATTGGGTCCTTGTATATGACAGCAGCTTGGAGAACCAGTACACTGCTATGTGGAAGATGGTTAAACGATGGTTTGGACCATATGTAGTACTTCATGTTTATGATAATGCGACCTACAAGTTATGCGAGCTTGATGGGACTGAGCTCAAGGTGCCTATTGCAGGGAAAAGATTTAAGTTTTTTAAGCAACGAGATGGTGAGACTAATATTGGGGACTTCAACACAGATCAACCTCCTGAAGAAAATGTTATGTATGCATCAGACGATGAGTCTGATGATGCTCTTGAAAATGCTTTACAACGGTTGGCACAGACTGGAGGCTGTGCAGGTTCAAAGGGGGTGGATGTTGTGCAGCTCCGCTCCCATGCTAAGAAAGATTCCATAAAAATTCACATCAAGTTTGTTTGAAGCTTACATGATTAATACACATTGGTTAAGGCCTGGTAACAGGCCAAGCTCAATGCTGAATGTATGCCAGATGCGGCTTAAAAGGGCCAATTGATGCCTTAATGGTGCTAAAAAGGACTATTCTTAAAGTGAGCACATATGGTATATTATGATCTAGAACTGCAGTGCTTGAAGTACTCTATCGGCCTGTCTTTACGGCTCATCGATTGGAGCTACGGTGAAGAAGTTATGGCAGTTTAAAGTTCAAGTCGATTACAGATACGTACCGACGTACCGGATTGGGCAACTGCAGCTGAGGTGACAGAGATGAAATGAATGCACGGGCCTAAAGTGCTCATTTTGTGGAGCACATTGGTCTTTTTAGATCAATGATCGGAGTCCCGGTCGCCAAGATACTGGCCGATAAAGATTCATCGAGGGTCGGTTCCATGCCAGTCCGGTCCGCTCGGTCGGTGTGCCAATTGGGGGTTTTGGAGCCTTTCCAGGTGATGTGTGTGTTCTGTGCAGCGTGTGAAGGCCATGGGAAGTGATGGTACGGCAAACAGAATCCGAACGGGCAAGTTATGGCAATTTCAAATCGACGACAATTATTAGCCGGGAGGGATCTGTGTGGTGCTCACGGAAGTGCATTAAGTTTGATGAGCCTTCAAAGTCCAAAATTTCCATTTCTTGGAGCTCATTAATTACGGATTATGCCAAAAAGGGATGCGGCTTAGAAGCCCCAAACTGTTTACACCAAATGAGAGGGAAGGTCTTTCACCAAATGCAATCACTTATACTTGCATCTTGAAGGCTGGTAGAATTCATGATTATATTGTCAGGCAATGACTGCTCGAGGAAGATGTGCTACTAGGCAATGCTTTTGCCAAATGTGGTGCCTCTAAAAGCCCAAGGCCGGATTCCGCCCATACTCACATGGGCAATGGCCGTCCACATGAGCCATAAACTGTGGCCGCCCAAATAATTGAGGGCTTGAGTGTGAATATGGGAAAAGAAAAGCAAAGGAAAGAAAATGGTGAGCTGCAAGTAGTGAGGGCGCAGGGGGAGAGAAGAAGCTTGCAGCACCTTCCCTGAGGCTCAGACAAGCCCGACCAAGAAACGGGAACTGCTCAACTTGCTGACATGCACCGTTCCGGCACCGGTGGTGGCATTTTTTTGCTGCTCAGAGTCCTCATTACCACGTCAGCAAGGGGTGTTTTATGGCCTCCCTAGCAATGACGGTGCCGTTGTTGCTAAGGGAGGTAAGGAGTTATATATAGGAGGTTTTTTTTTTCATGCGAGGGTGTGGAAAAGAAAACGAAGAAGAGGAACTAAGAGAAGGGAGGAGGCAAGTGTTGTGAGCTTGGGGGAAGAGGGTGCTCTCTCTCTCGAGCTTGCACAAAAGCAAAGAGGAACTCTCGTCTTGTGCTCGGCAAGCAAAGCAAGGAGATTATTGTGGTAATCATTTGAAGAAAAACAAAGGGAAGGAGAGGAAAAGGGCATCAAGGAAGAGAGCTTGGGCGAGGAGCTTGAGCAAGGAGCTTGCCGAAGCTTGAGCAAGCCAAGGCGAGTAGGGGATTCACCGGGGAAGCTTGGTCGAAGGAGCAAGAAGCCCGGAGGAACTTAAGCAAGAGAGCTTGAGCAAGAAGCTTGTTGAGGCTTGAGCAAGCCGAGGCAAGAAGACATATCAAGTAGGTGAACAAAGGGAATCGGCACAGTAGGATTTTGTTCGTCGGCAGGCAACCTAATTTGAGACAGGGTGACCATGAGGAGTTTATAAAAGACAGTATGATACCTTTTAGATCATTCCAAAATTCCAACACAAACTCTTTTAAGATTCCACAAATACCAGGAGTTTTCTCATTGCCCAACTTTGATAAAGCATATTTAACCTCTTTCTCCTCAAATGGTGCTTCCAATCTCCTTGCATCAGTCTGCTCAATACATGAATCCACAGTATCTAACAATTCCTTAATAGAAATATCCCTGCCAGGAGGCTGAGTCTTCTTCTTAGATAGAAGCTCTCAGTAAAAATTTTCACAGTATTGCATGATGTTAGTAGGGCTGGATATTTCAGTGTCATTCTCAATCTGTAAACAATGCATCAAATCTCTCTTCCTCTTAGATTTCAGTTTGTTAAAAAATCCCTTGGAGACATCATTACAGTCCTGTAGTGCATGAACCCTGCATAGAATCTACGTTTTGTGGCCATTTCCAAATCATCTTGTTTCAATACATCTCTGGCTTGCTGCAGTTCCACAAGTTGCTCTTGACACAGTTTAGTGATCTTAGCCATCTGAGTGAAATGCTCAATTTTGTCTTGAGCAGATTTGCATTTCCCCCTTCTGAATGCATCATTCTTCTTTCCATATTTCCTTACAATATGTTGCAAATTAGAGCATACATGCATCCAGACATGCAGAGGGTGAGAAAACATTAGCTTATTCTTGTTAATCATTTGTATTACCTCCAAGCTAAAGCAACCATCATCAATCAATTTATTATTAACCATCAAGGGACGTTTCAGACCCTACATGTATGAGTTATCATCCAGGTCAGACAAAGAACAAATCAGAGGGAAATGATCAGACAGCACCATTGAAACATCCACCAAGCAAGTTTTCTTCGTTGGCAGCCAATCATAATGCATGAAATAAACCCTGTCTAGCCTAGACCAGGAGGATAGGTGGGAAAGGGAATGAAATGTGTATCCAGCCTGTTGAGAGTGTTCATCCCAGGCATCAGTAAGCAACCAGTGAGACTGCTAAGAGATTCCCAGATTCTAGCTTCCTTTGAGTTACAGACAGAAGCTAGAGAGGTTGTATCATTACTATGTAACACCATATTGAAGTCACCCCCTACAACTCCTGCAGACAACTGAAGATCCAAACACCATTTCCAAAGCAAAATTCTCTCTTTAGAACAGTTTGAGGCATATATTTGACTACATGTAGGGGTCCAAAGGTAGAATCAATTAGAAAAACATAACAACAACCCGAGGGATGATCCAGAATCCATTGGGGATTCAAATCCTATTTAATGCATGTCAAGACACGTGAATAGCCACCAGACTGCCCTCCATAGAACATACAGTAGCCTTTATGAAAGAACATCTTACCAGCTCTTTCATGAAATTTATGCTCTTGAAAATAGCCTACATCAACATTATTCCTTAGCAGCCAAGCAATGAAGGATAGGAGTTTAGAGGGATCCTTGATCCCTTTAACATTGAAGGTTGTGACAATCATTGAGGGGTATTAACAACAATCTGAGTATCCTCTTCTACTTCCTGCATATTCACTTCCAAATTAACTTCAGGAGGCTCTGTAGTCCTCTTTTGATGATAATCCTTTACCATAACTTCAACAGCCTCCAGGGTTTCTGGAGAGGGCATGTCTTGCAAGATGTCATAGACATTAGAAGAGGTGTAGCCAGAGGCCAGATTTCTTGGTTTGAAGGTCTTCCTGGCAGGGGGATCCTGAAATCCTTCAGAATCAACAATTCTTTTCCCTTTGTCCCCTCCTCTAGGACCTTTTGAGGAAGATGGTTGAGAAGAGGTACTTCTAGTATTGATGAGTGACCCATGCGATCTAGCATAAGAGGGGGTTTTGGGACCAGCCAAAGGAACCCCCGTCTGAGATGGAGTTGGTACAGGAGGGGTAGTAGCTTTACCCATGGGTTTGCCAAAAATTTGGCTGCTAGGTATCAAGTTCTTGCTCCCTAGATAGGACCGGATCAGCTTACTGTGCCTTCTTTCAATGTTGGACAGTTTTTGGAGAAGTGGCCTAATTTTCCACAATGGAAACAAGAGCCTGCTGAATTCCCCCATTTAAGGTACAAGACCACATTGCCTACTTCTTCCAGTTCTATTTCCAAAGTGGATGGAAATTCTTTGTCAGTCTCCCACAAGATGCAAGCTTTATTCCTATTAAGGCAGTTAATAGTCGGGCTAAATAGAACCTTCCCTAAGGAGGCTACTATTTTAGAGATACAAGGCCACAAGTATGAGGGGAGATCTACAAGTTCTACCCACACAGGGCATTTACTTGATAGCTCTTCCTTGATGGTCCTGATTGGCTACCATTGCAACACATGGACCACTTGCCCACCGAGGATCACAATAGAAGATGAAAGAAAGGATTTTTGATCCTCAGCCTTGAAGAAGAGAACCTCAAATAAGCCAGATCCAGAATAAAAGATTTTGTCCACCACTATTCTCCTAAAGCCATGGTCAATGAATCCTGCAACCTCCCCAATGCTTGGGAGCTTTCTAGTAAAGTAAAGAACTACAACCCTTATTTGAAATACGGTGACCTAATTCCAGACTTTAGCAGAGTTCAGAGATACCTTATGCTGTCCTTTGATAGACGGGTCAGCAGTGAGAGAGTCTTTAAGAGAAATGGACATGGCTAAGGGGTAAAACGGGACATTCTCGCCACTCAACACATAAGAAGATGCTTCACCATTAGGGTTTAGGAGGAACTCTTTGGGGAGGGACATGCTTCAAGGGTTAAGAGGAGACCTGAAAGGATGAAGGAGAGGCTCTGCTCCGAGGGTTGGGAGCTGCAACAGCAACACGGCGAGGGCGATGGCAGAACAGAGGAACTTGCAGAATAGAGGAACCCGCTACCCCATTCTCTCTCTCTCTCTCTCTCTCTCTCTCTCTCTCTCTCTCTCTCTCTCTCTCTCTCTCTCTCTCTCTCTCTCTCGGCACCATGCTGCAGACTGAGCCACCTCATAATCACAAAAAATAAAAATAAAATTAAAATTAAAAAATACGTGCTCCCACCCATACCCTTTTTGTGAGCTGGTCATAAAACAAAAACAAATAACGAGACTTGAATGAGTTTCAAGCGGTGATTAGCCACCCAAAAAGAAGTGATTCCTACGCGTAACATTGAGCCAGTAAATATGTCAATTCTCAAAGGCCCAGAACCATATTGGTGGTCATTCACCATACCATGGTTGCTTCAAGAACCAATTTCCAACAAGGGGCTAAGAAGAACTTTAAGCCCACAAAAATTAAGGAAAAAAATGAGCCCAAGGGGAAGAATAATGCCACATAAAATTATTCCAAAGGCAACCCTAACAACAAGAACAACAAGAAAGAAAAGGACAAAAGTATTTACAAAGGTAAAAACAAACTCTCATCCAAAGAGCTAGACCATTATCATAAGGGATAATAATGTTTTAAGTGTGGGGAGTAAGGACACGGATATCGGTCTTGTCCACAAATAAATGTACACAATCAACCACCTAGAGCCTCTATGATTGAAGCTCCAAAAGAGGATGGTCATTGCAATGGGTCACCACTTCCTATGCATGGGTCAAGGTGAGAGAACATGATGCTATTATCCTCTTTGATCCTGGATTGATCCTGGCTCAACTCATAATTTCATATCAATTGAGTTAGCCACCAAGTTAGTGATACAAGCTTATGAGATGATGAGGGAAACTGTGTAGGCGGATGGGGATTTCAAAGATAAGAAACCTTGGTCACGGACTTGATTGGGAAACTGAGACTCCATGTCCAAAGTTATGTGGACAAAAAAGGCTTCTTTATCTATCCTCTCAAATATGATGTAATTCTAGGGGCACCATGGTTTAATTGCATGGTTGCCTCTAAAGTCTCTTCAAAGAAAAATCTAGTTTAAGTATAGAGAGAGAGTTTGTTCTCTCGTACATGAATTTTGTTAGAGAGTCTATGCATGTCACTACTGCTTTACCAAATAGCAATGATGAAAATCAAGAAGCATTAGAGTTATCTAATTTCATAATTTAATTTGAAGATGTTTTCATTGATGAAATCCATGGAGAGTTTACTCCAAAACAAGGGGATAACGACCATGCCATAGAGCTATCTATTTCATCTCCATTTTTCTCATCGGCTCTATTAACATTGATAGACCTCTTTTGACGTGTACAAAGTAGCGTTTATATGCATGGTCATATGTAGAAAAATATGTAAATACATGCATTTGGGAGCTTTGCAAAGTGGTTTCAAGTTCAAAAAAAGATGCAACGTGTACACATTGTGAATAGGCAGGCTCCCGTGCCAGCAGTCGAGCACATGTACATGCCCAGATAGGGTATCGGGGCCTTAGATATGGTTCTAGGTGGCTTATTTTGGCTCTAGAGAGTGTGTTTAAGCTCTCTAGAATGTAAATAATACAAGAAACAATTATGGGTACTCTCACCCGCTCAAGAAGTTTGGGACATGCAATAACTGTCTATTTACGGTGCCTGATTTACAGTGATGCGTGCACCACCCCAGAATTGGTCAAAAATATAATGTGAGGATTTGGAAAAGTGATTTGGTTATTGAGGATCAAGTGTAAAAAGTTTGGTGAATTTTGGAGTCCGTTTGGGGGTTTTCCTATGAAAAATGCCTGTTGGGGGTCAAAATTGGCCAAAATTGGGCCAAAAAAGGTCAAAAAATGGTCAAAAAGGGTGTGAAATGGCTTCAAATTTTCACATCACTCACGGTGCCGTGATGGTTTAGGCTGAGGGAGAACTTTTGAAGAGAAATATCAACACTCTCACCCCTCTATGTGTGGGAGGAAGCAGGGTTCCTATAGGTGGTCTAGTGCAGTCCCGTCACGTTTGCGTCCTGTTTTCGAGTGTGTGGAGGAGTGAACGAGAGCTTTATCTCTTCAATTTTGCACTTGGGAGATTCTATGGAAGTTCTGAGGTTTCCATAGATGTGTGTGTGCAAGGAATTGAGGGAAGAAGGTGCGGCTTTCTACAAGACTATGTGACCTTGTATCAATGCCATTAGGGTTGGCGCTACTCCAAACAGTCCAACAGAGTGGAGTTTGGTGAAGGCTTTGCAATGGTTTGAGAGTGGCCTTTTGTGGCTGGAGTTTTTGGGGTTTTGATGGTTTTACTTGTATATTTTGGTCACCATCAAGCATGATTTCAAGTGCTGATCACCTCGACTCACCTTGTAGTGTCTGCAGGCAGGCAAGGGCTTGTAGGTCAAGACGTTTAAAATTTGAATTGAGCTTGTGAGTAGAATTTTCAGGGAGCTTTTGAGTGGTGGTGAGTGAGGTGAGGAAATTAAGTAAATTCCTTGTGTTGTGTTGAGTTTTCTAGGTGTGTGAGTGTGCACATGACATCTTTTGCTCCATCATCTTTTGGCGATCCCGCTGGGGAGCGGAAATTTGCCGGTTGTGCACCCAGGTGAAGCGGTTTTGCTGTGAAGTTCGAGCTTCATTGAAGAAAAATGGTGGTTTGGCTGAGGTGCAAGACTTCAATTTTTGTGCAGTTACTCACGCAAGGGAGAAGCGACTCCAAAGAGATGGCTTATAGTCGGCCAGTGTTCACAGGGAAGGAGGATGTGAAGGACTAGATTGCGGACTTTGAGTGGCATACGCTTGGTATGCAAATTGTGAATAACAAAGAAAAGCTTCATGTATTTCCTCTTGCGCTCTAAGGAGAAGCTTAGGAGTGGTTTGAAGGTTTAGAGGAAGACAAAAAGCAAACATGGGAGTAGTTGAAGCTGGCAATTTTTGACAGGTTTGGAAAGAAACTAACCACAACAGAAGCAACAACAAAATTGAGAGGTTTGCAACAAGATGTTCATGCTAACTTTAAAGAGTTTTTGCAACACTTCAAAGGATTTTCGGTTCAATTAGAGGCAGCATCCCAAGTACCTCCAGGGGATTTTTTGAAGTGCATCAGTTTATGGATTGTCTCCATCCAAGTGTAAGGGAGAAGCTCGATCAAGATGAACCTACTACATTTGAAAGAGCTGTGGAAATTGCCGAGGCCAAGAGCAAGAAGATCAAGAGAAGGTGGGAGCAAGGCATGACACACGTTGAGCCAGATGTGGTGCAACCAATGGTCTCTGTGACAACAGATGATAGAGTGGAGCGAGTGGTTCAAGGTCCAGATCCCGTTACGGCCCAGGTTTTGCATGATCTTGCCGGTCAGTTTTTGCAAGAATTAAGAATTAACATAATGAATAGGAACCAAAGAGAGGAGGGGCCAGCTGGGAGAGGTAGGGGATGAAGGCTACAAGGAAGATGCTACAATTGTGATGAAGAGGGTCACTACACCCCTGATTGTCTTGAACCACCAAGAGCGAGAGGAGGGATATGCCCCCTATATGGACGTGGTCGAGGAAGAATAGAAGAAAATCATCAAGAGTGGGCACTAGAAGCACCACCGCCGCAACAACAATCACAACCATTGACTGCAAATGGAGAAGGTAGGGCTATTAACATCATTACCCTTGAGCATCAAGATGTGGATGTTTTGGCCAATAAGAGAGCTAGGCATGATAGGGAGAAAGAGACAGTAGAAGAGAGGGAAACAAGAGCAAGGAAAGGAAAGGCTAAGCTAGAAGACAAACCAGAGAGTAGCAAGAGGCAGCGAAGAAGGAAAATTGGTCCAAAGAACTACCTACTTGGCCAAGGTGTTGAAGACTATGATATTGTCGATGACATATGAAATCAAAAGACAAATATATATTTTGGTCAGTTGGTGGCTTTGAATGCTAAATTGAGGAGGCAGTGGACCAAGTGTGTGAGTACGTGGCTTCCTTCCAAGAAGGAAAAGCATCAAAGCATAGTGTCATCTTTGAGGGTTGGTCACCTAGTGGATATGGTGCCAATAGTTGAAGCGATGCTGAGAAAGAAGACGGAAGTGCAAGCATATGTGGATGGTGGTTCCTAGGTGTGTGTCATGACCGAGGCTATCATGAAAAAAGCAGGCGTTAAGATGTCAGTGAATGCTTTGATCCATATGAGAATGGCCAACCACAAAAAGGCAAGGTGTCTTGGAATAGCTGAAGATGTGAAGATAAAAGTCTTGGGGATTGAGTGCTTGGTTGATTGCCAGCGGGTGAGAATGCTTATCCGATTATTTTAGGGAGGCCATGGCTTATAACCCTTGGTGCTAAGCAGGATTGGGGTACATGCTTCATCACCATCCCCAACAAAGAGAAAGGAAGAACCATTGTCTACAACATGAAGATACACGAGAGCCGTACACAACCCCTAGTGCAGATGCAAGATACGGATTCGACAGAAACCACGTCATATGATAGTGATGCTTCATCTGAATCATCAGAAGAAAGTGTAGAGGAAGGCTTGATGCAATTATGTCCTGATATTTTTGGTATAATTGTTGAAAAGGAAGCATTGGTGCATGATGTGAAGGTCAAGGAGGAGAAGGATAGTCCAAAAGAAGTTGTAGAGCCTGCCAAAGTAAACGCATGGAGCATGCTAGGAGAGGACTTGACCGAGAAAGAAAAAAAGGAGTATGAAGACATGTTCAAGGAATTTACAAAGCTATTTTCCACTGAATATACAGAGTTGCAAGGAGCTAAAGGAGTCAAGCATAGAATCAATCTAAAAGAAGGTGCCAAGCCAAAGGTTCAAAAGCTTAGGAGGTTGGGAGTCATTCATGAGAAGGCACTTCATGAAGAGGTGACGAAGATTTTGGAAGCAGATTTCATCTTTCGAGTGGAGGAGTCCGAAGGGGTCTCTCTAGTTGTTATTGTGCCCAAGAAGAACGGAAGATTTAGAATATGTGTCGATTTCAAACCTTTGAATGCTGCCACAAAAAGAAATCATTGTCCACTACCCTTCCTAGATGAAATCCTCAGTCATGTTGTAGGTCATGAACGTTACTCAATCATGGATGGATTTTCTGGCTACTTTCAGATCTTGATAGTGATTGAATATCGATTGAATACGACCTTCATTACTCCTTGGGGTTGTTTTGCCTGCAAAAGAATGCCTTTTGAGCTGGTTAATGCATATGCTACCTTCCAAGGATGGATGAATAGAGTGTTTGTTCCCTACTTGGGTAAGTTTATTTGTGTTTTCATGGATGACATTGGGTGTTATAGCTCAAGGGTCACACATTTGGAGAAGTTAAGGCTGAGTTTTGAAAGGCTTCAACAAGAAGGTGGGAAACTCAACCCAAAGAAGTGTAAGTTTGCTCATCCCAGAGTCCATTTCCTAGGACATGTGGTTTCCCAAAATGGAATAGAAGCTGACCCACAGAAAGTTAAGGCTTTATTGCTTATGGATCCGCCCAGCAACACAAAGGATTTGGCATCATTTGTGCATAAGCTCAGGTACTTGTCACGTTTTTTTTGGATGCTATGTCAGTATGTGTATCCTCTCCAGAAATTGAGTCAAAGAGTTCAAGGGTTTCAGTGGAATGAAGACATGCAACAGGCTTTTGATGGTATCAAGGAGGTATTGTGTGCTTTACCAACAGTGAGTCCTCCCAATGTGGAGTGCAAACGACAATGAAAATGAATGCCTCTATAGCCTTGCACCGATCACACTGTTGGAAAGAACAACAGCTGCACCGTCAAATTCACCTGTGTTATAAACACCTATAAAGCTTGGAGAAGAACAACTCTAGCGTAAACCACACTTAAAATTAGGAGAATTAGAGAACATGAGTGTGTAGATTAGCTCGCGTAGATGTCCATAGAGCATCCATATGCTTGATTCCGATAAGGAATGAGCAAATTACAAGCATTCAAAGTTTGGGGGTTTTGGAAAAGCTCCAAAAAGGAGGTCTCTGGAAAGTGTCTGCAGGTGTGCAGAGAAATGCAGCTATTAAAGGGGGATTTTTTTGGCTCTTATCCCAAGGGATTTTCTCTCCCCTCTTAGCCGACTTCATTTCCCCCTTTAGGCACCTTTTTATTGGTCCATTTTGAGCCGTTTTTGGGTAAAAAAATGGGCTATCGGCCACTTTTTGACCAAGGCAAGTGGGGGGGGACAATGTCCGGGGACCAAAAAATGGGCCAGGCGCCTGTCCAGATAGTGGGAACACTGGTTGGGCGCCCCCTCCTCTCCCCAAAGTCCACGAGCCATCTCAAGCAAGGCCAAGAAGCTCCATTAACTCCTTTGATACACTCATAGGGGGTACCCACTCCCCTCCTTATACCCTCAATTTGTCATTTGCTCCCCCCCATGTGGGGTTATTCCATTGCCACTTGGCACCATCCTCCCACCTTCCCCAGCTTCCCCATGTCCAAATATGAAATTTCTGTTTTGCCCCCAACCTGAGCCATTTTTCTCGGAGGCGTAGCGGGTGACCCCGACCACCAAATGTAGCGCCGTAAAGCATGGCTTGGAGCTTATTACCCCGGCTAACTCCAAAAATTTCTAAGCATACCATTTCTTAAAAGTACCATCAAGTTGGCCCACTTGCCGTCTTCCCCCGTGCATCCGCCGCCACTTTTTAAGTGAAAAACCATCCACTTCGAGTGCGTGTAACTCATGATGTCGGAGTCCGATTTGCAAGCTATCAAGCATGGCTAGGAATGCTCATTAAAAACTATTTTTGGAAAGCTCCACCAACCCAAAACTCAACTAACAGCTTGACTAAAACCAAGCCTTTTTACGTAAATTTTACAAGAGCACTCCAAAAAACTCAAAGCATTATGTGCATCTATGTACTCAGGGCTAGTGAGCAAGCTTTTTAGCATGGATTAGCAACTTCATTTCCACCCAAAAAATGCCTCACATAGCTTGCCAACCCCCCCTTGCCTGCTTAGTCATTCATGACAAGCAGAGGTCTCTAGGGTGAATAACTGCTGCATTTCATCCCCGAAAACCTCGTCCACATTTTCAGATGTTTCCGCATTGTCTTCTTCTATTGATAGCATTTCATCAGTCCCAATTGTCATCAAACGTGCCAAATAATTATTCAATCTGTAACCATTAACACGGTATTTATGCTCTGCACCATTTAAGTTTTCCAATTGATATGTGCCATTTTCAAATTTATTTACAACAGTAAAAGGATCTTCCCACTTAATCTGAAACTTTTTTTGGAAAGTATTGTCCAGTTTACTATTGTACCGCAACACAAGATCACCCTTTTTAATTCCTTTGTCCTTGACACATTCGCATTCATTGGCCTTCATTTGAGCCTTCTTTGACACTTCTCCATAATGACTCAAGGCCAAAATTCGGTATAACTGCAAGCATTGTAAATCCAACAACCTTTTCTGCCAAGAATCTTACTGCTCTTCATCTTCCAATGACAACCACTTAAGTGCGGGGATTTCCACTTCAATGGGCAATAAAGCTTCCTTGCCATAAATCAAGTGATAAGGAGAAAACCCTGTGCTTGTTTTGATAGCAGTTCTATAAGCCCATAGTGCACAAGGCAACTCTGAATCCCAAGTCTTCCCATGTGTCTGAGTCATTTTTGTCAAGATATTCACTAACTCTCCATTGAATCTCTTATTAATACCATTGCATTGTGGATAATTAGGAGAATTGTACATATGTTGTATATTAAGCTTTCCACAAAGGAAATCATACAACTCTCCTCTAAATCCTGGTCCCCGATCAGAAAGTAGTTCCAAAGGCACACCAAACTTGCAGCATATATCTTCGTACACAAACTTCCCCATTTCTTTACTGGTAATATGTTTGACAGCCTTACTTCTGCCCAACGTGACAAATAATCCACTACTGTCAAAATGTAAACATTTCTTTTACCAGTCATGGGTAAGGGTCCAATGGCATCAAGACCCCATTTTTCAAATACATCAAAAGCTAAAATCGTCTTTTGCAATTCAGCCTTCAAAATTCTCTTCCCCATCTTCTGGCAAGACAAACAAGACTTTCACCAATGGTTCACATCCCGCTGGACACTCGGCCACACATAGCCTTCTTTTAAAATCTTATGTAGCATAATTTTCATGGAAAAATGTCCTTCATAGGATCCTTCATGGTTCTCTTCCAAAATCTTATAGATTTCTTCTTTTCAGGGCACACGTCGCAATATCAAATCACTTCCTTTCATATAAAGCACATCATCAAGCATTTTGTACTTTTTGGCTCTTCTCATAAAAGCATACTTTTTGGATGATGGAAAATCTTCAGGTAAAAGACCTGTAAGCAAAAAATATGCTTCCTTTGATAGTACTTCTCTTCCATGATATAGAGGGACATCAGCCTTCAACACAAACACATAAGTGATCATTTCTTGGGCAGCATCATGAGCTTCTTCATTTTGAGACCTCTCAATATGCTGTAAACTCCATGCCTCAAACTTTTTAAGCAAAGATTTCACTTTGAAACACAAATTTTTCAACTTAGGGTTCTTATTCTTCCACACCCCCAATACCTGCTTCACAACCAACAAGGCATCTCCTTTGACTTGCAGGCGTTTAATTCCCAACTGTAAGCAAATCTGCAGACCACCCTCAAGGGCCATATACTCTGCTTCATTATTACTTTTTGCATCAAGCTTTAACCCTTGTTTTCTCACAAGATTTCCTTGCGCATCATAGAAAACAATCCCTCCAGAAGCAGCTTCATGACTTCTTCGATAAGAGCCATCAAAATATAACAGTGAATCATTGGATATAGCAGGGGTTTCGACCTTCTTCCTTTGCACCACCTCTCGTTAACCAAAATAGGAGTCTCTTTGTAAGTGAGTAAATCTGCCTGGGTAGCCCGAGTACTGTCTTCCACCAAAAAAGTGAATCGAAATTCGTGCAATTCTATAACCCATTTCATCACTGTCTTTGATATATTTGAGTTATTAAACAACTCAGGCAGCAATGAATAGCTGGTGAGAAAAGCAAACGACTTTTGCAATAGGTAATGCCTGAATCGTCGGCAATCATAGACCATACTGATCATCACCAACTCAATCTCTGAGTACTCTCTTTCATGTCAAGGGGTTTTAACTCGGCTAACATAATAAACAGGATTCATATACTTGGACTCCTTCCCTCTTTGCAATAACATAGCCCCAATGGCATCATCTCCAACTGAGGGGCTAACATAAAATTCTTTCTCCCAATCAGGAGCTTGCATAATAGGCAATGTGCTCAGAACTTCTTGGACCTTATCGAAAACTTCTTCACAGTCTTGTGTCCACTCCAATGGATCATTTTTAACCACTTGCTGTAGTGGGTACAGTAACTGTGATGCCAAAGGTATGAGATAGATATTTAACCTTCTGAATGAAAGTAGCCAATTATCTTGTATCCTTTGGGGATAACAACAATAATAAGTCTTCCACTTTCTTTGGATCTGCCTCAATCCCATTTTCTGAAATCACATGTTGAAGAAGCTTCATCTCATTTGGCTGCGCCAAATGACATTTTTTGGGGTTTAACTGACTCCCCGCATTCATCATACCTTGCAAACGTCATTTCAAGCTTCTGAACATGCTCTTTCCTTGAACTGTATACATAGAAATCATCTATGAACCCTTTGACAAACGTCCCAAGAAATGGAGCAAGGACCCAGTCTACTTTTCTTTCAAAGGCTCCTAACCCATTTGTCAACCCAAAAGGAAGGCAAGAAAAGCAGAAACAACCCCATGGTGTGATAAACGTAGTCTTTTTCCTGTCTTCAGGAGCAAGAATAAGCTGAAAGTATCTTGAATACCCATCACAGACACTGTATCTCTCAAAACGAGCCAACTGCATCTAGCAATTGATCAATAAAAGGCAAAGGGTAAGGGTCTTTCTTGGTCACCGCATTTAGTGGCTTGTAATCAACAAATACTCTCCAACACCCATCTTTCTTTGGGGTGACTACAACAGGGCTCACCCATTCAGCATTATCCACTGGCACAATGAATCCTGCATCCAAAAGCTTATCCACTTCTTCCTTTAAGGCATTCATCTGCTCCTTACCCATCCTCCTTAACTTCTGTCTGATTGGTTTTGCCCCTTCAGCTAGCTCGATCTTCATAGGATCCCCAACAAAACCTCTTATTTCTTTATATGAGGTAATGAAAATATTTGGAAACATGTCCAACATTGCTAAGTAGTCCCTTCTTTCTCCTTGTGTCAGATCGGTACTCAGCATATTTTGAATCAACTCTTTCTTCACTGGCACTTCTTGTTTAGGTTGCATCAACTCTTCAAGTTGCTCTAAACGGCTTAAAGCATTTATATTCCCTGATAATTGTAGCACTTCACTAACTTCTCTCTATTCCTTGTCTAACAACAAGAATGACACTTTACCCTCATCACTGGAACTTGAAGTAGTGCTACTTTCTGAGTCTTCAGAACTATCATCACTAGTAGTTTCGGACTCATCATTCTCACTCACATCTTCAAGTGCCATAGGTTGTTTGGTAGTCATATCAAACACCCTCTTTTCACCCTTCTTGCCATGCACACCGATTGTGCCCTTGCCCCAATCTTGCATGACACCAACAGCTGATCTCAACCAAGGTCGTCCCAAAATGAGAGGAAAGGCTCCTAGACCAGCTGGCATGACATGAAAGTTCACCATAACTTTCACGTTAAAGACTTCAACTTCCAAATTCTTGATCATCCCCAAACATCTCACCGTGGCATGGTTTGCTAGTCGAATAGGAAACCCAGAGCTTCCGCATGTAATGAGACCCAGTCTATCGACACATGACTGTGTGATCACACAAACTTGAGCACCTCCATCAATGTAGGCTTCTCCCATGCCCACACCTTTGTGCCAAGCATTCACCACAGGACAGATGTCGGGTAACTCTCCCACGGACAACACTCTAACTTGTCCATGCTTCGGCTCTTTTTCTGGATTCACTAATGACTTCCACTGCCTTTTGAGTTTGGGCACCATATTCATCAGTTGTCCAAAAGTACAATCTACTTTCCTCCCAATCAGGTCTTCCTTTAAATTGTAATCTGTTTGGCCTTCTCCCAAAGGCAGATCTGCCACTTCAAATCATCTACGAGGCTTTCTCTTTCTCTTGACTTTTGCATCTTCATCCTCCTTCTCCTTCCCTTTCTTTCGACTAGGCCCTGGTGCTTCATAACCTTCCCTCTCTCTTTTGCCTACTGGAAACACATTTGCGTCTTTCTTTTCCACCTGCACAATACCCACATGACCACCAGAGGTTGAGGCTTGATTTTCCTCTCCAGTACCTTGATCTCCCCGTATATCCAATGCATAATCATCAGCTCTATTAGGAATCTACTGAGGAAGTGGAAACATATCCCCTCCCATCCTTGTTGGCTTTGGACAATAAGTGTTGATGTGACCAAGCTCACCACAATTATAACAAGTAGGAATGAACCTCCTCTGCGGCTCAAACTCACCTTGCCCACGACCTTGGTTAGCATTAGGATGAGCTTCACATGCCTGAGCCATCCCTCTCCCACGTCCACGACCACGACCACCTCCACCACCAAGAACGCTAAGTCGTAATTCTTGCATCATGGTCATCATGTCTTGCATATTTCGTTGTAACTATTCAGTACTAGTAGCCCTTTGAATAGGTTGGCCTCCAGCCTCTGCCTGATTCTCCTTCTTTTGGCTACCATTATTTTGCTCAGGGACCGCTTTCTCGTATTCATTAAGCCTTTGGGCTTTCCATTCTTTCTCTCTGGCAATGGCGACTGCCTCCTCGAAGGTGGCGGGACTTTTCAGGTCAACTTTGAACTTCAAACTTTCTTTTAAGTTTGCCACAAAATGGTCCTTCTTTAACATGGATGGAGGGATCTCGTTTCCCAAAGCTCAGGCCCATTTATCCCATAAACGGGTGAGCTGCATGACAAAATCATCAACACTTTAACTAGCCCTTTGAGTGTATCCTAGAATTTCATGCCAAACTTCATCTGGTACTTCGATGGATCGGTATTGTGCCAGGAAAGCTTGCTTCACACGATTATAATCCAAAACCACCCATGGGTTTTGTACCTGCATCAACTCCTCAAAATTGTGTAACCAAACTTTTGTCTCATCTTGTAAACTATATTGTAGCAGCCGCAACAATATAGCTTGGTCTAGTATATTGCGCAGTAGGCAATTGACTTCCAACTTTTCAATAAACGTCTGTGCATTTTCATTAGGCATTCCATGAAACTGTGGGAACTCATCTGCAATGTTTGATTGCCACAAAAACACTTACATGTGACATCAAAAACTCAAGGGATGTTGATGGATCGCTCCAGTACCTAATCCACCTCACACTGGGTAACCCGGCCCGCAGTGCTTGGCTTCACAAAACCTCACGACCCTCACAAAGGCTGCAATCCAAATTAAACGACCGTGTCAGAACAAGGGTCCTATGGGGCAAGGCCCAACCTAGGAAGTTAGGGACCTAGGCCAAGGTCCTGGACTCGACCAGTGCGGACTGGGGATCCGCTTAGGGCAAGTGCTAGGAGCTAGCCTATATAAGGGGCGGTAGGGAGGAGGATCCTATGTTCAGATACCCTAGGTCTTACATTGGTATCAGAGCTCAAGGGGAGGGAGGAGCTATGGAGGAGGACGAAGCCTTGCACGGATGGATGTTCTTTCTCTCTCTATAGCACTACGTCTCTCTCTTTCTGGGGCAAGCCGTCATGGCGTGGAGGACTCAGATCATGAGGGTTCGGCATGAAGAGAAATTCCGTGGTCAAACTCCATGAGAAAAAACCCTAAACCCATGTGCAGACTCTCTTGATAGGCGAGGAAGGCTCGGCATGGTCCCAAGCAGCGTGGGAAGGACCGCTTGCAGCGGGGAGGGAGCAAAGCTCCACCGCTACTAAACAACCCGCAGATGGTCTAGATGGGAGCGCATGGCGGAGATAGGAACTTTTTGACACAAGGCCGATCCCCACTTCGATACCGAGCTCCTATGGTGAGCGGTTTTCTCTGTCGCGCAGAGCCGCCATGGTAGCACAGGTTTTTAGATTTTTTTTCTTGTTCTTTCACATGCGGCCCCCCAAAGGGGGGCCCTTTGAAAATTAAAACAATGAAGGGGGCATGCCCACCCCGGGCACACACCCTCTGAGTTTGATGTCTTGTTTTCCCCAACTCGGAGATCCGGGACCGAGGATCTGTCGAGTTTTAGGACGATGTCCCAGCGGCGGCAGAACTGATTCAAAAACAATTCTACGGGAAGATTCAATATCCGAAAGATCAATCCCGACAAGGAGAGTACAAAAAGGATCATGGTTATGGGTTGATTCAAGACACGTTGCTTGAGCAGGGGCCTCAAGCATGGCTACTGGCACGACCATATTACACGGCATGCTTAGCAAAATCGAGAGGAAGCAAAGTCAAGTGCTTCCGCATCTTTGGAAAGAGATTTGCCAAGGTATTTTTGTCCCAAAATCGTCGATGATTTCACTTCAATCAAGGATTGCACTGGGCAACACAAAGTGTTAGCCAACTTTCACGAAAAAAACACGACCAATAGCATGTTCTAACGATGCTCCAAGGGATGTGCTAGTGGTTAGACTGGACTAAGATTCAACAAGAGCACAAGGATTCAGACTAATCCACAGGTTTGAAGTTTCATGTTTTTAAGGTTTTCTCGTTTTATGTATGATGTCAATTGCAGGGGATATTCCAGATATTTGCACAAGTTAATTCTTGCTTCAAGAATTATTCTTGTCCAATCAAGGTAGCCGTGAATGATGATGCACCGCAGGTTGCTACCAATTGGTACTGTTATTCAATTGCATTCAGGAAAGTACATGCAACGCCTGAAATGGGTATGGTATAGATGTTGGCATGGCCAAATAATTCTTTTTATCGCCAAGGTATGCAATAGCTTTTGTTTTGGTTTGATTATGCTTTCAAACATGCTATGTAGCTCTTGCATGCAGGCACAAGCACAGCTTGTGACAAGTTCCGTACGCAGTCAACTTTTTTCCACTGCTTTGTTTGCAAAGATCCACTGTTTGGTTGAGAGATCAACATCGAGCAGGGCTTGACTACACAATATTCAAGGCATGTATGCTATGAGCATAGATAATGGGGAAGGAATAGGCAAGGTGTTTGCAGGTGAATTCAAATTTGCACATTATGGCCTTATGTACCAGACGAGTGTATACAACATACGAGGGCGTCTGTGCAGATATGGCTATGGGCCGTTTAGGAATGAGTTTTTCTCCCAACTTTCATGACAACTGGTTACAGCAACAACAACCAGGTTAGCCAAGTTGAAGTTTTTCCTGTTTCTTCTTGTTTACACTGTACTTGGAAATTACTGTCATTGTACAAAGCAAAGTGCTTTGGAAATTTTATAGGAAGCACGGCTTCAAAGAACTGGTAAAATAGGGGATCTCAGCTCACAGAATCCCTACCAGTTTCAATTGTGCAAGATACTTACAGTTTTGGTTCTCACGGTGTCGAGGGATATATGTTCGCTATGCGAGCCGGGCAGGCGTTGGGCCTCTGGCTGTGGGAGGTGTGAAAGAGAGAGAACAAGAGACACTGACAGCTCTGGCAATCACTGCTATCATCAATTAATTGAATATTACTTTGAGTACAACTTAATCCTTAGCTAATTAGGAGTTTAAGCTCCTGTTTTACAGAATTAACCGGGCCGTGAACGACACTGGAAATAACACAATGATTAATCAATATTTAGCTGATGATGGTGACAAAAAAAACCCTCCTGTCGTTTTATCTACTTCATCTGCCCTTGGATTTTGCAATCTTAAATTCTGCTCACTGCTTCAATTACCATCCACAAGTTCCAGCCTTCTGCTTATATCTTTGCTTAGACTCCGGTTCCAGCTTCAGCTACTACGACCTCTACTCCAACTCCTCCTTGAATTGCCTGTTGTGTCGTCAAAGAGGGATAAAGAGAGATATTTCTCTTTCTTCTTGATGTCGAGAGTGAGAGAGATAGCCTTTGCCTTGTCTCTCGATGCTTTGTAATAGCCGACGATGAGCCGAGAGCGAGAGAAATAGAAAGAGTCCTCGCTTTGCTTCTCCAACACGAGAGCGAGATCAAGAGCCAAGATGGCGAGCCTCTGTTTCGTCCAGCTTCTTTGCATGCCCTACTCTGGTAGAGTAGTCCGCCTCCGGTCTCCTTCATCAAGCCAAGGTTACTTCCTTCTCCTCCTCGACTTGCTCTCAAGCATGAGAGAGAGAGAGAGAGAGTTGTTCACTTTGTTCAAGCTCCGAGAGAGAGAGAGAGCTCGTGATTCCTTCCGAGCTTCGATGTAAGGTTTCCAATTTCTGAAACCTTAAAGGTTGTATAAAGCTTAATCAAACTGATATGATTATTGAAAAAGCAATGCAGAATTGTCCGCCCATGGCAAATATTGGTATTTTTGGAATCTTAAGCACAACAAACCCCGGGTTAGAAATTTTCAAAATTGAATTCCGATAAAAACTGGCATAGTTATGACCCCTAGAAGTTTACACTGTGAATTGAGTAAAATAGGTAAAATTGAAGGGTTGCAGTAATCATTTAAGCATAGACTTTATTAAAGTCCTCCTAGATATTTACAAGATATTTATCAATTAAGCAAAAATCGGTCAAATTATGACATTTTAAAAGCTGGCAGGTAATGGGAGGGTCATCACTGACCTACCAGGGACTCATTTAGCAGCACGGGGACGTTTTTTGAATTGCTGGGGGCTGCTAGAACTTCAAGCAACTGCCTTTTTCAGCCGGTGAGAGCTTATGAGTGCCAGAAAACTATAAATAGGACCCCTAGCTTCACATTTTACAGAGACTCGGAGCCTTGATACTCTCTCTCTCATCTAGAGAGGACACTACGCAAAAATCATTAGAGATTAATCTCTAATTAATTAACATAAACGGTAATTAGTCTAATCTTTCTTAATTAGCAACGTTAGATTAAGATATTTGTTAATAAATCAAAGATTAGGCCTATGTATGCTCTTCAAACCTCTCTTAATTAATTAATCTCTACTGATTATTAGAATTAAGCTTAGTAATACTAAGCTAATTAATTATCCTATTATAATAGGACTGAAATTAGCCAAATTAACCATGAATTAATGGTAAATATATTAATTAAGATTAGATTAATTTTAAGTAATTATCAAAGATGCATTAGATAGTTATTAATCTAGGAAAATTATCCTATAATTTTCTGAGAAGTTTTCCTAATTAATTAGGCATAATTACTCTTTTTTCTGAGCAATTTTAACAGGGGAAACTAGTAAATGAATTTCAAATGATGTGATATATTTATTAGTGGTTAATTAGGTGTTCAAAAACCCGTGATAATTAGAAGAAGCTCAGAAAATTAATCTAGCTAATTAAGTTAGCAGAACTACTCTATTTTTTGAGTAATTTAAATAGGGGAAATTAGTAAATTGAATTCAAATGCTGTGGTACATTTATCAAAGGTTAATTAGGTATTAAGAAACCCGTGATAATTAGGAAAAGCTCAAATAATTAATCTAGCTAATTATTTTAGTAGAAAAACTCTAATTTTTAGACAAATTAAATAGGGGAAATTAGCAAATAGATTCAAATTGAATTGAGTTATTTATTAGAGGTTATAAAACCCGTGATAATTATGTTGATCTCAGATCATTAGTTTAACTAATTATCTTAGTGGAATTACGTTGTTTTGAGGGGTAAAATAAAGGGGGAAATTAGTAAATCATGTTCTATAATTACATGCTATTTATTAGAGCTATATTATAGGGTAAAAGACCGTGATAATTATGCCAAGGTTAGAAAAGTAGTATAGATATTTATCAAAGTCAAAATATACTAATTTTGGTGGAAATTTCAAGGGAGAAATTAGTAAATCATGCTATATGATTACATTCTATTTATCACAATTAGCTTACTTAATAAAGAGGTCGTGATAAATATTTCAAGGTTAGAAAATTATTATAAGTATTTATTTAAGTCAAATTATCCTAATTTCAGCTAAAAATTAAATATGGAAATTATATAACTAAGTTGTAAAATAAAAAGATAATTACCAGAAGTCAAAAATATCATAATCTACTTGTGGTAATTATACCATAGTTAATTAGTGAGGTTATGAAATTATAATTGACCAAAAGTCCCATTTTTAGCAAATGATTAATTAAAATAAATAGACTTTGTGGTTAAAAGTTTTTAGAAAAATTATAGTAAGTGTAAACCTATGATATCAAGTTAAGGAAATGAAATATTTAAGAGAAATTAAATACAATAAATATTGAGCCCCAAATAAGTAGATTATTAGCTTAAAAGTTGATGGGAAAACTAGGAAAAGATATAAAAAATTATAAGAAAGTTAGGAGAGCTTAGAAAACCCTTAGGGAAGCGGTGGAAAAAGTTATCATGCCTATATAGACAAATAAGAAATTACTAGTTCAAGAATTTATCAATTAAAACTATAAATTTAACCTTGGATGGGTTACGGTTGAATACAAAGGTTAAGTTTAGATTTTGAACTATTTACCTAATGATTAGACGACCTTTTTATAAGGATAAGAAGTTATGATACCAAAAAGAACCCGAGCAAATCCTACATCTGATGATGAGGACGTAGCTTCAAAACGAACTCGAGCGTCGCACGACGACGAAGCCGGGCCTAGTAGTAGGCCTACAGAGGAGAGTCTTCAGGCGCCAGCGTAGCAGCAGATGGCCAATCAATCCCAGGTGGGTGTCCCATTGTTCAATTAAGTCTTTAATTAGTTTAAGTTATTTTATAAGTTAGCATTACATACGTAAGAAGGATAAACTGGTTGAAAACGGAAGGTAACTTCCAACGTGCATTTGTTTATAATATAGGAAAGAATTGTTTGGGTTAAAACTGGTTGAATTAGGAAAGATATGTTTGATCATCCTTAAGACAGCTTGTCTCAAGACACCTCCGACTCCTTGATATAAATTGATGATAATGATTGGCTTTCTAGCCACGGTTAAGTCGGTTACCCCCATGAACGATGCGTTTCTACTCCGTGTCATGTCTTGATGTTTCTACATAATTTAGGATACCGTTTTTATCCTAGGGGAGCCGCCCGGTTGTATGGGCAACTGGTTTGGTGTATGGGCACCCGGAACCTTGGGTGGGGGTTTATTCCACTCCGGATTTGAACAAGGAATGGGTGCCATTTTTCACCCTTAGGTGGTCTTGAAACAAGAAGAGTACTGGTCATGGTTATTATGGACAATGTTTTGATTGACAGTACCCTGTCTTAAGTTTAAAGATGTCTGTTTTCTAAAAGAATGCTTTCAATGCTGTCTTCAAGGAATTACTGTGATGGAACGTTAAAAGAAACCATTATTTAAATGTTAAAACAATGTGATAATAAGATAAATGAATCTTGTGTGAGTGCGGGGTGGCAAGTGGGGATTCACTAAGGTTGTCAATCATGGACGGGTGGACCTGATTAGTCAGGTAACTATCCATTCCCGTGCACTAAAACGTTTTAGAAACTTCTCACTTGGAAGAGGAATCCACCAACGGCTGTGCCCTCAGATATGTTAGGGGGGAAAAAAGCGTTGGCTAAGGAAACCATAATCTGAATGATGAAGTTATAGGGCCGGAATAAGAAATTTTTTTGTAGGCCGTTTGAATACATTGTCCCGTTTCCGCTGCAAGACAGGACTAGGTCTGCTTCTAAGGCTATAGATCCAAGCCATTGTCAATGGTAAAGGTCTATTCCTTGGATTTTTCTTATTTAGAGACTCCGATTTTTTTTAAGGCCTAGAGACCTGTCAAGGATCCCATCCCGATCTCGGTATAGGCGGGTTGGGGACATTACATTCGAGCCTTGCTCGTTCCCCCCTTTTTCTATTCTTGATTCCCTCCTTTTTCTTGCCCTAGGTCTCTCGCTTCCTTGTTACCTTCTTCTTCCCTCCTCTCTCCCTTCATTGATGCCCTTCTTCCCTCTCGTTGTCGAAAAAACACCCTAAAATAGCCCTCTCAAACTTTTCCCCCACCACGCAGTCATGGCGCCGTGACTGACGTGGCGTGGGAGCCCCATCAATGACGTGGCAGGGCCAGTTTTGGACCTCCTTCAAATGCACCGCAATCGGCCTCAACAGGAGCGCATGATGGGAGAGCACAACAATTCCTGTTTCTGGCTCACTGCCTCCTAAGCATCACTTCCACTCGCGCAGACCTCCTCCTTCGCCCTGTGCAGCGCTGATCGTTGCTCGCCATTTGGCCATGCCTTTTTTTTTTCTTTTTGGTTTTCACACCCACTCACATTAGGGCCCATAGTGGGCGGCCTTTTTAACTTGAGTGGGCAGCCATGCCTTAAGTGGGCGGCTTTAGGCCCTAAAAGGGCACCACATTTGTCATGCATATTGGCACTGCCTTGTTGGGTATATCCCGCAGTCAATCCATTCCGAGAGGTCACATTCGAACATAAAGCTCTTCAAGCACTTTTTGTACCACATTTGGCGCACATGTAGACTATTGTAATACTACTCCTGGCAATATACCCTGCTATTAATGCACTGCATGAGATAACATTTTGGACAAGATTCACCGTAGTCGAGCACTTACTCTATTGCATTTCAAAATCTGATTGAGAGCCAAAATCTCCCAGATGGCACCCCGTCCGAGCCGACCGGACTGACACGGATCCGGCCCCCAGTGAATCGTTAACGGCCAATAACTTGGCAACCGGAACTCCGATTGTTGCTGATCTGAAAAGACCGAGGCGCTCCACAAAGTGAGCACTTCAGGCCCGTGCATTGAATCCATTTTTGTCACCTCAGCTACAGTTGCCCAATCCGGTACGGATCTGCAATCGACTTAAACTTCAAAGTTCCATAACTTCTTCATCGTAGCTCCAATCGACGAGCCGTAAAGACAGGCCGATAGAGCACTTCAAGCACTACAGAGATCCCCTGTAAAATTCCACGCCATGATGGATTTCCTCAGAAAGAGAGATACGTAGTGCTATAGAGAGAGAAAGAACATCCATCCGTGCAAGGCCTCGTCCTCCTCCATAGCTCCTCCCTCCCCTTGAGCTCTGATACCAATGTAAGACCTAGGGTAACTGAACATAGGATCCTCCTCCCTACCGCCCCTTATATAGGCTAGCTCCTAGCACTTGCCCTAAGTGGATCCCCAGTCCGCACTGGTCCAGTCCAGGCCCTTGGCCTAGGTCCCTGACCCCCTAGGTTGGGCCTTGCCCTGTAGGACCCTTGTCCTGACATTACTCCCCCCTTAAGGAAGAGTTTGCGTCCTCGAAAACACAAATAGTAATATCTTCTTAAGAATACTAATGTTTTCTTTACTGACGTCCCATAAGTGAGCCAATTTTCTGTATGACGGATAATTGGTGTAGTGAGAAGGTTCAATGAAACCAAGAGCAACATCTTGATTTTCAACATTGTTGTCCGTTTGCAACCACTTGGGTATAAATGGTCACTCCATTTATAACTTACTTGAGTATTGTGAAGGAGTAACCACAACTAAGAGTTGTCCAAAGGCATAACCACTTTTCAGATCTTCTGAAGGTACTGGAATAATGCAAGGAAACCTTGGCGTAACTTTCCATGCAGTTGTGAGCCAGATTTCTTACTCGCCTGGGTATCTTGAAAAGTCCGTAGATAGGGAATGTCCTCCTGTTAGAATTATGAATAGTTTGGAACACAAAGAACTACATGCTCATCCCTAATGAAGGTTACTTGCCAACATACTTTGTCAGCACACCTGGTAAGTCCTTGAAGTATGAAAGTATTGACACAATCTCCAACCCCACCACAACAGGTGTTCAAATTCGAAAACCGTACTAAAGCAAATTCTAGAATAGGGAGAAAATCATCTATTCAAAAATGCATTGTGCTAACGTATGCTCTTAGCCGATCCTTTAGCATAAGATTACTCTTTGTAATCTGCCTATCCCCTTGGATAACTGACAGTACTGAGGTGTGTTTTCCTCATGGTTTACAGACAGTCGTCCCAGATGACTGGTAAACGGGGAATCAAAGTAGTGTACAAACATCGTGGTTAACTTGAGAAAATCTACAAAGGCGCAAACCGAGCCATGACCTTTATTCGTGATTAGTAGACCCAAAAGTTATCTCATAGAGATAGTGCACATAGAGTGCAAAATGCTTCATAAGCAACAACCTTAGGAATATGCATGCTGTTCGAAATCAGCCTTTGCTAAACACTAGGGCCCATAACACCTACTGTGCATGCATTTAAACCTAACCCAAACCTGTATATCCATAATAGTCCTTGCCAATACTTATGGCAAAATGTGATGCACCTAGTACACATTAAAAGGAATGTAAATAGTTCTGAAAAGAAACTAAATACTTTTAGTTGCAATCTTTTGCAAACCTTGATGAAACGTCTGAATCATAGTAGAAGGTGAAACATTGATCACTTCTAGGTACAGACAATGAAACTTTTTCATTAACAAATTATAGCCTTGCTATATGTATAAACAACCACCTGTAATGTTGTTTAGCAGTACTTATACCTTAACAAGTCATTCTAAGTATCCAAAATTTCTGGCCACGAAATTGCTCCTGATACGGCGTGCTAAAAATGGTCCAGAAAACAGATGTGACCAGCACCTAGGGACTTTTTTGTGACACATAATTGAAATAATGGCGCCAGTGTCAGTCCAGAGACTCATATTCTCCACATGTGGAATATGTCTCATGTAAGGATGTGTAAAAAAGAACATCCTTCAAGTACAAGATGTACTTGTGTGTGGAGGTAACTGCAAACACTCTACGATGGGAGTGAGAGGGACCCTCATTAGCCTAGCTCCACACTGGCTAAACCGAACTCCTTGAGTTCCTAGACCATGTTGTATCCCATGTGACACATATTGAACCCGACAAGTAGGTTCGTAACAGCATATGACAAAAAGATAGATTGGACACTTGGCCCAAAATACTTTGTGCCGACATGCCCTTGGCATGGCTCTCTAACATTCAAGCGTACTTAGACGGCTTGAAAAACCAAGAAAAGCATACTAAAAATGGAATAACACCAAATCAATAGATGCATACCTGGAGATTTGAACGTAATGTACACTTACCTGTATTCCAATGGGGAGGAGCACGTCGCCTACCTGAAAAAACAAACAGCATTGCACTTGAAACCCTGGGTGTTGCCTGTGCAATCGAAGCCCTTGGATTAGAATCTACGTAGTCAAACCCCTTGGTAAGACTCTTTGTAGAAACTGCTCAACTAGCAGATCATGATAACTAACATAGTCAACCGTGTACAAAATGATTGGAGTCAACTTGAAAAGTGTCTCCGTCCGCTACCGCGTGTGGTAGATTGCGGAGTTATTTCCTTGAAAGTATAACTGGGAGAGATCAACTGTGATCCTTAATGCCTATGGGGTGATGTAACAATCACCCGCCGGGTCTTACCCCAAAACAGTATGTCCATAGACACTCCATAGTGTTGTAGAGAGAGCAGGAGACCCACCCAAGTGAACTGCCGATCTCTATGGCTCCTAGCTCTTACGGCAATTAGTGTTCAATCGATAAATCGATGAAGACTAATGTGAATGGAATCTTGGCCCATTTTTAGCTGAGAGTTAGAGCACCTTGGCTCATACTGACTTCCAAACAAAACATGTATGAAAGACTTCTTTGAAAGTTTTCATTATTCTTGAGAGAAATAAGAGAAAGAGAGAGAAGAAGAGCATGTTGGGCTGAGGAACTTTCCCTAAATTTGTAAAGTGTGTGCCCAGAATGTGTGCTCTTAGACATCTTATGCCTAAATTGCTGCGTATCCTATAAGCATACCACAATCTGTCTGGATGACGCTCGCATCGAGAGAAGCAACAGAAAACACAAGTCACATCTTGACCATCTACCGTGTATGGATCGTGACTATATGAGGATGACTTGAAAAGGGCACCTTGCCGGTTAATCTAGTCAAAATTTTAGGTTCTTT
The DNA here is from genome assembly GCF_014529385.1 of Adiantum capillus-veneris. NCBI lineage: Eukaryota > Viridiplantae > Streptophyta > Polypodiopsida > Polypodiales > Pteridaceae > Adiantum > Adiantum capillus-veneris. The sequence goes on from NC_140935.1 coordinate 106,613,100, forward strand.
TAGTGTTGTTGAGTGTTGATAGCAACCAACAATCGTATTAAACCATCCATCCATAGTCTGTCCTTGATAGAGGTGCGAGTGTACTAGCAGAAGCGTAATGCATGAAGCGGCAGAATTGAATTCACGTCACTAGCATGCCTTGCATAAAGAATGGTAAGCCCTTGCGTGAAGTGATGGCCTCAACCGTTGTCGTGCAGCTCCACTGCCATGAAGAGAAAAAGAGCAAAGAAATGAAAGATAATATTCTTTAAAGCCTACACCTTTAGTGAGAAGTGATCAGGTCTTGTTAACAGGCCAAACATAATGATTAATGTATGCCAGATGAGGCTTAAAAGGGCCAACAGATGCCTTAATGATGCCAAAAATGAGTATGCTTTGAAGTGAGCACATATGGAAGATTATGGTCTAGAACTGCAGTGCTTGAAGTGCTCTATCGGCCTGTCTTTACGGCTCGTCAATTGGAGCTACGATGAAGAAGTTATGGCACTTTGAAGTTTAAGTCGATTGCAGATCCGTACCGGATTGGGCAACTGTAGCTGAGGTGACAAAAATGGATTCAATGCACGGGCCTGAAGTGCTCACTTTGTGGAGCGCCTCGATCTTTTCAGATCAGCAACAATCGGAGTTCCGGTTGCCAAGTTATTGGCCGTTAACGATTCACTGGGGGCCGGATCCGTGTCAGTCCGGTCGGCTCGGACGGGGTGCCATCTGGGAGATTTTGGCTCTCAATCGGATTTTGAAATGCAATAGAGTAAGTGCTCGACTACGGTGAATCTTGTCCGAAATGTTATCTCATGCAGTGCATTAATAGCAGGGTATATTGCCAGGAGCAGTATTACAATAGTCTACATGTGCGCCAAATGTGGTACAAAAAGTGCTTGAAGAGCTTCATGTTCGAATGTGACCTCTCGGAATGGATTGACTGCGGGATATACCCAACAAGGCAGTGCCAATATGCATGACAAATGTGGTGCCTCTTTTTTTGGCCTAAAGCCGCCCACAAGGCATGGCCGCCCACTCAAGTTAAAAAGGCCACCCACTATGGGCCCTAATGTGAGTGGGTGTGAAAACCAAAAAGAAAAAAAAAGGCATATCAGCGCTGTATAGGGCGAAGGAGGAGGTCCGCGCGAGTGGAAGTGATGCTCAGGAGGCAGCGAGCCAGAAACGGGAATTGTTGTGCTCTCCCATGCGCTCCTGTTGAGGCCGATTGCGGTGCATTTGAAGGAGGTCCAAAACTGGCCTTGCAACGTCATCGATGGGGCTCCCACGCCACATCAGTCACGGCGCCGTGACTGCGTGGTGGGGGAAAAGTTTGAGAGGGCTATTTTAGGGTGTTTTTTCGACAACGAGAGGGAAGAAGGGCATCAACAAAGGGAGAGAGGAGGGAAGAAGAAGGTAACGAGGAAGCGAGAGACCTAGGGCAAGAAAAAGGAGGGAATCAAGAATAGGAGCAAAGGAGGGAACGAGCAAGGCTCAAAGCTCGAAAGGAATCACGAGCTCTCTCTCTCTCTCAGAGCTTTGACAAAGTGAACGGCTCTCTCTCTCTCTCTCTCTCTCTCTCTCTCTCTCTCTCTCTCTCTCTCTCTCTCTCTCTCTCTCTCTCTCATGCTTGAGAGCAAGTCGAGGAGGAGAAGGAAGTAACCTCGGCTTGATGAAGGAGACCAAAGGCGGACTACTCTACGAGAGTAGGGCATGCAAATAAGCTGGAGGAAACAGAGGCTCGCCATCTTGTCTCTCGATCTTGCTCTCGTGTTGGAGAAGAAAAGCGAGGACTCTTTCTATTTCTCTCGCTCTCGGCTCATCGTCGGCTATTACAAAGCATCGAGAGACAAGACAAAGGCTATCTCTCTCACTCTCGACATCAAGCAGAAAGAGAAATATCTCTCTTTATCCCTCTTTGACGGCACAACAGGCAATTCAAGGAGGAGTTGGAGTAGAGGTCGTAGTAGCTGAAGCCGAAACCGGAGTCTAAGCAAAGATATAAGCAGAAGGCTGGAACTTATGGATGGTAATTGAAGCAGTGAGCAGAATTTAAGATTGCAAAATCCAAGGGCAGATGAAGTAGATAAAACGACAGGAGGGATTTTTTTGTCACCATCATCAGCTAAAGATTGATTAATCATTGTGTTATTTCTGGTGTCGTTCACCGCCCCGTTAATTTTGTAAAGCAGGAGCTTAAACTCCTAATTAGCAGATGATCCAAGTGACGGCACTGTTAACAGCCCGCCTTGGCTAAGGATTAAGTTGTACTTGAAGTAATATTCAATTAATTGATGATAGCGGTGATTGCCAGAGGTGTCAGTGTCTCTTGTTCTCTCTCTTTCACACCTCCCACAGCCAGAGGCCCGGCGCCTGCCCGGCTCGCGTAGCGAACACATATCCCCCGACATCTTTGGTGAGCCCGACGCGAAACGAGCCTGGCTGGGAGATGCAGATGGAGATTCCAGCAGAGATGAAGAATGTATTACACATGTTTCTAATGGAAAATCAAGAGTTCTAGATTTTTCCAAGATGATGCAAGTGATGCAAGGATCATTGCATGAAGTAGAAGTCGTGAAGACAAATAAGTAGATAGAAGAAGCTTCAAATACAGCATTGGATGCAGTGTGCGATGAAAGACGAATGTTTGATGGTGAATATGATCCAAAAGGCTACCTAGAGTGTTACGAGCAAGAAATGAAGCGTGAAAGAGTGCCAGAAGTTCAAATGATTGCAGAGTTTGAACAGCTTGTGTGTGACGATATTAAGGAGCAAGTTCAAGTTATTGCAAGAACATATGCAGATAATTGGGATGATTCTTTTTTTATTCACCTATGATGTGACAACTCTGTCGGAATCTAAGTCTATGAGGAATCTCATGGCGTGCTATATATCAGTAGATAGAGATTGAAGCGGACATTCTAACTGTCAAATCTCCGCCAACTTTGGAGTTTGTTTGCAAAAATTTATCCATGCGCCCGTTTTGGTAGAAAGAGGTAAGGTCAAACTCCTTAAAGGGCCCCTTTGTGAGTCCAAATTTTGCCTAATGAGTTTAAAGTGGATCATTTTGTTAAAGCTCACTTGGCCGACATAGTGGTACATAAGGGGGGGGAGCTTCCATCTTACCCAAGGGTTGACAAGGATGATCATGAAGAGGAAGTAGATATTACAGATGCGTCTACAATGATGTTTGATGGTGCATACAGGAACGTTCTTCAAAAGGCAAGTGGTGGGGTAGTCATTAAGAACCCAAAAGGCGATGTAATCTTTTCTACAGCTTACGATCTTGATGAGGCTGGAAGTAACAATGAGGCCGAGTATCTCACGCTTTTCCTTTGGTTGAAGTAGTGTGTTGATTTTGGATTGAAGAGGGTCATTGCAAAAGAGATGCGTTGCTAGTCATGAATCAATTTCTTGGTTTGTGGAATGTTAAGAAAGACAATTTGAAGAAGTGGTTTTATGGCATCAAGAAGCTTTTGCATGAGTTTGAGAATATAAAGTTTAAGCATGTTCCTCGTGATCAGAATAAAGAAGCTGATGAGTTGGCTAGGGACAAGTTGGATGCCTTGGTAGCTCCTTTAAAGGTCAAGGAAGCCTTGTATGCAGTAAGGGAATCATTGCAAGATGTAGAAATATTTCTTGGTAAAGGGCAATGTCTAGAGGGCATGTCAAAGGTTCGGCGTAAGAGAATAGTTGAAAAAGCAAGAAACTACACATTGGTAGGTGAGGATATTATGCTTTATGGCAAGGATAGCATTTTGATAAAAGTGCCATACAAAGAAGAGATAGGCTTGATTTTGGAGCACTGCCATGAAGAAACATGCCATCAAGGCAAGGATCAGGTTGTCTTTTGTGTTTTGAGAGCAGGTTATTGTTGGCCCTCAATGATGAAAGATGCTTATTTTTTGTGCAAGTCATGCCATGAATGCCAAGTATTTGCAAACCGGAAGCTTTTGGCTGAGCCTCAAAAATCTTTAATGTCTTTTGATTCATTTTCAAAATGGGGAGTAGATGTTGTAGGTCCAATGCCGAGGACCAACAATGGAAAAAGGTATATCCTTGTGGCTGTGGACTATTTGACAAAATGGATGGAGGCAAGAGCAGTAAAAGATGTAACATTAGGAAGAGTGGCCTCTTTTTTATATGAACAGGTGTGTTGCAGGTTTGGAGCTCCTATGGTTATCATTTCTAATCGTGGACCAAGGTTTAGGGGAAAACTTGTTGCTGCTCTCATGGAGAAATTGAAAATTCAGCATAGGAATTCTTCTCCTTACTACCCACAATGCAATGGATTGGTTGAGAACTGCAATGGTCAAATTGTGAAGATGCTATCAAAGTATCCTAAAGAGCATCCTAAAGAGTGGGACTTGGAATTGGAAAAGTGTTTGTGGGCTTATAGAAACTGCGTATAGAGTGTCAACACAGTCTACACCATATGAGCTTGTTTATGGAAAAGAAGCTCTTATGTCCATACAAGTGCAGTTGGATGCCTTGAAGTTGTTGTGCAGAATGCAAGGTGAGCATAATGACAAGCTGCAAGAAAGTTGCGAATGAATAGAGAGAAAGCCAATGATTATTATCTTCAACAAGCAGAGACAAGGATGGAAAAATGAATAAGAGGCTGCCAGAGAAAGAGATCAAAGAGGGAGATCTGGTGATGAAGTATGATTCTCGCTTGGATTTTACTTTTCAAAAGAAGTTGAGGGACAAATGGTTGGGTCCATACAGAGTGAAGCATGTATTTCCTAATGGCACATATGAGTTGGAAAAATTGTCTGGCGAACATTTGTGCTACAGAATAAATGGGTATCGATTGAAGAAATATTTTGCGAGGGATGTGGTTCCAGATGCAAATAGTCTCTTGGTTGAGCATAAATGCTCTACCTAGAGGGTGGGCAATGATGATATACCGCTTTTGGCATGTACAAAGTAGCATTTATATGCATGGTCATATGTACAAAAAGATGTAAATACATGCATTTGAGAGATTTGCAAAGTGGTTTCAAGTTCGAAAAAAGATGCAACGTGTACACATTGTGAATAGGCAGGCTCGCGTGCCAGCAGTTGAGCACATGTACATGCCCGGATAGGGTATTGGGTCCTTACATATGGTTCTAGATGGCTTATTTTGGCTCTAGAGAATGTTTTTAAGCTTTCTATAATGTAAATAATGCAAGCGACAAGTATGGGTACTCTCATCCCGCTCAAGAAGTTTGGGACATGCAGTAGCTATCTATTTACGGTGCCTGATCTACGGTGATGCATGCACCGCCCTAGAAGAGGTCAAAAATAGAATGTGTGGATGTTTCAAAGTTCTTTGGGTATTGAGGATTAAGTGTACAAAATTTGGTGAATTTTGGAGTCCGTTTGGGGTTTTTCCCGTGAAAAATGCCCATTGGGGGTCAAAATTGGCCAAAACTGGGCCAAAAAAGGTCAAAAATGGTCAAAAAGGGTGTGAAATGGCTTCAAATTTCCACGTCACTTACGGTGCTCTGATGGTCCAGGCTGAGGGAGAACTTTTGAAGGGCAATATCAACACTTTCACCCCTATGTGTATGGGAGGAAGCAGGGTTCCTACAGATGGTCTAGTGTAGTCCCGTTGCATTCGCGTCCTCTTTTCGAGTGTGTGGAGGAGTGAATGAGAGATTTCTCTCTTCAATTTTGCACTTGGGAGATTCCATGGAAGTTCTGAGGTTTCCATGGATGTGTGTGTGCACAGAATTGAGGGAAGAAGGTGCGGCTTTCTACAAGACTTGTGACCATGTATCGGTGCCATTAGGGTTGGCGCTACTCCAAAGAGTCCAACAAAGTGGAGTTTGGTAAAGGCTTTGAAATGGTTTGAGAGTGTCCTTCTGTGCCTAGATTTTTTTGGTTTTTGATGGTTTTACTTGTATATTTTGGTTTCAAGTGTTGATCACCTCGACTCACCTTGTAATGTTTGCGGGCAGGCAAGGGCTTGTAGGTCGAGACGTTTGGAGTTTGAATTGAGCTTGTGGATGGAATTTTCAAGGAGATTTTGAGTGGTGGTGAGTGAGGTAAGGAATTTAAGTAAATTCCTTGTGTTGTGTTGAGTTGTCTACGTGTGTAAGTGTGCGCACGACATCTTTTTCTCCATCAACGTAAAAGAAAGATGGCACCAATTACATGTGCATAGACTATAAAACCCTTAATAGAATGACAATCAAAAATAGATTCCCCTTGCCTTGGGTAGAAGATCTTTTTGATAAGCTGCAAGACTCTACCTACTTCAATGTGATTGAGGCTTAAAAGTGGCTATCGTCAAATAAGGATGGTCAATGAAGATACCTTAAAGACCTCTTTTCGTACTACATTTGGTCTTTATGAATATCTTGGCATGCCTTTCAGCTTGAAAAATGCTCCAACCACTTTGAATCACATGATCGAGGTTTCCATACCGATGGTTTATGACACCACTTTTAAGGCAAAATATAACATATTACATGTACACACAAAAAAACAAGGTTGCTTTGTGAACAATAATAGAGGACCGAGCTCTACAAGATATATGATCTTTGTCACCAGTAATAGACTATCGAGCTTTGGAAAATGTGCTGATAGCCATTTTTTGGCTCTTTGTAATTGCCATAATGAGCTACCTCACCCTATCCAAATCACCCAAACACCGTGGCTATCTTCACCCTTTCACTGTACATAGGCGTGTGTGAGTTAGTGGACTTTTCCTATATCTCCTTAAAAACCCTCACTTAGCTAGTCACTGCAATAGCTGAGCCAAAAATAAATAAAAGAAAATAAAAGAAAAAATATATTATGGCCCTTTTATGTATAATTATTTCATTGTATATAGGGCCTAAATATAGGGATTTTTTATAATTATTTTTTGTATTTATTTAAATATGTATGCCTATGTGTAACCCCACTCAAACAAAGGTCCCTAAATGTGGGTGGAAAAAAACGCTTGGGGGCTCAAGGGAAAACCCACAACACTGTATACACACGCCACTCTATTAAAAATTCAATAAATGTTTACAAAATATATTCAAGGAGCTACACCACTCTTCTTTTATAGTGTGACATTGAAAATCTTTGGACAATAAATTGTCGTGATCGCAGGACGATGATGGTGGAATAAATGGTAACAATAGTATAGATTTAAGATCTAGAACTTTTGAGTCCCCCATAGTTATTTCTTAATCCATTAATTTTTGCCTTTAATTTTTGAGAAACATATGCACAAGTTAATGTTAGAAATAACCATGATACCCTTAGGGACAGATCATACCGTAAATTCACTAGAGTATTCTTCGGACGATATAATCATCTACTCCAAATTCACTAAGGAGCACAAGAAACACGTCCAAGTAATTTTCCAAGCTTTGAGAAACAATAATATATTTTCATTTATCAAAAGAAAAGTGAATTTTTCTTGCAAGAAATCCAATACTTAGGTCATAATATCTCTCAATTTGGTATCCGTATGGATCCCACAAAGTTGGAAGTAACTAAAGAATGGCCTAAAGCAAAGAATTTACATGAGTCACGAAGCTTTAGGTATGTGTGCATACTATAGGTGCTTTAAAATCATTAATAGCAAGTCTACTACATAATGTAACCAAAAATAATGTTAAGTATGCATGGACTAGAAAGGAGCAAGAAGCTTTTGAGGCGCTCAAACAAAATCTTATCTCTCAACCCGCTTATTTTATCGAATCTCACAAAGCCCTTTGAGGTCCAATACATGTGGTAATTGCCTTGGAGCAATTTTAATTCAATAAGGGAATGCCATAGCATATGAGAGTAGGAGATTGAATTTTGACAAGGAATTTATAAAAAAGAGCTACTAGCTGTCTTACCTGGCCTAGTAACATGGAAGCGTTATTTCCTAGGGACTCAATTTATTCTATGTACGGATTATCAAAGCCTCAAATACTTCATGACTCAAACCAATATTTTTTAAAAACAAATGAGGTGGGAATATTTTCTTTTGTAATTCAATTTTCATATTTTCACATTGCAAGCAAGCATAACCAAGTAGCCGATGCACTTTCTCACGACCAAAGGTAAATGCTATGACAATAGCAACTCACAATGATCTTTCTTCTATGATAGATAAGTATGCTACTAATCCAAATTTTAAAGATGTAATTTTTGCCCTTGTGCTAGGTAAGAAAGAAGAACCATTTACCTTGCAAGATGGTTATCTTCTCTATGGAAATAGGCTATGTGTTACTCACTCACTTTGTGAGAAAGTAATCTATCAATCTCATGCTCCTCCGTATGCGGGGCATAGAGGGATTCAATCTACTCTACGAGGAGTAGAAAAATAATTGTATTGGCCTACAATGAAACTAAATGTACAATGTGACATTTAATGCACTAGTAACTTGTGTGTAGTGGAACTTGATAGCATAGTGAGCATTTCATTAAGAACAACTTCCTAATGAGCATAGAGAGAGTACTTAATTTGAGAAAGCAACATATAAATTTACACAGATAATTTGGCATTGAAAATATTTGAAAAGAGAGAGAAATAGAGCCATTGACAACATATGAAGACCAGACTTACATGGAGCCACGGTCCCCCCTCCATAAAGGCTTTGTATATAACTTCTCCCATCAAAGGAGACTTTTGTACAATATAATCTTTGTGTTTCTTAACAAAACTAGTTGGTGCAATGAAGATGGAAGCTTCATGCACCAAATTATTCTTGAAAAACACACCTAGTGTCCCTAGCCTCAGTCCCAAGACCTCACACACCTTCAAAAATGGTGAGAGCTAGCAAGGAATGAGGATAGATTGAGAGGAATAAGATGTATCTTTTGAGAAAGAAGTATTCTCCTCACATAATCACTCTAATAGCATAGCTTAGCTTAGTAATTAGCATGGTAGAGGAGATGAGCATGTCATCGAAGCTTGGCTCTTGGTTGAATTTGCATTCCATAGCCAAGAGTTGTTGGTGTAGGCCTCTACTTCTCAATGCTTGGAGAATGAGATGGAGTTCTTCTTTCACACATGAGTTGTGTGTGTGTGTGTGTGTGTGTGTAGCATAAAAGATAGACTAAAATGCTAAAAGTGCATAGGGAGATAGACATTCCAATAACCACCCAACCGTACCTATATATAGGCCCTTGTCCCTCCTATATATAGCCCCTGTACTGCATGTGTATCCATCGGCCCTTGGCCAGGGCCGTGCCCTCCTGTATTCCTACCCTTGGCATGACATTACTCCCCCCTTGGAGAAGCATTTTCATCCACGGAAACAAAACTGGTAGGATCTTCATAAGAACACTAATGTTTTCCAAAGCGGTATCCCTCATGGATCTAGCTATTTGTTTGACTGAAAACACGGTGCAGTAGGAGCTTCAATGAAATCAAGAATAACATCTTGATTTTGCACATTGTTGTCCATTTGCAACCATCTAGTGTGTAGACTCCATTTAGAACGCACATGAGCATGCTAAACGAGTTATCAGGACAAAGATGTATCTGTGAAAGTAACTTGCTGACCTAACTTATTAGCCAAGTGTAAGTCCTTGACTTGCTCTCAAATTTCATTAATACACAACCCCATTATAACTAGTGTTCAAGGTTGAGAATCTGACGTATACATGAAGAGACTAAACCTAGTCGCAAACATGCTTTAGCTGATGGTAAGCAAACTCCAAGTAGAGTAATAAATGCTTATTAATTGGATTTCTTGGTGCTAATATATGCACTTTGCATATGCTTTAGCACAAGATTACACTTTGTAATGTGTATATCCCCTTAGATAACTGAAAGTATTGAGGTGTGTTTCCCCCACGGTTTACAGAGGTTGATAAATGGGGATCATAATATCGTACAACATTGCTGAGGAATCAACAGTTGGATGAATAACCATCATGGTTAACTTAAAAGATCCACAAGCACCCAAACCGAGCCATGACCTATATTAGTAATTGGTAGACCAAGATGTAAACTCATAGAGATACTGTAGATAGAGTGCAAAATGCTTTATAAGCAACAACTTGAGAAATACGCATGTCGTTCCAAATCAGCCTTTGCTAAACACTAGGGCCCATAACACCTAGTGTGCATGCATTTAGCAAAAAAAAGATCCAAACATGTATATCCATGATTATCCTTGCCACTAATTATGGTGAGTGTGATGTGTGTAGCACACAGTAAAGAGGAATGTAAATAGTTTCGAAAAGAAACTAAATACTTTTAGTGGTAATCATTTTCAAGCCTTGCTGAAATGTTTGAACCATAATAGAAGATGAAACATTAATCACTTCTAGGAACAACAATGAAACTTTTTATTAACCACTCAAAGCCTTGCTATATGTATAAACAACCATCTGTAATGTTTTTTAGAAATACTTGTACCTGAACAAGTCATTCTAAGTATCCGACAATTTGTGACCACCAAAATTTCTCCTCATATGTCATGCTAAAAATGGTCTAGAAAACAGATTTGACCAGCACCTAGGGACCTTGTCGTGACACATACTTGAAATAGTTGCGCCAGTGTCAATCCAAGAGACTCATATTCGCCACATGTGGAATATGTTTCAACTAAGGATGTCTGAAAAAAGAACATCCAACAAGTACAAGATGTATTTGTGTGTGGAGGTATCTATGACAGGAGTGAGAGAGACCCTCATTAGCCTTGCTCCACACTGGCTAAACAGAACTCCTTGAGTTCCTAGACCATGTTGTATCCCATGTGAAAACATGTGCCAAATCGAATCCGACAAGTGGATTCATAACAGCATAATGTACATTGGACACTACGGCCCAAAATACTTGTTCTAACATGACCTTGGCATGGCCATGGAGATTGAACTAAAAGTTCAATTACCTATATTCAAATGTATAGGAACACGTATCCTACCTGTGAAAAAACCAAGCAACATTGCATTGGAAACCCTGGGTGTTGCCTTCGCTAAGAAAACCCATTGGGTAGAATCTACGTAGTCAACCCCTTGATAATACCCTTTGTAGAAACTGCTCAACGAGCAGGTAACGGTAACCAACATAGTCCGTGTACAGAATGATGAGAATCAACTTGAAAAGTTGAATTTTTTCGCTACCGCGTGGTAGATTGCGGAATTCTTTCCTTGAAAGTATAACGGGAATAGATCAAACTGTGATTTTCAATGCCTATGGGGTGATTTAGTAAGCACCCACGGGGTCTTGCCCCAAAACAGTGCATCCATAGACACTCCTAGTGCTATAGAGAGAGCAGGAGATCCACACAAGGGGAAATTTAATCCTAGCTCTTATGGACATCCATGCTGTCGCAACGGTATGTTGCATCTAATATCCGTGGTAGAAATTAGCTGAGTTGAGTTTATGGTTATCAAAAACTCAACTCGAGTGTCGCACTGAAACCATGTCGTGCAAAAATGACACCCTAAACATCTGTAATGACAAGACTCTTGCTTGTCCATTAACGTTGTTGTGTACTCTAGTGGGTAGGTATGTTCACTCTTAAGAACAATCACCCAAGGAATGCCAACAGTTGGGTCTTACCCAAGATCGAACGATGACTCTTAGTCAGTGTGTGTGGCTCATAGCCCTTATGGCAATTAGTGTTCAATTGATGAAACGATGAAGACTAATGTAGAGGGAGTCATGCCCAATTTCTAGTTGCGAGTTACAGCATCTTGGCTCATGCCGACTCCCAAACAAACATGTATCAAAAGATTATTAAAAGTGTTCATTATTCTTCAAGATAAATAAGAGAGAGAGAGAGAATGCTGGGATGAGGAACTTTCGTTAAGTTATTGCCTTGTATATACCGCACCCATTCTTGTGTGCATCTTATGCATAGCATGCAGCTTACCCTATAAGCATGCAATAGTCTGGCTGTATAACGCTCTCATAGAGAGAGGTAGCAGAAAACACCGATCGTGTAGGGGATCGTGACTCTGCAAAAATGACTTAAATATGGCACTTTGCCTGTGACTTAAGTCTTAAGCATTAAATGGAGGTTCCTTTTAATGTTGTTTTGCGTTGATAGCAACCAAAAATCATGTTGAAACTTAGAAAGCATGTTGAAAGAATCTAGAAGTGTCCTTGTCCTTGACAGAGTGTCTGGTGTTATAGCGGAAGCATAATCTATGAGGCAGTGGATTTGATTCCACTTGACCAACATGCCTTGCATGCAAAATTATAAACCCTTGGTTGCTATGATGGCCTCAAGCGTGAGAGCCAAAATCATAATTGCATTGCACATTCTGCATTGGTAGTGATGCATCATAACGTGATGTCACCAGACATGAAAGGGGAACAAATTTCTAATCTCGTAACAATTCCCCAAACTGGCGTTCCAATGCCCTTGATACCAAATCAATAGGCAGTAGCATGGCACGCATGAGAAGCCTTGCTTCATGTGAAATTATCAAAGCACTTTTCTTTACACAACCCACAATAGTTTCCATATGAAACATGTAAACATGGAGAATAAACAAAACTGAATATGGTCTAACCTAGTCATCCTGCTGTAACCAATTGTCTGGAGATGTTGAAAGAAAAGCTCGCTCAAATGTAGATCATAACCATCTTTGTTGGGCAAGAGAAAGTTGTCCTGAAATATCCTGCAGACCTATGGAGAAATTCCCCAAGGGCATGTGCTCATAGCATACCCCAAACGGGAAAAATCTCAATGTAGAGTCGTAAATTGAAGCCTTGCTTCACATAGAAATGCTTGTGCTGACAGGCCACGAATGTGGCGGTAGATATCATAACAAAAAAGGATCGACTGTGTCCAACAATTTCAATTGACATTAACCAATACTGTGTGGTAAGCATCCTCCGTCAGCGTGTAGAAACCGTGACAAGAAGTCGGCCATGCCGAGGAACTTTCTTCCTTCAACAACTCCACTAAGAGGCCATGCATGTCTCCTTGAGATACTAAAAAAATAGGCCCTTTCCATTAATGTATGCAACAAAATTTGAGTGCTTATGTGAACTTGCAGAGGCCGTGCCTGTGCTTGGAGTGGAGAAAAGTGCATCACTTTTGATGCATGTTAGATATATGCAATAGAGGTGATACATGTTCCATCTAGGTCAAATGCTTCATAAGAAATTGACAGCCCTGCTGTTATTACATCAATTTGTGGTCGACAATCAAAAGATGTATGGTGAGTGCCTCATGCCATTCTCATACATTACCTTATGTAGAGATACGGCCAGAATTGTGTAACCAGTTATGCAGATGACAATAAACAAAAATCAATTGCGTACCTCATGTACACCTGCCGACCAATCTTGCCGACCCAGAAATCGAATGATTTGGAAGCAGTAAGAAAAAGGAGAAATGATTTTCTAGACACTGTTTCTTGGTGCAATAGATAATCTACTCCTGCTATCAAGGGCCTTGCCCAATGCGCAAGAAAAGTGGACATAATGACCATGGTCATACTTGACCCATAGGTAGTCTCACAGGGAAACATAGCCAAGATTAGCATAATTACATGTTCTGCAATACAATTGCACACATAAAACTATGAAAACTGCAAGAATGTGAAAGCATGAACCTTATAATTGCAACCTTGTTGGAGCACCTACCGTCCTAGGGTGATGCCCTTGCTGACAACACTTGCATGGTAGCCTACCCTGGGAGTGCCATCACGAGTAGCAAGCACCTTGTCATTGCCTCACTACAGGCCTCTCTTTGGATAGTTCTTTTTCAACTGCCAAGCGAATGTAGCCTTGATGGCAAGAGCATAATCGTGTCAATTCGCAATAGTGTATATCCCCAAGTCGTGGCTCTTAGTCTCGTGTAGAAAAGGGGAAGAAGCGATGGAAATACCAAAATAAAAATTATTTGCAGCACTGAAAAATATTTGCAGCACTGAAAAATATTTGCAACACTGCGACTGCATCAATGGTTGTACATCACCTTCTCCCCCCAAAATCGATGATCTTCGTGCTGCTCGTCTAAGCCGGAAGGGAAAAGGGGGTGTGCCCGGTGGGGACCCTCCCTTAATTTGTTAAAACCCTAAGGCCCTTGGCCTTGAGGTGCCCATTGTGTGAAGAGGGGGGGGAAAATGAAGTTTAATAGCAGCCATGGCGGCCGAATAGCGCAATGAGAGAGAAGTAGAGGCCGAGCGCCGCAAGGCATGCCTCCCCGGCTTTGGCCCTCTGTCGACTTCGCTTCTTTGGCCCAGGGCAAACCCGATGAGAGCCCGCGTGCCTAATTTGGTGCAGGTTCGGATCTACGTGGGCCTCTCTCGGGGTGCTTTCCCACAACTTCAGTTCAATCGATAACCACCAAACAAGAGGCCGATTCCACTGCCTGCTTGTTGGGCCTTGCCTTCCTCGCAACCAAAGCCTTTTTGCAGACTGCCTTGCTCTCCTACTTTGCCATGCGAATAATACCGAACGAGAGAGAGAGAGAGAGAGAGAGAGAGAGAGAGAGAGAGAGAGAGAGAGAGAGAGAGAGAGAGAGAGAGAGAGAGAGAGAGAGAGAGAGAGAGAGAGAGAGAGAGAGAGAGAGAGAGAGAGAGAGCATACAAAATCCATGCAAGACCTCCATATCCCCTCTTCCATAGCTCCCTTCTTCCTTCTCCCACCTTGTTGTGATATCAATGAAAGGGCATTGGGAGGTAGACATGCCAATAACCACCCAATCGTACCTATATATATATAGGCCCTTGGCCCCCCTATATATAGCCCCTGCATCGCATGTGTATCCATCCGCCCTTGGCCAGGGCCATACCCTCCTATAGTCCTACCCTTCGCGTGACAAATGCCAAATTCCCTCTCTCTTGGTCGACCCCTTTTTCTTTCTGCTCATGTTGTTATCCTATTGTCTCTTGCAAAGCTTAGCCAATCACAAATTAGAAGCACATTGATAGCCTTGTGACATGTGTCTCCCTTTCCCCTTTTGTGAGAGATTTAGGTAATTAATTAATTCATTTAAACTCTCATTGGACCTTTTAGTCTTCTGGAGTAACCCCAATCAGCGGATTTAAGCATGTTTATCCCTAATCCTAAACCCTCTCAGAAACCTATATAAGGAGACCTTCTCTCACTCAAAACCAACACTTCACCCACTTCACCAAGCAATGAAGCTATGACGACATTGCTCACAACGAGGAGCTATGGATGGAGCTCTACTCTCTCTCCCTCTCTCTCTCTCCCTCTAGTATGCTACAGTACTAGCCCTAAAACCTAAATAAGGAGTCTTCTCTAATGCTCCATGGCCACCATCCTCGCCATCATTCTCTAAGGTATTGATGTGTTGCTAGTAGGATCATACCTACTTGCTGGGTTGATTGTTTTTGACAAGGGATTATGCCATCCTTGGCTTGCTTCTCTATATCCTTGTTATGTATGATCAGATGCCGTTGTATTGTTAAGCTGATGTCTTGTGTATATATATGCTACATAAGGTCCCTAAGCTTCGTTTCTATGTGTTTTGCCATATGTTTTGATGCCATCATAATGCCAGAAGTTTCACTTGCCTATGTGCACTATGTTTGAGGTCCCTAAACCTCTTAATTTAGGGTGGTGCCCCCTTTGTTTTGTTCTTTGCTTGTTTGCATGAGGCATGGTTTGTGGAGTGTGCACGAGTACAGAGGCCACCCGATTGCACTGCTCTTTTTCCCGCTATCATTTTGGTGCCCCCACGGAGGAGGGCTACACAGACCTTCAGTCCACAAGCAATGAGGATGTGCAATCTACAACATGGACGAATGGCGTTAGGAGTTTGCAAATTGGAGAACAGAAGAGGAGGAGGCTTTAGAGGCCTTAAAAGCTTTCATCGAGGTCTTGTTACCAGGTTGCAGTGTCATTGAAATTTAAGAAGTAAGTTCTTCTACATGACTTGTTCGTGATCGTCGCCAACGAAGGAGAGTAAGAAGAAGAGCTTGATATACCTCTCCTCTCAACCTATGAGTGCTCCAAAAACCTCCAACGCACACGAGCTTGAAATATTCTACATCAACATACACGAAGGTACTGTGACACACATTAAGGGAAGAGCAAGCATCACCAGACCTCTCTTTCCTGAGGAGCCGACTAAGAGGAGGAAGATCACCTCTACACCTAAGTGGCCCAAGGCCGCAGCGCGTGCTCAAGCGTAAGGTAACATTTGGCTTAATCTCATTAATAAGGGATTACATGACCACTACAGGCAAGAAAAAGGCTAGTGAGCAACCAACTTGCAACCACGACTCTCACCCCTAAATCCTCCTGAAGCAAAGAGGCGAAGGCTTGCCTACAAGATTGCCGCCCGTCTGCGAGTGCTCCCAGTGCACTTTGTGAATCCAGACACCACCAATCCCAAGCCAACCTCCTGTCCGCATGAAGATCACTTTGGATATTGTCCAAAGTGCTTTGGAGACCGGGTGAAAAGCCTCCCTGCCCTACCTTTGCTGCTAATTTTCAAGAAGTTATCTCAATCTAAGGAAACTATCTTAGTTGATGATGTGTTGCACATTAATGGTGTCACTTTCATTCGTCATGCTGATTATGGTAATAGCATCCAATTGTTGCTTGCTAAAAGGCTCAGCATTGTACAAAGTGTTGCCATCATGCCTTACGTCTTCACAGATGCATTAGGAAGAGTCGAAGTGATCCGAGGTGCTGACCTTCTGTGGCTGATCAGGCTCATTGGTCCCAAGGTGGTGCAACTAAGCTAGGCTCTTGTGTGTAAGTATGGATGCCAATAATGAGAATGATGATCCCCGCATGTTTCTTTTCCATTTTGTGCGTCATATCCGTGTGAATATTTGTATTGATAGAAAAATCTTTTATCAGCAAAGAATAGCCCTGTTGTTTGGAGCCGAGAGACTTGGGGAATTCTTGCGCTCTCCTCATCCTGTCATTCTACCCTTACTAGACTATTACCATTCCTTTGATGTGTCGATCTTCATCCTATTTTGAGCTAAGTTGTGCTAAAGCTCCAAATTGTAATTACCATACTCTATTTTAAAATAAATTGGAGCTTTTTGTGTAAATGTTTACTCTCTCACTTATGGACTTCCCTAATTTTTATGGTAAGCCTGGGGAGGTTGCTCCAGACTTTTTAGATAATTTGGAAATGGCCTTTCTGGTATAGGGAAGGGATGACGAAGCTACTAAGTTAAGGGCCTTTCCTTTGGTCTTGAGGGAAGGTGCAAAATTATGGTATCAAACTTTGGCACCTAAAGAAAGAAGAGACTGGGAGTCCTTAAAGATGGCCTTCATCGAAGAATTTTGCCGCCATGAGCCTCCAGAGGAGATATGGAGACAGCTCTTAGAGCTACGCCAAACATCACCCAATGACTATAGAAGCTATGAAGGAAAGTTTTCCAACCTGTGGGAGAAATGATGTGCATCACTAGGTGAAGGAGAAAGGGCGCCAGAATGCCTAAAGAAGGACTGTTTCCTGGCAGGGCTTTACCCCATCCTTCGAGAAAAGGTAAAAGGTAAATTCCCAGATACCTTTGATAAAGCTATGACTTATGCAAGGGAGAAGGATAGGAAGTTAAAATTCCAAGCTCAACTACAAGGGGGAATGGAGCCTCCACCGCTAGCTCAACCTACGGCAAGGGTAGTAGCAGGGACAGGAGCAACAGACCAAGAGTCCTCTCAACAAGAATTACTTTAACAAATCACCAATCAACTAGAGAGCCTATCCATCAATCTGGTTCAAGGTGTAAGGGCTCCCCATCCAGGAAATGAACGAAATAGACAAGAAGGACAAAGGCAAGCACGTGAGTACATTTGCTACAACTGTGGAGAGGTAGGTCACAGCATGTATTATTGCCCCCATCCACGACGCTATCAAGGAAATGGTAATCAAAGACGGCCTCCTCGCCAGCAAGTCACTCCTCCTCGAGCTAGGCCACTAAATGGACAAAATGCACACGTGGCTCCACTAATCCAAATATTGAGACCCCCTCCTTCACCACCACAAGCACCAGCAGAGATCCCTCCACTACCATTGGGAGGGGAGGACAGGGCTGTCTCTGTCATAAGTCTTGACAATGGTAAGGATAAAGGGAAAGAAAAAATGGAGGAAGTTGTTGCCATGCCAATAAAGAGAGTTAGGATACAAAGAACTGATGAAATGGAAGCTTCAGAGCCGGATAAAGGGAATGAGGGTTCCTCCCAAGTGATAGGAGACAAGAAAAGGAAGAGTAGGTCAAGGAGGCACATAGGAGTAGAAGACTTTTCACTTGGGGTAGGATCCATACCTTACGACCTGGTAGCAGATGTGAGTAAGCAAGGACCAAAGATTTCATGGCAGCAACTCCTCCACCTTTCCCCAAAGATGCGTAGAACCTGGTCTAAGATGGTCAGCACCAGGAGGGCTAAGGCAAAGTCAGTTGGGTCTATTAGTGCAAGAGGCATGAAGGATATCGTGCCAGTCATTGATGCAGAGATTAAGAGTCAGCGAGTCTCCAATGTGTACGTAGATGGTGGAGCCGAGATTTGTGTTATGACAGAGAAATTAATGCACAGGTTGGGTTTGGAAGTAAACGAGCAAACTTCCTTACAAGCTAAGATGGAAAATAATGTAAGGGTGGCTTGTGTGGGAAAGGTTAATGGAGTGAAGGTTTCATCTTTTGGTGTGGCAATCTCAATTGATGCTTATGTGATCCCAACTAAGGGGGAGGGTTATCCGCTAATCCTTGGAAGACCTTGGCTTATGGCTATGAAAGCTAGGCAAGATTGGGAGACAGGTTCCCTTGAGTTGCGACCAAATCATAAGGTAGGTGGCAAGCAACAAAAAATTGTGTATGACATGAAGCAAGGTAGACAACAAGACCTAGAGATGGAGACTTCTATGGATGAATGGAGCACAAGCAGCTGCTCTTCATCTGAGGATGAGTCATCTGAGGAGGATGCTAGCTCTTTGGAAGTCATGGGTATAATACTGCGAAACCCAGAAGGAGAAGGTGGTCAAGACTCTCTAAACAAGGAAGAAGCCACAGGCTTAGAGGAGATGCTAGCTAAGGACCTACTAGAAGAAGAGAGAGAACCCTATTTGCAGGTACTAAAGAAGCATGCTGGCCTCTTTATAACTGATTACGAGCACATTAAAGGAGTGACGATAACCCAACACCATATCCAATTAAAGGAAGGTGCCAAACCAGTGGTGCAAAGGCTAAGGAGATTAGGGCTAGTGCAACAAGATGCACTCTTAAAAGAAGTAAAAAGATTACTCAAGGCAGGATTTATCTACCCAGTGGAAGATTCTGAGTGGGTGTCTCCAGTTGTGGTAGCACCAAAGAAAAATGGGAAGTGGAGGGTATGTGTGGATTACAAGCCTCTAAACGCAGCCACAAAAAGGGACCATTTTCCTTTGCCTTTTCAAGATGAAATACTAAATGAAGTGGCTGGTCATGAAAGGTACACAGTGTGTGATGGGTACTTAGGCTACTTCCAAATCAGAATTGCAGATGAAGACCAAAGAAAGACTACCTTCATAACACCTTGGGGGTGTTTTGCTTATAGAGTTATGCCTTTTGGTTTAACTAATGCCCCAGCTACTTTCCAGAGGTTTATGAACTTGGTGTTTCAACCTTACTTTGGTAAGTCCATACGAGTCTTCATTGATGATTTTTGCATTTACAGCTCTAGGGAAGTACATCTGTCCAAGGTTGATGAAGGTTTCACCCCTCTGGCCCAATTGGGTGGGCAATTGAATAAAGACAAGTGCCACATAGGTGAGAGCAAGGTCACTCTACTAGGCCATGTTGTGTCTCAAGATGGTATTGAGGCTGACCCTGAAAAGGTAAAGACATTGTTAGCTTTACCTACTCCTTCAAACGTGAAGCAACTAGTCTCCTTCATTCAAAAGGTTCGCTACATGGGACGATTCATACATCTCCTTTCTCAGGCAATCTATCCTTTGCAGCAGCTCACTAAACACACTACATTGACATGGAGTGAGGAGGGTGAAAGGTGCTTTCAAGAAGTTAAAACCATTTTGAGCTCATTGCCTGTCGTCCTACAACCCACATGGGGTGAATTATTCTATGTAAATCCTAGTGTAGGTCCAGAAGCTCTAGGAGTTGTCTTGATGCAAAAAGACCCAAAGACATCTCTCATGAGACCAGTCTACTTCTCTAGTAGAGTGATGACAACTGCTGAAAAGGGTTTCAGCGCAACTGAGCAATTGGTGCTAGCTCTTAAGTTTGCAGTGGAGAAGTTTCGGGCTTACTTACTTCCGAGACAATTTGTGGTGATCACAACTGAGGAGGTTTTTCCATATGCCCTACAACACATGGAATTGTCTCAAAGAATAGCAAAGTGGGTGGTGCAGCTTCAAGAGTTTGACTACACACTACAAGTAGAGGATTCCACCCGTGCTTGTTTGGCAGATGTCCTCACACAAAGGTGTTATGAGAAGGCCAAGAAAGAGGCACCTAGTAAGGTACCGCCTATCCCGGAGCCTGAAGTTCTACTGGGAGCACACAGTCTGTATTTTGATGGGGCTTACAAGAGGACCAAAGACAAGGCATCAGTAGGCATAGTAATATTAGGTCCAGAGAAGGAGAAGATCTTTGCAAAAGGGTTTCATCTAAAAGAGGTTCATTCTAACAATGAGGCAGAGTACCATGCCCTTTTTTAGGGTTGCAATGTTGTCTTTCTCAGGGCATCACAAAGCTAAATGTTTTTGGTGACTCCATGTTGATTGTTAAGCAAATGGTTGGTGTATGGGCCTGTAAAAATGACAAATTGTATGTTAAGATGAGGGAAGCAAAGGCCTTGTTGAAGGGTTTTAAAGAAGTTCGAGTGCATTTTGTACCTAGAGATCAAAATCGAGAAGCAGATGCCTTAGCAGGTGAAGAACTACAAACTCTCATAGTAGGTGCTATCCTTGTGAAAAGTCCTTTATACCAGGGAAAGGAGGAGCTGCATGATTTACTTTACTTTCTTGAGCATTGTGAAGCACCCTCTGGTATGAGTAAAAGTGAACGTAGGTGGTTGGCAAAAAAGGCTACCAGCTATAGCTTAGTGAATGAGGACTTGTATTGTAGAGGGAAAGATGTTGTCTTAAGGAGAGTTCCTGCATCCCAAGAGATAAAGGATATTTTGTTTAGTTGTCATGAAGGTGTGTGTGGTGGCCACTTTTCACAAGAGATTACTAGCAGAAAGATTTTACAAGCAGGGTTCACGTGGCCAAGCCTCCATCGAGATGTACAACATTGGTGCCGCACATGTGAGGTTTGCCAAAACGCTGGACCAAGGCGTCTTACCCATGAAAATCAGCATCCAATCAAAACCTATGGGCCATTTGAAAAATGGGGGATAGATGCAATAGGGCCACTACCTTGCACGCAATCAGAGAAGGAATACATCATTATGGGGGTGGAGTACATGACCAGATGGGCAGAAGCTCGTCCCACAAAGCGCATCACAGCCAAGGACGTGAGTGATTTCATTTTTGAATGCCTTTGTTGCCGTTTTGGCACACCTTTGGAGATTCTCTCGGATAGGGGACCGGGATTTCGAGCCGATTTAGTCGGGCAATTGATGAGCAAGTTAAAAATCAAGCGCAGGCACTCTACACCATACTACCCTCAGTGCAATGGTCTTGTGGAAAAGGTAAATGGTCTTATATGTAAAATCATCACTAAGCAAGTGCATTTACATCCTAAGACATGGGACAAACACCTAGATGCAGCACTTTGGGCCTACAGAACATCCTTTAAAACATCCTTGGGGTATACACCTTTTCACTTGGTTTACGGGCAAGAGGCACTATTGCCTATAGAAGTGGAGCTAGCGAGCCTCCGAGTTCTAAAAGCACATCAAGAGGATAGTCAAGAGAAGCAGGTGGAAGGAAGAATCATCGATTTGGAGAGGTTAGGGCTAGATCGAGAGTCAGCAGTGAAGTACTATGCAGCCCAGGCAGAGAAGAAACGAAAGAAGTTCAATCGCAACCTTGTCAAGAAAGGTATCAAGGAAGGTTCTTTAGTGCTCAGATACGACAATCGCTTTGATCGCAGGAAGGATGGTAAGTTCTTGCTTAAGTGCGAAGGCCCTTTTGTAGTGATACAGAGGTTCTCAAATGGTAGTTACCAACTAGGTGACCTAGATGGTAAGGTACATCAGACCCCGGTAAATGGTTGGCGATTGAAGGCCTACCAATGTCGTCTTTCACAGCCATATGCTGGTGAAATCAATGCTAAGGATAGTTCAGAGGAGAGCTCATCATATTCGAGCTCCAACTAAGGTAACAATCATGTACATAGTCGTTTCAAAAAAAAAAACAAAAAAAAAACAAAAAAAAAGAGAAGAAAAAAAGAAAAAAAAGAGAATGCTACCAGTGAAAGCGGATATTGACAATGGATGGGGTATGGCTTTCAAGGGTCTAGGAGACCAGTTTTTAGTCATGGATGGATACAATTATTCATCAGAAAGGACTAAACAGGGTGCATAAACCAAGAAAGCAGTAACATGGCAAATTCAATTGGTACCAGGTGGGTAAGTATTCAAGAGAACCCTATTGTAGCACAACCTACAGCTAGAGGCATCAAATACCTCTAGCTTAAGGGGGAGGGCTATATGATGCATGGTTTTTAGGACCCCTTCTGAAGATGCAATAAAGGCACAGTCATATGTTGGGGAGATGAGGATACTCTAGTCCAAGGGATCTCGAAAGAGAAGAAAAATCTACTTCACAAGCACCAAAGAGTAAAAAGTGCCATGGACAGAAGATACGTGGGAACGAGCTCTTATGCATGCCTACAACCTATATCTTACAGAATAGCCCATTCTAGGTGTGAATTTCTAGTGAAATTTACACGAGGATGTTCGTGTGGACTCACAGCACAGCATACTCCGTTTTCACTTTTTTACCGACAGTAAATATTTTTTACCTACAGTAAATATTTTTCACCTACATGGTAAATACAAATCACTTTTTACCTACAGTAACTTTTTTTACCCATGGTAAATATTTTTTACTGCACCATAAGTATTTGGTAGGTAACAGTTCACTGTTACTAGAAGCAGTGATTGGGCATCAATAATGCAGTTACAGGAGGAGAAAAGGGGAAAATCTTATGGTAAAGGTGAGTCAACAGGGATAAAGACTTTTGAGTTGAAAAGAGACATGCTGATTTTTTCAAAGAACACATGTCAAAAGAAGCCATGGTTGAGGATTTTTTGAGAATTTGATATTCAGGAGGACCCAGCTGCCACCTCCCCCCCGCAGGTCCCCCCCTGACATGTGCAGAACCTCCAGTATCAACAGCCACCTTACCTGCTCTTAAATGCTGGTCAAGGCCTTATCCCCATGTGTCACAATCAGAAAAATCAGCATTTACCCTCCCCTCTCACATCACTCTAGAGAATATCTTGATGGTGACATATTAGGTGACCTCAATCTGTTGACCACCCTAAGCAAAAAGTAACCCCAATCAGCGGATTTAAGCATGTTTATCCCTAATCCTAAACCCTCTCAGAAACCTATATAAGGAGGCCTTCTCTCACTCAAAACCAACACTTCACCCACTTCACCAAGCAATGAAGCTATGACGACATTGCTCACAACGAGGAGCTATGGATGGAGCTCTACTCTCTCTCCCTCTCTCTCTCTCTCTCTAGTATGCTACATTACTAGCCCTAAAACCTAAATAAGGAGTCTTCTCTCATGCTCCATGGCCACCATCCTCGCCATCATTCTCTAAGGTATTGATGTGTTGCTAGTAGGATCATACCTACTTGCTGGGTTGATTGTTTTTGACAAGGGATTATGCCATCCTTGGCTTGCTTCTCTATATCCTTGTTATGTATGATCAGATGCCGTTGTATTGTTAAGCTGATGTCTTGTGTATATATATGCTACATAAGGTCCCTAAGCTTCGTTTCTATGTGTTTTGCCATATGTTTTGATGCCATCATAATGCCAGAAGTCTCACTTGCCTATGTGCACTATGTGTGAGGTCCCTAAACCTCGTAATTTAGGGTGGTGCCCCCTTTGTTTTGTTCTTTGCTTGTTTGCATGAGGCGTGGTTTGTGGAGTGTGCACGAGTACAGAGGCCACCCGATTGCACTGCTCTTTTTCCCGCTATCAACTCGTACACTTGTTCTCTTTTTTTAACAATAAGCGGCCACTTTGTTACATCATGCCAGAATTCACTTCAAAACCTTCCTCCTAATCTTCTATACACAACACCACTATGCTATTTTGTGATTAACAGTCCCCAACTTTGTTACTCTCTTTCCTCTTTGTACATTTGAATTTGACACCTATTCCTCTAGATGAATATCTATCTCAAATTTTCCACCTCAATCTACGCAACCAAATCTAATATGTAGTATATCCAAACAACTCAAATCCACTAAAAAAATTCAAGGGCATCCTTGCTCTATCCTTGTCTTGCATGCCCTACAATCCACACACTCTAAGACACAACAAGAGGCATAGATGGTGGTGTTGATTGCTTACAAAAAGTAGCTCATGTTCCTACACTTGCTTGTATTTTCATGGATTTATTGAAATTATATGGTTAAACTTCCTTGAATGTCCAAATGTTGCATGATTTTTAGAGAAAATAAGACTCGGTTACCATATTTCAATAGTAATTAAAAACAACTATAGACTTGAATTTAAAAAAAACCTCATACACACCCTTTTGATGTCATAATAATCAATATCTAATTCTCCTAAATGATTTTCTCATGTTAAACTGATCATTTAATATGGGGAAGTGCCAGGGGAGAAAAAGCTAGAATATTGGTTAAGCTAGCAGACCGGCCACAGTAGGGATCCAAAGGAGGGAAAATAGGGATCCAAAGGGGGGTCCATCTTCAAAAGAGCCATGTGCAACAATGGGCTAAAAAGACCCTAAGGTTCAGCCCATTAAGATTTCCAAAATGCTAAGGCTCCAAAATTCAAAGGTTGTGTCCAAAGGTCAACCATGGGGGAATTGGATGCTTTGTGTGTGTCAAAAAATTCTTTACAAATCCCTACTTAGGAGGGGGTGAGCCTTTCTTGTAGGGGATGAGAAAGAAAGTCCCACACACACACACACACAAGCTCCCTTTACACAAAGGGAATGAGGGACACATGTCAGCTCCCTAGCCTAGATGCCCACAAGGTGTACCCAATTCCTATTGGATGGCCTTGAAAGTGGACCAATGAGACTAGGCTAGAGTAAATCTAGTTTAATTGATTTAAAAACACTTAATAAAAGAACCAATGAGAATTAAGCCCTCTAGAAGACTATTGGACAGTCTCCCAAGGGGTCCAATGAGCATTCAGCAACCCAATGGCTTGCGTGATTCCTATTGGCCAGGAGGCAAAGGGGTCCAATGAGAGTTTAGTTGAATTATTAAATTACCTAAAGCCCACACAAAAGGGGAAAGGGGGACACATGTCAGAAGGCTATCACTTATGCTGCTTAATTGTCATTGGCTAGCCCTAGGGAGGTCCAATGAGAGGGTAGCATGAGCAAATAGCAAGAGGGGTCCACCAAGAGAGAGAGAGGGGGCTGATTTTTGCAAGGCATTATCACACACACACTCACAAAATCTCATGTGTGAAGTAAAGAAGACTCTCTCTCCTTCTCAAGCTTTAATGGAAAGCTTACTACCTATTCCAAGCTTGTGAGAAGGGAGGCCTACACCAACAACTCTTGGCTTTGTGATGCAAATCCAACCAAGAGCCAAGCTTGAATGCATGCTCATCTCCTCTACCATTCTAATTACCAAGCTAAGCTATGCTAATATGAGTGATTATGTGAGGAGATGTACATCTTTCTCGTAAGACTACTCCTTCTTCCTCTCAATCTACTCTCATACCCTACTAGCTCTCACCATCTTCGAAGGTGTGTGAGGTCTTGGGCCTGAGACCAGGGAGAATTGATGTTGTGTTTGATAAGTGTTTTTCTTAGTGCATGAAGCTTTCATCTTCATTGCACTAGCTAGTCTTGAAGGAACACAAAGAATTGTATTGTACAGTGTCTCTCTTGATGGGAGAAACCATAATACAAAGCCTTTTGGAGGGGGGACTGGCTCCATGTAAATCCGGTCCTCAACTGTTGTGAATAGCTTAATTTCTCTCTCTTTTGAAAGTATTGTCCATGCTATCTAACTAGGTGTTATGCTTTTAGTTGCTCTCTCCACCCAAGCACTCTTGTAATTCTCATTAGGACTCTATTCTAATGAAATGCCCACTATGTTCATGCTAATTTCCGCTACACACAAGTTTTTAGGCCATTAAATGTTACATTGGTATCAGAGCACAAGGTTTCTCTTTTCTTGCTCAAGAAGGGAGTTCCTCAAGCTAGCTATAAATGGTTGGTATTATTAATTGCCTATGAGTAAGTAGAATAGGGATTTTTCAGCCTTGCAGTGCGCCTGCCTTTGTGCAGTTAATGGGGCATCACTGTCGAGAGCTATGGTCTTAATAGTGGAGTCCTATGGGGCTTTCCTACAGCTTAACCACTATTGAGCTATTAGAAGCTTCACAGGAGCCGGTGTTGTTTTGGTGTTGAATGACCCTCTCTTCTATTCCTTGAAATTAATGGTATTCGAGCCACGAGTACAGTAGCTTGAGTGCTTTTTCTAAAGGGGTAAAGAGGAGTAGAAACTAGGGCTTGAAGTGCCAAAGTACACCTAAAAAGTTTACACCTAAAAGTTGTTAGAATGGCTTACAATAGTAAAGAGAGAGAAATTAATGTTGATAACTTTGATTTTGCTAATGAGCAAGCTACTAATGATGCTCCGATGCTTGTTAACTATCTTGTTTCTAGGCTTCAACAAGCCATGGGCAATCCATCTCTCCAAAGTGAAGTGCAACGGCAGCTCCGTGCTCATGGGATTCTCGAAGATCACCACCATGATGAGAGAACACCTAGGAAGCCTCCTTGTGAGACTTCCAAAAGAGGTCTCTCTCTGATTTGGAAAGAAGAAGAGAATCCATACGAAGGGCTCAAGAATTTACTTCTTGATGATGCATCTCCTTCCCAAAGGAGAACTCAAGAGCCTCCACCAAGGGAACGAGAAAGAAGTGAGTCTCCCGCCATCTCGGGGGAGATGGCTCCACGAAGACGACGGGCTAAACGCTCTCCATCACCACCAAAGTGGAGAAGACCATCGCAGGGATGATAAAAAGCAAGAGAAGAAAAAGGCGAGAAAGAGGACACCCTCTTCTCCATCTTCTGCATCCTCTTCCTCTTATGAAAGTGATGGTGAAGACGACGAAGATCAAGACAAGAAAAAGGCGAGAAAGAGGTCACCCTCTTCTCCACCTTCTTCAAATTCTTCAACTTTTGAAGAAAGTGATGGTGAAACCTTTGAACCATAAAAAAGAAGAGGCCATAGGAAATCCTATGCCGCATGGAAGTGGTCGTCCAAGCTGAAGAAGTTCAAAGAGGGAGGGAAGAGCATCTCTTTCCTTGCCTATGATGGCACCTTTGGTGGTACGGACAAATTCTTGGCCTTTATCCAACAGTTTGATGCGGCGTTTGGAGATGAGGGCTTCACAGAGTCCTCTAAGCTACGCCATGTAGCTATGCACTTTCAAAAGTACGACAGGCAATGGTGGTCTAGTCTACGAGCCAACGGTGAAGCTCCACAAACATGGAAAGCTTTAAGAGCTTCCATTATGAAGCAGTTTTTGGCCACCGATGCCAAAGACAAAGTACTCACCGAATGGTGAAGCTTAAAGCTCTCTCCCTATGAATCCATCCACAAATATGTAGACAAGTTTTGGGACCTACAACTCAAAGCCATTGTCTTCAAAAGGTTGGATTTTGGAGAGCAAAAGAAAAAAGTTTGTGCGGGCTTAACCAAAGAAATGGCGGAGTATGTCAACTCCCAAAGGCCACATACCATATCGGCGGTAATACACCATACTATGGTGGCCTCTCGAATCAATTTCCAAACGGGGGCTAAAATAAATAATAAGCCCATGGAAAACAAGGGTTCAAACGAGCCTAAGGGGAAGGACAATGTCCAAAAGTCTCCTAAGGGCAACTCCAACAAAGCTAAAGAGAAGGGAGTTTACAAAGGTAAAAAAAAACTCTCTCCTGAAGAGCTTGAGCGTTATCACAAGGATAACCGGTGTTTCAAGTGCGGTGAACAAGGGCATGCGTACCACGCTTGTCCCCAAAAGAACAACCGCCAAGATCCTCCTAGAGCTACCTTGGTTGAAATCCAAGAGGAGGAGACTCACCAAACTCACCACAAAGGATCTCCTCTATTTCATGCTTGGGGAAAGGTAAGAGAACATGATTCTTTTATTCTCTTTGACCCTGGTTCTACTCACAATTTAATATCTATAGAGTTGGCCACCATGCTAGGCATACAAGCCTACGAGATGGGAGATGTCCTTTCCGCAGATAGTGCTTTCAAGGGGCAAGAAGCTTCATTCACTCCCTTAATCGGTAAATTGAGGCTTCATGTCCAAAGCTATGTGGACAAAGAGGACTTCTTTATCTCTCCTCTCAAGCATGAGGATGTAATCCTAGGGGCACCATGGTTTGATCGCCTGGCTGCCAATGTTAAATTCCTTGAAAGGAAAATCTCCTTTAAGTTCAGGGAAAAAGAAATGCATGTATATAGATGCTAAGGAAATGGGTAACACTATCCCCATTGTACATACACCAACTTTCAACAAGTCAATAAAGAGCTCTATTTCCATGTACATGATTTTTGTTAAAGATTCTCAAAATGAACCTAATGCTTTAGAAAAGAAAATGAAAGCAACCAAAAGGAATTAGAGTTATCCATTTTTCTCAAGGGGTTTCAATATGTTTTTATTGACAACATCCCTTGTGAGCTACCTCCTAAACAAGGTAATGATGACCATGCAATTGAACTTCTTCCAGGAAGTTCACCGCCTAACAAACCTCCTTATATAGTTTCTCAAGCTCAACAAGAGGAGATTATGCGGCAAGTGCATGAGTTAGTTGAGAAGGGCATGGTTAGGCCTAGCTCATCTCCATTTTGCTCACCTGTGCTATTAGTTCAAAAGAAAGACGGCACATATCGTATGTGTGTCGACTATAGAGCACTAAATAGGATCACTATCAAGAATAGGTTTCCCGTTCCACGGGTAGAAGACCTATTTGATAAGCTACAAGGATCGACCTACTTCAGTAGGATTGACCTAAAAAGTGGCTATCATAAAATAAGGATAGTTGATCAAGACATTGTAAAGACCGCATTTCGCACCACATTTGGTCTTTACGAATACATTGTCATGCCTTTTGTCTTGACCAATGCACCAGCCACATTCAACCGCTTGATGGAGAAGCTGTTCAGGCCTCATTGGACCTTAACTGGAGTGTTCTTTGATGATATTATCATCTACTCTAATTCATTAGTAGACGAACACAAGCAACACCTCCACGTAATATTTCAAGTTTTAAGAGAGAATAAACTTTATGTTAATCGAAAGAAAAGTGATTTTTTCTTGCAAGAGATTCAGTATTTAGGTCACATTATCTCTCAAGATGGCATCCAAATGGATCCATCAAAATTAGAGGTAATAAAAGGATGGCCTAAACCAAAGAATCTTCATGAGCTAAGAAACTTTATAAGTATGTGTGCATACTATAGACGCTTCATAGAAAAGTTCTCACAAATTGCGGGACCGTTACATGGCCTAACAATGCTTTCGAAAAGCTTAAAGCAAAGCTTATCTCTCAACCTGTGCTTACACTACCGGATCTCTCAAAACCATTTGAGATCCAATGTGATGCTTGTGGTGATTGCCTTGGAGCTGTTTTGCTCCAAGAAGGGCACGCCATAGGCTATGAAAGTCGAAGGCTCGACCCTGTTGAGCAAGCTCTAGGCATATATGAAAAGGAATTCCTTACAGTTCTACATGCCTTAGACTCATGGAAGCACTATTTATTGGGGACTCCTTTCATTCTGCGAACGGATCACCAAAGTCTTAAGTACTTCATGACGCAGACCAAGCTCTCCGACAAACAAATGAGGTGGGCAAATTTCCTTTCGCAATTTCATTTTCATATTGCTCACATTGCTGGCAAGCATAATCAAGTAGTTGATGCACTCTCAAGACGGCCGATAGTGAATGCGGTTTCCATAGCAACTCACAATGATCTATCTTCAATGATAGATGAGTATGCTATTGATCCCGATTTTAGAGATGTGATTTCAGCCCTTGCATTAGGGAAGAAAGAAGAACCATTTACTTTACAAGATGGTTATCTTGTCTATGGCAATAGACTATGCGTAACTCACTACGTGAGAAAGTAATGTATGAATCTCATGCTCCACCTTATGCAGGGCATAGAGGGATTCAATCTACCTTAAAGGGAATTGAAACATATTTCTATTGGCCTACCATGAAAGTGAACATACAAGAGTATGTTTCTAAATGTGTGGTATGCCAAAAGACAAAATTTGATAGAGGGAAGCAACTTGGATTGTTTCAACCCTTGCCAATACCTAATTCACCATGGGAGAGCATATCCATGGATTTTATCTTTGGATTGCCTAAGTCTATCCATGGGAATACGGGAATATGGACGATAGTAGACAGGTCCAGTAAACAAGCTCATTTTATACCTGTCAAAAAGACTATCAAAGCCCATCAAATGGAAACCCTCTTCATTTCACAAATTTTCAAGTACCATGGCTTGGCAATGTCCATAGTGTCGGATAGAGATCCTAGAATGACCAATAATTTCTGGAAGGGTCTCTTTAAGAATTTAAGGACAAGGCTAAACTTCTCTTCGGCCTATCATCCACAAACGGATGGCCAAAGTGAAATAGCTAACCTAACAATTCTCGATCTACTAAAAGCCTATGTAACGGAAGTAGATCAAAGATCCCAATGGGAGAACTACTTACCCTTAGTGGAGTATGCTTACAATAACACTGTACATACTTCCACGGGAAAAGAACCTTTCGAGGTAATTGAGGGAAGATCAAAAAGTCCCTTGCTACTTAAGGTACATGGGAAGATCTTCGTTGTAGATGAGTATAGCCGAGACCTACAAGAATCTTTTCAAAAGATTAAGGATGCTATCTCTATCTCACAACAAAGGCAAAAGACTGCTGCTGACAAGCAGAGAAGATCCCAAGCCTTTCAAGAAAATGATTGGGTCTTATTAATTTTCCAAGGCTCGATTAAGCCACACGATGGGCAAGAATCCTACGGGACACCAAAAGTACTATGCTAAACTAGCAAAAAGGTACTATGGTCCCTTCCAAATTCTTAGGACAATCAATGAGATTGCCTATCAACTCAAGTTGCCCAATCATTGGCTCATACACAATGCTTTCCATGTGAGCCTATTAAAGCCTTACAAAGGAGAGCCACCTCAAGAACCAACTATTGAAGACCCACCGGAGATCGAGGACCAAGAGGAGGTGCTGCAGCCCGAGTCCATTCTCCGACATGAAGACAAGGTACTAAGAGGCAGTAAGACTATACGTTGATGATATCTTATTAAGTTTAAGAATTATCCTTTTGAAGATGCTAGATGGATGCAAGGCATACAATTAAAGGATAACCTAAACCTTGTCAATGCTTACAATGCTTCCCAAGAGTAAGCAAATGTACAAAATGTTAAAAATGAACAAAGTTTTTGTCCTATAATCCTCTCTTTTTCTTTATTGTGTACAAAAATGAAGTAGTATGCATGCTTAGATCAAGTTTGTGGAGACGACGTCTCCCAAACACCAAGTAGAGCTTGTCACTCTACTATGGAAGATTGATAGGACTAATGTGCAGACATGCTTGCGGCAGACTCAGGCTCTCAAGCACCAAATGGACTAGTCATCCATTGTGGAATGATGTCGTACGGTAACATAGGGATCCTCTACCCGCTAAGACAAGGACTCATGAATATGCTTTATCTTCTCTACACCATAGTCGAGGAAGACTATGATTTCAAGAGAGAGGTAATGTCATAATAATCAATATCTAATTCTCCTAAATGATTTTCTCATGTTAAACTGAGTTAAGCTAGCAGACCGGCCACAGTAGGGATCCAAAGGAGGGAAAATAGGGATCCAAATGGGGGGGCCATCTGCAAAAGAGCCATGTGCAACAATGGGCTAAAATACCCTAAGGTTCAGCCCATTAAGACTTACAGAATGCTAAGGTTCCAAAATTCAAAGGTTGTGTCCAAAGGTCAACCATGGCGGAATTGGATGCTTTGTGTGTGTCAAAAAAGTCTTTATAAATCCCTACTTAGGAGGGGGCGAGCCTTGCTTGTAGGGGATGAGAGACAAAGTCACACACACACACACAAGCTCCCTTTACACAAAGGGAATGAGGGACACATGTCAGCTCCCTAGCCTAGATGCCCACAAGGTGTACCCAATTATTGGATGGCCTTGGAGCTGGACCAATGAGAATTAGGCTAGAGTACATCTAGTTTAATAAATTTAAAAAAACCAATGAGAATTAAGCCCTCTAGAAGACTATTGGACAGTCTCCCAAGGGGTCCAACGAGCATTCAGCAGCCCAATGGCTTGCCTGATTCCTATTGGCCAGGAGGCAAAGGGGTCCAATGAGAGTTTAGTTGAATTATTAAATTACCTAAAGCCCACACAAAAGGGGAAAGGGGGACACATGTCAGAAGGCTATCACTTATGCTGCTTAATTGTCATTGTCTAGCCCTAGGGAGGTCCAATGAGAGGGTAGCATGAGAAAATAGCCAGAGGGGTCCACCGAGAGAGAGAGGGGGCTGATTTTTGCAAGGCATTATCACACACACACTCACACAATCTCATGTGTGAAGTAAAGAAGACTCTCTCTCCTTCTCAAGCTTTAATGGAAAGCTTACTACCTGCTCCAAGCTTGTGAGAAGGGAGGCGTACACCAACAACTCTTGGCTTTGTGATGCAAATCCAACCAAGATCCAAGCTTCAATGCATGCTCATCTTCTCTACCATGCTAATTACCAAGCTAAGCTATGCTAATATGAGTGATTATGTGAGGAGATGTACATCTTTCTCGTAAGACTACTAAGCTAAGCTATGCTAATATGAGTGATTATGTAAGGAGATGTACATCTTTCTTGTAAGACTACTCCTTCTTCCTCTCAATCTACTCTCATACCCTGCTAGCTCTCACCATCTTTGAAGGTGTGCGAGGTCTTGGGTCTGAGACCGGGGAGAATTGATGTTGTGTTGGATAAGTGTTTTGCTTAGTGCATGAAGCTTTCATCTTCATTGCACTAGATAGTCTTGAAGGAACACAAAGACTTGTATTGTACAATGTCTCTCTTGATGGGAGAAACCATAATACAATGCCTTTTGGAGGGGGGGGCGGCTCCATGTAAATCCGGTCCTCAACTGTTGTGAATAGCTTAATTTTTCTCTCTTTTGAAAGTACTATTCATGCTATCTAACTAGGTGTTATGCTTTTAGTTGCTCTCTCCACCCAAGCACTCTTGTAATTCTCATTAGAAATCTATGCTAATGAAATGCCCACTATGTTCATGCAAAGTTCCTCTACAAACAAGTTTTTAGTCCATTAAATGTTACATTTGACATCGGCCATCATGTCCATATGTATAAATTTAGAAAAGACAGGGTTCTCAAAATGCGTGCAACATAGTTTGCCAACCCCCTAGTCTGCTAAAGCATTCATGCTCAGCAGTAGACTATGCACAAGCTTAGGTGCAAAGATACATCATGTACAAAGGAATCAGTACCATATAACCTTACCACGATCAAATGGAAGAGTATTATCCCTTGCATCCATGGTGCATACATAATGGAATCCCTCAAATTTACAAGGTTCATGTCATACAAACCAAAAGACCATGGATCAACATTCTCACCACCATGAGATGTATCTCTCACACTATGCCAAGACAAAAAATCCATTGTATCCATGTCACCACGGCTATCCCAACTTTCCAAGCTAAAATACTCTTCAACATCCACACATGCATGTGAGGTTTCCATAAGCTTCCTTACCCTTGACAATGCATGGCACACATATATTTGCATATCTCTCAACTTGCGGATCATCAAAGCCCCAATCAAGACTACCATCACAATCCACATCACTCAAACCAACCTCTTGCTTAAAAATTATAACTAGTAGGAGACTCAATGCCACCAATAACATCATCAACATCACAAACATCATTCTCAGCATCCCAAATGGGTCTGGACACATGCCCACAACTCATCTGGATACCACATCAACTCGTAAGATGGAGGAGCAAAAACACCATCCAGAATGTCAACATGCATGTCATTTGCACCACAAGTAGGAGAATCAATAAGCATGTGATCCAAACACATAGAAGGATGAAAGACCTTGTCTTCACCATGATTTGTATAGTAAAACAAATCAGCCATGTCATTGCTCTTTTTGTCATAAATGCACTCTAAGGTCTTTTCTTTCAGAATATTTCTTACACATAACTCATCATCAATATCTACATCATCAAGAGAGAAAACCTCATCTTCTACGTCTGATTCAACCTCATCATCATCATCACTACTGACAGAGGATCTCTTGTGTGAAATCCATGAAGAAGTAGAAGACTGATTGACATCTTCCAACCATCAGTTTTTTTTCAAGAAATCAACAATTTTCTTCACCCCCAACAAGTCAGTGCAAGCAGCCTCAATGCCCAAACATCTTGGAATGGTACCAATGAACAAGAACTTCTCTTTCTTTGCATCCAAAACCATATCCTCAAGAACCTCTAGCTCCTGCTTTAGAGAGCAAAACCTCATGAAGTGCATGTCTTACTCTGCTATGCTTCTTAGCTTCAACTTATTAATCATATCATTCATCCTCAACAACGCATCACTAACCTTGACCATGGCTTCACTTTTATATATGAACCACCAACACTGAAGGTAGCTTGAAGCAACTCCTCGGTGGCGGCACCAAAACACTATTAACATGTGGGCAACAAGCAAACTAGGAAAGCTCTATAGCGATGTCATCCAAGAGTGTAGAGCGAGCACTACAAGAACACCAAAAGCTTTGGAAAATCCCTTTGAAACACCACAACAAGAGTAGTTCCCTTGGGAATTTTCTGGCCGTCACCCACCCGAGAGACTATTGCACATAGGAGAAAAACCCTACCAAAGCATGGATTTACAGCACACGCCGACAAAGGAAAAAAGTTGTTGCTGATAAGCACCGAAGGGCCTTAATTATCAAAGAAAATGATTGTGTCTTGCTCAAGTTTCCCAAGGCTCGATTGAGGCAAACAACGGGCAAAAATCCTACTGGCCATCAAAAGTATTATGCTAAACTAGCAAATCTTGAAGCCAATCAATGACATCATTTGAGCAAGTGTCCTCCTTTCCCCTTAGAGAGAAAGGGCTTGGAAAATTCTTTAAACATTTAATTAAATAACTAAATGCTCATTGGACCCCTCTTTAGCCTAGCCAATAGGATTCAAGCACCCCATGTGGCTAAGCATACGGAGAACCTGACATGTGTCCTTGTGCTTCTTGAGGAAGGGGTTCCCTTTGGGTGAGTGAGAGATTAAGTCAAACATACTCCTAGCTTTGGGGCTCACCCCCTCTTTTGAAGGAATTTCTTTGACTCAAGCTCCTCAATCATCATTTCCTCCAAGCATGGGAAGCTTCTCAAGCACCTTAGTCAGCAGGTAGAGGCTTAGCATGAGCATGGGTTTACTCTCTCTCATACCCCTAGCTTGTAGGCTTGCCCCCCCCCCCCCCCCCCCCTTGTAGGGTTTCTTGTTAACTTTGGAACACCTTAAGCACAAGGCCAGCTTGGCCAAGGACCTTAGTCATCAAGCATACCTAGCACCTTAATTATTAAACACCAAATGCATGGGCCTAGCTTAAACTAAGGCCCTTGGTCTTAGGACTTTTTACACTAACCTTTGGAGGTCTTTGATGAAGCTAGCTCTAAGGTCTTTAAGCTCCATTAGCTAGCACTGCTCTTTGACATACCATCTCTCATTTGG
This sequence comes from Adiantum capillus-veneris, assembly GCF_014529385.1. NCBI lineage: Eukaryota > Viridiplantae > Streptophyta > Polypodiopsida > Polypodiales > Pteridaceae > Adiantum > Adiantum capillus-veneris. The sequence continues at coordinate 106,648,905 of NC_140935.1, forward strand.
ACCCGTTCACTTTGGCCCCATGTTGAGATAGATCCATAAGCACATGTCTACTATTCTAGCTATTGTTTTTGTTTATTCTCCCACATTAAATGATCAATATAATATGAGAAAATCATTCAGATTAGCTAGATATTAGATTTTATGACATTATCTCTCTCTTGAAACCATAGTTGTCCTCGACTATGAGGCAGAGAAGATAAAGCCACTACAACAAAAAAAGGTGCCATCGATGCATATATCGACGCACCGCGTCGATATATACGTTGATATCTACGTCCCTGTGAATCTGTCGCTATTTGCGTCGATATCAGCGTGGAAAGGCTTTATTTGCGACGCAGATATGGACGCAGTTATAGACGGGTATAGCGACGCAGATATGGACGCATACAGCGACGTAGATATAGACTGATATATAGACGCATATATCGACGACCATAACAGGAAAAAAATTTCTTGGGCAGAGGGCAAGTAGCCTAGCCTGTGCCTAGTGAAAAGATGGACATAGCCACCACAACCAGACTTCCTGCCCTCTGCCCAAGAAAGCGAGCAGCACCAAAATCAACCATGCTCCCGCAGAAATTTCGGCAGAGTTCCCTTCGTTTTTACATAAACTTTTCAAAAAAAGATATCATGTATACGCCTCCTACATGCTATCCATGTAGGATCTCACATGAGATTTAAGGCCAATGACCATAACGAACCATAACCATAACTTAAAAGCATAACCATAACGAACCATAACCATAACTTAAAAGCATAACCATAACTTAAAACCATAACCAACCAATATAACCACTTTGATCATAACTAGAAACAAAATTAACAATAACCATAAGCATAACCAGAAAGTTAAACATAACCATAAACAAAACCTGAACCATAACTATGTCTATACAAGAATAGGAGAAATAACCATGTCTATACAATGACAATGACAATAACCATGAGGGTCAAGATAACAATAACTGTCTGAACAATAATCATAACCATATATATATGTCTATACAAAAGGAGACGCAGAAGCGTGTCTGTGTCTCACAAAGCATATATATGAAATTCGGTCCATTGATGACTAGGCGTCACAACCTGCACATAGGACAACTCACAAAATTAGTATTGATATTACTTCACATATACTTACTTAATTAAATCAACTCACACATATTAACGTCTCACCTCAAGCGATCAGCGAGACTGTAAGGCCGCCCACTCTACGGGCTCTCCTGAAGCATCAAGATCATTCAATACTTCATAGATACCTCTGCAATATCCATCTGACTCCTCTTGACGTGTCGGGGCTCAATGCATCGCAAGATTCTGCGTTTATATAAAAATCAGAGTAATAAGAATACATGATTCATCGCGTTTTAAAAAACGCATAGTTAAGATTGGATTAGAAACTCACAAACTCATAGCGAAAGGTGTCGAAGCCTCCGCTCCCAAGATGAGATGTCCCCCTGGTCATCTGTCGTATCTGCGCGACCTTACGCTGCTGTCTGAACCGCGTGGCCACTGTCCGCTCATCCTCCCTGATCTGCAGCCACGTCTCGTGTGGGATGCCCGAAGGCTTCGGCAAGCCGGTCCTGAAAGCCTTCCAAGCTGCATCTCGTCGATGTTTCACGGTGTCCCGTACAACACCCTTGATCCACCTCCTCGGAACAACATCCAAACCCGGAGCAGGCTGGTACTCTCTCAGGATGGTCTCCTCTATGTAAGTGACTTTGTCCTTTTCCTGTTGATCCCAAGACGTCATAATGCTGGTCAAAAATTGTAGCTCCGCGAGCTGGCGAATCCGCTGTCTCATCTCAGTCCTGACTCTATCCATGTCAACAGAACCATTTGGCCGTATAGTATAGAGCTTGGAGGCACTAGGATCGTGTGCCCCCCAAGGTGTCCGAGGTGTGCCAAGAGGTGTGTTGAGAGGTGTGCCTGGGTAGGATGGGGGTCGTGAGCGAGGAGGGGTCGAAGCATCTGTGGACCCTCCTCCACAGCAACCACCACCTCCACCTGACGATCGTCGAGATTGGCGAGTGCGCATGTGCTGAGGAGATGAGGACGTACCCGCCTCTGCCCCACCCCTAGGTGTCGAAGCGGCCGTGATGGGAGAAGCAGGCATCGTACCCATAGGCATCCCCCCCTAGGCGTCGGACCCTCGGGTGTGAAGCCCGGAGGCATAGTACCGGTGCCTCTGGCTACCCAGTACTAAGAAGCCTCTTCCATCTGAGCAGGCGTCATCCATGTAACGAAGCCCATGAATGCATCTGCACTCATAGAAGCGGGATCTGGAAACTGGTCTGCCATACTAAATTCCTGCATAAAGAAAGTAAAATAAAGCGTCAGAACACAGTTGTTTAAATTAACTTTAAGCTTAATTTTAAATCAACGTCTACACACAAACACTTACAGGCCTAGGCCTCGACGAGTGAGGCATCATCGATAAGATCTTGCACCGTTTCATCATCTATCTCTAATTGCAAACATAACTCTGCCCCAACTCGTTCTGGCAGATTCTCTTCATCCATTGCATCTTCATCTACAAGTGTCAATTCTGGCTCGTCTGCATCATCCCTCGTATATCTGTCAGCTTCCTCTGCCATACCTTTGTCCATCTTATCTAATGTCACAGTAGTATAGACGTCATCTGACTGACTTTCCTCCAGGAGATCTTGCCCTTCAAATTTTTGTTTATTTCTTGGAGCAACCTGAACCACAAACCACCACTGTCACTCTCGAGGGTCCGGTACAAAGACCACTTGCTCGCAATGTTCGGGGAGAGCAAATGTGTCACTCGCATCTGTCCAAACCTTTGTGGAATCTATTTGCACAAGTTTGTTTCCATCTCTGCGTACCATTGCATTGCGACCAGAAGTAATCACCTTGAACCACTTCACATCCAACAAAAACATCTCAAATCGCCTGAAGCTTACTTTCAGGATATCTAACACCAGACCACAGTAATCTAGGTTGCTAGTGCTCTCATTCGTGTCTCTGGCACTAGCCCTGCTCTTTTGCATGAAACTAACCATTACCCCACTATCAAACGTGTTTCTTCTGTTGTCAATTTGTTGTGTTTTGAAATGCTTTCCATGGGACCACATTGCCATGTATGTATGATACTTCCAGTCACATCCAATAGCCAGCTCTTCCTCTTCTAGAGATATGGGTTCTCCGATCTGTCGAGCTGCTCTCACTGTCTTGTCCAACCATGCCATTGTAGGGAATTCAGGTAGAGGAGCCAGATAGTCTGGCAAGGGTAAACCTTTAGCCGTTCGGCTTTGCCTGAAATCCTGTCGCTCCCTATTGCGTCCCTCTTTCTCTTCTTCGTACCCTTCAAGCCATTTTTGCATCGGTGCTGAATTTAGTATACAAAACTTCATGATCTTTTCTTGCATGGCGTCGTTCATTTTCTTCGGCACCCCTTGCCCTTGCAGCTCCTCTCCCACTAGTCTTACATCCTCCTCATCGCTCCACAGTCGAGGCATTTCTGGTTCAGAAACGGATAGAAATTCGATCGTCAATACAAGAGACTCTTGCACCAGCCATCCTTCTGCCATGCTCCCCTCTGGACGTGCTTTTTGGCGAACAAAACCCTTAAGTGTTTTCATGAACCGCTCTAGAAAGAACATCCAACGGTTGTGGACTGTACCTGCCATTGCAACCTCATCTACTACATGGACGAGCAAGTGCATTTGGATAGTTAGGCAGCTCGTGGGTAGATACTTCTCAATCATGCAAACTGCCTCATGGAGTTATCCCTTGCGACTACAATAGATTCCTCCTGTGTCTCCTTGGAAGAGATCCACCGCACTAGCTCTGAAATCTTGTATATGCAGGTCCTCACTTCCTCCGTTAAACACCCCTTGATCGCAATTGGAAGAATGAATTGCAAGAACTTATGCCAGTCGTGCGATTTCAATCCTGACAGTTGATCGTCACGGGTGAATGTTGTCTTGAAACATCGCATATATCCTGTTGGTGTTGGTGCAGCTAAAGTTGGTCCAAGCTAGGGTATGGTCAATGCTATGCCAAGGCAGCATGTGAGTGCAGTGCAGAAGGCTAGGGCAGGTACCAAAGCCCTAGGCAGCCCAAGGATAGCGGAGGTGTATGCTCAAAGTGGTTTTTCAGGTCAAAGATGTGCTGCAAAGAGCCAAGCAGGTGGATGGAGTTTTTTTCCTGAGGTGTGGGTTTTATGTCCTAGAATGTGGTCTTCAGTGTGCTTTCAAGCCGGTCCAGACGGCTCGTCAAACGGAGCCTTGGTGCTCACGATATTGCAGTTTAAAGTTGAAGTGTGTAGCAGATCCCCGACGGACAGGGTAGCTGGGGAGAGGTGGCTCGGGTTGATGTCAGTGTATACATGTGTAGTGCTCGAGTTGCGGAGCATGCCTGTATTTACGGATTGCAGATCGGATCTCTGGATGGCAAGTTATGGCCATTAGAAGATTTTTAGGGGGCCGGGTCTGAGCCCACTTGACCGCATTGGAAAAGGTGCCATCTGGCGTCTTTTGAGCCTTGCCAAGGTTCTCGGTGATAAGTTGTGCTGTGTGGAGTCAGCAGGAAATCGCGGCTCGTGATTTTAAGGCCTCAGCATTGAGTTACAGTGTGGACAAAAAATGGAGCATTTGGCGGTCAAGTATTTGCAGATGCATTAGAAGATTTTCAGGGGGCTGGGTCTGAGCCCACTTCACCGTATTGGAAAAGGTGCCATCTGGCATCTTTTGAGCCTCGCGAAGGTTCTCGGTGATAAGTTGTGATGTGTAGAGTCAGCAGGAAGTCGCGGCTCGTGATTTTAAGGCTTGAGCATTGAGTTACAGTGTGGACAAAAAATGGAGCATTTGGTGGTCAAGTATTTGCAGATGCATTTCCCGGTTTTTTGGCGGCCTCGGGCGGCGAACTTAGAGAAGTCAGAGGGAGGGCAAGTTTATGTGGTACTGACCCGATACAGGGAAGATTTGGTCGGGCTTTGTGGCTCGGTAGTAGGACTTTGGAGCAGTGAAAGGGAGCTTGGGAAGAAGGGCCAAAAAAAGGGAAAAAATGAGTCTTTTATATATTTTTTGAAGAGGTTGAGGGTGCCTTGAACCCATGAGTGCCACGTGGCAGGGAGATAAACCCCATATACGCTAAGGCAAGCCGGAAGTGGAGCGCATATGAGCTGGGACGTGGGCAGCTATTGGTATGCAAGTGAAGAGTGGGGAGCTTGGAGCTCCGTGGTCTGGTGCTTATGGCGCAAGGCGCAGGCGGTGCCAATGGCGCTGTGCTGGGCGGAATGCCGGCAGTTTTGGCAAGCAAGGCGGCGGCACAGGTGGCGCGTCCGCGCGTTGTGTGGAGGCGCCCAACGACCTGGATGGTGACGTGGCACCCGACAAGGGAGTGGTCCCGTGGCCCCGAAAGTTTTGGAGAGGGAGAGAGGAGGCAATAGCGACATCGCTATTGCTCCCCTCCCCCCTTGGGTGTAAGAGGAGTCCCACGTGGGCAGTGAGCAAAGAGGAAGAAGAGATAAGAGCAAGGCCAAGTGGGCCCAAACCAAGGCAGAGGCCATCCAGACAAGCAAAAAAATTGAAACAGGTCCAAGTGAATAAAGCAAGGGCAAGGCTGGACTAAAGTGGCAAAAGAGGAGTTGGATAGGGAGAGAGAGAAGATTAAAGTCAACCTAGTCAAGCAGTGCAAAGCTAAGTCCAAAGAGGGTTAAAAATGAAGGTAAAAGAAAATAAAAAAATAAAAATCCTAGGGGGCAAAAGCGACGTCGCTAATGCCCCCCCCCCCCCCCCCCCAAAGAGCAAAAGAGAGAAAGAGAGAAGATGGAAAAAGGCGGTGCCCCCTTCCCAAGAGATACCAAAAAAAGGTGCCCCATGGACCAATGAAAGTGCAATTTCCCAAATTGAACCCCCCACCCTATAAAAGTCAAAAATTGATCAAATTAGTGGCTTTTTTTTGGCTTGAGGAGCCCGTTGGAAGCCTGCAAAGTGGAGCTCTTTGACAGACGAGCGTGCCTGTCAAAGCCCTTTGTATCTCTCTTGTGTAAACGGCCATGGTGATGGCAGTGTGAGTTTGTATAAGTGTTTGGTGAAGTGCAATCGAGCGGTTGTTGCCTCTCTTGATGTGGTTTCCCCTTCCCCCCTTCTCTTTCTCTTGCTTTCATGGTTCTCTCCGGTTTCGGCTGTGTGGAAGTGTGTGCCCCCCCCGGACCGACAGTGTTGAGTGAGAGAGTGAGATTGAGTGGTTGTGTGCATGTGTAAGGGTGGAGACAGGCCATGGCAACAGGTGTGCGTCGTGTGGTGGTTTTGTGGAGTGTGTGAGCAATGGAGATTGAGCAGGCGGTGGTCTGCTAGTGTGAGTTGTGTGTTTGAAGGTGTTTTCCAAGAGGATAGGGGTGTTGTGAATACCCTGAGCTATAGAGAGGCCCTTGTGTTTGTGTCAGGTGTGTTCCCCCATTCCCCCTCTCCATCTTCTGGTGCCCCCACTGAGCAGTACATTGATGCTCCTAGTTGAAGTCGAAACAGTGATTTTTGTGATGCCAAAGGTGCGACCTTTGAAGAGCAGGTGCTGCTAGTGATGGCTTGGGTAGGATTTCCCATTTTCACTGGGGTTGAAGATGCGGAAACTTGGCTTCAAGACTATGGATTGTTCATGTTGGAAAGAGGTTTATCGAGAGAAGATGGTGCGGTACAGGTGTTCCCGCTCCTGGTTTGTGGTAAAGAAAAGCTATGGTTCGATAGCCTTGGAGATGAAGAAAAGGCAGATTGCGAAGCCCTGGAGGCAGCTTTTTGAAGGAGATTTGTTGTGGATGCACTGCTAGATGAGGTAAAGCGGAAGCTGGATGATTGAAGCAAAGCTTGGAGGGAGATTTTCAAGCGTTCGAGTGGGAGTTCGAAGCCCTTTGGGGGAAGTTGATCAAGGTAACTGCTGCAGAAAATGCCAGTTTTTTGAAATTGTGTAAATTTATGGATTGCCTGCATGAGGAAGTGCGAGATAAGGTGGAAATAGATGGCCCAATGTCGTATGAGGAGGCGGTAGCTCTAGCGAAAGGGCGAACCAAGAAGATTTTGAAGAAGCGTGAGGCTAGGCGGTGTTTGCAAGGTGCAATGATGCCAAAGCAAAGTAATGCGGTGGTAGCCAAGCCAAAGGTGGTGCAAAGAGAAATGCAAATGCGAGGAGAACCAAGGGTTCTTTGGCTGCAAAGAGATGGGATGGTTCCTATGCCGAAGATGCCAGCTAGAGCAGTTCCAATAGTGGAGGAAGTGCAAGTGGTTCCTGAATGGAAAAAGGAAGTGTTGCCAAGTTCGAGTGAAGCTTCCGAAGCTCCATTAAAGTGTGGTAAAGAGCAAGGAGTGCGGTTTGCAGACGAGGTTGAAGCAGTGAAGCTAGAGGAGGTTCCCGAGCTTGAAACCGAAGAGGAGGTTGAATCGAGTGACAGTAGCTCTATGGACGCAGATACGAGTTGGGAGACCGAATCATCCCAATCCAGGTATGATGAGTTCGGCCTCTTACATGTGAGTAGAGAGGCAGTGAATATGTGCGAAGAGCATCATGAAGTGCAAGCCGAGGTGCTTAGTGAAGACCAAATGGAGCGGTCTAGCCCTACAGGTAGTGAACAGCAAGTAAAACTGGTGTGCAGTGCCATGCTAATGGCCATGTTGGTGAAGGTAGCAATAGAGTATGCCATGGTGGTGCAGCAGGTGAAAATTTTTGCTAAAAGGTATAAAGCAGTTGTACCTATGGAAGAGGACGAAGAAGGTGCGGTAGAGAACGAGTTTCTCATGTTGCTCCCATCAACGACGCCACTCTTGTACATGCATAGGATGACATTCGATGCGACCAAGCTGACCTTCGCGCAAGTGATGGCCATCTAGAAGATAACGGTGGTGGCCTTGATAAATTGTCTTTTGAAGAGAGGCAGAATAGTGCACATCCAAAGACTGCCCGCAAATTGGACATGCATTGTATCCCGAAGTTGTTAGCCTTGCATATATTAAAGCATGAATCAAGCCAAGGCAAAGTGCTTGCGAATAGTGAGAATTTTGTAAATCAAGAACCACTACCAGAAGCTTCTCCGTATCCTGGCCAATCATGCATAGTCCACATAAGAAGTCCATGGATCCTTGCATGTTGTTGTCCTACTGGTTCAACCGCATCTGCTATGTCGATCCCATGCCATAACCCCTGGAGGTCGTCAACTAGTGGAGCTAGATAAACATCCATGTTTTTGCTTTGAACTTACCAGGTACAATCAAGCTTAATATCAAATGACCTTTCTTGATGGCAAGCCACGGCGGGAGGTTGTAATTGATAAGGCACACAGGCCAAGTGCTCCATGACGAGCTTCTCAAGCCAAATGGATTGACTCCATCCATTGCCATCCCCAAACGCAAATTGCATGTTTCACTCTTAAAATGTGGCTAGGTATCTTCAATGTGCCTCCAGGCCTTTGAATCAGAAGGCACCCTAAATGTTGCGTCAGTGGATCTATTCGTAGAATTCCACTGCATCAACTTTGCAATGGAACCACAACGAAACATGCTTTTTATCCTAGGAATAATAGGAAAATGTCACAACACTTTAACTGGCACTGTCTTGCCAACTGCATCTTGTTTGTAGAACATTGCTCCGCACTTAGGACACGACAGACAATCTGCGAATTCATTGCGAAAAAGAATGCAATCATTTGGACATGCATGAATCTTGTTGTAGTCCAAGCCAACTGAGGTCAATATTTGCTTTGCATCTGGTCTGGAGGGGGGCATTTCATTGCCAGCCGGGAGAAGTTGCTCCCGCAACAACCTGTTTAAGCCACATTACATTAAAAAGATCTCCAAGCACGTCACCGTTGCAATCAAAAAATCTCTTTTGTAAATTACGTACCTAAACAAAGCAGTGACACTTGCATCTGATCACCCGTACACTGACTGAAGATTCAAAAACGCCAGAAAAGTACGAAGCATCGATATTTTGGCGCCTTCATAAATTGGTTGACGTGCCAACTTCCTCAACATGTCTTCAGGAGATAGGCGCACGGCTTCTGGTGCTGCTTCGTTAGCGTTCTCCTCGCTTGTATGGAAGAAGGCATCTAGCATCTCCTCCATGCCATCATCTTCTGTCTGTAAGTCCTTTTCTGCTTCCATCCTTGGCTCTATATTGGTCGGACCTTCACGCATAATCCTTTTTCTCTCTCTCTCAGATGTAGGTGCTATGTCGCGAAAATCAATGCCCGTTCCGTAGGAGTCGTATCGTAGATTCTGTACAGTTTTTTTAGCAAACTCTCCGTACTTGTGCACATGCTCATTACATATCCTACGCTTGCGCAGGATTTGATACTTGCAGAGCGTGCATGAGCATGCAATCTTTTCCTCCATGTTAGTTGATGATGTTTCCATCTACAATGATTATGAATGTTGTTTTAATATATATACTCCTCACAATGTAAACCACCTCGCATTCTCTAGTCTTGCCCAATCTCCGTACACCTCGGTCCAGAGGTGTACGGAGATCAGGACCACTGGGTCAAAATCTCGTCTTTATTGGTCAAATCCTATATGGGTAGACACATACGTGCACTCCCAGGTGTACATGGCAATGCATGTAGCGGGCAAAACCCCTTTGCCTCTTTTAGTTCCATAGTTTCTTCAACAGCCAATGGCTATCCGTTTCTTCTATCCGTTTGACCTACAGCTTGCCATACGCGCTCTTGACGTTTCTTTAAGACTACCTAATGGACTATGGATGGTTTCAGTAGGCATAGAAGTCATTTCCGAAATCCATTTGCGTTTTTTCGTAGAAAAACGCAACCCGATTTTACCTACGGCTTGTGTATTTGGCGTTAATTCAAACCCATTGACCTACGGCTTGCCATACATGCTCTTGACATTGCTTTAAGACTACTTAATGAACTACGGATGGTTTCGGTAGGCATAGAAGCCATTTCCGAAGTCCGTTTGCGTTTTACCGTAGAAAAACGCAATCGGATTTGACCTACAGCTTGTGTATTTGGCGTTTGTTCTGTCCGTTTGACCTACGGCTTGCCATACGCGCTCTTGACATTGCCTAAAGACTACCTAATCATCTACGGATGGTTTCAGTAGGCATAGAATCCATTTTCGAAGTCTGTTTGCGTTTTTCCATAGAAAAACACAACCGGATTTGACCTACGGCTTGTGTATTTGGCGTTAATTCAAACCCATTGACCTACGGCTTGCCATACATGCTCTTGACATTTCTTTAACACTAGGTTGGTAACCTAACAGGACATAAAAGTGTCCTTTCAGGGTTTTGAAAAAAACCTCCAAAACCATAGTAGATCCACTCGTTTTGTAAAATCCTTTCATGAGGTTATAGTTCAAGGCCTACTACACATGGAAAAAATAAGAAACTTGTAAAATTTCTCATCTTTTGGTCACACCAAGCCTCCAAAGTTGATGGACCAGTGCATTTTCATCAAAACAGTCATTTCTTACGTTTTGTTACATAAAAATAAGATTAGGGATTTTTGTAGGACTTCAGATTAATTCCCTAGTTAGCTTCAAGGGGTTGGTGATCAGAACATATGATTGTTTCTCACTCACTATTTTTTGTTTTGCCAAAATAAATAGGTATAAAAAAGCTGAATTTTTACCATTCTGCAAACCTATCATCAAAGTTTCTATAGCCACGCTCAATACAAATAATATATGCATGTTTTCTTGGTTCCCTATTTTCCTTTATGTTCATAAGGAGCCATGGAGCATGTCAAAAGAATAATACATCTCTTACCAAGGGGAATCTTGGGGACAAACATGAAGTGCTAAATACAGCAAACATGAAAAAACTGGGTTTAACATTATGTGTTGTAGAATCCCATAGAAACTATTCAATATCTAGCCAAATTTGATCCTTATGACTAGATATGGTTACTACCTACAAAATGCATGTAGTTGTCACAAGAAACTAACAATATTGAAAAAGCTATACTTGATATACTAGAATGTTTCGTTTTCTTCTATAATTGAAAAAATCAACCATCGTTGTGTACTATGAAAAATAGGGTATAAGGTGTCCCATAACTCAAGGAATATTAGCTTTATGTTACAATATTCAACATAGAAAATAAAAAATGCATTTGGATATCATGAAATCCACCAAAAAAATCATAGAAGAGCTAAAATTGGCTAAAAAACAGGATTTGACAATTTTTGTGATTTAGTCATAACTTACAACTTTAATATTTTTTTCTCCCTTTGAAGCATCAGGACATGTTGAGGACTACTAAAGATAATTCTCTAGCATTATACACCTCACAAAAATGAATTCTAGAGTGGTATATTTGCAAAAAGTTGAAAAAAAACAAAAACAGGACCCATTTTTTCACACAGTTTAGGTTGTGAAATGTTGTGCAAGGACAAGGTTAAAGATGGAATTGATATTCCAAAAAAATGTCGAGTTTTTTTCAGCTCACGAGACAACTTTCTAGATAGATAGCACCTCAAAATCCATTTTGAAACTCTTGACATAATTCAAGGAAAATGGTCACTTAACAGGACATCAAAGTGTCCCATTACCAACCTAGTGTTAAGACTACTTAATGAATTACGGATGGTTTTGGTAGGCATAGAAGCCATTTTTGAAGTCCGTTTGCGTTTTTCCATAGAAAAACGCAAACGGATTTGACCTACGGCTTGTGTATTTGGCGTTTCTTCTATCCGTTTGACCTATGGCTTGCCATACACGCTCTTGACATTGCCTAAAGACTACCTAATCGTCTACGGATGGTTTTAGTAGGCATAGAATCCATTTCCGAAGTCCGTTTGCGTTTTTTTGTAGAAAACCACAACAAGATTTGACCTACGGCTTGTGTATTTGACGTTTCTTCTTTCCGTTTACGGCTGGCCATACACGGTCTTGACATTGCCTTAAGACTACTTAATGGACTGTGGATGGTTTTGGTGGGCGTAGAATCAGTTTCCAAAGTTCGTTTGCGTTTTTCCGTAGAAATACGCAATCGTATTTGACCTACGGCTTGTGTATTTGGCGTTTCTTCTATCCGTTTGACCAACGGCTTGCCATACGCGCTCTTGACATTGCCTAAAGACTACCTGATGGACTACGCATGGTTTCGGTAGGCATAGAATCAGTTTTCGAAGACCGTCTGCGTTTTTTTGTAGAAAAACGCAACCAGATTTGACCTACAGCTTGTGTATTTGAAGTTTCTTCTGTCTGTTTGACCTACGGCTTGCCATACATGCTCTTGAGATTGCCTTAAGACTACCTAATGGACTATGGATGGTTTCGGTAGGCATAGAAGCCATTTCCGAAGTCCGTTTGCATTTTTCCAGAGAAAAACGCAACCGGATTTGACCTACGGCTTGTGTATTTGGCGTTTCTTCTATTCGTTTGACCTACGGCTTGCCATACGCGCTCTTGACATTGCTGAAGTCATTTTCGAAATCCGTTTGCATTTTTCCGTAGAAAAACGCAACCGGATTTGACCTATGGCTTGTGTATTTGGCGTTAATTCAAACCCATTGACCTACGGCTTGCCATACATGGTCTTGACATTGCTTTAAGACTACTTTATGAACTACGGATGGTTTTGGTAGGCAAAGAAGCCATTTCCGAAGTCTGGTTGCGTTTTTCCGTAAAAAAACGCAACCGGATTTGACCTACGGCTTGTGTATTTGGCGTTTCTTCTATCCGTTTGACCTACGGCTTGCCATACGTGCTCTTGACATTGCCTAAAGACTACCTAATCGTCTACGGATGGTTTCACTAGGCATAGAAGCCATTTCCGAAGTCCGTTTGCGTTTTTTCGTAGAAAAACGCAACCGGATTTGACCTACGGCTTGTGTATTTGACGTTTCTTCTGTCCGTTTAACCTACAGCTTGCCATAGACGCTCTTGACATTACTTTAAGACTACTTAATGAACTAGGGATGGTTTCGGTAGGCATAGAAGCCATTTTTGAAGTCCGTCTGCGTTTTTACGTAGAAAAACGCAATCGGATTTGACTTACGGCTTGTGTATTTGGCGTTTCTTCTATCCGTTTGACCTACGGCTTGCCATACGCACTCTTGACATTGCCTAAAGACTACCTAATGGACTATGGATGGTTTCGGTAGGCATAGAATCAGTTTTCGAAGACCGTCTGCGTTTTTTCGTAGAAAAACGCAACCGAATTTGACCTACGGCTTGTGTATTTGACGTTTCTTCTGTTCGTTTGACCTACGGCTTGCCATACACCCTCTTGACATTTCCTTAAGACTACCTAATGGACTACAAATGGTTTGGTAGACATAGAAACCATTTCCGAAGTCCATTTGCGTTTTTCCATAGAAAAACGCAACCGGATTTGACCTACGACGTAGAAGCCGTTTATGAAGTCCATTTGCGTTTTTTCGTAGAAAAACCCAACCAGACTTCAGAAACGGCTTGTATTTTGAACATTTCTTCTATCCGTTTGACTTACGGCTTGTTATATGCCCCCGCCCAACCTTTTTTGAGGAGGAAGCTTGTCTCTAAGAGCAACGACGGCGCTGTTGTTGCTCCCTAGAGGACTTTCATGTGTAAGGTGAGAGTTGAGCTTCGAATGTATTTTGAGCTGGTCAAATGAAGTCATAGGCTGCATCAGACGATCCAGGTCACTTTGGCTCGACATGCACAACGCCCGGTCAGACTACTGACCATGGAGGAGATTGATGAGATCCGCCAACGACAGATGCTGGATCTCCTATGATCTACCTATCCCAACTAGCTGTTTTAGCCGTTTAGTCCACACCCAGCAGTTTAGGATTCCATAATATATTATTTTTTCATCTTTTTACTCTGACTTTGTATCAGATCCACCACATTGTAACTTTCTTGTCTCATAGGTCACTTTGTCCTTTCGAAGACGTTAATATAACATTTTATTTCATTTCTCTCTTTAATTTTAATTTCCTATGCATAAATTAATTCTCTCTCTCTCTCTCTCTCTCTCTCTCTCTCTCTCTCTCTCTCTCTCTCTCTCTCTCTCTCTCTCTCTCTCTCTCTCTCTCTCTCTCTCTCTCTCTCTCTCTCTCTCTCTCTCTCTCTCTCTCTCTCTCTCTCTCTCTCTCTCTCTCTCTCTCCTACACACACACACACACACACGATGTAGAGAGAGAGAGAGGGTTTGGGCGGGGGGAGAGTGACATAATACCTGCGCAGCAAGTTTCGGCCAAGATTTGAGCAGGCAAAGATGGCCCCTACGCACGTGGGTTTCTCTTTTTTCCCCCAAATTTTTTTGCGTCGCAAACAGCGTCGATATACCCGTGGGATTTTGCGTCGATATACGCGTGGCAATTAATGCCTTTCCACGCATATATCGATGTGCCCTAATTTCGTCGATATATGCGTGGACAGTCATGGCCGTCGATATATGATGCGTCGATATCTTCATGTTATGTTGTAGTGAGCCTTAGTCAGTAGTCAATGTTTCTTAGCGAGTAGAGGTGAAGGAGTACGAGCGGAAGTGCTACGCGAGAGAGAGTGCGAGAAGAAGAGCACGACAATATGGTGAACTCGCTCTACTGTAATGTGTAGAGCATAGTGAGTTCTTATTAGGTTTTTACAAAAGAATATGTGTACATACCTGGCGACCCGCCCAATTACCTGGGCGACCACATTGGGCTTTATACCCCAACAACCTCCCACTTAAAGTCCAATGTGGTACTTTAAGTGTGAGAGAAGCTACTATACAAGCTAATATACAAGAGATGTAGAGAAGTGAAGTACTACCCTACACCTAACTGCTTGCGAAAATGCGCAAAGCTCTCTGAGGGAAGTCCTTTTGTAAGTAGATCAACAGGATTTTCTATGGTGTGAACTTTGACAAGCTGAATTTTCTTATCCTCGAGCATTTCCCTGATGAAATGATACTTCACATCCACATGCTTTGTCTTTGAGTGATAAACTGGATTGCGAGCCAATTGTATAGCACTCTGACTATCACAATATAACACAAGCATCTCTTCTTTGATTCCCAAATCTGTTACTAGTCGATTAAGCCAAATTGATTCTTTGCATGCCTCTGATGCTGCAAAATTTTTAGCCTCTGTAGTAGACTGAGTAACACAATCTTGTAATCTAGAACGCCATGATACTGCTCCACCAGCCAATGTAAAGACATACCCTGACGTAGACCTTCGGTTGTCTAAGTCACCTGCATAATCTGAGTCTGTAAAACCCTTTACACTTAGCTCTTGACTCCCATAGCATATGCGCATACTCTTTGTAGCTTTCAGGTATCTCAATATTCCTTTCACTGCCTCCCAATGTTTCTTGCCTGGGTTTGACATGTATCGACTTACTACTCCCACTGCAAATGCAATGTCTGGGCGAGTAGCAGTCATTGCATACATCAAACTACCCATTGCAGACGCATATGGAATCTTATCCATTTGAGCCTGTTCTTCCTCAGACACAGGACAATCTTGTTTGCTAAGTTTCACATATGGTGGCAATGGAACACTCAATGCCTTTCCCTTCTCCATATTGAAACGTTGCAAAACCTTGTCAATATACTCTGTTTGAGATAACCAAGTCAACTTCTTTGATCTGTCTCTCTCAATGCACATACCAAGTATATGACTTGCCTCACCCATGTCTTTCATGTCAAACGATTTTACCATCTTTGACTTCAAAGCTGAAATTTCTTCCAAGTGCTTGCCAGCAATCAACATGTCATCCACATACAAAATAAGGATCATCCAAATGCCATCCTTAGCTCTCTTTGTATATAGATAGTGATCGAACTCACTACGTTTGTAGCCTTGAGAAAGCATAAACTTGTGGAACTTATGGTACCATGCCCTCGGTGATTGTTTTAAGCCATAAAGACTCTTTAACAACTGGCATACCAAATCTTCCTTGCCTTTCTCAACAAACCCTTCTGGCTGCTGCATGTAAATTTCCACATCTAAATCACCATGCAAGACGTTGTCTTGACATCCATTTGGTGCAACACCAAATCTAATATGGCAACCAATGCAAGAAAGCATCTCAATGTAGTCATCTTGACCACCGGAGAGAAGACTTCATCAAAGTCAATGCCTGGTTCTTGCTTAAAGCCCTTGGCAACAAGCCTTGCTTTGTACTTTGGCTGACTATCATGAGCGGTGATCTTATACCTGTAAACCCATTTACAAGGTAGAGCCTTTTTGCCCTGTGGTAATTTAACTAGCTTCCATGTCTTGTTTTTATGCAGAGCTGTCATCTCTGACTGCATGGCCAATTGCCAATTCCCGGAGTCCTTCATTTGCACTGCTTCCTTGTAACATGAATTCTCATTGCAATCAGTCAACATGACATAGTTCATAGATGGAACAAACCTATCAGGAGGTCGCGTGACACGTCCAGATCTACGCACAATAGGTGGCTCAGGCTCAGCCACAACCTGTGGTTCCACTCTATCCTGTCCTTGCTCCTCTTGAGCCCTGACATTTTGTCTTGCACGTGCAGGTCCATCTTCTTGGAAGAATACTCTTCTAATCTCCTCAACCCTCTCTAGTTTAGAATGATATTTGGCTTCATTAAAGTGAACATCATTTCTACGGATAACCTTTCTGGATTTGGGATCCCAAAGTCTGTACCCCATCTCACCAGAATTACCATAGCCTAGAAAGATGCACTTTCTACTCTTTGGCTCAAGTTTGTTCCTAAATTCCTTTGCAACGTGAGTATATGCCTCACAGCCAAAGACTCTGAGATGCTTGTATGAGGGCACCTTGCCTGACCATACCATCTCTGCCACTAAATCCTTCTGCAAAACCTTGCTAGGAGATCTATTTATAAGATGAACAGCTGTTGATACGGCTTCAGCCCAAAACCCATTCGGCAGCTGTGCATTAGACAACATACTTCTGACCTTCTCTTGTATGGTCCTATTCATCCTCTCAGCAACACCATTTTGAGGAGGATTGTAAGGAGCAGTAAGTTCATGTTTTATACCTTTTGACTCACAAAAGTCCTAAAAGGCCTTTGAAACATACTCTCCACCATTGTCAGTGCGTAAGCATTTAAGCTTCTTGCCACTCTGATTCTCCACAAGTGTCACAAACGTTTTGAAAATACTAAACGCTTCATCCTTGTGCTTGAGAAAGTAAACCCATACTTTCCTCGAGTAATCATCTATAAATGTCATAAAGTAAGAAGCTCCCCCTAGAGATAGGCTAGGCATAGGTCCACACAAATCACTATGAACAAGTGCCAACTGTGTATCTCTTCTACTGCTTCTATGTTTATGTGGCTGTTGTGTTTGCTTACCATACAGACAATGTTCACAGAATTCAAAATCATTAAATGACAAGCCAGGCAAATAACCAGAACGAGACAAGATTTCCATTCCCTTCTTGGACATATGTCCTAACCGGCTATGCCACAAAGAAACGTTCGGCTGCTCGGTTACATTGATTACATTTTTAGAGACATTTGATACATAAATCATGTAAAGTCCTCCCGACTTTACTCCATGTGCTACTGTCATAGAACCCTTGGATATCTTCCACATGTTCTGTCCAAAAGTGGTGACGTAGCCAGCATCATCAAGTAAACCTATCCTGATCAAGCTCTTTGTAATTGCGGGAACATGTCTCACATTCTTCAGCGTGAAAGAAGAGCCATTCTGAAACTTCAATTGAACATCTCCAACACCTAAGATCTCACATGTCTGCCCATTGCCTAGCCGAACATGATCTTTAGTGGTCACATAAGAGGTAAACCACTCCTTGTTTGGAGACACATGAAGTGATGCCCCTGAGTCTATAATCCAATCACTCAGTGCATTTCCATCAGATGCTGTCAGAAGAGCTGAGTCCATTGTATTCTTCAAGAAGTAGATGTCTCCTGACACTAGACTGTCATCCTCTGCAACAGTGTTTGTCACATTTATTTCTTGAATCTTCACTGAGGACTTGTTCTTCTCACCATGGTCTTCAGCTTTCTCTTTGCCTTTTTCTGCTTTCCATTCTCTGCAGTCTCTTTTCATGTGACCCTTCTTGCCACAATGGTAGCATTCTATGTCACTCTTGCCTTTAGCACTGCGGGACTTGCTACGAGACTGATTCCTCTTTCCACCTTTGTACTTTTCTTTGGTCCTTCCCCTAACAACTAAGGCTATTCCTTTGCCTTTGTCCATTGTCTTTCTATTGGTTTCTTCAGTAAGCAGACTTCCTTCTACACCTGCCATGTTCAAACCATCTGGAGGTGCAGAATTACTCAAAGCTGTGCGAAAAGTGTCCCAACTTTCTGGCAATGTGATCAACAGGAACATAGCTCTAACAGGTTCATCAAACTTGACACCTTGAGCTGACAATTGACTATAGATTGTGTTGAATTCATTCAGATAATTGGACATAGGTGTCCCTTCTTTCATCTTCAAGTCAACAAGCTTCTTAAGCCAGTATACTTGTGAAGCTACACTCTGCTTCTCATAAAGATCACCCAGCTTTAACCATGCTTGATAAGCCGACATCTCGTCTGCTACATTGAAGTAAACGCTTTCTGCCAAAGTCAGCATAATGGTAGAAAGTGCCAATTCATCCATTTCGCTCCATTCATCTTCGTCCATATCTTCTGGTTTTATCCCCTTGAGCTTTATAGGTTTTATCTGCTTCTTTTGTACCAACACGTGCCAAATCTGCTTCTTTTACAATGGGAAATTGGTTCCATCCAGCTTCTTGATATTGTAAAGAGCAGTGTCCTGTGATCCAGCCATAGCTACGCTTCACAGTAGTTTACTTTCCTGGGAAAAATTCGGCAGAGTTTCCCCTGTAAACTGACCTCTGAACCAATATCAACCTGTCAAATGAACCAAGAAAGCTTCAGATTCTGCAGAAATTTCGGCAGAGTCTCCTTTGTAAAATGGTTCTGGTGTACTCAAAAACAGCTCAAAAAACCACTATCTCTCTAACACTGTAAGCTATGGGTAAACCTGTCCTGCACCTGTATTGTCTCTCACTGTCCTGTCACTGTCCTGTAAGCATAGACTACGACAATGCCTCAACGGCAGTAAAGCAAAGATGCAATCCCAACTGTCTAACTCACAGTCAATACATCCAAGCTGCCTATCTAAGGGTGCTCGAGGGATCGCTCCAAGACCTGTATCACCGAAAGGATCTCGACATTCGAGAATCCCCCAGCTCAATAAAACCTCACTCGACCCTCAACAAAGGCTGCTGTAAATCTGACAGTACATAGACTTCCCACAAAGTCATACATCCACAAATTTCCCACTATATGTTGTAACCGCTGCGGCGGTTGTTTGCTGCATGACTCACAGCCAGCAAACCCTCAACAGACATACATCATCTCTGACAATACATCCCATGTGGAAGTACCTGCAATGTCAGGATGAAATCTGGAATATCAAGAAGCAAACACAAGCTACCTGATGAACTAGTGGATGTCGCCTACAGTCTGTGTGTAGATGCGCCCGTGTCGTATGTGACACGCCTCCAAGAACTGTGAGCCGTCCTTCGATGTGTAGACAACCACAAATCAACACTCTGGGAGTGTCGATATCCTCAGCACCTGCAGTCGTAGGCCGAAAACCCCAAATTTGCAGAGTCGGATCTGCACCCGTTGAGACCACGTAGTCAAAAATGGCCTGCGCAGAACTTTGTCGACGCCGAACGGTGGCCGAGATGACCTCAGAATGAAATTCTAAGAACACCAAGCCCTTCGGAGCTCACCCACAGGATTTGGGGCCGTGTCTTTGCCTGTCGAATTTCACTCCAATCTGAGCTGGTGACTCTAGCCTCCTGCAGTGCTGCCCCGAGCCTCGATCTGAGCTCTGATACCAGTTGAAGGAGTACGAGAGGAAGTGCGACGCGAGAGAGAGTGCGAGAAGAAGAGCACGACGATATGGTGAACTCGCTCTACTGTAATGTGTAGAGCATAGTGAGTTCTTATTAGGTTTTTACAAAAGAATATGTGTACATACCTGGCGGCCCGCCCACTTACCTGGGCGACCACATTGGGCTTTATACCCCAACAAGAGGATCCCTTTTTACCCTATAAAATCATTCCAAGATGGATGACTAACCCATTTGGAGCTTGGGAGACTTAGCTGCCGCAAGCATGTCTGCTCTTGAGTCCATTTCATTCTCCCAAAGTAGATTGAAAAATTCTACTTGGTGTTTGAGAGACATTGTCATCACAAACATGATTCTAAGCATGCATACTACTTAAATTTGTGCACAATAAAAAGAGAACTAGTCTTATAAGACAAAAACATTGATCTGTAAAAGAAACATTTACATTTTGTTACTCTAACTTATCATTGTAAAGCATTGACAAGGTTCATACTATCCTTAAGCTATATTCCTTGCATCCATCTAGCATCTTCAAAAGGATAATTTTGAACTTAATAAAATATTGTTGGGTAATCTTCCCTTGTCATAGTACCTTGTCTTCATGTCGAAGGATAGATTCGGGTTGTAGCACTTCTTCTTGGTCTTCAATTTCTAGAGGGTCTTCAATAACTGGTTCTCTTGGTGGCTCTCCTTTGTAGGGCTTAAGTAGGCTCACATGAAAAGCATTGTGTATGAGAAAACTTGAGTTAATAATACATGTCATTGATTGGCTTCAAGATTTGATAGTATCCTTTTGCTAGTTTAGCATAATACTTTTGATGGCTTGTAGGAATTTTGCCTGTCGTTTGCCTCAATTGAGCCTTGCAAAACTTGAGGAAGACCCAATCATTCTCTTCGAACATTAAGGCCTTTTGCTTATCAGCAACAGCTTTTTGCCTTTGTTGAGAGATGGATATAGCCTCCTTAACCTTTTGGAAAGATTCTTGTAGGTCACGGTATATCATCTCGAGCAAAGATTTACCCAAGTACTATAAGTAGCAAGGGACTTTTAGGTCTTCCCTCTATGATCTTGAAAGGTGCCTTTCCCATAGTAGTATGGATAGTATTATTGGATGCATACTCTACAAGGGGTAAGTAATTATCCCATTTTCAGCGTTGATCTACTTTTGTAACATAAGTCTTTAGTAGATTGAGAATTGAAAGATTGGCTATCTCACTTTGTCCATCTGTTTGTTGATGATAGGTCGAGGACAAATTAAAACTGTACCTAGATTTTCAAAGAGACCTTTCCAAAAGTTACTGGTCATCTAGGGTCTCTATCTAACAGGATGGATGTTGGCAATCCCTGGTGTTTGAAAATCTGGGGTATGAAGAGGGTTGCTATTTGGTGTGCCGTAATAGTCTTTTGACAAGAATAAAGTTTGCTTGCTTGCTAAACGTGTCGGCTATTGCCCATATTCTTGTATGCCCATGGATAGACTTGGGTAATCCAAAGATAAAATCCATGGATATACTCTTCCATGGTGAATTAGGGATTGGCAATGGTTGGAGTAACCCATGTTGCTTCCCTCTATCATACTTGTTCTAGCTGGTATCCCCTACTAGAAGCATCCATATTTTATTCAATCATTAGGAGGAACCTTTGCAGATTTCGTTCTGGTGCACGACTCACCTTTGTCCATGCTAAGCGAAAACTTCAAGGCTTCAAGCAGGGCTCAAACTTAAACATCCAAAAGTTCAGTTTGACTCTCACTAAGATAACCAGCTTGCCCACCCACTTTGGATGACTATTCTGTGCCCATTTTTTTTATAAAAAAGAAACCTCTTGCAGTGTTCCATCCCCAACTACTCACCTGCAGCCACGCAGGTCCTCTACATGCCCAGCTGCATGCCGCCCCCCTCCTCGGCATCCTTCTGCTCTTGACTCTCCCTGTGCATGCCACCTGCCCCACTCATTTTGAGGGCATCTCGCTTAATTCTTAGCTTTTTTGCAATTAAACCCATCTGTAACCCTCTGTGCATGGCCGCCTCCTCATCTACCCACCGCCCTCATTCCCTGCGCGTCCCCTGCTTGTCTGCCAGCCACCTTCCCTGCACGACTTACTACCGTGATGCCCGATATTTGGCATCGTATCTCTTTTGATCCCGTGCAATTTCCGATTTTCTACGATTGGGTAGCCCCTACTTGGTCTTTTGGCATACCACACATTTTGAAACATACTCTTGTATTTCTAATTTCATGGTAGGGCAATCTCAAGGGGTGCACCTTTAAGAAGTTATTCATATAACGTGCGTTCAAAGGGTATTAAAAAAACCCCTTTAATTACATGCTTAAGGTAATAAAATGACCCCTTTTCCTTCAAAAAGTTACGGGGTTTTCTCTAAAATCAATTAAAAAACCCCTTCTGTTAATATAATCCTGTAAAAATTTTACAATTTTGACAATTAAAAAACCCATTCATTTGAAATCACCTGGTAACTTACATGTCTAAAAGGAGAAAGCCCCGAGAGGCCAATAGAAGTATGTCTCTACTCCTCAAAGAGTAGGTTGAATGCCTCTATGCCCCGCATAGAGAGGAGCATGGGATTCATACATGACATTCTCACGAAGGGAGTGGGTAACACATAGCCTATTGCCATGGAGAAGATCACCATCATGCAAGATGAATGGTTCTTCTTTCTTGCCCAATGCAACATTGTTGGATCAAATCTTATCCCTGCTCTTGCTACTTGAGTGCACTAGTTTCCAACCAAGTTCCAAAGGTTGGATGATTGGTTTCTACCCTTGCTTTTAGTAGCCTCTCTACCAACCACTACACATCTAGGTCCAAACTAGTCGTTTTTTTCTTATTTGGTGGTATTTTTTGTGCTAAAATGTGACAATGTTCCATAGTTTGACTAGTTTGTTTTTATGTTGGTCCCATTCCACAAAGATATCTTCTTGAAGTATTTGCTTTATGACCTTGTGGTTTTTCCCCATTTGGTCACCCCATTCAATAGATTTCTCCACCATCACCCATTCAACAATTGTTGGCTCCTTCATCCCTAAGTATAACATTGGATAGAACCTTGGATAGAACCTAGGCAAAGCTTCAACTAATAGTGTTGTGGCATATAGTAGTGTGGGATTATCTTAGAGTTTTTCTAGACAAGTTTCCAAGAAGTGCACCTCCACCTTGACCAATTCGTACTAGTGCTTTAGCAATTCAATGTATTTGACTAGACACGCCTTCCAAACACTTGTATCATTTTGTTTTGGTAAAATCTCCAAGCTCTATATTTCTTGTTCTAAGCTTGCTCTCTTCAATTCATCTTGCCGTTTGATTCGCTTGATAGCTTGTTTACAATCTTGCATGCATGCAAGATTGTATGCATACTTGGGCCTATCACCCAATAGTAATTCCAAGTCCATCTCCAAGCTTTCCAGGCTAAAGGTGTTCCGCATGGATCCTGGTCCCATTTCCTTTTCTAGAAGAACGTTGGACCACCTCTCTAGTACGTGAACACATGATGGGTGAGGGGTAGGGTGAGGGGTAGCTGGCATTTGGTTTTATCATGAGGGCATTTCCTTCCCAACTTCTTCAAGAAACTTCTGACAATTTGTTTCAATTCTGCTAGTTTCTCCTTGTATATTACCACTTTCTTGGTCAAATTACTCAACTTGGCATCCCTTTTTAATTACTTCAGCTCCTTGGATTCCCCCATTAGTGTTGTTGCAGGCATTATGAGAACCCCGTCTTTTGTAAATTTATACATATGAACATGATTCCCAATGTCAAAAGGGTGTGTAGGCTTTGGTTTTGTGAGGTTTTTATCTTGATTTAGCAAGCACGTGTACATGAACTACAAGTCGCTACTCTAGTTACAGCTGTCGAATTGCTGTAAGTGCCCGTGAGTGAGTTTTTTGAAGTGAGGCTTGTATATAACTTAAAATCATGTACAAACTTTAAAACGTTTAGCAAAACTCCAGAAAATTTTATGTTTGAGCTCGTTGTGCCTTCTTGATGGTTTCTGTTGCATTTTTTGCCCTCGCCCTGCCTACTCTACGTGTAGTCGTGTTGGGACAGCTCCCTGTTTGCATCATTTTTGCATGTAGCGACGTGTAGATTCAAATTTTGTCATCTTCAACTTTCTTCCCAATCATTTTTTGAGCTTTCTCTCAAGATTTAAAGTGCACCAATTGGAGTTGTGCTCTTCAGGTAACGACTAGTTCTCTGCAGGGTTATGGCTATGGCAGCCTAGTGGGAAATTGTGTGCACACAGATTGCGAGGGCATGTATCTATGAATTGTGGAATTGATGTTGAAGTTTTAGTTTTGTGATGTTCAATTGTGAAAGGAGAGTCCCTTGTCTTCATATGCATTGGTCGGCGTGTGCTGTAAATCCATGCTTTGGTAGGGTTTTGCTCCTATGTGACATAGTCTCTTGGGTCGGCAACGGCCAGTAAATTCCCAAGGGGACTACTCTTGTTGGACTTGTGGTGTTTCAAAGGTATTTTCCAAATATTTTGGTGTTCTTGTAGTGCTCTTTCAATGCTCTTGGGTGACATCTCTATAGGTGTTCCAACTTGCTTGTTTCCCACTAGTGTTTTGGTGCTGCCACCGAGGAGTTGCTTCAAGTTACCTTCAGTGTTGGTGGTTCATACATAAAAGAGCATCCATGTTCAAGGTTAGTGATGCGTTTTTTAGGATGCATGATATGATGAATAAGTTGAAGCTGAGCAGCATAGCAGAGTTAGACATGCATTGCATGAGGTTTTGCTCACTAAAGCAGGAGCTAGAGGTTCTTGAGGATATGATTCTGGATGCAACGGAAGAGAGGTTCTTGTTCATTGTTACCGTTCGAGGATGTTTGGGCATTGAGGTTGCTTGCATTGACTTATTGGGTGTGAAGAGAATTGTTGATTCTTGAAGGAAAAAAGATGGTTGGAAGATGTCAATCAGTCTTCTACTTCTTCATGCATTTCACATAAGATCTCCTCTATCACTAGTAATGATGAATGATGATGAGGTTGAGTCAGACGTAGAAGATGAGGTTTTATCTCTTGATTATGTAGATATTAATGAGGAGTTATGTGAAAGCAATATTGTGAAAGAAAATACCTTGGAGTGCATGTATGACAAAGAGAGCAATGACATGGCTGATTTGGTTTCCTATACAAATGCTTGTGAAGACAAGGTTTTTCATACTTCTATGTGTTTGGATCACACGCTTATCGGTTCTCTTGCTTGTGGTGTAAATGACATGCATGTTGACATTCTGGATGATGTTTTTGCTTCTCCATATTATGAGTTGATGTGGTATCCAGATGAGTTGTGGGAATGTCGACCCATTTGGGATGCTGAGAATGATGTTTGTGATGTTGATGATGCTATTGGTGGCATTGAGTCTCCTACTAGTTATGATTTTAATTGTAAGCAAGAGGTTGATTTTAGTGATGTGGATTGTGATAGTAGTCTTGATTGGGGATTTGATGATCTACAAGTTGAGATGAGTGAGGAGATGCAAATCAATGTGGACCATGCATTGTCAAGGGTAAGGAAGCTTATGGAAACCTCACATGCACGTGTGGATGTTGAAGAGGATTGTATCTTGGAAAGTTGGGACAGCCATGATGACATGGATACAATGGATTTTTTGTCTTGGCATAGTGTGAGAGATACATCTCATGGTGGTGAGAATGTTGATCCATGGTCTTTTGGTTTGTATGACATGAACCTTGATGGTGGAGCTCATAGTGATTGATGATTGTCCTTGTAAATTTGAGGGATGCCATTATGTATGCACCATGGATGCAACGGATAATACTTTTCCATTTATTCGTGGTATATTTATATGGTGCCGATACCTTTGGACATGATGTATCTTTGTACATAAGCTTGTGCATAGTCTATTGCTGAGCATGAATGTTTTAGCAGACTGGGGGTTGGCAGACTATGTTGCACGCATTTTGAGAGCCCCGTTTTTTGTAAATTTATACATATAAACATGATGCCCGATGTCAAAAGGGTGTGTGGGCTTTGGTTTTGTGATTTTTTATGCTTGCTTTAGCAAGCACATGTACATGCACTGCAAGTCGCTACTCTAGTGATAACTGTCGGATTGTTGTAAGTGCCCATGAGTGAGTTTTTTGAAGTGAGACTTATATATAACTTAAACTCATGTAAAAACTTAAAAAAGTTTAGAAAAACTCAAGAAAATTTCAGGTTTGAGGTTGTGCCTTCTTGATATTTTCTACTGTATTTTTTGCCCTCGCCTTGCCTACTCTACATGTAGTCGTGCTGGGACAGCTCCCTGTTTGCATCAATTTTGCATGTAGAGGCGTGTAGATTCAAACTTGGTCATCTTTAGCTTTCTCGCCAATCATTTTTCAAGCTTTATCTCAAGATTTAAAGTGCCCCAATTGAAGTTGCGCTCTTCAAGTTACGACTAGTTCTCTGCAGGGTTATGGCTATGGCATCCTAGTGGCAAATTGTGTGTAGACAAATTGGGAGGACATGTATCTATGAATTGTGGAATTGATGTTGAAGTTGTGGGTTTGTGATGTTCAATGGTGAAAGGGAAGGCCCTTGTCTTCATATGCATTGGTCTGAGTGTGCTATAAATCCATGCTTTGGTAGGGTTTTGCTCCTATGTGACATAGTCTCTTGGGTGGGTAACGGCCAGTAAGTAGTTCTCTTTCAACGCTCTTGGGTGACATCGTTGTAGAGGTGTTCCAGTTTTCATGTTTCCCAACATCGTATTAATTAATTTGACAATGAAAGGTTTATTTTTATACCAGGCATCACCTTGATTCCTCTTTATCTACTCTTTAGTTGTCCATTCTCTTACCCTCTCATTTTTGTCCATGGTGTCTTCTTGTGTTTTTTCCTCTGACTTGGATTGCTTGATATTTTGTTGCTTGTTTATCTTTCCCCTTGTTCCTCCTTCCTCCTCATCATCATCATCATTGTTAAAATCTAGTTTGTCTTTATCTTACTCATCCTTATCTTCATTCTTGTGTTGGATGGTTGTCTGCTTTGTTTCCTTCTTGCTCAATTGTTGCAATAGCTCCCAACTATGTTGACTGATCACTTCCATACAATTTGGCTTGAGGCTTTGTAGTTTAGACTATCCACTAGATTCCTTCATCAAGTTGTGTTGTCACGCTCTCAAATATCTTTCTGAGCGTGGGTGACTTGATCCTTCAAGAATTTGATTATTCCCACTAAGTAAACATGGAGCATTTTTTCATACTCAAGAACTTATAAATAACTCAAATAAGAAAGAAGAAACCTACTATTGTTACTAAATTAGCTTTGAGGTTGAATACATATAGAATATTTTGGAGCTTTGTCTAAGTTATATATGCCTCTATTGCCTTTTGGCTATTCTAATTCTAGCCACTAGAATCTAATGACTAGCAGCCATTAGCAATTGTGCAATATTCATTGCTTCCTCCATATCTTGCACAAATCATGTGCCAAGAGATCAAAACCTTCACGATCTAGTTGCACATATCTCAAAATGGGTCCTTGAGAACCCCCGGTGAAAGCTTGTCATGAAGATTTTTTGTCATTACTACGTCTCTTTTGTAGGTTTCTCACAAACTATTGATAGGGTAGCATACTTTCCAGTTACTAATTTGTGTGCTAGCTCTCATCAATTGAGTCAGTGGTCTCAAAAAAGGAATCTCTTTACCCTTTTAGGAGTTATTTATTTTTTGAAGGATATGTAGTATCATGATGTCCCTGTAAGGGGAACTCGAAACTTAATCTACTGGGGGGGGGGGGGGGGGGGGGGGAGAGAGAGAGAGAGAGAGAGAGAGAGAGAGAGAGAGAGAGAGAGAGAGAGAGAGAGAGAGAGAGAGAGAGAGAGAGAGAGAGAGAGAGAAATTTACCTTCCAAATATGTCGATTACAAAGAGTTTAAGGGATCATCTGCATCATATTTTGAAGTTTCTACAGAATAATAAAGAGAAATATAGTGTTTTGTTTTGGCAAAGCAAAGGGCAGATTGCTTTGCTCCCGTTCTTGTGAATCATAGCAATGTTAACACACCACATATGCAAAATGAATACCCAAAACTCCATTGTTCCAATAGAAAAGAAAGCAAGAATATACAGAGTAGTGGATATTTGCAAGGACATGTGTACAAATTAATGTAAATACATGCATTTGAAAGCTTTGTCAATTTGATATTTGGTTTATGATAGACCATGGACCATGTACTAATTGTAAATAGTCAGGTTTGCATGTCGGTAGTCACATACATGTACATACTTGGATAGGGTGTCAGAGCCTTGGATGTGGCAACAAGTGGATTCTTTTTGCTCTAGGGTAGTTTTTTGAGATTTTTATAATGTAAATAATGCAAGTGGGAAGTGTGGATGTGCTCATCTCGCCGTGAAAGTTTGATATGTGCAATAAATGTCTATTTGTAGCCTCTGATACACATCGATACATAAACCACCTTAGAAGTTATCAAAACTAGAATTTTGATATGTGGACATGAATTTTGAGTATCAAGGACCAACCCAAGTGGCAAAATTTGGAGTTTGTCTATTGTTTTTTCCACAAAAAACGCCCATTGGGGGTCAACCTAGCCAAAATAGCCATGAAAAGGTCAAGAAATGGGTCAAAATGGTGTGAAAAGGCCTACTTTTTCCACAACACTCACGGTGCTGCGAGTGTCCAAGTTGGGGGTGTGCTTTCTTAACAAAAGATTAGTATCAAAGGAACTAGGGTTTCTACAAGTGGTTCTACATAGTCCCAACTCTTTGCATCCTTTTTTTGAGAGCGTGGAGGAGTTTTTTTCTCTTCAATCTTGTACTTGGGAGAGTATATGGAGGTTCTAAGGCTTCCATGGATTTTTCTGAGTGAGGATTTGAGGGAGGAAGGTGTGGCTTTGTGCAAGACAATCTAGCTCTATATCAGTGCCACTGAGTCTCTAGGCAGGCAAGGGCTTGTAGTCTGAGAGGTTAGGAACTCAAATTGAGATGGGGGAAGTTTATTATTTGAACTCTTGAGTGGTCTTGTGTGAGGTGAAGAAATTAAGGAGATTTCTTTTTTTGTGTTAAATGTGTGAGGTTGTTGAGTGCAAGGTGTCTTTTGCTCCACCAATGTACACGTATAAATCACGTTTGATTGTAGAATAAGCCTTAGAAGTGTAGGGCCTACCACATGATAAGAGAGAGAGAGAGAGAGAGAGAGAGAGAGAGAGAGAGAGGTTCAACGATCAAACTTGCCATGATTGTCGATGCTTTGGTCAGTGTGAATGCAAAATGTGGTGCCCTCACAAAACCACACAGGGTTCTTGATGACCTTTCTATTAAATTTTTTGTCTGCTGCAGTGAGCTAAGTGAAGGACATGCTTAACATGATTGTGGTAAGCATGCTAGAGGGATCGTGATCAAAGGATTCATAGAGATCAAGGTGAAGTTGATGAATGCAGAGACTCCTCATTGTAAATGAAAAAAAGTGATCCTCCAATACTAGGAGGAGATAATAAGTTTATGGAGAAAGGGCACATATCCTATGGTATATAAAATTGGGTGGGGACAATGCCACCTACCCGCCATACGTGGCACATATGTTTTTATACTTTTTTAAATGGGCAAAACATACAAATAGATAATGTGTTGATCATAACATCTTTTGAAATTCATGTCTACAATTGTTTTTAATTATTGTTGAAATATGGTAACCGAGTCTTATTTTCTCTAAAAATTATGCAGCGTTTGAACATTGAAGGAAGTTTAGCCATATAATTGCAATAAATCCAAGAAAACACGAGCAACGGTAGAAACATGAGCTACATTTTGTAAGCAATCAACACCACCATCTATGCCTCTTGTTGTGTCTTAGAGCGTGTGGATTGTAGGGCATGCAAGACAAGGATAGAGCAAGGATTTCCTTGAATGTTTTTAGAGGATTTGAGTTGTTTGGATATACTACATAATAGATTAGGCTGTGTAGACTGAGGTGGAAAATTTGAGATACATAGTCATGTAGAGGAATAGGTGTCAAATTCAAACGTACAAAGAGGAAAGAGAGTAGCAAAGTTGGGGATTGTTAATCACAAAGTAGCATATTGGTGTTGTGTATAGAAGATTAGGAGGAGGGTTTTGAAGTGAATTTTGGCATGATGTAACAAAGTGGCCGCTTATTGGTAAAAAAAGAGAACAAGTGTACGAGTCAAGAGTATGGGTGCAACCAACAGGTGGTAGACAAGCATATGTAGAGATGTAGCTGAGTGACACCATACTACATGTGCCAAGGTGATGAGTCCAGTGCTAGGGATATTGACTGTGGGATCCCTAAGAAGATAAATGATAGATAAAAGGTTGAGTTTGTTGGTGATGATAGAAAGAAAAGTTCAAGTGGTAGCAAAAGGGCTGATCAAAACACAACGGAAGGGCTAGATAAATGATTGAGTTTGTTGGTGATATAGAAAGGAAAGTTCAAGTGGTAGCCAGAGGGCTAATCAAAACAGAACATATGTGCTAGCAAGATAGAGGACACAATTGCTAGGCTTTTGTCAAATCTAAAATAAAAGCATGATATTTGTGAAAGAAAGAATCTATTTTACAACATTTACAACCATAGGTGCGTTAGAAAATTGTGAAGATCATTTGGAGGGCCTTGTAAGAAATTCTATTTCTTTCTCAAGAAACTTCTCTTAAAATATACTCGCAATTATTGAGTACATGTTCAAAAGGACAACTACACACTCTAAACACAACTTCCACCAATCTTTAAAAACAATCACATTTTCATTCAATGCAAGTGTCTTTTTCATGACGTAGATGTCGCTCCTTTAAAATTGCTTTTGTCATCACTAGTATGAAAAACAATCACAAGATTGTCATCTGAAGATATATTTCAAAGCTTTTGATGCCTCCAGTGTGTCCAAAGTGCCACAAAACCTTAAAAACGACTATCTACATGCCTCGTTTTGACACTTGGAGAAAAATAAAAGTTTAAAAAAACCATTAAAAAGTCATTTTTGGACAATAACGTATAGAGACCGTTTCAAGATTCTTATTTGTGAATTTCTTTGAACGCATATGATTTACATAATTCACACATGGTGACCCTCCCCAATTGTAATCCCTTCCCATATAGGCTACCTTGGACCTTGCTAATAACTTGCATAGTAGAGGATGCCAATGGGTAAAGGACAAGACCCTATATGCTAGCTTATCTTATAGAGATTGTAATATAAGGTAAATATGAGATTTCAAAAAGAGAGAGAGAGAGAGAGAGAGAGAGAGAGGGGGAGAGAGAGAGAGAGCCAAAGTTTTTTTTACAAAGATGTGAACTTTAAGTTGAGAGATAAGCTTTTGTTTGAGCGTCTCAAAAGCTTCTTGCTCTCCTTTCTAGTCCATGCATACTTAACATTATTTTTTGTTAGATCATCTAGTGGACTTGCTATTAATGATTTTGTTTTTGATAAAGCACCTATAGTATGTACACATACCTAAAGCTCCATAACTCATGTAAACTCCTTGGTTTAGGCCACTCTAACTTTGTGGGGTCCATACAGATACCAAATTGAGAGACAATATGACCTAAATACTTCATTTCTTGCAAGAAAATTTCACTTTTTTTATTAATGAAAATATTATTGTCTCTCAAAGCTTGGAAAATTCCTTGGAGCTGTTTCTTGTGCTCCTCGGTGAATTTGGAGTAGATGATTATATCGTCGAAGAATACTCTAGTGAATTTACAATATGATCTGTCTCTATGGGTCTCATGGTTATTTCGAACATTAACTTGTGCATATGCTTCTCAAAAATTATAGGCAAAAACTTATGGAAGAAATAACTATGGGGGCTCAAAATCTCTAGATCTTAAATCTATACTAGTGTTACCATTTATTTCCAACATCATCGTCCTGCGATCATGATAATTTATTGTCCAAATACCTTCAAGGTCACACTGTAAAAGAGGAGTGATGTAGCTCCTCGAATATATATTTTGTAAACATTTTTTGAATTTTTAATAGAGTGGCATGTGTATATAGTGTTGTATGTTTTTCCTTGAGCCCCCAAGGATTTTTTTTCACCCACATTTAGGGACCTTTATTTGAATGGGATTGTTGGATCTATATATAGAGTTTTGTATATATAGAACCATAGCCCTAGGTCCCCACTATATATACACATCTAGTGTGTTAGTTCTACACACCCTTTGGGGCTCTACGTGTAGCATGTCATCTCTCTTTTCTCTCTCCCTCTCTCTCAACTACAATCATCTCTCTTATCTCAGTTAAGGCTCAACAAAACGATCCGTATAAGAGGAAGTATGGTTTCTCTAGCTGGTCCTATGTGGTACCGAATTGAATGAGGTGTTCTTCTCTACAAATTTTCACTTGGGAGAGTATATGGAAATTCTAAGTCTTCCACCATGGATATCTTTGTGCGAGGAATTGAGGAAAGAAGGTGTGGCTTTCTACAAGACAATATGGCCTTGTTTCAGTGCTATTGGGGTTGAGGCTACACCAAAGAGTCCAATAGAGTGGAGCTTAGTGAAGCATTTGCAATGGTTTTAGAGAGGAATTCTATGACTAGAGTTTTGGTGTTTTTGGTGGTCCTTGTTGTGCCTTTTGATGGTAATTGACTGTGATTCAAAGCCTTGATCAACTTGACTCACTTCGTAGTGTTTGCAATTAGATAGTGTCTTATAGTTCAAGAAGTTTTGAGCCCAAATTGAGTTGAGAACCCACGTTTTTCATTGAACCTTAATTTAGGAAAATAAAATAAGGGGATTTCTTGTGTTGTGGGAAGGTGTGAGACTGTGTGAGAGAGTGCATGGTGTCTCCACGAAGACGGTAGACAAAAAGTTCTCCAACACCCCCTTAACGGAGAAGACCATCGCATGCTTCTCTACACCATAATTCAAAGAGGGAAGAGAGAAAACAATAGAAGAAAAAGGCGAGAAAGAGGTCAGTCTCTTCTCCATATTCTTCATCCTCTTCCTCTTCTGAAGAAAGTGATGGTGAAGACAAAGAGGAACAAGGGAAGAAAAAGGCGAGAAAGAGGTCACCCTCTTCTTCATCCTCCTCAATCTCTTCCTCGATAGTTTGCAAAAGAGAAATGTGTTTCAATGGGGCTTAAAAGACCTAAGGTTCGAAATATCATTGTGAGTTGCTATTGTCACAGCATTTACCTTTGGCCGTCGAGAAAGTGCATCGGCCACTTGGATATGCTTGCTTGCAATGTGAAAATATGAAAATTGAATTACGAAAGAAAATTTTCCCACCTCATTTGTTTTTCAGAAAGATAGGTTTGGGTCATTGAGGCTTTGATGATCGGTACATAGAATAAATGGAGTCCCTAGGAGATAACGCTTCCATGTTACTAGGTCAGGTAAGACAGCTAGTAGCTCTTTTCTATAAATTCCTTGTCGAAATTCAATCTCCTACTCTGATATGCTATGGCATTCCCTTCTTGAATTAAAATTGTTCCAAGGCAATTACCACATGTATTGGACCTCAAAGGGATTTGTGAGATCCGATAAAATAAGAGGGTTGAGAGATCAGCTTTTGTTTGAGCGTCTGGAAAGCTTCTTGCTCCTTTCTAGTCCATGCATACTACATTATTTTTTGTTAGATCATATAGTGAACTTGCTATTCATGATTTTGTTTTTGATAAATTACCTATAGTATGAACACATACCTAAAGCTTCATAGCTCATGTAAATTCCTTGGTTTAGGCCATTCTTTAGTTACTTCCAACTTTGTGGGATCCATACGGGTACCAAATTGAGAGATAATATGATCTAAGTATTGGATTTATCGCAATAAAAATTCACTTTTCTTTTGATTAATGAAATTATTATTGTCTCGCAAAGCATGGAAAACTACTTGGAGGTTTTTCTTGTGCTCCTCAGTGAATTTGGAGTAGATGATTATATCATCGAATAATGATGAGATCTGTGTCCATGATTCTCATGATTATTTCTAACATTAACTTGTGCGTATGCTTCTCAAAAATTAAAGGCAAAATCTTATGGAAGAAATAACTATGGGGGACTCAAAGGCTCTAGATCTTAAATCTATACTAGTGTTACCATTTATTTCCAACATCATCGTCCTACGATCATGACAATTTATTGTCCAAAGAACTTTGAGGTCACACTGTGAAAGAGGAGTAATATAGCTCCTCGAATATATATTTTGTAAACATTTTTTGAATTTTTAATAGAGCGGCATGTGTATATAGTGTTGTGGGTTTTCCCTTGAGCCTCCAAGGGTTTTTTTTCACCCAAATTTAGGGACCTTTGTTTGAGTGGGGTTGTTGGATCTATAGATAGATCTTTCTAAATAAAGAAACATATCCCTTGGTCCCTACTATATAAACACATCTAGTGTGTTAGTTCTACACACCCTTTGGGGCTCTACGTGTAGCATGTCATCTCTCTTTTTTCTCTCCCTCTCTCTTATCTATAATCATCTGTCGTGTCTCTACTAAGGTTCAATAACAAGATCAGTATAAGAGGAAGTAGGGTTTCTCCAGGTGGTCCTATGTAGTACCGAATTATTCACATTCTATTTTTGAGGGTGGTGAATCAGGTGCTCTTCTTTACAACGTTTCAGTTGGGAGAGTATATGGAAATTTTAAGTCTTCAATGGATATCTTTGTGCGAGGAATTGAGGAAAGAAGGTGTGGCTTTCTACAAGATAATATGGCCTTGTATCAATGCCATTGGGGTTGAGGCTACACTAAAGAGTCCAACAGAGCGGAGCTTGGTGAAGCATTTGCAATGGTTTGAGAGAGGAATTCTGTGACTAGAGTTTTGGTGTTTCTGGTGGTCCTTGTTGTGCCTTTTGATGGTAGTCGACTGTGATTCCAAGCCTTGATCAACTTGACTCACTTCGTAATGTTGGCAATTAGATAAGGTCTTATAGTTCAAGAAGTTTGGAGCCCAAATTGAGTTGAGAACCCAACGGTTTATAATTGAACCTTAATCGAGGCAAAGTAAATAAGAGGATTTCTTGTGTTGTGTGAATGTGTGAGGTTGTGTGAGTGTTGTGTGAGGTTGTGTGAGTGTGTGCATGGTGTCATTTGCTCCATCAATGTGTGTAAATTACCTGTTTATTACAGGAGAAGCCTTAGAAGTGTAGGTCTAGCCACATGATCAGAGCAGAGTGACAAAGGGGGGGGGGGGGATGTAACGATCGAACATATTGTGGTCATGGATGCTTTGTTCAATGTGCATGTAAAATGTGATGCCCTTAGAAAACCATGCAAGGTTCTTGATGACCTTTTTATTAGAAATGTCATGTATTGTAGCGAGTTGATTGCCAAATATGCCTAACATGGTTGTGGTAAGCATGATAGAGAGATGGTGATCAACGTATTCATGAGAGCAAGGGGAAGTTGATGAATGTAGAGACTTCTCATTGTAAATGAACAAAAAAAAGTGAGCCTTTAACACTAGAGGAGAAGCATGTCGTGACCCTCCAACACTGAAGGAGATAACAAGTTTCTGAGGAAAGGGAAAATATCCTATGGTGCATCAAAATACGGTGAGGACAATGCAACCTCCCGGCCATATGCATATATGGGTTTTTACTTGAGTGTCCGATTACATATTTAGTGTTAAAAAAACTTTCACCATGGCCTCCTCTAATGTATACATAAAAGCGTACATTATGGATAATTGCAATTGTGAACGGCTCGTTGCTTCATCCATAGCTGCACAAAGCATGCATCCTCTTTGTGGCAAAGAGTGGTCCTCTTTGTAGTAAACAATAGAGAAATACATGAAACATCAAGCTTACTAAATCCAGACTCACTTTTGGCCATGCATTCTTCCATGACACCCATTTGCACTTTTGCAAAGAGTCATTCAAGGATCGCTCGGAATGTGATAGACATGGATTATGTTAATTCCTTCCCAACAATCAAGGACATTATTGCAGCTAGGAAAGAGCAAGACCCTATCCACCGGTTTATCTTAGGGAGATGGTCATATCGTATATATGAGAGAGAGAGAGAGAGAGAGAGAGAGAGAGATTGCCAAGTTACTTTTGAAAGAGGTCAACTCCAAAGATAAAACAAAAATAGCAGCGTATGAAACATTTTGATTACGAAAAAAGAGAAATGAGTTAAAAAGCTAGGCGTCCCTATAATTAAATCAAAGATGGAGACTAGGATAACGGCAGTCCGCGGAGGTACCTGCAAAAATCGACACATAATTTTAGCTAAGCAATTTAGCTGGTCGACGAGCGGAGCGGAATTAGTGAACTAACAGAAAGGACGACGTACTTGGGTCGACGACGACAACCATGGCGCGGTCAAAGAAGTTGCAGGGCACAATCTGGCCACGGGAGTTGCGGCGCTGCCAGGAAGAGTTGATGACGTAGGAGGCGTGTGCGAAGGGAGTGTTGGGCTCGAAACAGGCGCCCGTGCCAGATACGATGGGCCCACAGTCGTGCACGATGTCCTCCGCCGCCGCTGCACCCTCCTGGCACAGCTCCTTCATCACGATGTCCGTCAACACCTCGTCCGTCAGGCCTGGACGTGCCACACACCAGTACTGCCCTCCTGCATATTCATAGCGTAAACCTTAATTCATATCGAATCACCACCATTAATTAGTATTATCATACCTGCGGCGTCCCGCGAGCCAAGTCCTACAGCCAACGCCGCCAGCAGGACGACCAGATTTGCGAGCTGCGTCATTGTGCGATATGTGATTGCTAACGCAAGGGCTCACTTGCTATTGCTAGTTTAAAATTCATCCTCTGCCTTCAGGGCCCTCTTATACCAGTTTAAAATTCACGACTGCGGATGTGTCTTGCATGGTTATAGTCTGGATTTTTGAATCATTTTCAATATCAATATAGTATATTGAGGTTGTGAAGCTATGAGCATTTTGACAAGGCAATAGTGTTGACATTCATGCTAGTGGGTTACTTGAGAAGGTCAAGCTTTGCATCTTAAAGGGACTTAGCAGGCTCCCCCATAGGGCTTCTAAAGATGCCTTTTGGGAGGGTGCATTTTGTGTGAGATGCCCCATAGTATGTAGCTAGGTGCCAAAATTTGCTAGTACAATTTCGATGGAGACTCCCATCGTCGTCATTGTCACACCTCAACAAATAAGTTTTCTCCTTCTGCACTTGCAATAGTATGTTATTGATAGCATTGACATGAAGCCATAAATTTTAAAGAATCGCCATGGGGTTGCCATTAGAAGGATACAATTACGTTTTGGCAATTGCAGGTATTGGTTGTACATATTTGGCGTTTAGTGTATTTTTAATTGGCTAAAACTATACAATATGTCAAGCTAGCCTTGAACAATTTCAACCTATAAAATGAGAGAATCACAAGTGCGTTCTTTTCTTCATTGGTTTGACAAAATGTTTTTGGCGAGGCTTGAATTCACACCTAGGGGTGTCGCATCGCAAAAAGATGTTGTCGTAGTCGCTTTAGAGAACGATTGCTCAGGCTCTCTTGTGATCTTAGCTTCTTTTTAATTTTCCTTTTTGTTGTTTACTTACGTTAGCAACAATATACAAATTTATTGAAGGGTCCTCTATGTCAAAGAGGGCCCTGCATGACGGCTGCATCTTGCACGGCCTTTAAGGGGTATATGGAAGAGCCCTCTTAGAAGAAAATAAAACAAGATAATGATCACACCATGGCATCACAATAATTACTCGCAAAGTTTTGTCAAAGACTTGCACTTCCAAGATCAACCATGCCATATATGTTGTGTGTATACATGCTAAATTTTGATGCATCTTTTTTTACTTTGAGAGATTTTTTAAAATATAGCTAGCATAGCTATGATCCTACATATGATGAGAGATTAGTGAAGCTACAAGCTTGTAGTGTCCTGTTTAGATGAGAATGAAACTTGATCAAATAGTTACTCTCACAAGTCATACCGTACTACCTTGTAGAGGTACTGCTATGATTATCCATGGAGGAGAGGACACATAAAACATGCCTTTCAATACCTTTTGATGATGATAAAAAATTCAAAATTGGAAGCGTAATTTGTATTACAATGTGAAATACCTAGGGGGTCCATTCTTACAAAACAACATATTAACCGTATAGTTGTGGAGACTAGCCATCTTGCACATCCTCCAATTCTGTATTCTACTTGCACTAATAGTTCCCCTGTTATAAGTGTTGCAACTTATACAATTACTGTTCGCAAAACAAACTGCGACCTTTATTGTTGCAACCATAGCTGTAGTATTAGAAAAAACTATAACTTTGTCCTTTAGTTTTTGTAAAAAAACTACAAACCTAGTGCTTCATCCAACATTTCAATGAAAAAGACTATTAGCAACACTTTGTCACTTTGATCCAATAATTTTAATATCCAAAAATGTAGTAAAATTGCCAAAAAGATTTATATTCAATTGTATTCAATAAATGTGCTTGGATTTACAAAACAACATAATCACTTTAACTAATCTTTATAATAATAGTATTGTTTCAAGCATTCACCTCAGTAGGCGTTTGTAGTAGGAACTTTGTTGCCCTTTGGGGCTGGAGCATGGGAGGCCATAGGTGCGAGCTTCACATCATCTTTGTTGGAAATGAAGGTGAACATTTTGGTGCATAGCATATGCACCAAGCATGCAAGAACATCCTTGCACAAGGTGATGCCCACCATTACAAAATAGAGGCTTCTATTTTTCACTGTGGCAAGCTGAAGTGATAGAGTGAGTATAATTTGTTGAGTAAATCAGGGTGTTCCTCAAGAAAAAGAGCAAGAGATTGGGGGGTTATCTTAGGGGGTTACCAGGGAGGCAAGGGTTTGCTAGTAACCTTGGTCAACTTATTTTGAGATCTCTCTAGAGCATTAACGAGCTTTGTAGCTTTCAAATTATGCAAAGCAAAGGGCATCATTCTTGGATCCCCCCTTGTCAATCAAAGAAATGTTAGCACACCCCATATGCAAAATAAAAACCCAAAACTACTAATGTGCTGATAGAAAAGAAAGCAAGAATATACATAGAACTGGAAATGTGCATGGAAATGTGTATGAATAAATGTAAATACATGCCTTTGGAAGCTTTTTAGATTTGATATTTGGTTTCAAATACAATGGACCGGGGATGGACCATGTACACATTGTGAATAGTTAGGTTTGTGTGTCGAGAGTCACACACATATTTTACATACCTGGACAAGCTGTCGGAG
Source organism: Adiantum capillus-veneris (assembly GCF_014529385.1). Classification (NCBI taxonomy): domain Eukaryota; kingdom Viridiplantae; phylum Streptophyta; class Polypodiopsida; order Polypodiales; family Pteridaceae; genus Adiantum; species Adiantum capillus-veneris. Next base: position 106,687,852 of record NC_140935.1, read on the forward strand.
GCTTGGATGTGGTGATATGTGGCTTGTTCTGGCTCTAGGGTATTTTTTTGAGAATTTTTGAATGTATATAATGCAAGTGGCAAGTGTGGATATGCTCATCACAGGAGATGCGATCTACACTAGAGTGGAGACTCTTGTAGGATACCATTTGGTAGGATCAAAATCTAGGATATGGACTTGCAAACCATCGTGAAGGTGAAGGAGATCCCCAAAATGATGAGAAAATCTCCATACCTCATAGAAAACTACATGATTCTCAAAGGGGTATCTCCAAAAGCATGTCAGGAAGATGGATCACCTTGAGAACAACCTGAAAAACTCCAGTTGTGACCTCTCCTTCTCCAACTTCAGGCTAGGAGGCATTCTTGTCATTGTTTTGATCATCCTCTTTTGCTTTTTGTAATTGCTTAGTTTTGTTGGATGAAATTGTTGCTCGCAGTTATTCTATAGAAATTCTGAAGTAAAGCATATTCTAAACAAAATCACTTTTGGTGGGTATTATAGATGAAATTGTGGATGGCAGCTACTCTATAATATTTTTGAAGTAAACCTAATTCTAACTCCTATAGAGGCTCATCTAAGATTTGATTTTTTGCATCTGTCAACTTTTAAAACCTGTTTATAAATTTTCCACATGTAGTTTTTTGAATCTCTTGTGGTGATCAAATGGTCTTTCCTTCCATTTTGTTCCTGCCTGCTAATACTTTTGTACTTGCAGCTATGAACTATAAGGCCCTTTTTATTTGTGGCATTGATAAAGCTTTATGCTAGCCTCTATGGATGTTTTGTGATGGCTTTGGGCCTTGTTTGCTGTTGTGTCTAGACTTCACAGGAATTGTATGACCAATGGTTTTGATTAGTCTTTGAGTATGCTGCAAGGAGTCTTGTGCTCTTTGGGCCTTTCCCTCATTTTCAAATCTAAATTGTTAAGGTCTTTTTATCAATAGAGAAATTTCTACATGGTGATGGATTTTTAGACTTGAACTACTTTTTTTTTTTTGGTCAACATCACATGCCAACTCTAATGTACAGTTTATGATAATTTTTTGAGGCCCTCGTTTTGTGTTGAGTTGGGACCCTACTTTTCCATTCTACATAGTTTTATCAGTGTTCTACTCCTTTTGATGCTTAGTCTGCATTGGGCTTGTTAGTTTTGATCCTCGAATCATTTCTTGTGTCTTGCTCTTGTTCTCTCATCTACTGATATTCTTAACATGGTATCAAAGTAGTGGCCATATCCAACCAATCAAATACCTTGTAGATTTCATCACAAGGAAGATGGATAAAATGTCTTTGCATCAACTATGTTAATTTCATTGTCCTTTTGTTTATTGCTCATTCCTATTTGCTTCAATAGCAAATAAAGTTTCATGATTTTTCTATTTTTATTGTTCATTCCTTTTTTTGTTATGGATCATTCCTATTTGCTTCAATAGCAAGGAAAGTTTTTGATTTTGCTAGTTTTCTACTCTTTAGATGATAAAATAGAGGTTGAGTGAGCATTGTTGTCCAAGAATTGATCATGATGTACAAATTTTTTGTTCAGTGTGCTTAATAAATTGATTAATAAGAACTAATCTTGCAACAAGGCTATATGTATAAAATAAAAATATAACGGTACTTCTTGCTTAAATTTTCCTTCATGAGCTAGGGTGGTGTTGCCAAAGAACTCAGCATCACATATTATGTCATTGATAATTTTCACATGGCCAAATTGGACATGCAGAAGGGATTTGATGGTCAGGAGGGATTTTATGTACAAATCGGAACTTCTATCCTATCACAGACAAGTTGGTGCTAGCAACGGTGGCTAACACATGCTACACTAATTATGCACCAAGCTAGGGATGTGCTATGGATGTACACAATATTTCCTATCTACATTGTATAAGGTCTTGATCGTGTAGGAGTTCCAACTTGTATAAGCTAGAGGGCTCAACTTAATCTTATAATAGAAAGGCTTGGATTCCATGCCTTTATAAGAAGCCCTTTTATGCAAAGAGGATTCATTCTTGAGTATTCATTCTTGAGAGCTCACTCTTGAGTGTTCACTTTATGGATGGCCTAGCCTTGAACTTAATGCCCATGCTTAGAAGGCTAGTGCTAATCCTTTGTAATTAGGAAAGCTCTTCTTGGTTAAATTAATCTCTATTTTTCTCATTAGTCTTGTCTTCTCTACATTTCATTATGTCATGAAGTAGTTTTACACTCTCAAACTTCCCAGGCAGGTCGAGGGTGCCCACACCTCCCACTTGCATTATTTACATTCCAAAACACTAAAACACATTCCCTTAGGACCACATTCAAGGCTTTGATTACTTTGTCCAGGCACGTGCATGTGCCCGATCATTGGCATGCGACATGACTATTTACCATATATACATCATTTTCCATACTTGAAACCAAAAATCACATTAGAAAACCTTCCAAATGCATGTGAAAACCTCTTTATATACACAGTTCCCTGCATATACCCACTACTATGTACAGACAAAATGTGGTTTATCATCATTGCCCAACCCCAAGTTGGGAATTTATGCTCAACACTTGCATCAAACTGTGACAAAAACCTATAAAAGTGGTTGCAAACATCCTCCTGGATCATATGGAAATTCATCCACTTGCATAGCACCACCCATGTAGCCAAGCATGCCACTCACACCAAATGCAAAAGCATCTAATTTCTTTCCAGAATGACACCACCAACCTGGATCCCAATAATAATTTGAATTTCTCCAAGGTTGGCACATGCCATGTTGTACCACACTTTGTTCTAATTAGACGAACCCACAAATACCTTAAAATGCATCTCATAACTAGAGCCCATTCGATTGAAAACCATATATCCCACATTATCTTTCTGATGCATTGACCTCTCTTCATTCCCCACGCCCAAGAGATCATCACTCGAAGCATTAATAACTCCATTCCAAAATTGAAAAGGCTCTTCAAAAACACTATCATCAGCATCCTCTTCTTCCACATAAGGAATCTTCCACTTGAAAAGCTGGAAATATGCATACAAAGCCACACAAGACATCATAACCAATTCTTCATCATGCCAAATTTCCCTAGGACTCACCGACTGCCAAGCAGGATCTTCACAGATAAAGGGATATGGCCCATCCATACATTGAGGCATGTGAAATGCATCCACCAAATCATCATACAAGAAAAAGATCACTTTAACCTCCTTGTCTACCCCATCCTCAAGAAGTTTATACTGAGCAACCACATGGCACGTATCATCACGAACATCCCTTGGAGATGGCACTAGCATCAAATCCCTGCATACATAGAACTTATTCTATCACCTTCATGACCCAATACCTTTGCATCACAACCACTAGAGGGTTTCCCAACCCCTAGCTTTGGTAAAGCACATGGAACCAAGGTCACATCAACCATCATAGCATCATCCTCTCCTGCATCATCTTTACTTGAAGTGAAAACTCCATGACCATAGCCTAATATCTCATTGTCAATGCAAGCATCTATGTCATATTGCTGCAAAGCCCCTTCCCAAAATATACATTGCTCTTTATGCAAGGCTACCATGTATTTCAATGGATCTAGTGCCTCTATGTCATCATCGCACCAGCTCTCACAAACATAAATTTTGTCACCATCATAGGTTACCTCATCCTTGTCAATTTAACTCTCATCATATTCACTTCCCGTGCTAGTTTTCAAACTTTCACATTCATCTACTGCGTCCTTGCCAATTTTCAACATAGGCATGTGTATGGTCTCCGAAGTTTCTTCACATACTTTGTTTGCATCAACTTTGCACATATGGGCATTCGTACCTATCTCCAAACTGTTATCCTTGCAAGTATGAGCATCTACAATCATGACTCTATGCACATAAAGGTCATCCACACTATCCATACTAGGTATTGACAAAGGGTACTTCATGCCTGTACACATAGCTTTCTCTCTTTTTGTAGCGTTACTTTCAAATGCTTCACACATGGAATTGGGCTCTTTCTCTTGCACTTTCCCTTTAAGGACTCATCATAACAAACTTGTGAATACCTGTATCTTTGGCTATTTGTAAAACCAGAATAGAACTCCCCTTTAGACATGGCTTCCACGTGCAAAAGAGCATCTCTCCACACTCTCCAAGCATCATAAAATCTAGACCAAGATTTTGCAGCAAACTCAAACTAGTGACCTATTTCCATGCATCTTGGTGAGGAATCACCTTCTTGAACCACTTCAAAAAGCATCTCTTAAGCATGTCCCAATTGCCCTTCTCATCTTGTGACAAGCCCTCATACTATTCTCTTGCATTACCTCTGACCACCAGATTGATACCTGCAAGCTTTTGTACCTCACTTGGAACTGCACGGCATAAACATGTCAAGTCGAGCTCATATGATGCAAGCCAATAGTCTGCATCCTCACAACATGTGAAAATAGATATTTGGAATGGCACCATCATATTGAAATTCCCTTCAACACAAAAAAATGTGGATACATCACTGCTCGAATTTCAATTTTTGAGTGCACAATCAACAATTCTCGCTCCCCATCGGGATCCCCAAAGGATGATGGAGCAAAAAATGCCGTGCGCACACTCACACACCCAGACATCTCAACACAACACAAGGAATTTACTTAACTTACAATTCACACACACCACCACTCAAGATCTCAATAAAGGTACTACCCACAAGCTCAATTCAAACTCCAAACACCTCGACCTACAAGCCCTTGCCTGCCCGCTGACACTACAAGGTGAGTCGAGTTGATCAACACTTGAAATTGATGGTGACCAAAATATACAAGAAAAACCATAAAAATATCCAAAAATGTAGTCACAAAAGGCCTCTCTCAAATCATTGTAAATCCTTCACCAAACTCCACTCTGTTGGACTCTTTGGAGTAGCCTCAACCCTAATGGCACAGATAGAGGGCCAAATAGTCTTGCAGAAAGCCTCACCTTCTTTCCTCAATTCTTCGCACACACACATCCATGGAAACCTAAAAATTTCCATAGACTCTCCCAAGTGCAAAATCAAAGAGAAAAGCTCTCATTCACTCCTCCACACACTTGGAAACAAGACGCGAATGCAACGAGACTGCACTAGACCACCTGTAGGAACCCTGCTTCCTCCCACACAGAGAAGTGAAAGTGCTGATATTGTACTCCAAGAGTTTTCTCTCAGCCTGGAACATCACGAATTTGAAGCCTTTTCACACTATATTTGACCATTTTTTGACTTTTCTAGGCCTAGTTTTTTGGCTAGTTTTGACCCTCGGCGGGCATTTTTCACACGATAAATACCAAACGGACTTCAAAATCCACCAAATCTTGTAGACTTGGTCCTTGATACCCAGAACATATTTCCAAATACCCACTTTCCACTTTTGACCACTTCTATGGCGGTGCACGCATCACTACATATCAGGCGCCGCAAATAGACAGTTACTGCTTGTGCCAAACTTCTCGGTCAAGTCGAGGGTGCCCAAACCTCCCACTTGCATTATTTACATTCTAGAATGCTTAAACACACTAGACCAAAATAAGCCAATTGGGACCACATCCAAGGCTTTGATACCTTGTCCAGACACGTGCGTGTGCCCGAACGTTGGCACGCAACATGACTATTTGCCATTACTTGAAACCAAATATCACATTAGAAAACCTTCCAAATGCGTGTGAAAACCTCTTTACATACGTATTTCCATTCATATACCCACTACTATGTATAGACAAAAGTGGTTTATCACCGCTTATATTATCGCGCATATTGCTGCGCATATTACCTCGTATATTGCCGCGTACATTGTCACCATACATAATTTAAAAAACAAAGATGCTCATTTGGTTCATCCAATTTGGATGACCCAGATGCGTATATTTATTGTTGACCTGCATAAAGTTATCAGATCTATGACTATCTTCTTCAAGCACATAGTTCACATCATCAAATATTGGTCGCTTCTTCTTAATACTCTATTCTCACAAGGGAGCTCTATTTATTTTAGGGGGTTTGTATACTCATCGTTGACATTGAAGAGTGAGCCAAGTCAACCAATAATTTGGTAGCTGATGCAGTTGAAGATTGACGTAAAGAATCTCTATGCATGATCGTTAATTCTAGTACTAGGAGCAGACTTATAACCTTTAGAATAAACATCATATTTGACACTTTGTAGCATTGTCAAATTTCCATTGCCATGTTTGTGCCAATTGCCTCATACAAGCTAATTTCCTCCTTTGTGAAGGTGGTCTCTACTTCCACCTCTTTGTTATTGACCTTGATTTCCATATGTTCCATCTCTTCCTTTTTTGGTTCTCCACTGTGGTGATTTGAGCCTCGAGGGCCACGAGTCTATGCTTTAGCTCTACCCCTTGAGATGAGGCTTGAGGGGCCACACGATAGGCACATGCTTCCTATGAAGAGACTGAAAGAATCACTGCTAGAGAGCCACGAGCAGCTCAAATAGAGTCAAAGTTGATGCTCAAGATGAGTATCAGAATTGAGGGCAGCTCGGGTAGAGTCAAGGTCGAGCACGTCGAACAAAGTCGGGGCTGTGGGTAGCTCAGACAAAGTTGAAATCATGGTAATGATTAGATTTTTGGGCAAGGAAATGTTGGTTGGGAGGGCAAGGTTGTGTTAACGCTCTCCCACAAGGTAGCCCCTCGTCTAGGGGGAGATTGAGGACAACGCAAAAAAGAGAAGTCTAGGGTTGCAATGTTGCACAAAGAGAGAGAGAAAGAGAGAGAGAAAGATACCTAATTTTCATATATATCCTCTCTTTACCCTCTAAACATAGATAGAGCAATAAATAAAGGTAAATCTTTACACTCTCTCTAGTCCCTCTATCTATCTCTACACTCTATGTATCCTCCGTCTCTCTATCTGCTCCCTCTACCTACACTATCCACACCTATCTCTAAACACTACCCTTCCTAAATCCTAACCTTATTTGTCTACCCTCTACTTAATTTCTATCTACACTCTCTACATATCCTCCCTCTCTACCTAAACTCTAGACCGTCTTTATCTACTCTATCCACATCTATCTCTACACTCTATGTATCCTCCGTCTCTCTATCTGCTCCCTCTACCTACACTATCCACACCTATCTCTAAACACTACCCTTCCTAAATCCTAACCTTATTTGTCTACCCTCTACTTAATTTCTATCTACACTCTCTACATATCCTCCCTCTCTACCTAAACTCTAGACCGTCTTTATCTACTCTATCCACATCTCTCTCTACACCATAATCTTTTCCTGCATCATAATCTTATTTGTCTACTCTCTACCGAATCTCTATATCTACCCTCTCTCTACCCTCTAAACGTAGAGAGAGTGCTAAATAGAGATAAATATCTACACTCTCTCAGTCCCTATGTCTATCTCTACGCTCTATGTATCCTGCATCTCTCTATCTACTCCCTCTAGTACATCCTAACCTCTCTCTGCTCTGCCTCCACATCCTAACCTCTATCCACCTCTCTCTCTCTCTCTCTCTCTCTCTCTCTCTCTCTCTCTCTCTCTCTCTCTCTCTCTCTCTCTCTCTCTCTCTCTCTCTCTCTAAGATTGTCATCTCTTGTAAAAGTTGTTTTCAAACACCGCATGCACCCACTGGGAGTCTTGAATGAAAATATAGTCTTCTTCACTTGTTTCTCTTTTGCACGACTCAAAACCCATGGACCTTTTGGTATAGAAAACTTTCCATTGGGTTTAAGTCGAGGCCACATCTCTGGCATTCGACCCACAGCCTATAGGTCATCTCTTTGGGCCTTGCTCTCCCATTTTCCAGTGATGTTTTTCCATATGATCTCCCCCATATTCTTGAAGATGTGCGTTGGGTCGAGAAAATGATTAATTAGCAGGTCACTCCAGTATGGGAGCTCATGGAAAATAGAAAGTCTTTTCATTCCGGGTGGCATGAAATCTCCCCTCTCCAACCACATGTTTTTCCAATCTTTTGCTTTCGGTGGATGCATGTCACGTTTGCATATGTTTGGTCCATGTAGTTCATGTCCTTGCTCGATTAAGGCACACGACGGCCAAGAATCCTACGGGCCACCAAAAGTACTATGCTAAACTAGCAAAAAGGTACTATGGTCCCTTTCAGATTCTTAGGCCAATCAATGAGATGGCCTATCAACTCAAGTTGCCCAATCATTGGGTCATACACAATGCTTTCCATGTGAGCCTATTAAAGCCTTACAAAGGAGAGCCACCTCAAGAACCAACTATTGAAGACCCACCGGAGATCGAGGACCAAGAGGAGGTGCTGCAGCCCGAGTCCATTCTCCGACATGAAGACAAGGTATTAAGAGGCGGTAAGACTATCCGACAATATCTTATTAAGTTTAAGAATTATCCTTTTGAAGATGCTAGATGGCTACAAGGCATACAATTAAAGGATAACCTAAACCTTGTCAAGGCTTACAATGCTTCCCAAGAGTAAGAAAATGTACAAAATGTTAAAAATGAAACAAAGTTTTTTTGTCTTATAAGACTCTCTTTTTCTTTATTGTGCACAAAAATGAAGTAGTATGCATGCTTAGATCAAGTTTGCGGAGATGACATCTCCCAAACACCAAGTAGAGCTTGTAACTCTACTATGGAAGACTGATAGGACTAATGTGCAGATATGCTTGCAGCAGCCTCAGGCTCTCAAGCGCCAAATGGACTAGTCATCCATTGTGGAATGATGTCGTAGGGTAACATAGGGATCCTCTACCCGCTAAGAAAAGGACTCATGAATATGCTTTATCTTCTCTACACCATAGTCGAGGACGACTATGATTTCAAGAGAGAGGTAATGTCATAATAATCAATATCTACTTCTCCTAAATGATTTTCTCATATTAAACTGATCATTTAATGTGGGGAAGTGCCAGGGGAGAAAAAGCTAGAATATTGGTTAAGCTAGCAGACCGGCCACAGTAGGGATCCAAAGGAGGGAAAATAGGGATCCAAAGGGGGGGCCATCTGCAAAAGAGCCATGTGCAACAATGGGCTAAAAAGACCCTAAGGTTCAGCCCATTAAGACTTCCAAAATGCTAAGGTTCCAAAATTCAAAGGTTGTGTCCAAAGGTCAACCCTAGGGGAAATTGGATGCTTTGTGTGTACCAAGAAAGTCTTTGCAATCCCTACATGGGAGGGGGCGAGCCCTTCTTCTAGGGTATGAGAGATAAAGTCACACACACACACACACAGGCTCCCTTTACACAAAGGGAATGAGGGACACATGTCAGCTCCCTAGGCCAGATGCCCACAAGGTGTACCCAATTCCTATTGGATGGCCTTAGAGGTGGACCAATGAGAATTAGGCTTGAGTAAATCTAGTGTAATTAATTTAAAAACACTTAATAAAAGAACCAATGAGAATTAAGTCTCCTAGAAGACTATTGGGCAGTCTCCCAAGGGGTCCAATGAGCATTCAGGAGCCCAATGGCTTGCCTGATTCCTATTGGCCAGGAGGCAAAGGGGTCCAATGAGAGTTTAGTTTAATTATTAAATTACCTAAAGCTCTCACAAAAGGGGAAAGGGGGACACATGTCAAAAGGCTATCACTTATGCTGCTTAATAGTCATTGGCTTGACTTGGGGAGGGCCAATGAGGCTGGAGCAAGAGAAAATAGCAAGAGGGCTCACCCAAGAGAGAGAGAGGGGGCTGATTTTTGCAAGGCATTATCATACACACACACTCACACAATCTCATGTGTGAAGAAAGAGAAGACTATCTATTCCCAAGCTTTAATGGAGAGCTCATCACCTACTCCAAGCTTGTGAGATAGAAGCCTACATCAACACACTCTTGGCATGTGGATGCAAATCCAACCAAGAGCCAAGCTTCAATGCATGCTCATTTCCTCTACCAAGCTAATTACTAAGCTAAGCTATGCTAATATGAGTGATTATGTGAGGAGATGTACATCTTTCTCGTAAGATACTCCTTCTTCCTCTCAATCGACTCTCATACCCTGCTAGCTCTCACCATCTTCAAAGGTGTGTGAGGTCTTGGGTCTGAGAACGGGGATAATTCAAGTTGTGTTTGCTAAGTGTTTTTCTTAGTGCATGAAGCTTTCATCTTCATTGCACTAGCTAGTCCTAAAGGAACACAAAGAATTGTATTGTACAATGTCTCTCTTGATGGGAGAAACCATAATACAAAGCCTTTTGGAGGGGGGACCGGCTCCATGAAAATCCGGTCCTCAACTATTGTCATTAGCTTAATTTCTCTCTCTTTTGAAAGTATTGTTGATGCTATCTAACTAGGTGTTATGCTTTTGTTTCTCTCTCCACCCAAGCACTCTTTTAATTCTCATTAGGAATCTATTCTAATGAAATGCCCACTATGTTCATGCTAATTTCCGCTACACATAAGTTATTAGGCCATTAAATGTTACATGGCACTTAAATACTAGATCAACAGATGCACTGTGATGCGGGTACTTGTTGACTCTTGTGCATAAAAGCACATAGAGAAAAGTTGGCCTACATTTCCACTTTGGTCTGGTTATGGACAGAGTAAACCCATTTGCATTATGGAGTTCTTCATGGAGCACGTGGCCTATTTTCTTGATTAATTATAATCTTCCACCATGACTAGCTATCAAGATAGGCCAACTGTTGTTTCACTGATCGTCCCACAAAAGTACAAAGCAAAGAACATGGATGTCTATCTGGCACCACTTATAGAAGAGCTCCAAATCTTGTGGATAGAGATCGATGTGGTTGATATGTCCGAAACGATCGAACGACAAAATGTACATGTGCAAGGAATTCTCATGTGGACCATGCACAATTGAATAGGGTTCGGTGAGTGTTCAGGTAAGTGCTTTTGAAACCCTCACATACATATTATCCCTGGATATGCCAACGCTTTTATATATTAATTTTATGATTTTCCAGGCATGAGTTAATCGGGCAATCAGGCATGTCTAAAATGTGGTCCTCAACTTGGCTTTCACCAGTCTGATCATTTGAGTAAGACATTTTACAAGGAGCATGGTATATTTTTGCATGAAGGATAAATTTTCTTTATGTGTCCTCTCTATACCTGTTTGATCCACATTTGGAACATTGTTCCAAATTTGCATACTCATTGCGAAAAAGTATACAATCATTAGGGCATGCATGTATTTTCTGAAAATCCAAGCCCAAGTTAGTAAAAATCGTTTTAGCGGTTGGAAGGGTAGGGAGCATGTGATTGCCTTCCAGCAAGATTTGTGTGTTGAGCAACCTAGCATTACATGAACAAGTCAACCCCTTGATCATATTATTGAACTATAATTTGCACCTTGGAATGCTTAGGATACAATGTATTTACCTGAAAGCTCTATGATGGAGGCGTCAGACCACCTGTAGTAGACAGTGATGGGGGATTTTCACAAGCCAAGCTCCCATACCCCTCTTCTCTCGTCCCCACCCCATGAAAACCCCCTCTTATGGAGGGAGTGATAAAAGGCATTGGAAAAAGTAAGAAAAAAATAAATTATGATTATGTAAATATATAAGAAAGGTAAAATAGGCCACCTCATGCCTGCGGGGTAGCCCATCCTCACCTTGCCTCCTTTTTCTTCACTGTTGCCCCGCCGTGTGTCCCTTTTCCTCTCCTCCACTCAAAAGGTCAACCCCTTCTCTCTTCCCCTTGTCCTTTCTCCTTTCTCTCTCCCCTCAAGCTACCCCACCTCTCACCAATAATGCATTCTAACTCACCAATAATGCACCCTAACTCACATGCAACTTACCCTATCTTCCAAAATAGTATACCCCACCTCCCCTTTCTCTCTCCTATCATATCCCATGACCCAAATACCCCCCCCCCCCCTCTCTCTAAAGGGCGCCATGTCTCTTGTCTTGTAGCTAAATAACCTCCCCCACACTCACACACACTCAGTTTCACTAAAAAAAGTGCCCATAGACCCATCCCCACCCGGTGGTTACCTGATTTTTCTTGTGTTCACACACATCTGCACACAAATTCACCTCTGAACACACTCCTCTCTCTCCCCTCTTGTAATTACTTTATTCTCCATGTCACCTCTCACTTTTTTTTCATCAACCCATCTCTCTCTCTTAGTCTCTCTCTCATGAGACTGCTGTTCTGGCACATATACACACAGCCAGACAAGTGGGGCCCACAGTCACATGGCCTATGTAGATAATGATTTCTTCATTTCTAAATTCTAGAATTTCTCCCCCCCTCCTCCCCTATATAAAGAGGGGTCACCATCACACAAAAACACACAACATCACCAAAGAACACACTATGCACTGTGTGTGCCTAGTGCACACACACACACACCCACACCATCACCATCACCGCAATCACCATGCTTGTCTTGAGCATGACCTCTACACCCTTGGCTATGGAAGATGAAGGGCAACTAAATGAAGGATGATGGCCATAACCCTCATGCGAGTCTTCACCATCAACTCCCACCTATCCTCCATGTGCTCTACCACTCTCTCCCTTCTCATTCCCCTACCCTATGCTCCCCATTTCATCGCCTTATTCTCTAAATAAAGCTTGAGGTTTTGTGAGTATGTTTTCTTGCAATGTTTTGCCCATGTGAGGTGTGCGGAATCGCCACCTAGTCTTGTGTTTGGAGTGAGCTTGTGTATGTGTGAAGGGTGTGCGGATTTGCCATCCTTTTGTGGTGCCTAAGTACTAAGCCGCTATACCCCCTCCCTCACTCTCTCTCTCTCTCTCTCTCTCTCTCTCTCTCTCTCTCTCTCTCTCTCTCTCTCACTTGATCTCATTCCCTTTCCTCTTCATCATTACTCCCAAGCATCCATCTCTCTTGGATGAAAACTTTGTTATGGTGGTGTGTTGTTTGCGTCCTAGCCGCTGAAGCTAGGTGGTGCCCCTGTTTGCTTTACTATGACAGGCTCAAGGCGCGCCATTCTGTCCCCGATGTTTTAGAGGCTATCGGGGTTCGGGGTTCGCTTTGCTCCCGTCATTTGGTGCCCCCACTGAGGATCTTTTCATGAAAAAATTCAGTTTACAAGACTGAAACCCCTAAACTATTGTGAATGGATGAATGGCTAGCAGGATTTGCTAATTGGACGACAGAAGAAGAAGAGCTCCAAGCACAACTAGATGAACTCCGCATCTCCATCGAAGCTCGAGTGCCAGGCGTAACAGTAATCGATTTGCAGTGGGAGAGTCAACCAACACGCCAAACCCAATGGATATACATAGGCCAAGTGCCAAGAAGAAGAAGGAGAAGGTCGAAACCATGTCCGCAACCTACAACCAACCCACAACAACAAAATGGAAGGAGCTCTACACAATAGAGAATCAACACTATTCTACTTTGAGAATCGGGTAACTCAGGTCACCGAGGTAATTATCACAGTCAGTTTTCAAGTCGCACCTGATGCTACAGCACAGATAACGGAATCATTGGCTCACACTCTCACTAGAGAAACTAGGGATCTACTGAGTTTGTTTCAGGAAAGAACACCACCCCCTCCCACAAGCTTGGACAGTGACTAAGCACCTCTAAGCTTCACATGAATCAGTACAACCTACCTCAAGACAGATCACACATACCAACACGTGTACGCTCAATCAAGGTAATACTGGATTTGAAGGCTCACTACCAGCACGTCATTGACACCATGCTGGGTGGGGAGTGATTTTTTGAGGTTCTGGCATTAGATCAACCATTTGTCTTACCTTTGGTACAAGGCAATGTACCGTTTGAAGTTTTAATCTATGTCCTAGTATAAGAGGGTATACACGCCTCCTTGTAAAGAAGAAAAAAAACTTTTGCAAGTTAAGCAGTGTGTCTTTTTAGCTCTCTCTCAGTAATCATGGCAAGTGTAGCATTTCCAACATTTAAAGGAAAGAAGGGGGAGGATTTGGTAACAGACTTCCTAGATGACTTTGAAGTAGCATGTGTAGTGAGCAACAAAGATACGGATGAATCCCGGGTTAGAATCTTTAAGCATCTCATGAAGCTAGAAGCTAGATCATGGTACAATGCACTTCCACAAGCAACCAAGGATAACTGGGAACCCTTAAAAACCGCTTTTAAGAGGCGCTTTGGGGGAGGTACCACTTCAGAAAAGTTGTGGGACAAGTTGAGAGACTTGAAGCAGGAGGGTCTTTTAGAATATGCCACCTATGAGTCCAAATTTGTGGATTTGTGGGAACGGTGGGTTGAGTCACTGGCAAGGGGGGAAGCTGCACCCGATTTCCTAAAAAAAGATCGGTTCACGCATGGCTTATGGCCGCTTCTCAAGGAGAAGGTGAAAGGTAGATTCCCGGCTACGTACGAGTTAGCCGTTGAGATTGCTCGCCTTAAGGACAAGAAGCTGCGAATGAAAGCCAAAGAAACCGAGTCAGCAGAAGCAGGAACATCGCGTCGACCAGCAACTACAACAACCACCATACCACCACCACCGGCTCTTGGGGTAAGAGATGACCAACAAGATATGTTGGCCCATATTACTGACCAACTGCAGAATTTGTCTGTCCACTTAATACAGCAAGGGAGGAGTCAAGAAAGAGATCAAGACCCTGGAAGAGCACGACGACAAAACAGGGAGTATCATTGCTACAACTGCGGAGAAGACGGTCACGGTATGTACTACTGTCCCAAACCACGACAAAACTATAATAGAGAAGGTAGGAGGAACCAATTGTCACCCCCTAGAGAAAGAACACCCCCACCCAGAGCACCACCCCCACCAACACAAATTCTACGTCCACCCCAGACACCACTACAAGCATCCATCCCACCTCTTCCACCAGCCCCACCACCAGATCGCCCTGTAAACATCATAAGGCTAGAAGAGAAAGGAAAAGCCATAGTAGTGGATCCACCCAGAGCAAAGGAGAGGGACAAGGGTAAGGAGAAGGTAACCTTTTTAGAACCACTTGAAGCCATGACTGTGAAAAGAGCTAGGAGGGAGAAAGCTACATAATCAGATGATGAGAGAAGCATGAGAGGAGAAACTAGCAAGAGGCCATCCAGGCCACGACGGAGATTGGGCATCACCGACTTCCAGCTAGGGGAAAGTTCAAAGCCCTATGATCTAACATTGGATGTGGCAGAGCAAGGACCGAAGATTACATGGCCATAGCTGCTACATCTTGTACCTAAAGTAAGGCGACAATGGTCTAAAATGGTAAGTACAAGACGCTCCAAAACAAAGGTAGCCGGAGCAATTTCGGGATGCAACATGGATGACATCCTTCCAATTGTCGACGTAAACATAAAAGGAAAGAGGGTTGGAAACACCTACATTGATGGAGGTGCACAAATCTGTGTAATGAGCGAAGCTATGATGCTTCGATTAGGGCTCGAGGTTGACAGGCCTTCTCCATGCAAGGCAAAGATGGCAAACAACGCAAAAGTAAAGTGTGTGGGTGTGGTAAGTGCCGTGAAAATCAAAGCTTTCAACACTGAGGTAGAGGTAGATGTTTTTGTAATGCCTACTAAGGGGGAGGGCTATCCACTAATTTTGGGAAGGCCATGGTTGATGGCCATGAAGGCAAAACAAGACTGGGGTACTAGCCTTCTACGCATGACCGGTAAGAAAGGGGAGACAATCTACTACGACATGAGGATTGGCAAGCAGAAGCAAATGAATCTGGAAACATCGGTAGATGAAACCACTAGCGAATCTTCCAGTTCTGAGGAGGAGACCACATCCACCGACAAAAGTGACAGTTCCATTGATGTGATGGGTATCATTATGAAGGATCCACAAAGGGTAAGCACAACTGGTGATCCATCACCAAAAGGGCAACCCAATGAAGAGGAGAGTAAATCACCTGGCCTAGGAGGAAGTAGGTTGAAGGGTATGTTGTCTACAGAATTAACACTTGAGGAGAAAGATAGTTTTTTGCAAATGTTGATGGGATTTCCTAACCTGTTCATTGACAACTATGAAAGAATCACAGGAATTATAGTGGTGGAACATCATATTAAGCTGAAGGAAGGGGTAAAACCAGTTGTGCAAAAGCTACGACGATTGGGGGTCATACAAGAAAAGGCACTCTTGGCCGAGGTAAGGAAACTGCTGGAGGAGGGATTCATCTATCCTATAGAAAACTCAGAATGGGTGTCACCCGTAGTGGTGACGCCTAAAAAGAATGGTAAGTGGAGGGTCTGTGTTGACTACAAACCACTAAATGCAGCTACAAAGAGAGACCACTTTCCTCTCCCTTTCTTGGATGAAATTCTGAATGAAGTAGCGGGTTTTGAATGCTATACCGTCTGTGATGGTTATTCTGGATACTTTCAAATATGCATAGCCTTGGAAGATCAGCTAAAAACCACTTTTATCACGCCATGGGGTTGTTTTGCATACAGGGTTATGCCATTTGGTCTCACAAATGCACCTGCCACATTCCAAAGATATGTCACATATGTTTTTCAACCGTTCTTTGGAACATCCATAAGAGTGTTCATTGATGATTTTTGTATATATAGCTCCTGTATTTCACATTTAGAAAAGGTAACTGAAGGTTTGGCCAGGTTGCCGAGCCTAGGTGGGCAATTAAATGTGGATAAATGTCACATTGGGGAGAGTAAAGTCATTCTACTAGGCCATGAAATTTCAGCAAAAGGTATCAACGCCGACCCAAGTAAGGTGTCCGCACTCATAGCCCTACCTTCACCAACGATCGCACATCAACTGGTCTCTTTTCTACAGAAGGTGAGGTACTTAAGTAGATTCATACACCTACTATCACAACTTGTTCTACCACTGCAACAACTCACTCAAAGATCAACTTTCACTTGGGACGAGAAAAGCGAACATCACAACAACAAGGTAAAGGAGGTCTTAGCCACTCTGCCAACTATCTCACCACCTAAGTGGGATGAAAAATTCTATGTCACCTCAAGTGTTGGTGATGACTCATTGGGGGCTGTGCTACTCCAAAAGGATACAACGACATCTTTCATGAGGCCAATCTACTTCTCTAGTCGAATGATGACAGCAGGAGAGACAGGTTTCACCCATGTGGAACACTTAGTCCTAGCTCTTAGATTTGCAACTACAAAGTTTAGGTCATATTTGCTGCCTAAGCAATTTGTGATTCTAACCACGGATGAAATATTTCCCTATGTTGTACAACACATGGATGTGTCTGCTAGAATTACTAAATGGCTAGTTCATCTGCAAGAGTTTGACTACACGGTACAGGTAGAAAGCACGACAAGGGCAAGTTTGGGGGGACTCATGACCTACCAAGTCTTTGAAGGGAAGGAGAAGCAATCTAAGGAAGGAGAAGTCCGATTACCTCCATTACCACCGATGGTAGAAGGAGCATACTCTCTCTACTTTGATGGAGCCTACAAGCGAGCGTCCGACAAAGCAGCTGCAGGCATATGGTCTTTGATGACAAAGGGACAAAGGTATTTTCGTTGGGCCAATTGTTAGATTCACATTCTAACAATGAAGCTGAGTATGCAGCACTAACCAAGGGTCTACAATGGTGCGTCTCGCAAGGTGTACAACGCCTTAATGTATTTGGGGATGCTCTACTTCTGGTAAGGCAAGTAAATGGAGCATGGACATGCAAGAATCCTAGTTTAAGGACTCACTTAAGTGGTGTAAAAACCTTGTTGGGTAAGTTTGAAGAAGTTCAAATACACCATATCCCAAGGGCTCAAAACCAAGAAGCAGATGCCCTAGCAAGTGAAAGACTACAGGAAGTGGTGGTTGGAGCAATAAAACTAAAGCTCCCTCTATTTCAAGGCAGTGATGCCTTGCCTGACATCATGCATTTTTTGGAAACAGGGGAATGCCCATCAGATTTAACAAAGGGACAGAAGCAATGGCTGACGCAGAAGGCCACAAGGTATCGACTCATCAATGATGGTTTGTACTGTAAGGGTAAGGACCAAATACTCAGGAAGGTCCCTCTCTCTCACGAAATCACGGGAGTAATTGCTAGCTGTCACGACGGGGATTGTGGTGGTCACTTTGCCCTAGACATAACAAGTAGGAAAATCTTGCAGGCAGGCTTCATATGGCCTAGCCTCAACCGTGATGTACACCATTGGTGCAAAACGTGTAAGTTGTGTCAAAAGGCCGGCACTAGGTCACTTATGCCTGAACCACAGACACCTATTCTCTCATATGGCCCATTTGAAAAATGGGGTATCGATGCCATTGGGCCATTACCTAGGGCCAACTCAGGAAAATTCTACATTATCATGGGGGTCGACTACATGACTAGATGGGCAGAGGCTACAGCCACCACTAGAATCACAGCGGTAGAGGTAGCTAAATTTATCTACGAGCACATATGTTGTAGGTTTGGCACACCTTTAGAGATCATCTCTGATAGAGGGCCAGGTTTCAGAGCAGACTTGGTAGGAGAATTAATGCAGAAACTGGGCATTACAAGGAGGCACTCTTCACCATATTACCCTCAATGTAATGGCCTAGTTGAAAAGGTAAATGGAATGGTTTCTAAAATTATTACCAAGCAGGTAAACAATCATCCCGGAGACTAGGATAAGTATCTACTACCAGCTTTATGGGCCTACAGAACTTCATTTCGTACATCCTTGGGATTCACACCGTATCATCTAGTATTTGGTAAGGAAGCAATCTTGCCCATTGAAGTGCAACTACAAAGTCTCAGAGTAATGGCAACCCAACTTCAACAACCCAACATGCATTTGAGAGATCACATCATCAACTTGGAAAGACTGCAGCTGGACAGAGAAGAAGCAATAAATTATTATGCAGCACAAGCAGAGCATAGACGGCTTATCTTTAACAAGCATCTCCGGAAAAAAGAATTGAAGAAAGGAATATTGGTGCTCCGCTACGACAATCGCTTCAACACGCGCAAGGATAAGAAACTCCTGCTCCGATGGGAAGGCCCTTTCATCATCAGGAAAAAGTATGCCAATGGAAGCTACTAGCTTATGGAGGCTGATGGAAAACTTCATAAAACCAGGGTAAATGGTTGGCGACTTAAATCTTATTTTCTTCGATTTGACCAGGCTCCGCCAATTGACATTCCAGATGAGGACACACCATCAGCCGCCACCTCCGACGATAATGATCAAACAGATGAGCTAGAGACATGAATGCCTCTAGCCAAAAGGGGAGGGCTAATGATGGCGGCTTTTCACAAGCCAAGCTCCCATACCCCTCTTCTCTCGTCCCCACCCCATGAAAACCCCCTCTTATGGAGGGAGTGATAAAAGGCATTGGAAAAAGTAAGAAAAAAATAAAGTATGATTATGTAAATATATAAGAAAGGTAAAATAGGCCACCTCATGCCTGCGGGGTAGCCCATCCCCACCTTGCCTCCTTTTTCTTCACTGTTGCCCCGCCGTGTGTCCCTTTTCCTCTCCTCCACTCAAAAGGTCAACCCCCTCTCTCTTCCCCTTGTCCTTTCTCCTTTCTCTCTCCCCTCAAGCTACCCCACCTCTCACCAATAATGCATTCTAACTCACCAATAATGCACCCTAACTCACATGCAACTTACCCTATCTTCCAAAATAGTATCCCATGACCCAAATACCCCCCCCTCTCTCTAAAGGGCGCCATGTCTCTTGTCTTGTAGCTAAATAACCTCCCCCACACTCACACACACTCAGTTTCACTAAAAAAGGTGCCCACAGACCCATCCCCACCCGGTGGTTACCTGATTTTTCTTGTGTTCACACACATCTGCACACAGATTCACCTCTGAACACACTCCTCTCTCTCCCCTCTTGTAATTACTTTATTCTCCATGTCACCTCTCACTTTTTTTTCATCAACCCATCTCTCTCTCTTAGTCTCTCTCTCATGAGACTGCTGTTCTGGCACATATACACACAGCCAGACAAGTGGGACCCACAGTCACATGGCCTATGTAGATAATGATTTCTTCATTTCTAAATTCTAGAATTTCTCCCCCCCCCTCCTCCCCTATATAAAGAGGGGTCACCATCACACAAAAACACACAACATCACCAAAGAACACACTATGCACTGTGTGTGCCTAGTGCACACACACACACCCACACCATCACCATCACTGCAATCACCGTGCTTGTCTTGAGCATGACCTCTACACCCTTGGCTATGGAAGATGAAGGGCAACTAAATGAAGGATGATGGCCATAACCCTCATGCGAGTCTTCACCATCAACTCCCACCTATCCTCCATGTGCTCTACCACTCTCTCCCTTCTCATTCCCCTACCCTATGCTCCCCATTTCATCGCCTTATTCTCTAAATAAAGCTTGAGGTTTTGTGAGTATGTTTTCTTGCAATGTTTTGCCCATGTGAGGTGTGCGGAATCGCCACCTAGTCTTGTGTTTGGAGTGAGCTTGTGTATGTGTGAAGGGTGTGCGGATTCGCCATCCTTTTGTGGTGCCTAAGTACTAAGCCGCTATACCCCCTCCCTCACTCACTCACTCTCTCTCTCTCTCTCTCTCTCTCTCTCTCTCTCTCTCTCTCTCTCTCTCTCTCTCACTTGATCTCATTCCCTTTCCTCTTCATCATTACTCCCAAGCATCCATCTCTCTTGGATGAAAACTTTGTTATGGTGGTGTGTTGTTTGCGTCCTAGCTGCTGAAGCTAGGTGGTGCCCCTATTTGCTTTACTATGACAGGCTCGAGGCGCGCCATTCGGTCCCCGGTGTTTTAGAGGCCGTCGGGGTTCAGGGTTCGCTTTGCTCCCGTCAACAGACTGTAAATTAAACATTGCCAAAGCGGTACGGAGAACTAAGGATTTTGCACTATTTTAAAGCGTCATACGTGCAAGAGGTTGCATCATCTTGCCCTCTTTATCGTTGCTATCATGTCGTGGATATGGATGAGAGGACTGAGGTTGGTTCCCAGTATTGCCTTGAATGTTGTTGTCTTCTATGTTTTCAATGATGGGATCCATGTCAAAGAACGCGTCTAACATCTGCTCCATCTCTACTTCTTGAAATGTGGAATCAGATATTGGTTGGGTGGACTCAGTCGATTGCTGTTCGTTTGAAAATCGTCTTCTCTGGGGATGAAGTTGGAGCAATATCTACTTGTGGAGGTTGATCTTTTGCCTCCGGACCATGAGATCGATAACATAGGTCTTGTAGTTTCTCTATGGGAAAGAGACCGTTATTGTATATGTGCTCACTATTGGTTGCAATTTTTTTGTTTTTGAAAGATCTGATGCTTGCAATGCGCACAAGGACACGCCATCCTTTCTTCCATACTTTATCTACCAATGATGCAACAAATAATTAAATCACTTTTGTTTTAAGTACACACTACTAACTATATTAAAATACATGACAACCTCACATTCTCTAGCCATGCTTGATCCCCACACACCTTGATCTAGAAGTGCAATATGGAGATCAGGACCATAGGGTAATAATCTCGTTTTTATTGGTCAATGACTATATATTAGAGTTTTTAAAGTTTGTGTACGCTATTAAGTTTGATTGCATTATTTTACTTCGTTTGGCGAAGTCCTTTTGTGTTTTTGAAGTACACAAGTCATTTTTTAATAATTTTAGGTTTTTGAAGTCCGTTTGTCGTTCTTCTACTATTTGTCGCTAGCTCTAACAACCTCACACTCTCTATCCATGACATAAGTTTGTTTTTGAAATCTTTTTTGCATTTTGTAGTGTGTGTGCGCTATTGAAGTCCAATTGCGTTAGTTTACTTCGTTTGTCGAAGTTCTTTTGTGGCTAACACTAAGTTGCTAACATTGAGCAGCTAACATTGAGCGGCTAACACTTTTGAGGCTAACACTAAGTGGCTAACATTGAGCGGTTAGTGTTAAATGACTAAACCTAATTAAGCAAATAGCCTACAATAAGTCACAATTACAAAAATAACAATATATTTTTTAAACTTTTACATTTATTTACACAAAAACAACAAAATTAATTAGAAAATAACATAAATCAAGACAAATCTTTCTCCTAATGATAAAATGTAGTTATCTTTCTTAGTTAATTATGAATTTTAATTAGTATTACTTATGAAATAATATTTTATTTTTTTGAAATTAAAAAATATGTGTTTGCTTCGTATATAGTGTGTTTATATTATTTAGTAGTGTGCATTTTTATTTACTTGTGTGCATGTTTATGTGAATGTGTGTGTATGCAACAAACAAGAATGCTACAGCACTCACATGCGGCTTATTTGAGCAAGAAAGAGTTGGGAAAATGTCCTCAAACGTGCAAATACACACATGCACACATACACACACACACACTATCTTACACACACATACACTAAAGTGCACCCAAATCTACAAGGAAACTTGAAATCCGTGGAGAGTTTCCTCCAAAACAAGGTGATAACGACCACGCCATAGAGCTACTACCAAAAAGTTCACCCAACAAGTGGAGATTATGAGGCAAGTGAATGAATTGGTAGAAAAATGGATGGTAAGGCCTATTTCATCTCCATTTTTCTCATCGGTTCTATTAACGTAAAAGAAAGATGGCACCAATTACATGTACATAGACTATAAAACCCTTAATAGAATGACAATCAAAAATAGATTCCCCGTGCCTTGGGTAGAAGATCTATTTGATAAGCTGCAAGAGTCTACCTACTTCAATGTGATTAAGGCTTAAAAGTGCCTATCGTCAAATAAGGATAGTCAATGAAGATATCTTAAAGACCGCTTTTCGTACTACACTTGGTCTTTATGAATATCTTGGCATGCCTTTTGGCTTGACAAATGCTCCAACCACTTTCAATCACATGATGGAGGTTTCCATACCGACGGTTTATGACATCACTTTCACACAAAAAACAAGGTTGCTTTGTGAACAATAATAGAGGACCGAGCCCTACAAGATATATGATCTTTGTCACCAGTAATAGACTATCGAGCTTTGGAAAATGTGCTGATAGCCATTTTTTGGCTCTCCGTAATTGCCATAATGAGCTACCTCACCCTATCCAAATCACCCAAACACCGTCGCTATCTTCACCCTTTCACTGTACATAGGCGTGTGTGAGTTAGGGGACTTTTCCTATATCTCCTTAAAAACCCTCACTTAGCTAATCACTGGGCTAGCTGAGTCAAAAAAATAAATAAATAAATAAAAGCCAAAATATATTATGGCCCTTTTGTGTATAATTATTCTCTTGTATATAGGGCCTAAATATAGGGATTTTTTATAATTATTTTTTGTATTTATTTAAATATGTATGCCTAGGTGTAACCCCACTCAAACAAAGGTCCCTAAATGTGGGTGAAAAAAAACCCTTGGGGGCTCAAGGGAAAAGCCACAACACTATATACACACGCCGCTCTATTAAAAATTCAATAAATGTTTACAAAATATATATTCAAGGAGCTACACCACTCCTCTTTTATAGTGTGACATTGAAAATCTTTGGACAATAAATTGTCATGATCGTAGGACGATGATGTTGGAAATAAATGGTAACAGAAGTATAGATTTAAGATCTAGAACTTTTGAGTCCCCCATAGGTATTTCTTCCATAAGTTTTTGCCTTTATTTTTTGAGAAACATATGCACAAGTTAATGTTAGAAATAACCATGAGACCCATAGAGACAGATCATACCGTAAATTCACTAGAGTATTCTTCGATGATATAATCATCTACTCCAAATTCACTGATCACAAGAAACACCTCCAAATAGTTTTCCAAGCTTTGAGAGACAATGATATATTTTCATTAATCAAAAGAAAAGTGAATTTTTCTTGCAAGAAATCCAATAATTAGGTCATATTATCTCTCAATTTGGTATCCCTATGGATCCCACAAAGTTGGAAGTAACTAAAGAATGGCCTAAAGCAAGGAATTTACATGAGTTACGAAGCTTTAGGTATGTGTGTATACTATAGGTGCTTTATCAAAAACAAAATCATTAATAGCAAGTCCACTACATGATTTAACCAAAAATTATGTTAAGTATGCATGGACTAGAAAGGAGCAAGAAGCTTTTGAGACGCTCAAACAAAAGCTTATCTCTCAACCCGCTTATTTTATCGGATCTCACAAAGCCCGTTGAGGTCCAATACATGTGGTAATTGCCTTGGAGAAATTTTAATTCAATAAGGGAATGCCATAGCATATGAGAGTAGGAGATTGAATTTTGACAAGGAATTTATAAAAACGAGCTACTAGTTGTCTTACCTAGCCTAGTAACATGGAAGCGTTATTTCCTAGGGACTCCATTTATTCTATGTACGGATTATCAAAGCCTCAAATACTTCATGACCCAAACCAATCTTTCTGAAAAAAATTGAGGTGGGAATATTTTCTTTTGTAATTCAATTTTCATATGTTCACATTGCAAGCAAGCATAACCAAGTGGCCGATGCACTTTCTCGACGACCAAAGGTAAATGGTATGACAATAGCAACTCACAATTATCTTTCTTCTATGATAGATAAGTATGCAACTAATCCAAATTTTAAAGATGTAATTTTTGCCCTTGTGCTAGGGAAGAAAGAAGAACCATTTACCTTGCAAGATGGTTATCTTCTCTATGGAAATAGGCTATGTGTTACTCACTCACTTCGTGAGAAAGTAATCTATGAATCTCATGCTCCTCCATATGCGGGCCATAGAGGGATTCAATCTACTCTACGAGGAGTAGAAAATAATTGTATTGGCCTACAATGAAATTAAACATACAATGTAACATTTAATGCACTAGTAACTTGTGTGTAGTGGAAATTGATAACATAGTGAGCATTTCATTAAGAAGAAGTTCCTAATGAGCATAGAGAGAGTCCTTAATTTGAGAAAGCAACATAGCAATTTACACCTAGCTAATTTGGCATTGAAAATACTTGAAAAGAGAGAGAAATAGAACCATTGACAACATTTGAAGACCGGACTTACATGGAGCCACGGTCCCCCCTCCATAAAGGCTTTGTATTATAGCTTCTCCCATCAAGGAGACTTTTGTACAATATAATCTTTGTGTTCCTTAACAAAACTAGTTGGTGCAATGAATATCGAAGCTTCATGCACCAAATTATTCTTGAAAAACACACCTAGTGTCCCTAGCCTCAGTCCCAAGACCTCACACCTTCAAAAATGGTGAGAGCTAGCAGGGAATGAGGATAGATTGACAGGAATAAGATGTATCTTATGAGAAAGAAGTATTCTCCTCACATAATCACTCTAATAGCATAGCTTAGCTTAGTAATTAGCATGGTAGAGGAGCTGAGCATGTCATTGAAGCTTGGCCCTTGGTTGAATTTGCATTCCATAGCCAAGAGTTGTTGGTGTAGGCCTCTACTTCTCAATGCTTGGAGAAGGAGATGGAGTTCTTCTTGCACACATGAGTTGTGTGTGTGTGTGTGTGTGTTTGTAGCATAAAGGATAGACTAAAATGATGAAAGGGAATAGGGAGATAGACATGCCAATAACCACCCAACCGTACCTATATATAGGCCCTTGTCCCTCCTATATATATCCCCTGTACCGCATGTGTATCCATCGGCCCTTGGCCAGGGCCGTGCCCTCCTATAGTCTTACCCTTGGCATGACATTACTCCCCCCTTGGAGAAGCATTTTCATCCGCGAAAACAAAAGTGGTAGGATCTTCATAAGAACAATAATGTTTTCCATAGTGGTATCCCTCATGGATCCAGCTATTTGTTTGACTGAAAACACGGTGCATTAGGAGGTTCAATGAAATCAAGAATAACATCTCGATTTTGCACATTGTTGTCCATTTGCAACCATCTAGTGTGTAGACTCCATTTAGAACGCACATGAGCATGCTAAATGAGTTATCACGACAAAGATGTACCTGAAAGAGTATCGCTTTTCACTTTGTGTGAAAGTAACTTGCTGACCTAACTCATCAGCCAAGTGTAAGTCCTTGACTTGTTCTCAAATCTCATCAGTAAACAACCCCATTATAACTAGTGTTCAAGGTTGAGAATCTGACTTATACATGAAGAGACTAAACCTAGTCTCAAACATGCTTTAGCTGATGGTAAGCAAACTCCAAGTAGAGCAATAAATGCTTATTAATTGGATTTCTTGGTGCTAATATACACACTTTGCATATCCTTTAGCACAAGATTACACTTTGTAATTTGTATATCCCCTTAGATAACTGACAGTACTGAGGTGTGTTTCCCCACGGTTTATAGACAGTCTTTCCAGATGGCTGGTAAATGGGGATCACAATATTGTACAACATTTCTAAGGAATCAACAATTGGATGAATAACCACCGTGGTTAACTTAAAAGATCCACAAGCACCCAAACCAAGCCATGACCTATATTGGTGATTGGTAGACCAAAAAGTAAACTCATAGAGATACTGTAGATAGAGTGCAAAATGCTTCATAAGCAGCAACTTGAGGAATATGCATGCCGTTCCAAATCAGCCTTTGCTAAACACTAGGGCCCATAATACCTAGTGTGCATGCATTTAGCGAAAAACAGATCCGAACCTGTATATCCATGATCATCCTTGCCAATAATTATGGCGAGTGTGATGCGTGTAGCACACAGTAAAGAGGAATGTAAATAGTATCCAAAAGAAACTAAATACTTTTAGTGGTAATCATTTTCAAGCCTTACTGAAATGTTTGAACCATAATAGAAGATGAAACATTAATCACTTCTAGGGACAACAAGGAGGCTTTTTCATTAACCACTCAAAGCCCTTCTATATGTATAAACACCCATCTCTAATGTTGTTTAGCAATACTTGTACCTGAACAAGTCATTCTAAGTATTCGACAATTTCTGACCACCGAAATTGCTCCTCATACGTCGTGCTAAAAATGGTCTAGAAAACAGATTTGATCAGCACCTAGGGACCTTGTCGTGACACATACTTGAAATAGTGACGCTAGTGTCAGTCCCAAAGACTCATATTTGCCACATGTGGAATATGTCTCAACTAAGGATGTCTGAAAAAATAACATCCTACAAGTACA
Source organism: Adiantum capillus-veneris (assembly GCF_014529385.1). Taxonomy (NCBI): domain Eukaryota; kingdom Viridiplantae; phylum Streptophyta; class Polypodiopsida; order Polypodiales; family Pteridaceae; genus Adiantum; species Adiantum capillus-veneris. The sequence continues at coordinate 106,714,728 of NC_140935.1, forward strand.
AGATGTACTTGTGTGTGGAGGTAGCTGCAAACACTCTACGATGGGAGTGAGAGGGACCCTCATTAGCCTTGCTCCACACTGGCTAAACCGAACTTCTTGAGCTCCTAGACCATGTTGTATCCCATGTGACAACATGTGCCAAATCAAATCCGACAAGTGGATTCATACAGCATAATGTACATTGGACACTACAGCCCAAAATACTTGTTCTGACATGCCCTTGGCATGGCCATGGGGATTGAATTAAAAGTTCAGTTACCCGTATTCAAATGCAGAGGAACACATCTCCCACCTGTGAAAAAACCAAGCAACATTGCATTGGAAACCGTGGGTGTTGCCTTCGCTATCCAAACCCATTAGGTAGAATCTATGTAGTCAACCCCTTGATAAGACCCTTTTTAGAAACTGCTCAACTAGCAGGTAACGGTAACCAACATAGTCCGTGTACAGAATGATGAGAATAAACTTGAGAAGTTGAATTTTTCCGCTACCGCGTGGTAGATTTCGGAATTATTTCCTTGAAAGTATAACGGGAATAGATCAAATTGTGATCTTCAATGCCTATGGCGTGATTTAGTAAGCACCCACGCGGGGTCTTACCCCAAAACAGTGCGTCCATAGACACTCGTAGTGCTATAGAGAGAGAAGGAGATCCACACAAGGGGAAAGCCTAGATCTTATGGATAGCCATGTTGTCACAACGGTATGTTGCATCTAATATTCATGGTAGAAATTAGCTGAGTTGAGTTTATGGTTATCAAAAACTCAACTTGAGTGTTGCACTGAAACCATGTCATGCAAAAATGACACCCTAAACATCCGTAATGACAAGACTCTTGCTTGTCCATTAACGTTGTTGTGTACTCCAGTGGGTAGGTATGTTCAATCTTAAGAACAATCACCCAAGGAATGCCAATAGTTGGGTCGTACCCGAGCTCTGACAATGACTCTTAGTCAGCGTGTGTGGCTCATAGCCCTTATGGCAATTAGTGTTCAATCGACAAAACGATGAAGACTAATGTAGAGTGCGTCGTGCCCAATTTCTAGCTGAGAGTTAGAGCACTTTGGCTCATGCCGGCTCCCAAACAAACATGTATCAAAAGATTATTAAAAAATTTCATTATTCTTCAAGAGAAATAAGATAGAGAGAGAGAGAGAGAGAGAGAATGTTGGCCTGAGGAACTTTCGTTAAGTTATTTCCTTGTATATACCACACCCATGCTTGTGTGCATCTTATGCATAGCATGTAGCTTACCCTATAAGCATGCAATAATATGGTTGTATAACGCTCTCATCGAGAGAGGTAACAAAAAACACTGGTCATGTAGGGGATTGTGACTCTACGAAAATGACTTAAATCTGGCACTTTGCCTGTGACTTAAGTCTTAAGTTTTAGATGTAGGTTCCTTTTAATGTTTTTTTGCGTTGATAGCAACCAAAAACCATGTTTAAACTTAGAAAGCATGTTGAAAGAATCCAGAAGTTTCCTTCTCCTTGACAGAGTGTCTAGTGTTATAGCGGAAGGAGTGTCCGGTGTTATAGCGGAAGCGTAATCTATGAGGCAGTGGAGTTGATTCCACTTGACCAACATGCCCTGCATGCAAAATTGTAAACCCTTGGCTACTATGATGGCCTCAAGCGTGAGAGCCGAAATCATAATTGCCTTGCACGGTCTGCATTGTTAGTGATGCATCATAACTTGATGTTACCACACATAAAAGGGGAACAAATTTCTAATCGTAACAGTTCCCCAAACTGGCGTGCTAATGCCCTTGATACCAAATCAATATGCAGTAGCGTGGCATGGGTGGGAAGCCTTGCTTCATGTGAAATTGTCAAAGCACTTTGCTTTACACAACCGACAATAGTTTCCAAATGAAACGTGTAAACATGGAGAATAAACAAAACTGAATATGGTCTAACCTATTCATCCTGCTGTAACCAGTTGTCCGGAGATGTTGAAAGAAAAGCTCGCTCAAATGTAGATCATAACCATCTCTGTTGCGCAAGAGAAAGTTGTCTTGAAATATCCTGCAAGCCTATGGAAAAATTCCCCAAGGGCGTGTGCTCATAGCATACCCCAAACGGGAAAAATATCAATGTAAGAGTTGTAAATTGAAGCCTTGCTTCACATAAATATGTTTGTGTTGAGAGCCCACGGATGTGGCGGCAGATAGCATAATAAAAAAGGATCGACTGTGTCAAGCAATTTCAATTGACATTAACCAATACTGTGTGGTAAGCATCCTCTGTCAGCGTGTAGAAACCGTGACAAGGAGTGAGCCATGCCGAGGAACTGTTCCTTCAACAAGTCTAGTAAGAGGACATGCATGTCTCCTTGAGATACTAAAAAATAGGCCCTTGCCATTAATGTATGCAACAAAATTTGAGTGCTTATGTGAACTGGCAGAGGCCGTGCCTGTGCTTGGAGTGGAGAAAAGTGCATCACCTTTGATGCATGTTAGATATATGCAATAGAGATGATACATGTTCCATCTAGTCAAATGCTTCATAAGCAATTGACAGCCCTGCTATTATTACATCAATTTGTGGCCGACGATCAAAAGATGTATGGTAAGTGCCTCATGCCATTCTCATGCATTACCTTATGTAGAGATATGGCCAGAATTGTGTAACCAGCTATGCAGATGACAATAAACAAAAATCAACTGCGTACCTCATTAAGTACACCTGCCAACTAATCTTTTCGACCCAAAAATCAAATGATTTGGAAGTAATAAGAAAAACAAGAAATGATTTTCTAGACATTGTTGCATGGTGCAATAGATGATCTACTCCTTCTATCAAGGGCCTTGCCCGATGCGCAAGAAAAGTGGACATAATGACCATGGTCATACTTGACCCATAGGTAGTCTCACAGGGAAACATAGCCAAGATTAGCATAATTACATGTTTCTGCAATACAATTGCACACATAACACTATGAAAACTGCAAGAATGAGAAAGCACAAACCTGATAATTTCAACCTTGTTGGAGCACCTGCCGTCCTAGGGCGATGCCCTTTCTGACGGCACTTGCATCGTAGCCTACCCTGGGACTGCCATCACGAGTAGCAAGCACCTTGTCATTGCCTCACCATAGGCCTCTCTTTGGATAGTTTTTTTCTGACTGCCAAGCGAATGTAGCCTTGATGGCAAGATCATGGTCGTGTCAATTCGCAATAGTGTATATCCTCGAGTCTCGGCTTGTAGTCTCGTGTAGAAAAGGGGAAGAAGCGGTGGAAATAAATTAAAAATTATTTGCAACACTGAAAAATATTTGCAACATTGCGACTACAACAATGGTTGTACATCACCTTCACCCCCCAAAATCGATGCTCTTCGTGCTGCTTGTCTAAGCCAGAAGGGAAAAGGGGGTGTGCTCGGTGGGGACCCTCCCTTAATTTGTTAAAACTCTAAGGCCCTTGGCCTTGGGGTGCCCATCGTGTGAAGAGGGGGGAAAAAACAAAGTTTAACAGTAGCCATGGCAGCCGAATAGCGCAGTGAGAGAGAAGTAGAGGCCGAGCGCCGCAAGGCATGCCTTCCGGGCTTCAGCCCTGTGTCGACTTCGCTTCTTTGGCCCAGGGCAAACCCGATGAGATCCCGCATGCCTAATTTGGTGCAGGTTCGGATCTATGTGGGCCTCTCTTGGGGTGCTTTCCCACCGCTTCAGTTCAATCGATGTCCGCCAAGCAAGAGGCCGATTCCACTGCCTGCTTGTTGAGCCTTGCCTTCCTCGCAACCAAAACCTTTTTGCAGACCGCCTTGCTCTCCTACTTCGCCATGCAAATAATACCGAACGAGAGAGAGAGAGAGAGAGAGAGAGAGAGAGAGAGAGAGAGAGAGAGAGAGAGAGAGAGAGAGAGAGAGAGAGAGAGTATACAAACTCCATGCGAGACCTCCATATCCCCTCTTCCATAGCTCCCTTCTTCCTCCTCCCACCTTGCTCTGATACCAGTGAAAGGGCATAGGGAGATAGACATGCCAATAACCACCCAACCATACCTATATATAGGCCCTTGGCCCTCCTATATATAGCCCCTGCACCGCATGTGTATCCATTGGCCCTTGGCTAGGGCCATGCCCTCATATAGTCCTACCCTTGGCATGACAAATGCCAAACTCCCTCTCTCTTGGTCGACCCCTTTTGCTTTTTGCTCATGTTGGTATCCTATTGTCTCCTGCAAAGCTTAGCCAATCACAAATTAGAAGCATATTGATAGCCTTGTGACATGTGTCTCCCTTTCCCCTTTTTTGAGAGCTTTAGGTAATTAAATAATTCATTTAAACTCTCATTGGACCTTTTAGTCTTCTGGCGAATAGGAATCATGCAAGCCATTAGGCTGTTGGATGCTCATTGGACCCCTTGATAGATTGTCCAAAAGTCTTCTAGGGAGCTTAATTTTTATTGGTTCTTTTATCAAACATTTTTAAATTGATTAGACTAATTTTACTCTAGCCTAATTCTCATTGGTCCACCTCTATGGCCATCCAATAGGATTTGAGGGGAGATTGGGGGCAACTGGCCTAGGAGCCTGACATGTGTCCAATATTACCTTTGTGTAAAGGGGGAGCTTTGGAGTGTGTGTGTGTGTGTGTGTGTGTGTGTGTGTGTGTGTGTGTGTGTGTGTGTGTGTGTGTGTGTGTGTGTGTGTGTGTGTGTTTCTCTCTCATCCCCTACTATTAGGGCTCGCCCCCTCCTTCTTAGGGATGTGGGAAGACTTTTAGTCTTCCCATGACCATCCAATTTTCCCCTACTTTGTCCATTGGACAACTGAGTTAGCCTATGGAAGTCTTCATTAGGAAAATTTTGAACTCATTTTTGGGCCTTTTAAGAGTGCCGCATCATCAAAGTTGTACAAAAGAAAGCAACCCGGTAGACCCCTCTAAATATTGCTTAGAACCCCATGATATGACCTATCATTGGAAAGTTCTTGAAAAATGGATTCTAAAGAGCCAAGGTCCAAAAATTTTGGATGACTTCTATGAAAGTTATGCCATTTTTTTTCAATCAGCCAGGTTTTGTTACCATTACGGTAATCTAAAATCACCTTTTTCTAGATCTACATGAAGGCGATGTCCGATACATGCATGCTATATATCAATAGATAGCATTTGAAGAGTAGATTGTAAATATCCAACCTCCGACAAATTTGGATCTTATTTGAAAAAAAAATTACCGATCCCCACTTTTTGAAAGCTATGCCACATCAACAATTCTTACAAGGCCCATTTTTTAGTCCAAACTTTTCCTAATGAATGGAGATGAACCTTAGGTCTTTTAAGCCCCATTGAAGCACATTGCTCTTTTGCAGACTGTCCCCCTTTGGATCCCTATTTTCCCTCCTTTGGATCCCTGCAAAGACCAATCTGGCAACCTTACCAATATTCTAGCTTTTACTCCCTTGGTACTTCCCCATATTAAATGATCAATTTAACATGAGAAAATCATTTGGGAGAATTAGATATTAGGTTTTATGACATATAAGATTATTTTTCCAAGTGCGTGATATTCCAAAAGATAAAATATGATTGAGGGAAGCATCCTAGACTACTCCATCCCCATTGTCAATCCTTGATTCACCATGGGAGAGCATATCCATGATCGAGGGAAGCAACCTCGACTACTCCATCCATTGTCAATCCTTGATTCACCATGGGAAAGCATATCCATGGATTTTATCTTTAGATTGCCCAAGTCTATCCATTGGAATACACGAATATGGACTATAGTGGTTTGGCAAACAAGCTCATTTCATACCTATCAAAAAGACTATTAAGGAACATCAAATGGCAACCCTCTTCCTAGCAGCTTAGAGTTCTGCCAGGCTCAACTACTACTCCAAATTTCGTGCATGCCTCCTATGTCATCAACTCTTCCTGGTAGCATTGCAACTCTTGTGACAAGAATGTGCATTGTGACTTCTTTAGCGCCACCCCCATCTTTGTCAACCCAAGTACGTCGGTCTTATTGTTACCTACTTTTTGTTTGTTCACTAATTCCACCTCCTTTATTGACCAGATAGATTGCTTAGCCAAAATAGCATGCTGATTTTTGCAGGTACCTTTATAGACTGTGGTTATCTTGATCATGATTTTTAAATTAACTATCGGCTCATTTGAGGGGTATCACACACATCCACACGCATGCATGCCTAGCTTTTTTGCATACCTTTCTTTTTGTGTAATTAAAATGTTTCATGCATTGCTATTTTTTGTTTTATCTTTGAAGTCGACATCTTTGTAGAAAAAACTTTGGCTCTCTCTCTCTCTCTCTCTCTCTCTCTCTCTCTCTCTCTCTCTCTCTCTCTCTCTCTCTCTCTCTCTTAGAAATCTCATATTTACCTTATATTCCAATATTTATAAGATAAGCTAGCATATAGGGTCTTGTCCTTTACCCGCTGCAATGGCATCCTCAACTATGCAAGTTTTCAACAAGGTCCAAGGTAGCCTATATGGGAAGAGATTACAATGGGGGTCACCATGTATGAATTGTATATATCATATGCGTTCAAAGACATTCACAAATAAGAATTTTGAAATGGCTTATATACATCATTGTCCAAAAACCACCTTTTAATGGTTTTTTTAACTTTTCTTTTTCTCCAAGTGTCAAAACGAGGCATGTAGATAGTCGTTTGTTAGGTTTTGTGGCACTTCGAACACATTGAGGCATCAAAAGCCTTGAAATCTGTCTTCAGATGATGATTTTGTGATTTTTTTTCATACTAGTGATGACAAAAGCAATTTTAAATGAGCGGCGTCTACGTCATGAAAAAGACACTTGCATTGAATAAAATTGTGATTGTTTTTAAAGATTGGAAAGTGTTTTTAGAGTGTGTAGTTGTCCTTTTGGACGTACTCAATAATTGCGAGTGTATTTTAAGAGAAGAGAAAGAAATAAAATCTCTTACAAGGTCCTCCAAATGACCTCATAATTTTTTAATGCACCTACGGTTGTAAATGTTGTAATATAGTTCTTTCTTTCACAAATACCATGCTTTTATTTTAGATTTGACAAAGGCCTAGCAATAGTGTCCTCTGTCTTGCTAGCACATATGTTCCGTTTTGATTAGCCCTCTGGCTACCACTTGAACTTTCCTCTCTATCATCACCAAAACAAACTCAATCATTTATCTAGCCCATCCGTTGTGTTTTGATCAGTCCTTTTGCTACCACTTGGAATTTTCTTTCTATCATCACCAACAAACTCAATCTTTTATATATCATTTATCTTCTTAGGGATCCCACATTCAATATCCCTAGCATTGGACTCATCACCTTGCCACATGGAGTATGGTGTCACTCAGGTAAATCTCTACATATGCTTGTCTACCACATGTTGGTTGCACCCATACTCTTAACTCGTACACTTGTTCTCTTTTTTTACCAATAAGCGGCCACTTTGTTACATCATTCCAAAATTCACTTCAAAACCTTCCTCCTAATCTTCTATAGACATTACCACTATGCTACTTTGTGATTAACAATCCCCAACTTTGTTGCTCTCTTTCCTCTTTGTACATTTGAATTTGACACCTATTCCTCTACATGACTATCTATCTCAAATGTTCCACCTCAGTCTACACAACCGAATCTATTATGTAGTATATCCAAACAACTCAAATCTACTAAACACATTCAAGGGCATCCTTGCTCTATCCTTGTCTTGCATGCCCTACAATCCACACACTCTATGTAGATGGTGGTGTTGATTTCATACAAAATGTAGCTCATGTTCCTACACTTGCTCGTGTTTTCTTGGATTTATTGCAATTATATGGTTAAACTTCCTTCTATGTCCAAACGTTGCATGATTTTTAGAGAAAATAAGACTCGTTTACCATATTTCAACAATAATTAAAAACAGTTATAGACCTGAATTTTAAAAAAACCTCACACACACACCCCTTTGACATTGGGCATCATGTCCATATGTATAAATTCACAAAAGACGGGGTTCTCAAAATGCACGCAACATAGTTTGCCAACCCCCTAGTCTACTAGAGCATTCATGCTCAGTAGTAGACTATGCACAAGCTTATGTACAAAGATACAACATGTACGAAGGAATCAGTACCATATAACCTTACCACGATCAAATGGAAAGTTAGTATCCCTTGCATCCATGGTGCATACATAATGGAATCCCTCAAATTTACAAGGTTCATGGCATATAAACCAAAAGACCATGGATCAACATTCTCACCACCATGAGATGTATCTCTCACACTATGCCAAGACAAAAAATCCATTGTATCCATGTCATCACGGTGTGAGCGGGATGGAAACACACCGAACGCCTCTATAATGACCCGACACACACTCTTGGAAAGATACACACACACACATACTATGGGGCACCACTCGGCTTACACAACACACCTGGCCGAGACAGGGAACACACCTATGGAGTGAGAGGAGAGAGACTACCCATTTACCCACTCCACACAGAGACACACACACACACACACAAACCCAAAAAAACTCAGCTCAAAAGAGGAGAACTTCTGATGTTTAGATACAATAGAGCTTGGGCCAACACCAATGGGGAAAATAGCTCACACAATATGGGTAAAAGATACCAGATACAATCACAAATTGGAGCAGAAGCTTCGCTCACAGGAGAAACTTACACAGCCAAAACAGCAGAAAAAGAGTGAGGAATTTGGAAAAATGGACAGCACCATCGCGTCCGAAACGTCCCAAAACCCCATTCTACAATGTCAAAGTGCTCAAATCCGACCTCGGATGAGCAGTTTATGGCCAAAATAGGCTCCAAAAACCCCAAAAACACACCTGCGGCTGTTCCTCCTCTCTTCTCCACATTTTTTCTGGTCTTCTCTCTCGTTTTTCAGTTCCCACACTTAGCTTTATTAGTTGGGCACCCTTGGCCTTTTAGATGACCTCAAACGGACCCCGAACAAGCCAAAAACTGACCTCGTAGTGCATAGTTGTCACCCTGCTGCATCCATGCGCACACTTGGCACTCATTTCTTTTCAATAATGCGTCTCGTAACCACGTGAAGTGGCCCCAAAAAGTGGTCCTAATGATGATCTTTCTGCAGAACTCTCACAAGAAAACACCACTTTGTGTCCGTATTCATCCACGTGCAAATATTGACCCCGTTCGGCCTCCTGACGCCACTCGATGCCATCTGACGCACCTGCTTACCTCATGTCGTCGGCCCGCGGATAGCTTCCTCAAGAAGTTTTACGCGCTACCAACTCCTCCTTATTGTAGGAAAAACACACTAGTACTGATAATAGTGAAAATCGATGCACTATGTACACCCTGTCCTACCTATACACATGTGGGCCCCACGTAACCACCTGGCTCTGAAAAATGGGCAATTCTTTATTTGATGCACCATGCATGTATATGTACATATGCGCAATCCCTTGCTTCAAAAAACTCTTGACATAATTTGCCCATCCCCTAGCCTGCTAGATCATTCATGATCAGCAGCAGCAAAGAGAGATATGAGACTCGCCGCATCACAGGTCTCCTCATCCCTCACCAACACTGCTTTATCCACAGACACCTCATCTTGCTCCACCATCATCAATCTAGCATGATACAATTTAAGACGCAATCCATTTACCCTTGACTTATGTAGAACACCATCCAGGTTAGCCAGTTGATATGTGCCATTTGGAAAACACTCCACTACCTTGAAAGGGCCTTCCCACTTAATTTGAAACTTCTTTTGGAAGGTGTTGTCCAGCTTACTGTTGTAGCGCAAAACCAAGTCATGTTTCTTGATACCCTTACTTTTGACCTTTTTCATTTATCTTTGCCAAAGCCTTATCCTGCATCTGCCCATAATGCTCCAATGCGCTCATCCTATCCAACTGGACCTCTTGTAACTGCAAGAGCCTCTCTTTGAATGCATCACTAGGCGGCCCAAGCAACTTCTCTAACATCTTGACCGCAGGCAACTCTACCTCCACAGGCAATAGTGCTTCCTTTCCATACACCAAATGAAATGGAGTAAACCCTGTACCTGTCTTCACCGAAGTACGGTAAGCCCATAATGCACTAGGCAATTCCAAATCCCAATTCTTTCCTTGGTGCTCTATCACTTTAGAAAGAATTTGTACCAACTCACCATTGAATCTTTCATTTAAGCCATTACACTACGGGTAATAAGGAGTGGTATGCTGGTGCCTAATCTTCATCTTTGTGCATAAAAAGTCTAGCAGTTTAGCTCTAAATCCTGGCCCCTTATCTGAAAGTAGCTCTAATGGCACCCCAAACCTGCAACATATTTCATCATACACGAATTTTGCCACATCCTTTGCAGTGATCTGTTTTACTGCTATAGCCTCTGCCCATCTAGAGAGATAGTCCACTGCCGTCAAGATATAGCTTTTGCCCCTGCTTGTGATAGGTAACGGGCCTATTGCATCAATCCCCCACTTTTCAAACACATCAAATGCCATAATGGTTTTTCGTAGCTCTGGCTTCACCACTCTCTTCCCAAATGCTTGACACCTATTGCAAGACCTACACCAATGGTGAACATCCTTGTGCAAACTAGGCCATACATACCCCTCTTGCAAAATCTTATGCAAGGTGATCTTTAGAGCAAAATGGCCACCACATGCGCCTTCATGATTCTCTTCCAACACTCTGTAAAGCTCCTCCCGCCAAGGTACACGTCTCAACACGAGATCAGCCCCTTTCATGTATAAGACATCACCAATCAATTTGTACCTGTATGCTCTACGCACAAAACCATACTTCTTAGACTTCTGAATCTCCTTTGGAATAATTCCTGTTAGCAAAAACTCCTCTTCTTGAGCCAAACTTTCCCGGCCATGATAAAGAGGTAAAGTGGTCCTCAACACAAATAGCTCCCCAATCATGCCTTGAGCTGCTTCATGTGCCTCTCCATTTAGAGCACGTTCAATGTGTCTGATGCTCCATGCTTCGAAATTTTTTAACAGGCCTTTAATTCTGAAGCACATTTCCTTCAATGAGGTGTTCTTGCTCTTCCACACACCCAACACTTGCTTCATAACTAACAAGGCATCACCTTTTATGCTCAACCTTCTAACCCCATGCTTCAAACAAATGTGTAATCCAGCTTCCAACGTAGCATATTCAGCCTCATTGTTACTATGCGCAGCCAACTTGAACCCTTTCTTGCATACTAGCTTCCCCTCTGGATCATAAAGTGCTATACCCCCTGAAGCTGCATCATGGCTCTTTCTGTATGAACCATCAAAGAACAACACATGTGCATTGCTGATCTGTGGCACTTCTTCAACTACCTTTCTCACCACCTCTTCCTTAACAATAAGGGGATTCTCCTTGTAGGTCAACAAATCAGCTAGGGTAGCCCTTGTACTGTCTTCCACTAGAAAAGAGAACTCAAACTCTTGCAGCTCAATTACCCATTTCTTCACCACATTTGACATGTTAGTACCATTAATTAACTGTGGCAAAAAGGCATAACTCGTCAAGAAAAAAAAAGGCCGTGGTAGCAAGTAATGACGAAATCGTCGACAAGCAAATATTACACTGGCCATCACTAGCTCTACTTCCGAGAACTTTCTCTCCGCTACCAACTTCACTCGGCTTGCACAATACACAGGCCTCATATAATGGCTGCCCTTCCCCTTTTTCAATAGCATGGCTCCAATGGCATCATCCCCTACTGATGGATTTACATAAAACACTTGCTCCCAATCAGGAGCTTGCATGGCTGACAACCCCCCTAACACCTCTTTCACCTCTTGAAACACTTATTCACACTTGTCATCCCATTGCAATGGATCATGCTTTGCCACTTGTTGTAATGGATAAAGAATCTGAGAAGACAATGGAATAAACCTTGCCATGTACTTCACTTTGTGTATAAAGGTTGCCAATTGCTTCGTACTCGTAGGTGATGGAAGAAGAATAATAGACTTAACCTTATCTGGATCAGCCTCAATGCCATTTTCTGACAACATATGTCCCAATAACTTCACCCTTGGCTGTGCTAGATGACATTTCTTTGGATTTAGTTGTCCTCCACATTCATCATATCGAGCCAATACCATCTGCAGCTTCTCATGGTGTTCAGCCCTACTGCTATAAACACAAAAGTCATCCATAAAAGCTTTAACACAACTACCAATGAATGGTTCCAACACCCAATTTGCTCTCTCTTGATAGAAGGAAGGTCCATTTGACAACCCAAATGGCAATACTGTGTAGCAATAGCATCCCCATGGCATAATAAAAGTTGTCTTTGTGCGGTCTTTAAGAGCAATCTTCAATTGAAAATAGCCTGAAAAACCATCACACACACACCATCTCATAACCAGCCACTGAATCCAAGATCTGATCGATGAATGGAAGAGGATATGGGTTCTTCTTAGTGGCTGCATTTAAGGGTTTAAAATCTACACAAATTCTCCACTTCCCATCCTTCTTTGGACTGACTACAACTGGACTCACCCATTCTGTGGTCTCCACAGGGACTATGAACCCTGCCTTCAATAACTTGTCCACCTCTTCTCGCAAGGCTTCCATTTGCTCTTGAACCATCCTTCTTAGCCTTTGCCGCACTGGCTTAGCACCTTCTTTCAGCTCTATATGCATCTCTTCGCCCTTGAACCCTCTGATCTCTTCATATGAAGTAATGAACAAATCAGGAAAACTAGCCAACATGTGCAAATATATATCCTTCTCCATAGCTGAGAGGTCTCCACTGATCATTTGTGTCATCAATTTTTGCTTCTTTGACATCTCAACCTTGGTTTGCATCAGCCCTTCAATCACTTCATAAGGCCCTTCACTTTCATCTTCAACCTCATTCGCAAATGCAACTAAACCAAACTCTTGGATTTCTTTGTCCATCAAAAGAAATGCAACATCAGCATCCTCATCACTATTGGTAGTGCTATCACTGTCCTCATCTGTCACCGTGGAAGAGTCTTCATCACTAGACTCACCCTCATCTTCATAAATCTCCTCTAATCGTTTCCTTGTGTCCATATTATAAAGCTTCTTGGTACCTGTCTTTCCATAGAAGCTAATCGTACCATGTCGCCAATCTTGAACATCTCCCACTGCACGTAACCATGGTCTGCCCAGTATAATAGGATATGCTCCCAACCCTACTGGCATCACATGAAAATCAACCACTGCCTTTGCATCATATGCCTCCACTTCTAAGCTCTTTACAACACCCAAGCATTTTACTTTTTGATGGTTTGCTAATCTAATCTGGAAACCTGACACCCCAGCCACTGTGAGACCCATCTTCTCAACGCATGAGTGTGTTATGACGCATATTTGGGCTCCGCCATCCACATAACCTTGTCCCAAATTTTTCCTTTTATGCCACACATCTACTATTGGACAAATGTCTGGTAGCTCATCCATTGCCAACACCTTTACTGAACCTCTCTCTGGCTCTTTCTCCATTGGGTTAACCATCCTCTTCCACTGTCGCTTTAGCTTAGGCACCATCTCTATAAGCTGCCCAAAAGTAGCATCTGCCTTCCTGCTCGTCAGATCCTCCTTCAAGTCATAGCTTAATTGCCCATCCCCTAGTGGAAAATCTGAAACATGAAACTTTCGACGAGCTCTCCTTTTTCTCTTGGCCTTGACATCCTCGCCTTCATGGCTCTTTCCTTTCTTCTTACTAGGACCTAGGGCACTTCTTCCTTCCTTATCCTCTGTGGTCCTCTTCCCAATAGGCATCACTAATGTATCCTCTAGCTTTGATGCCTTCTCCAAGGTGACTACACTTAGCACTTTTGTCTTTCCCTTTTCCTCTTGGGTCAGTCCACTGGTTCCTTTGTCTCCCTTAATTTCGATGCCATAATCATTTGACCTAGTTAGCACATGTCTTGGCAATGGATACATGTCTCCCCCCATCCTTGGTGGCTTATCACATTGTGGGCTGATGTGACCCAACTCTCCACAATTATAACATGTGGGCGTCTGCCTCCAAAACCTACCATTTCTTTGTCCAACACCATTCCTAGGCCTTTCTTCACCTCCTGGCTGATTTGCAAAGCTCCTTCGACCTCGATTATTTCCCACTTGACCTAGCATGTTTAGGCTGAGATTCTTCATCAAATCTACCATTTGCCTCATGTCTTGCCTTAGCCCATCATCTTGCACTGCTGTAGTGACCACTGCTGGCATAACCTAAGGAGTAACGGGAACCACTAGTTCATGATGAGCCCCTGACATGCGACCTTGCGAAGAATCCATAGGCTGAAATTCAGACCTCATGGGCAAAGACTCCACCCCTAACTGGCTCATTTTCCTCAACTTCCACTCTTTGTTCCTTGCTACCTCCAATGCATCTTCATATGTCCTAAGCTTCTTTAGCTCCACTCTCCAACGTATATTCTCCCAAAGACCAGCCAAGAACCTGTCCTTCTTCATCATGTCAGGCGGGGGTACCTGTGGTGCTAAGGCCTTGCACATCCGCTCCCATGCCAATGAGAACTTACGTATGTACACATCTACTGGCTCACCTTCCTTTTGCACCAAACCTTGTACTTCTTTCCACACTTTGTCAGGATCTTCTATCTTCACAAACTCCACTTCCAAACCATGCCTTAGATTGTCCCAACTCAATCTTACAGGTGGATCCGCTGCATGCAACTCCTCTTCAAATGTTTTGGACCAGACTCATACATCACTCTTCAAACAAATTTGGAGAAGACGTAACATTTGCGCAGGGTCATGAATCTATTTGCTAATTAAGGCAACCTCCATCTTTTCCAAAAAATCTTCCACATCTTCATCACTTCTTCCATGAAACTCCGGATAAGAGAAAGCCATGGCTACCCAAGTTACAATGCTTTGAGAACCCCTTTGATCACACGTGCAAGAACCCAAAACTTTTACTGACTCAATTCCCAAAAACTTCAATGGAGCTCAACTTTAGATAAGGACAAACACATGCACATCAAATGAGTTTTCATAGTTGATCATCGGAATTACAACAGGCAAAGGACATTCCAAGATCTCTCGTAATCTTCTTGGCCCGAACATAAAGACTATGCGCTGCTGGAAAAAAATCTTCCTGGACACATGAACATTTATCTGGATTCTTTGAGTTAAATGAAATGGAGTGAATTGAGGGCGATTTTGATCATCCATTAAAGCCAACCATGCAGTTCCCAAGAAGGCACACCTGACTTATCCTCTGATTTTTCCAAAATTTCAGCAGCATCACAGCATAAATGTCTCAAAAGACCAAAATACCAGCCATCACAACTCGGAAAAATTTTGGCAGAGTTTTCCCAGAAGTAGAGCAGTACGAACCCAAAATATAGACTGTATATGTATGCATAAATTGTCAACAATAGAACCCGAGCATCAAATAGGACTCACTAGTACATAGCCTATGGCGAGGTCACGAAAAGGGTGCTCCAGCTACCTGTATCACCGAAAGGATCTCCACATTTGAGAATCCCCCAGCTCAATAAAACCTCACGCTATCGACCCTCACACGAAGGCTAATGCAAATCGCGTATAGTCAAGTCTCAGAAATGACTATCTTCCAGACCAAGTCTCAGAAATGGCTGGGACTGCCAAATAAAACCAAGTATGGCTCCACAAATGCGTACAATGGAAGTTTCCACAAGTAACGTACAATCCAGCAGACAATGTGCTCAAATAGGCGCCAAGTGATGCATACCCACAACAACTGCAAGTGACATCACTGCTAGTATATCATTGTACTCCAGCTACCTGTACCTGTGTGAATCACCTGTACCTGTACCTGTCCCTATAACCTGTAACCTATAACCTGTAACCTGTAGCCCCGAATCTCGAAGCTTGAAGCTTGAAGCTCGAAGCAGAAGGTACTCGAAGAAGATCCTCAGTGGGGGCACCAAAAGAATGTGAGCGGGATGGAAACACACAGAACGCCTCTATAACAACCCAACACACACTCTTGGAAAGATACACACACACACACTATGGGGCACCACTCGGCTTACACAACACACCTGGCCGAGACAGGGAACACACCTATGGAGTGAGAGGAGAGAGACTACCCATTTACCCACTCCACACAGAGAGACACACACACACAAACGCAAAAAAACTCAGCTCAAAAGAGGAGAACTTCTGATGTTTAGATACAATAGAGCTTGGGCCAACACCAATGGGGAAAATAGCTCACACAATATGGGTAAAAGATACCAGATACAATCACAAATTGGAGCAGAAGCTTCGCTCACAGGAGAAACTTACACAGCCAAAACAGCATAAAAAGAGTGAGTAATTTGGCAAAATGGACAGCACCATCGCGTCCGGAACGGCCCAAAACCCCAGTCTACAATGTCAAAGTGCTCAAATCTGACCTCGGATGAGTAGTTTACGGCCAAAATAGGCTCCAAAAATCCCAAAAACACACCTGCGGCTGTTCCTCCTCTCTTCTCCACATTTTTTCTGGTCTTCTCTCTCGTTTTTCAGTTCCCACACTTAGCTTTATTAGTTGGGCACCCTTGGCCTTTTAGATGACCTCAAGCGGACCCCGAACAGGCCAAAAACTGACCTCGCAGTGCATAGTTGTCACCCTGTTGCATCCATGCGCACACCTGGCACTCATTTTTTTTCAATAATGCGTCTCGCAACCACGTGAAGTGGCCCCAAAAAGTGGTCCTAATGATGACCTTTCTGCATAACTCTCACAAGAAAACACCACCTTGTGTCCGTATTCATCCACGTGCAAATATTGACCCCGTTCGGCCTCCTGGCGCCACTCGATGCCATCTGATGCACCTGCTTACCTTATGTCGTCGGCCCGCGGATAGCTTCCTCGAGAATTTTTACGCGCTACCAACTCCTCCTTATTGTAGGAAAAGCACACTAGTACTGATAATAGTGAAAATCAATGCACTATGTACACCCTGTCCTGCCTGTACACATGTGGGCCCCACGTAACCACCTGGCTCTGAAAAATGGGCAATTATTTATTTGATGCACCATGCATGTATATGTACATATGCGCAATCCCTTGCTCCAAAAAACTCCTGACAACGGCTGTCCCAACTTTCCAAGCTACAATCCTCTTCAACATCCACACGTGCATGTGAGGTTTCCATAAGCTTCCTTACCCTTGACAATGCATGGCACACATTGATTTGCATATCTCTCAACTTGCAGATCATCAAAGCCCCAATCAAGACTACCATCACAATCCACATCACTCAAACCAACCTCTTGCTTACAATAAAAATTATAACTAGTAGGAGACTCAATGCCACCAATAGCATCATCAACATCACAAACATCATTCTCAGCATCCCAAATGGGTCTGGCCACATGCCCACAACTCATCTGGATACCACATCAACTCGTAAGATGGAGGAGCAAAAACATCATTCAGAATGTCAACATGCATGTCATTTGCACCACAAGCACGAGAATCAATAAGCATGTGATCCAAACACATAGAAGTATGAAAGACCTTGTCTTCACCATTATTTGTATCGTAAAACAAATCAGCCATGTCATTGCTCTCTTTGTTATACATGCACTCAAAGGTCTTTTCTTTCACAATATTGCTTGCACATAACTCCTCATCAATATCTACATCATCAAGAGAGAAAACATCATCTTCTACGTCTGATTCAACCTCATCATCATCATCACTAGTGATAGAGGAGCTCTTGTGTGAAATCCATGAAGAAGTAGAAGACTGATTGACATCTTCCAACCATCATTTTTGCTTCAAGAAATCAACAATTTTCTTCACACCCAACAAGTCAGTGCAAGCAACCTCAATTCCCAAACATCCTGGAATGGTACCAATGAACAAGAACTTCTCTTCCTTTGCATCCAAAACCATATCCTCAAGAACCTCTATCTCCTGCTTTAGAGAGCAAAACCTCATGAAGTGCATGTCTAACTCTGCTATGCTTCTTAGCTTCAACTTATTCATCATATCATTCATCCTCAACAACACATTGCTAACCTTGACCATGGATTCACTTTTATGTATGAACCACCAACATTGAAGGTAGCTTGAAGCAACTCCTTGGTGGCGGCACCAAAACACTATTAACATGTGGGAAACAAGCAAACTAGGACACCTCTATAGCGATGTCACCCAAGAGTGTAGAGCGAGCACTACAAGAACACCAAAAGCTTTGGAAAATCCTTTTGAAACACCACAACAAGAGTAGTTCCCTTGGGAATTTACTGGCCGTCGCCCACCCAAGAGACTATGTCACATAGGAGAAAAACCCTACCAAAGCATGGATTTACAACACACGTCGACAAAGGAAAAACTTTGTTGCTGATAAGCATGGAAGGGCCTTAATGTTCAACGAAAATGATTGGGTCTTTCTCAAGTTTCCCAAGGCTTGATTGAGGCAAACAATGGGCAAAAATCCTACTGGCCATCAAAAGTATTATGCTAAACTAGCAAAAAGATACTATCAAATCTTGAAGCCAATCAATGACATGGATTATCAACTCAAGTTTCCCAACCATTGGCTCATACACAATGATTTTTATGTTAGCCTACTTAAGCCCTACAAAGGAGATCCACCAAGAGAACCAATTATTGAAGACCCCCCAAAAATCGAAGACCAAGAAGAAGTGCTACAACCCGAATCTATCCTTCGACATGAAGACAAGGTACTACAACATGGTAAGATTATCCGACAGTATCTTATTAAGTTCAAAATTATCCTTTTGAAGATGCTAGATGGATGCAAGGAATATAGCTTAAGGATATTATGAACCTTGTCAATGCTTACAATGCTACGTTATAGTAAGAAAATGTAAATGATCAATGTTTTTGTCTTATAAGACTAGTTCTCTTTTTATTCTGCACAAATTTAAGTAGTATGCATGCTTAGAATCATGTTTGTGATGATGAAGTCTCTTAAACACCCAGTAGAATTTTTCACTCTACTTTGGGAGAATGAAATGGACTCAAGAGCAGACATTCTTGCGGCAGCTAAGTCTCTCAAGCCCCAAACGGATTAGTCATCCATCTTGGAATGATGTTGTAGGGTAAAAAGGGATCCTCTATCAGCTAAGAAACATCAACTAATGACTAAATCTTTATCTTCTCTACCACATAGTTGAGGACAACTATGATTTCAAGAGAGAGGTAATGTCATAAAATCTAATATCTAACTAATCCAAATGATTTTCTCATATTAAACTGATCATTTAATGTGGGAGAATGACAAGGGTTAGAATATAGACATGTGCTTATGGATCTATCTCAACATGGGGCCAAAGTGAATGGGTCCAAATGAGAGATGGTATGTCAAAGAGTAATGCTAGCTAATGGAGCTTAAATACCTTAGAGCTAGCTTCATTAAAGACCTCCAAAGGTTAGTGCTAAAATTCCTTAGACCTAGGGCCTTAGGTTAAGCTAGGCCAAAGTGAATGGGTCCAAATGAGAGATGGTCTGTCAAAGAGTAATGCTAGCTAATGGAGCTTAAATACCTTAGAGCTAGCTTCATTAAAGACCTCCAAAGGTTAGTGCTAAAAGGCCTTAGACCTAGGGCCTTAGGTTAAGCTAGGCCCATGCATTTGGTGTTTAATAATTAAGATGCTAGGCATGATTGATGACTAAGGTCCTTGACCAAGCTCCTCTGCTTAAGGTGTTCCAAAGTTAACAAGCAACCCTACAAAGGGGGGGGCAAGCCTACAAGCTATGGGTATGAGAGAGAGTAAACCCATGCTCATACTAAGCCTGTACCTGCTAATTAAGGTGCTTGAGAAGCTTCCCATGCTTCGAGGATATGATGCTTGAGGAGCTTGAGTCAAAGAAATGCCTACAATGGAGGGGGGATCCCCAAGGCTAGGAGTATGTTTGACTTAATCTCTCACTCACCCAAAGGGCACCCCTTCCTCAAGAAGTACAAGGACACATGTGAGGTTCTCCCTATGATTAGCCACTTTGGGTTCTTGAATCCTATTGGCTAGGCTAAAGAGGGGTCCAATGAGCATTTAGTTTTTTAATTAATTGTTTAAAGCATTTTCCAAGCCCTCTCTCTCTAAGGGGAAAGGAGGACACTTGTCCAAATGCTACCATGGCTGCTTGATATGCACTATGCATGTGATTGGCTAGGATTGCAGGGGTCCAATCAAATGCAAGCATGGGCTACAATGAGGGGTCGACCAAAGCAAGCCAGGGGTGTGCTTGGGGGGTATACTCTCTCTCACACACACTCACATGCTCATTATCACTTGGTGAAAATGCAAGGACTCTATCTCCTTCTTCAAGCTTGTTGAGAAGTTGAGAGCCTTCACCAACACTCTTGGCTATGGAATGCAAATCCAACCAAGAGCCATGCTTCAATGCTTAAGCTTGACATCTTCTTCATCATCAAATTATTCTATTATGCTATGCTATGCAACAAGAGTGATGATAAGTGAGGAACTATCTCTTTTCTCGTATGTTATTTCTTCTTCCTCTTCCTCTCGAGCCACCTTTGAAGGTGTTTGAGGCCTTGGGACTGAGGCCGTGGATGGTTAATGCTTTTAAAAAAGTTATGTTATGCTTGTGATGCATGAAGTTTTCCATCTTCATTGCATCACCCAGGTCTCAAGGAACCCAAAGACTGTATTGTATCAAGTCTCTCTTTATGGGAGAATCTGTAATACAAAAGCCTATTGGAGGGGGGACCGGCTCCACATAAATGTGGTCCTCAACTGTTTTCAAGTCCTCTAATTCTCTCTCATGCAAAAGTATTGTTCATGCCGAGATAATTAAGTATAATGGCTATGTTGGTATCGCTAGTTTAGTTAACCCTCTATGTTCTCAAAGTAGTCTCATAAAAATTCTCACTATAGTTCTCCTAATTCCGCTATTCTCAATGTTCTAAGGCCATTTCCATTACATTGGTATCAGAGAAATTGGTTTGTCTTTTCTTGCTTAGGAAGAGAGGTCCTTAAGTTTTCCATGAAAGGTTGGACCTACTCATTGCGATAGGGTAAGTGGGACAAGGATCTATTATCTTGGTTGAAAAGGACTTAATTCGAGGTATATCATTGAGAACTATAGTCTTAATAATGGAGTCTCTCGGGGCATGCCTTTGGCTTAACCATTTGTTGACTACTGGGTCAACAACACAACATAACTCAACAAAGCCTTATTTTTTGAGAGTTATGGAGTGCTGAAGATTATGGTTATAAACATCATTTGTAATAAGTAGGTAGTCTAGTTGGTGAAGCCGGGGTGCAATGGCACTTCTAGATTGTAAATACAAATTCATTTGACGCTTGAACTCTATTCTAGGTTTAACCTATGGTAGCCTTAGTAAGGTTATTTTTTAAGGGGAACTTTTATCATAATCATAAGTTTTAAGATGTCGCCAACCATGTGTGAGAGAGGAAGAGAGAGAGAGAGTGACCTTCATCTTGGTGCTACTCCCGCTCGTTCATCACATTGGAGATCCAACAACACCATTGCGCTAGGCTCGGTGAGAGCTACACGACAATGCCAAACATTCCACACGAGATGGAGCAAACGTGCTAGTGCATCTACGAGCTATTTGCGGTTGTAAGTATATCAAACAATGTCTTTTTTTTTTGTGCAAGTAGTCATTAGAATTGTGGCGACATAAGCTATGCATAGGTATGCATAGACTTCAGTTTTAGGCACTTTTGAAATCCGACTCTGTCTTTATACGTGTTTTTTGAAGATGGGTTTAAAGTGAGGGTTTTGAGTGTAAAGGCTTTAGGACAACTATATCCTAGTGAGGGGATGGTATTTCTTAAGTTTCGTACGATTCAGGCATGATTTGATGGGTTTCCTTTTGTTTGTGTGTATGTGGGTTGGTGGTGTAGTTGAGAGTAGTGAGATTCTAGATTGTGGTTTAGTTGGCCTTCCAAAGTGTTGTATGTGTAGGACGGTCTCAACCTGACAAGCTAAAGAGATTTCCTCTGTGTACCTATCGTGTCATCTGTGTCCTCGATTGACATTATGTTGATCTAGGTTGGTTTGCATGCACTGTATGGGTGGTGTGATTCGCTCCCGCAACATTGGCGCCATTGCCATGGATACAAGGACTTAGGTAGATATTCTTATTAAACCTCATGTGATGGTTGCTTGCTTTAGTTTCGGCTAAAGAAAGCATTTTTCTTAAGTGGATCTAGAAGAGGTTATTCCAAGATCATAGCCGGGAAGCGTGTAATTCTAAAGTACCCATATACCCCCTTTCTACGGTGCTTCTCTAGTGAACTTGACCCTCTCTATAATATGTGTATGGGCTGTAAATATTGTCATTTTAAAAAAATTGATAGTTTTCTTTGTACATTAACACTAATTTCAAAAATTTGATAGTTTCATTTGTGAAAATGGGGATTTTTTACCCTACCCAAGGTTGCTATGCCTTAGTGCACCATGACCAATGTGGGCCCCTGTCAAAAATAAATAAATTGGGGAGTTACTGAAGGATTCATATTTTTCTTGTGTTAAAAATTGGGAGGACCCATGGGAATCCACATGTCTCCCTTATTGCTATAGCTCCTAAGTTAGTGAGACGAACGGTTATTTCAAGCGCTTGCACGTTCTCCACCTAGTAGCACGACAAAGTGCAACCAATGCTTGCACCAACTTCCATAACCATGCTCTTCTTGCACAACTTTCACACTCCTTGCACTTCCTCGCATGTTTTTTGTGATCATTCTACCCAACACGCGTCCATAATCTCCTACCTAAGTGCATTATGTGTACACCAAGCTACGGGTCTCTTAAGCCTTTGTACTAGACCTTCAAGAGTTTTCCTTTCTTCTATACGCATGCTAAGTCCTACTACCGTTTCAGATGTCCGTGTATTGGTTGCAGTTCAAAGTGTTGTGCACAATGCAGCTTCTTGCCAGGCTTTCACAAACAAGCAATCGGAGTAGGGTGATAAATTACAACACCTTTTGTTTCTAATTTATATCCAAATACATTCAATAGAATGGCTTATGAGGACATACAAGAAGTTTTCTACACCCAAGTGTACACATATCCTACTCCCAATGGCCTGTTTTAGACATACACATAGCTGATGTCACGAGTTTACAAATCAACTTTTGTCTTGGATCCTGCTATACTAGTAGAACAATCTCTACCTTACAATCCAAGAATTCTACTTTCAAGAAATCCTACGCATAGAGCACACAAAATGAAAGTGATTACGCCTAAATATCACCAAGTAAATATTGAATCTTGACATGTCTGACTAAGAATTTCATCATTGTCGTAGAACTTCCAAAAAAGCAACATACAAACATTTGTCATAGGACTTCCAAAAACGAAACATCTAAACACTATGTAATAATTGAAAAGAGTTGGGAAAAATGCATTCTTTGATATGTCTTTGAAATATCAACCATAGTCACTTGGAATAGGAAACAAAACGAGATTGACAAGGCCATTAGAGGTATATTCATTTGACTAAAACGGTTTCAAAATGGTTTTATATAGGTATATCGTGTATAAAAAATTTGAAACTCTCCAAAGAAATGGCAAAATGAAAACGAGAAACGGGGGACTTGCATTTAAATTGCTAACCTTGCTCCGGTTTGAAGCTGAGAAGAAATCTGCTATCGTTTTTGTTTCGGCTCGTAGAGCAAGCAACGGCTTCTTTGCTCTCTTTGACTTTTTATTGGAATGCCTCTTAGAGTTCACATTCTCATCAGGCGCAATGGATTTGCGAGGTTGAGGGGAGAGTGCACTACGCAGCAGAGAGATGCTGAGGTGAGTTGCAATCTTTGAGCCTCTCTCTTCCTCTCTCTCTCTCTCTCCCCTTCTGTCGAGTAATCGATCCAAGCTCTAGCCTGGAGTGATGGCAGCTGCCCATTGCCACTACCACAAGCCTCTCTCTCTCTCTCTCTCTCTCTCTCTCTCTCTCTATGTTAGTATAAAAATAGCTAATCTTTCAAATTTTCCTCTCGCAAAATCCATAAAAGGAAATAGCATATGGTTGAAAAATGATTTTTCCCAAACACTAGGAAGGAGGGAGCAATGTTTGAGAAAAGCGTGCCTCAGCTTACAATATTTTACAGATCCCTTTAAAATTCACTTGATTCTCATCAATCCTTTAACTAGAGCAAAATCTCTCTTCATTACCAAGACTTGAACTCAAGAGCCGATGAATTAATGTAGCTAACCATCCCAACTGTGGCTTCACATTGTACCACAGGTAGAGCCTTGTGCATACAAAAAAATACATGTACCTATCTTGCCCACTGTCCACCTCTGTGCTTCATGCTCTGCTCGTCCTTGGTGCTCGCATTTGTCTGATTGTTGCCTCTCGGTTGGCTTGTCTACTCCTACTTGCACCCCTTGCTTGATGCCACATGACCTTGGAGAGTGCTCGCGTCTTCAAAGATTCTATATAATTTAGGATTTTTTTCAAATTGTGTAGACATACTCATGCCGCTTTGCGATTCAAAAATATTGCTTCAGAGCAATAGGAAAAGAAATCATCCCGCCTAGATTTTGATAATATAGTGTAAAAATATTCTCATGGAAAGGAATTGTGAATTAGCTTTTGTGCTTTAGGGTTGCACAGTAATGCACACATCCAAGTGGATGTGTGTGACATCGGCCCTATTACACCATGTTGGCAGTCATCTCAAGAAGTTGGTCTAAACCAGTAAAAGAAAATCATGCCAACTTTTGGTGTCACGCAAGACGATGGACTTCATTTGAACATTCTTATGTCGTAGTGCTTGAAAAAAACCTAAGTTTATGTAATCCCACTAACAAATTTTGAGACCCTTCTTCTTGGATGGTACTCTTTTGAAGGGCAGGGAAGAAGGGTCATCCAAAAATTATGGACAAATCCTCTGCATGGCATCCACATTAGTTCATGCATGTCAAGGCCAAATATGGGCGTTGTTAAAATTTTAGGTCAAAATTTGACAATTTTAAGAGGTTTTTATAAAGTTTTACATATTTGTCACTCCCCCATGTAAAGAGGGATTCTCTCAAGAATTAGTTTTTTTTCTATAAAGAAGTTGTTGAAGTTTTTTGAAGAGGTGCAGTTCAAACATGATGGAAGGGAACAAAACCAGGAGGCAGATCAGTTGGCTAGCAAGCGTGTTAAAACTCATGTGTCGAGTTTGTATGTGGCACCGACTACTTATGCAGGTAGAGAAACTTTAAAAGACATTGATAATTTCTTGAGCATAGGTCAATGTTTTGAAGGGTTTTCCAAGCTACAAAAGAGGAGGATTGTTCAAAAAGCTCAAAAGTTAACTATGGTAGGTGAAGATCTTATGATGCACGATCGAGATGGGGTGCTACGTTGAATCCTTTACAAAGAGGAGATTGGTATGGTATTGGAGCAGTGCCACGAAGAGAGCGTACATCAAGGTAAGGATTAGGTCTTGTTTCATATTTTAAGAAGCGGGTTTTGGTGGCCTTCTGTTGTGCAAGATGTGCACTATTGGTGCAAGACCTGCCATCAGTGCCAAGTAATGGGTGAAGGACGACTGTTAGCCGAGTAGCAAGGGGCTATCATAGCATAGGATTCTTTTAAAAAGTGGGGTTTGGATGCTATTGGTCCATTGTCCAAGTCAGCCAACAGTAAAAAGTATATTGCGGTAGCCATAGACTATCTCACCATATGGGTTGAGGCTAAACCGGTAAAAGAGGTAAATGCTCATATTGTTGCCCAGTTTGTTTTTTATTGCATATGTTGTCCTTTTGGGATACCTTGGGTGCTCATATCTAATCAAGGACAAGGATTTAGAAGTAAGTTGGTGCATGGACTAGTGGAAAAGTTGGGTATTCAATATCAATTTTCATCTCCATACCATCCACAGTGTAATGGTTTGGTGGAAAGTGCCAATGGATAGATAGTCAAGATGCTTACTAAGTACATCTACAAGTAGGTTGAAGAGTGGGAATCTAACCTTGACAAATGTTACAGGACTTTGTACAAAGTGGCTACCAACTTTACTCCTTATGAGTTGGTCTATGGCAAGAAAGCAGTATTGCATGTACATGTGCAGTTAGGAGTGCTCAAAGGTTTGTGGCAGGTTGATAAATCTCATCAAGATGTTTTGCAGGATAAGATTACGAGTCTTGAAACTTTGAAGATGGATCGTGAGGCGGCAGTGATTTCTATGTGAAGCAGTGGGAGAAAAGAGTGGCAAAGTTCAACCAACATTTGCCAGGAAAACTGATTGAAAAGGGTGATCTAGTGATGAAGTATGAGAGCTATCTCGACTTCACCTTTTAGACGAAATTCAAAACAAATGGACAGGGCCTTATAAGGTCCACCAAGCCTTTCCCACTACACATTGATGAGGATGGATGGTCGCTTTCTCAAGAACATGGTCAATGGTGTGCGTCTCAAGCTCTATTTCGAGAGCGAGTTGGTGCGAGCAGTGCATCAGGTTCTAACGGAGGGGTTGGACAACCAACCTAAGCAGACTTCTCATATGCAAGGATTAAAACTATGTACATATAGTTGAGTTTTTTTATGTTTTCTCATAATGTGCTCAATGTTTGCAATTTGTAGTGGAATAAAGCTCTTTTATGTTTGAACATAAATGTTCAACTACGGGGTGGGCAATGATGGTGCAACCAAAGTTGGTTGACCATAGAAGATGGCATGGGAAGGTATGTGCAGGCTAGCAGAAGCATGGCAAAGGGCTAGAGCAGCTATAAAGAACTTGGGCAGACAAGTGTCAACGGATATGTATGGTTGATGCTTTACAGGCCAAGAAAGGCTCCAGAAGGGGCTAATTTGGGTACCATATGAAGGAGGTTCAAGGTGCAACCTTTGGGCCCAGAAATGTAGAGCTTGAAGTGTTGAAGTGTTGAAGGAGCAAGTCCAGATGGCTCATCAAACAGAGCTACGGGGCCCAAGACAGTTGAGTTTGAAGGTGCAATGCATTGCAGATCCTTGCCGGGCAGGGCAGCTGGGGACAGGTGGCCCAAGTGGATATCAATGTATAGGCGGGTAGTGCTCGAGATATGGACAATGCTCGTCTTTTCAGATTGTAGATCAAAGCTATGGATTGCTGGATATGGCCGTCTAAATTTTTGTCGGAGGCCAAGTTGGTGCCCAACTCATCGCATGGGGAGTCATGTCATCCAATGTTTTTTTGACTTTGATAGAGTTCTAGAGCAAAGTATGCATCATAGAGACTCAGCAAGAATTGACAGCTCGCCGAACGGAGTAGCGATGGTGGAGATATTGAAGGTCAAAGTTGGGGTGCTTCGCAGATGGGGAGTATACATATGATTTTCTCACTTTTTTCGGCCTTGGTTCGGGGTCTCTAAGAATCTTAAAGTGCAAAAAAGCTGGAGGAGTGCAGAGCCAATCATGTGCTTTTGTCGTCGGGCTTTGCAGACCGGGAATCGGACCACCAGGTGACAGTTAGTAAGCAGGGCAAGCAGGGGGAAAAAATGAGTATGAGGGAATTTTTTTGGGCATTGAATGTCATCCCAAAGGGTGGGGCGCTCGTAGCATGCCACATGGCATGGGGTTAACCCCATCTGCAAAAATGGGAGGTAGTAGCGCAGTCTATATAGGCCATAGCATGGCGTATCCATAGCATAACGAGCTGGAGAGTGAGAGCTCTCTCCTCTAAGCGATGGCAGCCGCCTGCGGGATCTGCGTGTTGGCACGAGTGGCCCAATGGGGCGGTTTTGGTTGATAGCACATTGGGGTCTGGCCGGCAGCCGGTGGTTCTGCATGGCGGGTTGGTGGCGGTAGAGAGTGATGACATGGTTGGCGCCTAGTAGGGCTGGGTTCCCGTGTGCCAGTTGGTCCCCCTTGTTTGAAGCATAAACTCGATTCCCCTCCCAATAGCGATATTGCTAATACTTGGGGAGGGGATGAGTAGCTGGCGATCTCGTGGAGAGAGAGAGAGAGAGAGAGAGAGAGAGAGAGAGAGAGAGAGAGAGAGAGAGAGAGAGAGTACGTGGATCAAAGGCCATCCAAGCGGCACGTTCCAAGGTCGGGGCCAATAAGGCAAGTGAGAGGAGGATTGTATGCCAAAGAGCAAGTGGACAGCCAAGTCGGGCGGCTTAAAGGGCCAATTCAAAGGGCAAGAGGGCAGTTCCAAGCAGCAGGACAAAGGAAGGTGCCCCCCAGGCAATTGTTTCCATAGAAAAAATGAACCAAATGTGTACAATACAAGGATAATTCTAATATGAGCTCAAGTTGAAGTGTACGAGCTAGGGAGGTCCTCTTTTTTTCTTTTTTTGGGTCTCTTAGCCAACCCTTATAAAAGGGGATGAACGTGAATTTTTAGGGGCTTTTTTGCCAAGAGGATTTTTTGAAGGCCTACAAGCTTGTGTATTGGAAGTTTGCCATTGGAGCTACAAAATTGGTTGTACTATCTCCATGCTCGATACTACTAAGCCTTTGCCCCACTTTCTTGTGTTTCTTCTCCCCATTTCCCTCCTTTTCTCTCGCTCTTTGTGTACATGTTGGTGCTTGCAAAGGTGTGTGCCTGTACCGTGAAGTGTGTTGCAAAGAGGGCAGAATCAGGGTGTTGTGTGAGTTGGGAAGGGTGAGTTGAGCTGTATAGGTGCATTCGGGCTGAATGGTGTTTTTGCAGAATAGGAGGTCGTTGTTTTGTGTATAAAGGTGGGTCTGTTAGTGCAAATTAGCCAATTTGAAGGTGTTATTCAAGAGGTTAGGGCTGTTGTGGATACCCCGAGTTGTAGGGAAGCATTATGTTGTGTGTCGGGTGTGTTCCTCATTCCCTCTCTCCAATGTCAAAAGTTCAAGGGATGTCGATGGATCGTTCCATTACCTAATCCACCTCACACGGGTAACCCGGCCCCCAATGCCTGGCTTCACAAAATCTCATGAGCCTTCAAAGGCTGCAATCCAGTTACACAACCGCCTCAAGTGTTGTCCACAATTTTCACATACATAGGTGGTTGTCACAAGGACCCACATCCCCTTTACATTCTCTTTACATCCCCATAGGCAAAAAACTGATGAAAGATGAGAGTGTTATGGCCACTTGAAACTGGGGGTGTACTCTCTCTTGCTAAAACTTGAGGTCTCTGGAAAGTGTGCAGGTATTGCAGCTATAATAATGGGGTATTTTCTTATCTTTTATCCCCAAATATTTCTTCTCTCTCCTCATCTAACAAGGCTTTCTTGCAAGACTTCATTTTATTGGTCCTTTTTTTGGGCTCAATTTGGGTATAAAATGGGTAGCCAATGACTTTTTGACCAAGGGAAGGGGTGGGGGCAAGTGTCTAGAGGACCAAAATGAAGGCTAGGCACCTAAGTAGCTGAGTGGGAATCCAAAATGGCCTCCCTTCTCCCCCAAATGTCCACGAGGCCCCATAGCCAAGCTTTGAGAGAGGTCCTCTCACCTTTGATAAACCCTTAATGGGCACCCCATCCTTCCCTTATACCCCCCACTTTCCCCTTTCCTCTTCTCATGTGGGATAATCCCATTACCACATGGCACATTCCTCCCACTCTTCCCTAAGTCCCTTCCCTCCCCACAACAAATTTCCAACTTGACCCCTTCTCATGAACAACTCCCCGGGAACATAGTGCACTGCTCCGGCCACCAAATATGACGCCGTAAAGCACAGTTCCAACTTGACCCCTCGGAACTTGAACAACCCAAAACACTAGTACCCAAGCCCGACACAACCAAACCTTCGTACATGACTTTTACATGGTCACTCCCAAGACTTGAAGTACTATGTACACTTATATACATGAGGCTAGTTGGCAAGCTTTTTGGCATGATCTAATGACTTTGTGCTCATCCAAAAAATGCATGACAACGTGTATGATGTCTAACTGGTCAAAATGAAGTGAATTTCACTCAAGAGGTTCCTCTCTATACTCGCAACTCATAGCAAGTTTCAGAATTGAATTTCACCACTTTTTGTGCAAGATATGGCCAACACGCATTCACTTGCCTAGATGCATCTTGTGGTCTTTGCAAGCCCAAAAATGCTTCAAATTTAATGAAATTTGGGCTATATGCTTCCTAAATACTATAGATCACAAGGATGTACTCGGTTGTACCTTTTTACCTCGGATTTGGTCTCTAAGACATCATGCACATATAATGTCCAAGACATCATACTCAGTTGTACCTTTTTACCTCGGATTTGGCCTCTAAGACATCATACACATATAATGTCCAAGAGGTTAGAATGGACTTTTTGTTTCTACCCAAGGTGCCCCTAAGTGTGTAGAACAAGAATATGTGCTCACAACAACTTTTGGACATCAGAAATACACAAAATCACCACTTTTTGATAAGGAAATCCCCTGAAAGAGTAAAATCCCCCTAACTCCCAATCTATAAGCCCAAATGATATGAGATTTTGTGTATGTGCTCAACACAACATGCAAAAGATGGGTATGATGTCAAAAGCTCAAATTTACTGTCAGAATTGTCCCTCAGACATCATACACGTATGATGTCTACTGATGAATTTTTTGACAGAATTCATTCACAGGCATCCGCAAGTCTCTAACACTGGCTCTCAAGCACTTCTACCAATTTTCATGCAAAAATGTGCTCAGAATCTCAAGTTTCTCTTTTTCTCATTTTTGACACTCCATCTTTTGCCTTTTGGGTATCCAGAGTTGGTCAAAACTCTAGTCTCAAGGTGAACTTAGGGTAGAACCCCCCTTCTAAACACACTGGTATAGTCAAATCTTTCAAATTTGGTCTCCAAATGCCCCTTGAGACATCATACACGTATGATGTCCAAGTTTACAGAACTTCATTTTTTTCACACAGAACCCTTGTACATGCTCTCTTATATGCTCATCACCAATCAGCCATGCAAAAATGTCAACAGAACTCTTTTTATTGGATTTTTTTCTCAAAAGCAGACTTTTTAGAGATCATGAATGCAAACAAGCACTTTAGCAAATAAAGCAATGATGAATAGCTCCAGATCAGAATCAGCATGTCCTACCTAAAGTTACTCCTACAAATCAGTTGGGGTTTTGCATCTATAAGTAGAAAAACGCTTCAATGCCACAGGGGAACTAAAAAACGCTTTTATCACCTCACAAATCACTTGACCAACAACAACTACTCTAATCTATGAATCCTAACTAAATCTACCTAATCGTAGACCCTTCGCAAGAACACGTGGGTCACCTATCTCTAGCTGCCTTGCCCCGCAAGGATCTGCAATGCATTGCACATTCAAACTCAAGTATCTTGGGCTCCGTAGCTCTGCTTGATGAGCCATTTGGACTTGCTCCTTCATCACTTCAAGCTCTATATTTCTAGGCCCAAAGGTTGCACCTTGAACCTCCTTCATCTGCTACCTAAATAGCCCTTTTTGGAGCTTTTCTTGGCCTGTAAACCGCATCAGCCGTACATATCCGCTGCCACTTGTCTACCCAAGATCTTTACAGTTTCTCTAGCCCTTTGCCATGCTTCTGCTAGCCTGCACATACCTGCCCATGCCATCTTTTATGGTCGACCAACTTTGGCTGCACCAACGTCACATGTGAGTGAGATGTGAGTGTTTTTGTAGAAATCAAACATGGCGGACGAGTTTTCACAATTTCATGGATTGCCTAATCAGAATGCACTGACTTTTGTTGAGAAACTGGAACTCAATTGCTTACTGCAAAATATACTAGATCAAGCTATATTGTTGCGGTTGATGCAATATAGTTTATAGGATGAGGCAAAAATTTGATTACAAAATTATGAAGAGTTGGTGTAGGCACAAACTCAGAGGTGGTTTTGGACAACAATCATGTGAAACAGGATTTTTTGGCACAATACAGGAGCATCGAAGTAACCGATGAAGTTTGGCATGAAATTTTGGGGTACACTCAGAAGGTTAATCAAAGTGTTGATGATTTTGTCATGCAGTTCACCCATTTATGGGATAAATGGGCTCCAGATTTGAGAAATGAAATCCCTCTAGCCATGTTAAAAAAGGACCGTTTCGTGGAAAACTTAAAGAAAAGTTTGAAGTTCAAAGTTGAGCTAAAAAAGGCCCGCTACCTTCAAGGAAACATTCACTATTGCCAAGGAGAAAGAATGGAAGGCTCAAAGACTCAATGAGTATGGGAAAGCAGTCCATGTGCAAGGTAATGGTGGCCAAAATGAGGAGAAATTGGGTAGAGGCTCGAGCCCAACCTGCTCAAAGGGTTGCGAACACTGAACAGTTACAGTGAAATATGCAATACATGGTGACCATGATGCAAGAAGTGCAGCTTAGTGTTCTCTGAGGTGATCGTGGTCGTGGTTGTGGTCGTGGTAGAGGAATGGCCCATCCGTGTGAAGCTCAACCTAATGCTAATGTGGATCATGGACAAGGTGTTTTTAAGTCGCAAAAGAGGTTCATCCCTACCTGTCATAATTGTGATAAACTTGGTCATATCAGCACTTATTGTCCAAAGCCAACAAGGATGGGAAGTGATATGTTTCCACTTCCTCAGCAGATTCCTAACAAGGCTAATGATTATGCATTGTACATACGGGGAGATCAAGGTACTGAACAAGAAAATCAGGCCTCAACCTTTGGTGGTCATGTGGGTATTGTGTGGGTTGAAAAGAAAGAAGCATTGTACATATGGGGAGATCAAGGTACTAAACAAGAAAATCAGGCCTCAACCTCTGGTGGTCATGTGGGTATTGTGTGGGTTGAAAAGAAAGAAGCAGATAATGCCCGTAGGCAAAAGAGATAGGGAAGGCTATGCCGCTCCAGGTCCCAATAAGAAGAAAGGGAAAGAGAAAGAGGGTGAAGATGCAAAAGTTAAGAGAACAAGATGACCTTGTAGACGGTTTGAAGTAGCAGATTTACCTTTGGGAGAAGGCCAAACAACTTACAGTTTGAAGGAAGACCTGATTGAGAGGAAAGTAGATTGTACTTTTTGAATATGGTGCCCAAACTTAAGAGGTAGTGGAATTCATTAGTGAATCCATAGAAAGAGCCAAATCATGGACAAGTCAGAGTGTTGGTTGTGGGAGAGCTACCCAACATTTTTCATGTGGTGAACGCTTGGCACAAAGGTGTGGGCATGGCAGAGCCTACATGGATGGAGGTGCTGAAGTTTGTGTGATCATACAATCATGTGTTGAGAGACTGGGTCTCATTACATGTGGAAGCTCTGGGTTTAGGATTCAACTAGCAAACCATGCCAAAGTGAAGTGTTTGGGACTGATTAAGAATTTGGAAGTTGGTCTTTAACGTGAAGGTTATAGTAAACTTTCATGTTGAAGGAGTACGAGCGGAAGTGTGACGCGAGAGAGAGTGCGAGAAGAAGAGCACGACGATATGGTGAACTCGCTCTACTGTAATGTGTAGAGCATAGTGAGTTCTTATTAGGTTTTTACAAAAGAATATGTGTACATACCTGGCGGCCTGCCCACTTACCTGGGCGACCACATTGGGCTTTATACCCCAACAACCTCCCACTTAAAGTCCAATGTGGTACTTTAAGTGTGAGAGAAGCTACTATACAAGCTAATATACAAGAGATGTAGAGAAGTGATGTACTACCCTACACCTAACTGCTTGCGAAAATGCGCAAAGCTCTCTGAGGGAAGTCCTTTTGTAAGTAGATCAGCAGGACTTTCTGTGGTGTGAACTTTGACAAGCTGAATTTGCTTATCCTCGAGCATTTCCTTGATGAAATGATACTTCACATCCACATGCTTTGTCTTTGAGTGATAAACTGGATTGCGAGCCAATTGTATAGCACTTTGACTATCACAATATAACACAAGCATCTCTTCTTTGATTCCCAAATCTGTTACTAGTCGATTAAGCCAAATTGATTCTTTGCATGCCTCTGATGCTGCAACATATTCAGCCTCTGTAGTAGACTAAGTAACACAATCTTGTAATCTAGAACGCCATGATACTTCTCCACCAGCCAATGTAAAGACATACCCTGACATAGACCTTCGGTTGTCTAAGTCACCTGCATAATCTGAGTCTGTAAAACCCTTTACACTTAGCTCCTGACTCCCATAGCATATGCGCATACTCTTTGTACCTTCAGGTATCTCAATATTCCTTTCACTGCCTCCCAATGTTTCTTGCCTGAGTTTGACATGTATCGACTTACTACTCCCACTGCAAATGCAATGTCTGGGCGAGTAGCAATCATTGCATACATCAAACTACCCACTGCAGACGCATATGGAATCTTATCCATTTCAGCCTGTTCTTCTTCAAACACAGGACAATCTTGTTTGCTAAGTTTCACATATGGTGGCAATGGAACACTCAATGCCTTTCCCTTCTCCATATTGAAACGTTGCAAAACCTTCTCAATATACTCTGCTTGAGATAACCAAATCAACTTCTTTGATCTGTCTCTCTCAATGCACATACCAAGTATATGACTTGCCTAACCCATGTCTTTCATGTCAAACGATTTTGCCATCTTTGACTTCAAAGCTGAAATTTCTTCCAAGTGCTTGCCAGCAATCAACATGGCATCCACATACAAAATAAAAATCAGCCAACTGCCATCCTTAGCCTTCTTTGTATATAGACAGTGATCGAACTCACTACGTTTGTAGCCTTGAGAAATCATAAACTTGTGGAGCTTATGGTACCATGCCCTCAGTGATTGTTTTAAGCCATAAAGACTCTTTAACAACTGGCATACCAAATTTTCCTTGCCTTTCTCAACAAACCCTTCTGGCTGCTGCATGTAAATTTCCACATCTAAATCACCATGCAAGAACGCTGTCTTGACATCCATTTGGTGCAACACCAAATCTAATATGGCAACCAATGCAAGAAAGCATCTCAATGTAGTCATCTTGACCACCAGAGAGAAGACTTCATCAAAGTCAATGCCTTGTTCTTGCTTAAAGCCCTTGGCAACAAGCCTTGCTTTGTACTTTGGCTGACTATCATGAGCGGTGATCTTATACCTGTAAACCCATTTACAAGGTAGAGCCTTTTTGCCCTGTGGTAATTTAACTAGCTTCCATGTCTAGTTTTTATGCAGAGCTGTCATCTCTGACTGCATGGCCAATTGCCAATTCCCGGAGTCCTTCATTTGCATTGCTTCCTTGTAACATGAAGTCTCATTGCAATCAGTCAACATGACATAGTTCATAGATGGAACAAACCTATCAGGAGGTCGCGTGATACGTCCAGATCTACGCAAAATAGGTGGCTCAGGCTCAGCCACAACCTGTGGTTCCACTCTATCCTGTCCTTGCTCCTCTTGAGCCCTGACATTTTGTCTTGCACGTGCAGGTCCATCTTCTTGGAAGACAACTCTTCTAATGTCCTCAACCCTCTCTGGTTTAGAATGATATTTGGCTTCATTAAAGTGAACATCATTGCTACGGATAACCTTTCTGGATTCGGGATCCCAAAGTCTGTACCCCATCTCACCAGAATTACCATAGCCTAGAAAGATGCACTTTCTACTCTTTGGCTCAAGTTTGTTCCTAAATTCCTTTGGAACATGAGTATATGCCTCACAGCCAAAGACTCTGAGATGCTTCTATGAGGGCATTTCGCCTGACCATACCATCTCTGCCACTGAATCCTTCTGCAAAACCTTGCTAGGAGATATATTTATAAGATGAGCAGTTGTTGATATAGCTTTAGCCCAAAACCCATTTGGCAGTTGTGCATTAGTCAACATACTTCTGACCTTCTCTTGTATGGTCCTATTCATCCTCTCAGCAACACCATTTTGAGGAGGATTGTAAGGAGCAGTAAGTTCACGTTTTATACCTTTTGACTCACAAAAGTCCTGAAAGGCCTTTGAAACATACTCTCCACCATTGTCAGTGCGTAAGCATTTAAGCTTCTTGCCACTCTGATTCTCCACAAGTGTCACAAACGTTTTGAAAACACTAAACGCTTCATCCTTGTGCTTGAGAAAGTAAACCCATACTTTCCTCGAGTAATCATCTATAAATGTCATAAAGTAAGAAGCTCCCCCTAGAGATAGGTTAGGCATAGGTCCACACAAATCACTATGAACAAGTGCCAACTGTGTATCTCTTCTACTGCTTCTATGCTTATGTGGCTGCTGTGTTTGCTTACCATACAGACAATGTTCACAGAATTCAAAATCATTAAATGACAAGCCAGGCAAATAACCAAAACGAGACAAGATTTCCATTCCGTTCTTGGACATATGTCCTAACCAGCTATGCCACAAAGAAACGTTCGGCTGCTCGGTTACATTGATTAGATTTTTAGAGACATTTGATACATAAATCATGTAAAGTCCTCCAGACTTTACTCCATGTGCTACTGTCATAGAACCCTTGGATATCTTCCACATGTTCTGTCCAAAAGTGGTGACGTAGCCAGCATCATCAAGTAAACCTGTGCTGATCAAGCTCTTTGTAATTGCGGGAACATGTCTCACATTCTTCAGCATGAAAGAAGAGCCATTCTGAAACTTCAATCGAACATCTCCAACACCTAAGATCTCACATGTCTACCCATTGCCTAGCCACTCCTTGTTTGGAGACACATGAACTGATGCCCCTGAGTCTATAATCCAGTCACTCAGTGCATTTCCATCAGATGCTGTAAGAAGAGCTGAGTCCATTGTATTCTTCAAGAAGTAGATGTCTCTTGACACTATCCTCTGCAACAGTGTTTGTCACATTTATTTCTTGAATCTTCACTGAGGACTTGTTCTTCTCACCATGGTCTTCAGCTTTCTCTTTGCCTTTTTCTGCTTTCCATTCTCTGGAGTCTCTTTTCATGTGACCCTTCTTGCCACAATGGTAGCATTCTATGTCACTCTTGCCTTTAGCACTGCGGGACTTGCTACGAGACTGGTCCCTCTTTCCACCTTTGTACTTTTCTTTGGTCCTTCCTCTGACAACTAAGGCTATTCCTTTGCCTTTGTCCATTGTCTTTCTATTGGTTTCTTCAGTAAGCAGACTACCTTCTACACCTGCTATGGTCAAACCATCTGGAGGTGCAGAATTACTCAAAGCTGTGCGAAAAGTGTCCCAACTTTCCGGCAATGTGATCAACAGGAACATAGCTCTAATAGGTTCATCAAACTTGACACCTTGAGCTGACAACTGACTGTAGATGGTGTTGAATTCATTCAGATGATTGGACATAGGGGTCCCTTCTTTCATCTTCAAGTCAACAAGCTTCTTAAGCCAGTATACCTGTGAAGCTGCACTCTGCTTCTCATAAAGATCACTCAGCTTTGTCCATGCTTGATAAGACGACATCTCGTCTGCTACATTGAAGTAAACGCTTTCTGCCAAAGTCAGCATAATGGTAGAAAGTGCCAATTCATCCATTTCACTCCATTCATCTTCGTCCATATCTTCTGGTTTTATCCCCTTGAGCTTTATAGGTTTTATCTGCTTCTTTGTACCAACACGTGCCAAATCTTCTTCGTCCACAATGGGAAATTGGTTCCATCCAGCTTCTTGATATTGTAAAGAGCAGTGTCCTGTGATCCAGCCATAACTACGTTTCACAGTAGTTTACTTTCCTGGGAAAAATTCAACAAAGTTTCCCCTGTAAACTGTCCTCTGAACCAATATCAACCTGTCAAATGAACCAAGAAAGCTTCAGATTCTGTAGAAATTTTGGCAGAGTCTCCTTTGTAATATGGCTCTAGTGTACTAAAAAACAGACCAAAAAACAACTCAAAAATCCACTATCTCTCTAACACTGTAAATTGAGGGTAAACTTGTCCTGCACGTACTGTCTTTCACTGTCTTGTAAGCATAGACTGCGACAATGCCTCAACGGCAGTAAAGAAAAGATGCAATCCCAACTGTCTAACTCACAATCAATACATCCTAGCTGCCTATCTAAGGGTGCTCAAGGGATCGCTCCAAGACCTGTATCACCGAAAGGATCTCAACATTCGAGAATCCCCCAGCTCAATAAAACCTCACTCGACCCTCAACAAAGGCTGCAGTAAATCTGACAGTACATAGACTTCCCACAAAGTCATACATCCACAAATTTCCCACTGTATGTTGTAACCGCTGCGACGGTTGTTTGCTGCGTGACTCACAGCCAGCAAACCCTCAACAGACATACATCATCTCTGACAATGCATCCCATGTGGAAGTACCTGCAATGTCAGGATAAAATCTGGAATATCAAGCAGCAAACACAAGCTACCTGATGAACAGGTGGATGTCGCCTACAGTCTGTGTGTAGGTGCGCCCGTGTCGTATGTGACACGCCTCCAAGAACTGTAAGCCAGATATCCTCAGCACTTGCAGTCGTAGGCCGAAACCCCAAATTTGCAGAGTTGGATCTGCACCCGCTAAGACCACATAGTCGAAAATGGTCTGCGCAGATCTTTGTCGAAGCCGAACAGTGGCCGAGATGACCTCAGAATGAAATTCTAAGTACACCGAGCCCTGCGGGTCATCCCATAGGAATTGGGGCCGTGTCTTCGCCTGTCGAATCTCACTCCAATCTGAGCAGGTGACTCTGGCTACCTGCAAATGCTGCCTCGAGCCTCGATCTGAGCTCTGATACCAGTAGAAGGAGTACGAGCGGAAGTGCGACGCGAGAGAGAGTGCGAGAAGAAGAGCACGACGATATGGTGAACTCGCTCTACTGTAATGTGTAGAGCATAGTGAGTTCTTATTAGGTTTTTACAAAAGAATATGTGTACATACCTGGCGGCCCGCCCACTTACCTGGGCGACACATTGGGCTTTATACCCCAACACATGTTATGCCAGCTGGCCTGGGAGCTTTTCCTTTTATTTTGGGATGACCTTGGTTGAGAGCTGTTGGTGATGTGCAAGATTGGGGCAAGGGCACAATCTGTGTGTATGGCAAGAAGGGTGAAAAGAGGGTGTTTGATATGACTACCAAGTAACCTTTGACACTAGAAGGTATGAGTGAAAATTATGAATCCGAAGTTACCAATGAAGACAGTTCTGAAGATTCAAAAAGTGGCACTACTTCTGGTTCTAGTGATAACGGTGAAGTGTCATTCTTGTTGTTGGACGAGGAGAAGAGAGAGATGGCTGAAGTATTGCAAGTGTCAAGGGATATAAATGCTTCAAGCCGTTTAGAGCAACTTGAAGAGTTGATGCAACCTAAACAGGAGTTTGCAGTGAAGAAAGGGTTGATTCAAAATATGTTGAGGACTGATTTGACACAAGGAAAAAGAAGGGAGTACTTAACAATGCTGGACAGTTTTCCAAATATTTTCATCACTTCATATCAAGAAATAAGGGGTTTTGTTGGAGATCCTGTGAGATCAAACTAGTTGAAGGGGCAAAGCCAATAAGGCAGAAATTAAGAAGGATGTGTAAAGAGCAAATGAATGCTTTAAAGGAAGAAGTGGATAAACTTTTGGATGCAGGGATCATTGTGCCAATTGATATTGTTGAATGGGTGAGCATTGAAGTGGTCACTCCAAAGAAAGATGGGCGCTGGAGAGTTTGCATTGATTATAAACCATCTAATGCAATGACCAAGAAAGATCCTTATCCTTTATCTTTCATTGATCAACTTTTAGATGCAGTGGCTGGCTTTGAAAGATACAGTGTCTGTGGTGGTTATTCAGGATATTTTCAGCTTATCCTTGCTCTTGAAGACCGGAAAAAGACTACTTTTATTTCGCCATGGGGTTGTTTTCTGCTTTTGTTGCCTTCCTTTTCAGTTAGCAAATGGGCCTAGAGATTTTGAAAGAAAAGTGGATTGGGTCCTTACCCCGTTTCTTGGGAAGTTTGTCAAAGGATTCATAGATGATTTCTGTGTATATAGTTCAAGGAAAGAGCACGTTCAGAAGCTTGAAATGACTTTTGCAAGGTATGATGAATGCGAGGGTCAATTGAACCATAAGAAGTGTCATTCGGCACAACCAAGGGTGAAGCTTCTTGGACGTGATTTCAAAAAATGGGATAAAAGTAGATCCAGAGAAAGTGGAAGCTTTGTTATTGATGTCATCTCCAAAGGATACAAGACAGTTGGACACTTTCATACAGAAGGTTAACTATCTTTTTCGATTCATACCTATGGCAACACCGTTATTGTATCCATTGTAGCAAGCGGTTAAGAATGATCCATTGGAATGGACACGTGACTGTGAAGATGTTTTTGACAGAGTCAAAGAATTTTTGAGTACACTACCCATTATGCATGCTCCTAACTGGGAAAAGGAGGTTTATGTTAACCTATTAGTAGGAGATGATGCCATTGGGGCCATGTTGTTGCAAAGGGGGAAGGAGTCTCAGTATATGAAGCGTGTTCATTATGCTAGTAGAGTGAAGACTTCTCATGAAAGAGATTACTCTGAAATTGAATTGGTGATGACCAGTATGGTTTATGCTTGCAGACAATTTAGACATTACTTGTCACAAAAGTTGTACACTTTTCTCACCATTTATTCATTACTTCCTCAGTAGTTTAATAACTCAAATATATCAAAGATAGTGATGAAATGGGTTATTGAACTTCACGAGTTCCAGTTCACTTTTTTAGTGAAAGAGAGTACTCGGGCTACCCTGGCAGGTTTGCTCACTTATAAAGAGACTCCTGCTTTGGTTAAGGAAGAGGTGGTGCAAAAGAAGAAGGTTGAAACTCTGGCCATATCCAGTGCTTCACTGTTATATTTTGATGGCTCAAAGAAGTCATGATGCTTCCTTGGGAGGCATTGTCATTTATGATGCACAAGGACAACTTGTAAGGAAATAAGGGCTAAAACTGGATGCAAAAAGTAACAATGAAGCAGAGTACATGGCTCTTGAAGGTGGCTTGCACATATATTTACAATGGGGAATTTGTTGCCTACAAGTCAAAGGAGATGCCTTGTTGGTCGTGAAGCAAGTATTGCAAGTATGGAAGAATAAAATTCCTAAACTAAAGAGTTTATGCTTCAAGGTGAAATCATTACTCAAAAATTTTGAAGCATGGAGTTTGCAGCATATTGAAAGGTCTTAGAATGAAGAAGCTCATGATGTTGCCCAAGAAATGATCACTTGTGTATTTGTGCTGAAGGCAAATGCCCCTTTATATCATGGGAGAGAAATGTTATCAAAGGAGGTGGATTTTCTATTGACAGATGTTTTACTTGAGAATTTACCATCATCCAAAAGATATGCTTTTATAAAAAAAAGCTAGAAAGTACAAAATGCTTCATGATGTGCTTTACATGAAAGGAAGTGATTTAATATTGCATCGTGTGCCCTAGAAAGAAGAAATCTACAAGATTTTGGAAGAAAATCATGAGGGATCTTGTGTAGGCCATTTTGCCATGAAGATTATGTTGCATAAGATTTTGCAAGAAGGCTATGTATGGCCAAGCATTCAGCAAGATGTTAACCATTGGTGCATATCTTGTTTGTCTAGCCAGAAAATGGGGAAGAGAATTTTTGAAGCCTGAATTACAAAAGACAATCCTAGCTTTTGATGTGTTTGAAAAATGGGGTCTTGATGCTATTGGACCCTTATCCATGACTAGTAAAAGGAATGCTTAGATCTTGACAACAATGGATTACTTGTCAAGTTGGGCAAAAGCTAAAGCTGTAAAACAAATTACCAATAAGGAAATACGAAAGTTTGTGTATGAACATATATGCTGCAAATTTGGTGTGCCACTAGAACTACTTTCTGATAGAGGACTGGGATTTAGGGGAGAGCTGTTTGATTTCCTATGCAAAAATCTCAATATACAGCATCAGTACAATTCTCCTTATTATCCACAATGCAATGGTCTTAATGAGAGTTTCAATGGAGAGTTGGTGAAAATCTTGACACAGATGACCTAGACACATAGGAAAACTTGGGATCCATAGTTGCCTTGTGCATTATGGGCCTATAGGACTACTATCAAAACGAGCACAGGGTTTTCTCCTTACCACTTGGTCTATGGCAAGGAAGCATTATTGCCAATTGAACTCGAGATTCATGCACTTAAATTTTTGTCATTGGGAAATGAAGAGCACCAAGATACTTGGCAAAAAAAATTGTTGGATTTACAATGCTTACAATTAGACAAAGTTTTACCTTTGAGCTACTATGAGGAAGTGTCAAAAAAATCTCAGATAAAAGCTAATGTATATGTGAAGGACAAGGGAATTGAGAAGGGTGATCTTGTGTTGCGATACAATAGTAAGTTAGACAATACTTTCCAAAAAAAAGTTTCAAATCAAGTGGGAAGGTCCTTTTATTGTTGTAAACAAGTTTGACAATGGCACATATCAATTGGCAGATTTGGGTGGGGCGTTAATGGCTATAGATGAAGAAATATCTAGCACGTTTCATGACAATTGTGAAAAATGAGATGCTATCAATGGAGGAAGACAGCGTGAAGACATCGGAGAATGTGAATGAGGTTTCTGGGAATGAGCTACAGCAGTTGTTCACCCTAGAAACCTCTGCTTGTTATGAATGATCAAGCAGAATGGGGGGGGGGGGGGGGGGTTGGCAAGCTATATCAAGCATTTTTTGGATAAGCACAAAGTCATTAGATCATGCCAAAAAGCTTCCTAACTAGCCTCATGTATATATGTGTACATAGTACTTCGAGTCTTGGGAGTGACCGTGTCAAATTTATGTACAAAGGTTTGGTTTTTTCGGGCTTGGGTACTAGTGTTTTGGGTTGTTCAAGTTTCCAAAACATGTTTTTCAAAAAGTATTTTCAGCCATGCTTTATAGCTTGTGAATCAAACTTGTACATCATGAGTTATGTCCGAAGTGGGTGGTCTCGACTTAGAAAGTGATTGCAGATGCATGCAACAAAGGCAACTGGGCCAACTTGATGATCTAAAATTAGAAATTCTGGTATTTAAATTTTTGGAGATAGCCAAGGTAATGGACTCCGAGCCATGCTTTATGGCATCGCATTTGGTGGTCGAAGCAGTGCACTATGCTCCCGAGGAGTGGGTCCTGAGAAGGGGTCAAGATGGAAATTTTCTGTGGGGAGAGAAGAGACTTGGGGAAGAGTAGGAGGAATGTGCCATGTGGCAATGGGATTATCCCACATGAGAAGAGGAAAGGGGAATTTGGGGGTATAAGGGGAGGATGGGGTATCCATTAAGGGTGTATCAAAGGTGAGAGGAGCTCTCTCAAAGCTTGGCTATGGGGGCTCATGGATATTTGAGGGAGAAGGGAGGCCATCTTGGATTTCCACTCAGCTTCCCAGGAGCCTAGCCTTCATTTTGGTCCTTTGGACACTTGCCCCCACCCCTTCCCTTGGTCAAAATGTCATCGGCTGCCCATTTTATACCCAAATTGAGCCCAAAAAAGGACCAATAAAATGGAGCCTTGCAAGAAAGCCGTGTCGCATGAGGAGAGTTTGGGGATAAAAGATAAGAAAATCCCCCGTTATTATAGCTTCAATACTTGCACACTTTCCAGAGAGCTCATTTTTGAGCAAGAGCCTGTGTACACCCCCAGTTTCGAGTGGCCATAACTCTCTCATCTTTCATCGGCTTTTTTCCTACGGATACTCTACGGATAACTCCATGAGACGAGCTACGTCATGATGTCCTTGGTTTTTCCTAATTCCAAGTGTGTTTCATGCTTTAAGGGTTCTTCATAAATCTTTACAGGTGCTTATCACACAGGTGGTTTTGACCGTGCAATAGTTCTTCCTTCCGACGGTGTGGCTCGTGCAAGGCTATAAAGGCACTCGTTTTCCTTGTCGTTTGCATGCTAACAGCATATGATGTCTAATGGGAACTTTTAGGAACCAAAATTGAAATCTGAGCATACCAAGGTGTTAAGCACCACAAGACAAGCTCACATACCAAATTTTGTCAA
This sequence comes from Adiantum capillus-veneris, assembly GCF_014529385.1. Lineage (NCBI taxonomy): Eukaryota > Viridiplantae > Streptophyta > Polypodiopsida > Polypodiales > Pteridaceae > Adiantum > Adiantum capillus-veneris. The sequence goes on from NC_140935.1 coordinate 106,758,373, forward strand.
AATTTGAGTACATAGACTTTATATGCGTATAATGTCTCATGCCAAGATTTGAAAGTTAAATTTCACTTTTGACCACATAGGAGGGTTGGAAATGATGTTTTAAGCCAGTTTGCAAAATTTCATGTCATTCTGAGCCAAAAGACATTATACACGTATAATGTTTTGGTGGCCAGATCTAGGTCAAACAAACATTTGGGCATACCTCAGTGTCCTAGAGCATGAAAGAAGTCCCTAACCAAAATTTCATTGCATTTGGAGCTCATTTGAGCTTGTAAAGGTCAAAAGACAGATATGGACAGGTCATGCTTGTATTGATCAATAGCTTGCCCAAAAAATGTCCAAATTGAATTTTGAAAGCTGTTGAGAGTTGCTTGAGTGATAAGGAATCATTGGGATAAAAATCACCTCATTCTACCACAAAAGACCTTATACGTGTATAATGTCTCAAGTGTCAAAATAAAGGCCAGAATCACAAACTGAGACTTGCAAGAGTTCGAAGACATCAAGGGGAGTCTACAGTGTAAGTTTGGATCAAATCTAAATCAGGAGACATTATACGCGTATAAAGTCTCCAAGCATAGGTTGAGTCAGAAAACAACTGTTTTGGCCATAACTTGAGCTTTCGGTATCGGATTCAAAAACTTTTTTTATCAAAATGAAGCTCCTGAGTAGCTCTACGACTTTCAGTGTCCGTCCTGAACAACAATGAAGAGGCCATTTGAGGTCATTTGTTGTTGGTCAGCTCTCAAAAAAACGTCGTTTAAGGCCTCAAAATGCATCCGCAAGTTAAGGGTGTCCAAAAGTGAGGATTTTGAGAAAACGATCGCGGTTTTGGACATAGTTTTGACTTTTCCATAAGCAAAGCACTTGAACACAGTGAACTCAGTCTTCTTACCACAAGATAGAGCTGCTAAGACCAAAGATCATGTTCTCTTTAGAGTCAAACTTAGCTTACACAAGCTTCAGAATCCCAACGATAGAGAAGCATCCGCCCATAATGGATCTTCCAAACTTGCAATTGATAAAAACCAATTGTGTTGAAAGAGTTTGGATGAAAAATCATGAGAGTGAAGGACCATATAGATACATTGATGATAGCGAGGTCAACCTTTATAGGTGCAGAGAGCCATACCCAAAAGAGATGACGGACCACAAGCTCTTATATGTCTAGACATACGGATTCGACTATCAATGAAAAATCTATAGTTGTTGACAAGTATGGACAAGAATATAGAGATGCAAAAAGCACAAATACATGGACTGCATTAGACATAGGTAGATATTTGGTCAATAAAGAACCGCAGATACCTCCACCAAACACAAGAATTCCAAAAAGGGAGCCACTTGGATTCCCTTCTAGTGTGATAACGAGAGATGAGGTGATCACATCACACAGAGGGCAGACATGCTTTCTCAAGGACCAGTCTCCAACAGAACGACGAATCCCTTTCAAGAAGAAACTAGGCATAGTGGAAGAACTGAAACACGAGAAGGATTGGGAGAGTCTATGGTTAGACTTGTAGACAATACCATCCCAGATCCAGAAATGGGTAAACAAAAAATACATCGGAGATAAAGATCCGAGAGATCACATAGCAATTTTTAGAAGAGTAATTAGAGCAGAGGGAGTTTTGGATTTTGCAACAAAGTTTGCGAAATTTGGACCAACTTTGAAAGATGACGGGACTACATGGTTCGACTCAGTGGAAAGACGTGATTTTGAGACTCTAGATGAGCTATTTGAAAAATTTATCGAAGAATTATCACTAAAAGGCATAGCTCACAATACGGTCTTGCAAATCCACAGATTCAAGCAAAAAGAGGGTGAATCAGTACGCAAAGCAGCATTACGGCTCAAAAGATATGTCAAGTTATGTCCAAGAGAGGAAATTCCTACGCAAGCACGATTGATGTTGATCTTTATCCAAGGAATGAGACATGCGGGTCTTTAGAAGGATCTGCATATGATAAGGAGCATGATGCTAAATGAATTGATCACAGAACCTCTTGATCTGGTGGATAACATTGAGGAATATAAAGAAAACGATTGTAAGAGTCAAGAGGATGACATATCCTCTCGGCACATTGATTCATAGATGAGTGAGTCCATTGCAAAACCAGCGGCACCTATCGATCAAGAAACATTTATTAACAAAATGGTCAAGACGTTAACTCCTCTTGTAAATTCTGATCTAGGGGAGCTTAAGTGGTGTGAAATTGAGAGAAAATGGACAAACCATACGAGAAAAGAGTGTTACTATGGCATGGAATATGCTAAGGAGAGGTATGTACAACCTAATCTAGTAGCACCTCCTCCACCTAGATACGTCATGGAGAATGTGCCAGGTCCGGTAGGAGTTGCAAGACCACAGCCTGTCTTAGGACAACAACCTACACTGTCAGGTGCTAGAATGCATGTAGACATGAGATGCATGTCATTGATAGAAGCATCTAATAAACAAGCACTAGTACCAACTACAATGTGTTATAACAACCATAGTGGGTATTGCCCTTCGAAGCGACAGAAAATGAGAGAAACACATAAAGTCGTGGGTCCAGTACAACCTCCACCTCCTACGTTTCAACCTGAACAAAGAATTTATGAGATGGAAAAAAGGACATTGTAGTTCATTGTGGATAGAGTTTTAGCTAGGTCAGAGCCTACTGTTTACAGCCAAGAGGAATTGCAAAAAGAATCTCCTCAACCAGATTGTCACAAAAGCCGTTGCCGTGGCAACCACTTGGTCAAACAATGTCCTCAAACAAAGATCACTCAAGTAAATGCTTATTTTCTTGACTGTGGCATTACTCACTTGATCCCCAACTATCCAAAAAATCCAAAACAAGTCAAAGAGATCACGACAACTGTCCCAGGAATTGTTCAGCTACCCAGTAGCTCGAAAATTGACAACATCGTACCAGTTCATGTAGTTACGAGATCCCAAGCTCAAAAGGAAGCTGAGGAGAAGCAAGAGACAAAGAAAACAAAAACTAACGCAAGTCCAGAGATGGGTGAGCCAAAGACTAATGCACTTAGTCAAAAAACCAAGAGCAAACGGAATAGTTGGAAATCTAGAAAGACTAGAATGAAAGCACGTAGGAAACGAGAGCAGAAATCCCTAGCGGAGGAGATTACCTAAGCTAAAGGGAAGATAAGACAACATGAGGAGACAATTGCACCTTCTCTTATGCAGAAGCCTCAACCTCTAGAAAAACCATCCACATATGAGAAACCAAGAAGTGCTAGTTTGGGAGGATCAGTCTTGGTCGAAAAGGTTAATGAGCCATTAGATGCTCTCCTAAAAGCCTATGAAACACGGCTCAAAAACAACCAAACCCAAGAACAGAGGTGGATGACATATCCAAATGCGGAACTAGAAAAGGACAGGCTTGAAATGTGCAAGAAACTGATTGAAACAACCCAAGCTTTACTAGAGCCACAAGTTGGAAAACCTGAGGGTGTGATCCTTGTCCCACCTACACCAGTAATCCACCAAACAAGGAACAAAAAGAGCTAGATTCCAGTCATGAGCACGGACAAAAGCTCAAGGACCCCGCATTAGAACCAAGGATAGTGTTGAATACCACGGATAACTCTTCCGAGGGATTTCAGATAGTTATACCTAAGAGTTGTAAATAAATAGATGGTCTTGACAAATTGTGGAAACAAGTAAGAGAGGCCAATGAAGAAAGTGAGCTAAGCAGACGAGTAAACCAGATGAGTGATGGAAGAGGAGTGTCTCTTCCACCAATAGAGGAAATTGAGACTAGACCTCAAATAAATCTAGAAGTGAATCATATTGGGGAGACAAAGTTAATATACAGTCTATGGATAGTCAACCCCATTCGCTAAGAACACTACTATTCTATACGAGAGAGTACGAGGCCAAATCAGAGGTTGTTGCAGTCCCATCACAGAGATTGACTCCCAACAAAGATCATTGATTCAAAAGGGCTGATAGACATTTTGTTGACACCAAACACATGTACGATAACTTTAGCCGAGCTGCTCAGAATACGATCAAACATGTTGGCCTTTGTGAAAAAATTCCTAGAGAAATTTAGCGTTAGAAAACCAATGACTCAAATGAAGGAAGGGATCAAAGAGCTTGAAATGCCTCAGCTAAACACTCGACCTGGGCCACTAAACAAGGTAGGTGAGTACTATGAGGGAGAAGATGGGAACACAACTCTTCCTCTGGAATTCCAAGGTGTAAAAACCATGGCAATCCCTGACAGCAGAGCTGGTGTTGCCATCGCAACAAAAGAGGTCTGGAGAAAATAAGGAAAACCAGCAATGAGGGCTACTAGGATGAAACTGCATCTTGCAGACGAACACATGAAAAGGCCCATAGGACTACTAGAAAAATCAATTGTTACTTCTTGTGAAATTGAATATGAGCAAACCTTTGCTATTGTTGACTTTGGCAAGAAGAACAACTATGATATCATTCTAGGAAGACCATTCATACAACAATTGAAAATGGTCCAAGATTGGGGTTATGACTATATCTACCTGAGATATATGGAAACCACGACAAGGATAAACTTGAAGGACTAAGCAACACATTGTGTCATTGGCCGCACAAGGTTTGGGGAGGATGTAGGAGCCTTACGTGTGTGAGTCGTCGTCAAGAGGGTTGCATTTATTCACAATAGATCAAGAGCATTTCAAGTCAAGATGCTCATCTTAATGGTCTACAACTGTTGAGTGTGATTAATTGGAGAAAACTATTTTGGTGATACCTTAATCCCACCAACTTGCAACATAGAAGGATTTGTCTTGAGTTTTCACAAGTTTCATATTGACAAAAACCTCAATTTGCCATTGATTCAATAGTATGAGTCCACCAATGGGAGCGTACTCACTTTTCCTATTTATAGGAAAAGATCTAGAGTTCATTGATCAATATCAACTGGACCGAGTTTTTCACTTCACATTTATGGGCTTGTTTTAAAGGTTTTGGTTTTGCCTTGCATTTCTTGTGGAGGCATACAGCTGATATACATTCCTTACGAATAGCCTTGCTACTTCTGGAGCCTTCACTATAGGTTTACTAGAAATTATCCTATACATCTTGTTGAAGCAGCATACAACTACCTAAATAGAACTATGGTCATGATTTGTAGTAGATCCCATCTTTAACAAAAAATAAATAAATAAAAATCCACAATTGCAATTCATCACCTAATAAGGTGGAACTCCATGTAGAGTCCTCTAGTGCAATCTCTCTAGAGTGAGAAGCATCCCTCATTCTTGCATGACCACACCTTAGTATATGATTGATCATGCTTGCTTGTACCGTGGAGTGCTTCCAAACGCTCTCTTAGATTCTATGAAAGAATGTGCATTTACCTTATGCTCAATTACAAAATTGTATTGTCCTTTGTGATATAATATCATACAACCATATTGTTGGAAGTATATCTGCATATCTAGCTTTGTGACCTTTTCAAATCAATCTCCTAAGCAATGTATGTGTTTCTTTTGATCTATATGGGATTCTTAAATCAATGTATAAGGATTCAATCCACTTACTTAAGAGACATAAACAAATTTGGATGTTGTTGATTAGCTTTTATCGAAATTGCTTAAGTAATGTGGCATCTTTATTGTGAAGTTGTGAAAAATTTCCATGAAATATCAAGAAAATATAAGCTTTGCATACAATCACCTCTCAACAACTCATGGAGAGGCTTTGAGTACCCATTTTGAGGTGCTTTCTCACCCTACTGTACACATAAGCTTGGCGGGATCACATATAGCCTACTAGCAAATTTAACAAGCATTTTTTCCTCTTTAATTCCTTGGTCCAGCTCATACAAGAGGAGCACCACGTAAGTGCAAGGGAAGGATTTTTTTTATAAGTTACATAAGCGTATAAGTTAGGGACAGGTCCCCCAATAATTTATCTTCCAAGCTTAAAAATAAGGGAGGAGGGTATCGTGGGGAGGGGTCATACATCATTCAACGATCCATTTTCCCCTCTCTGGTCTACATGGCCAAATAAAAGTTACAATTGTATTAAAAGAGTTAGCAGATTGCACCTTCAACCACATTCTCTTGCTTATCAAATGGGAATGTGGCACAAATCTCCCTCCCTCATCCTCAAATTTATGTAAAATTCCTCCATATCTTTCTTCAACTTAGCTCTTCTCTCTCTCTCTCTCTCTCAAATCAAACCAATGTTTGGAAAAAATCATTTTTCCAAACATACAAAATTCCTTTCCTTGAATTTACCAAGAGAAATTTTTGAAAAATAAGGTTTCTTTCTCAGGTTTTTATACTATTTTTTTCTGTTTTGAGGCAAAATTCCTCCTTTTCCCTTGCCCTCAACCAACATTTTTCAAATTGAAAACGGCACAATATTAAGCTGAGACACATATCTCCTGAACACTGAATCAAACCCTCGAAGGACTGGTTTTACATCCTTGGGGCAATTTCATATCTCCATAGCAATGTCATATGTCCATTAAGGAGTATGAACCAAACACACTATAAAAAGTTGCAACATGGTTTCATCAAAACAAGCATACATTAGGTCGATGACAATCACATCATCAAGCTACAAGAGACAATTCCATTAGGAATGGTAATAATGGAGACGCCATTCTATTAGGTATAGACAATCACACCATCAAGCTACAAGAGACAATTCCATTAGGACTGATAATAATGGAGACGTCATTCTATTAGGTATAGACAGCTACAAGGATATTCATACCAAGGCATATCCAGCCAAGCACCCACATAGAAATGATGATCCCAAGCTCTTATAAAAGAAAACAATTTTCATGCCTACTCTTCCAATGGATGGCTAAGGCAAACATTCGTGTGTAACTTTGTTTAAATGTGTAATAATGTCAAGTTTTCAAAATATGTTGCAAGATACGTGCATGCGTGTGTGCCCTCTAAAAAGGTATCCACAATCTGTTTCCACCTTCAACAAATATCATGTGGAAGCTGTTCTATCGTTTTTTGGTTCAAGAACCTTTACTCAATGCATGAGATCAACACAATTTTCCCTTGAGGGCTGTTAAATCACCTCCATATGCACTCAATTGTAAAGCCTGCTACTATACCATCAATAGTTGGGAATCATCCAAAGGCTAATCACTAGTAGCAGCAATTAAAGACCTACGACAATACATTCTAGTCCTCTTCAACTACCCTCTATTTGCCAATAGGCAGAGATTCAGCTTGTCTCATTAACTGGTAATGGGAACATATGGCATGCCTCTTTGTTCCCAAATCCTTTTATTCCTCTACCCTCTACATGTTCAATATACTCATGTTCTTTGGTGCTCAAATTCCCCCAGACAATAGCAAAGCTCATGGTGCGTTGCGTCAAAGATAGATGTCACAATCGAATGCCACATGCACAAGTTTCATCTCCTAGCCACCATACCCTTAAAACAGTTCAACATCCAAACTACCGCAAAACTACCCGCACCAACTATATGTCATGGCCACACTAGCTTTAACACCACAACATTTCATGTGCATCCCCAACAAAGGCATTACTCCCACACAATGTTTTCGAGATTTCCGTCACTTGCCAGCTTGCTACTTATGATGTAAAATATAAAAGGTCCATGCGTATGTGGAGAAAAAGAACGAGGGAGAAAGGCCATGTTACTGCCAAACTGAGCCATTACACAAATTGGAATGTAGAATGGAAAATGGAAAATGGAAAATGAAAAACAGTGCATGAAACCATGCAAAGCCAACTAGATGGCTGGCTTATAGCATTCACTGTCCAGAGGCATACCTTTTTGTGATACAAGTGTGTACTATTTGCACCAAACCAAGACAAGTCGGAAAATGTTGATTGGAAGGGTCCAGAGAGAGAGAGAGAGAGAGAGAGAGAGTTCAAAATCGTTGCTACCACACTTTCAAGGAGAACAGAGCTGAAACAGGGTGTCATCAAGCAGTTGAGAAAAGTTCACTTTAGACAGATTTTCTCATGAGCAAGTCAGACACGAGAACAAGCATCTGATATTGAGTGATACAACCGTGCCATTAAGGGCATACAGCAAATCCAGTAACACCTATGCAAATCAATTCAGAATGCATAACCAAAACAAATCAAAACAAGTTACTACAGTGACAAATGTTTTTATGAACCAATATGACTCAACACACAGGTTTCAAAAAGTGAATTCAAATTCAAGGCTCTGCCAATAGCTGAATGAAGTGCCTGAAAATGAAGTGCCTGAGTATATAACACGAAAAAAGTAAAAGCCATCTTGCAGTTTAAGGGCCTGCCCAGGAAAGTCACCCACGAATAGGCTCATACCAACAAAACATTCTCACAGCCTGAACATTCTCATGTTATAGTTGTAGAGACTACAGGGCAGCATAGTGATGACAGAGCCTTGTCTGTCAACTGCTGAAATTTGGGTAGTAAAAGACAAAGAGTTGGTCAAGAAGATATCAAGAGACTGCCGCCAAAATGAGGTCTCACATTGTAACTTACCATAACATCATGAGCTTCTGTAAAGGAGGCACGCATACCTAGCTGGGTGCGGTTGGGGGCAGGACCACCAAGGGGAAGCTGGTAATGTTAAACAGTGCATGCAAACAATGAGAAAGAACCCATTTACCTTCCTGAGAAAATGTCAAAATCTTCTTGTGAGATGAGCACACTATTATATAGCTTCAAGAAAAATAAAGCAAGGAGCAGAAAACTAACTTAAGACAAACCACCCCTGTGGTGCAAATAAGCATTAAATGCAGCCAGGCGGTCCCACTGGTCACCAAAAAAGTTAAGAGGAAAACCAGGAAGGTGTGTAAAAACCAGAATGATTGCTATCGCAGCTTTTTAAAAGGTTAACAATTTGCGCCATGAGCAATTCCTTGTAAAATACTGAGCTAACATTCACATGGCAAAATACTTAATACCAGCACCAATCTCCACCTGAATTTCAAGCATAAGCTATATATTTCAGACCTACACTATACCTCAAACCAAGTGGCTGAACTTCAAAAACTCCAGAGAGTCCGCCAATCTGCTATACAAGCTTTGGAGCATAATGGAAAGGAGACGAGAACCCTTGAAGGTCTGCCTATGCAGATTTGAAAAGATGACCATTTATAGTAATGTCTTTGTCTGTGACATGCCTCTTTGAATCCATAAATGGCAAAAGTTAGCTACCCCCCATGTCACTGTTCTCCTGATGGAAAATCAGTGTAAACTTAGACACAAACGATGACATTAACCAAGTGCAGGACAGTTTGAGCTTGTAACCACGTTGCAAAAAGGCAGGGCATACCCAGGCAAATATGGAACACCTCCTTAAACAGCAGCCAAGACAACTTAAACCCTTATTTTACATCTCAAGTGTTGCCGGGGGCATCCGAACCAACTGCTGGTGGTGGGCGATTCAAGTATCTGATGACTGCATCCTCAACCCTGCAGAGACATCAATACAAGCTATCACATTGAATTTTTACACCCCTCATCAGAATTTTTACAGATGATCAACAATATTGGCTAGGTTTGCTCACACTATTATCTGATAATAGCTCCTTGAACAAGTTACAAAGGTACATGTCATCAGAAATGAAGTCTACTGAACAAAATTCATAAAACTGCAGATTCAATATTAGAAGACAAAGACACTATTTGGGCAGTTCTCCATCTCTCTCTTCTCTTTCTCGTTCCCCTACCCTCAGCCAGGAGGCTGATTGCCCCTCCTCTCTTTTGGTGTAAAAGCCAGGACGCTCCTATTTTTAGGACGTTCTCTGAGCCCATAAAAGGGGGGCGCTCGCCCTCTCTGCCCTGAGAGATGCAAAAGTGTCCCCTCTCTCAGAAAACACCTTTACAGCCCCTGGTTTGATGCAGATTTTCAGCCATCTTCCTCTTGCTGCAGAGCATCATACAGGCTAGCTGTGATAATAACATGCTAATTTCCTCTATATTTAGCCCATGAATATCGTAGATGAGGTTGTATACAGCAGACAGACTTCGCAATAAATCAGTTAGTATGAGAAGTGATCTCGATTGAGGAGTCACATTTCTGCTTGCAACTCTTGACAGAAGATGCCCTCTGTTTTAGCTCTCTTTTTGTTCTCTCTCTTAATCTGTTCTTTAGGGAAGCAGAAGCAGTAAAAGGCTCTCGAGAGCGAGCCAATCTCAGATTCCCTCCGTGTACGAGCTGTGCTTTTCACTCAGACAGGGTGTCATCCAATACCTTCGACATATTCATCTCTCAAGATATTCTTTCGGGCCTAGCAAATGATAGCATTACACGTCACACAAGAATCGGTTATTTTACAAACATAAACACCACTTAATGCAGCAGGTTAAAAAGGTGACAGAAGAATCAATTAAGCGACAAAAAAATAACAACTGGAGGCAACTTTAGCACTTCAAACGCTTCAACTTAAAAGATCTTCAAACTCAAACAAGCACAAAGTGGTGGAGTTCAACTCCCGGATGCAATGGCCCCTAGCTAGGCGCCCCTAGCAGTATTTCTTTATAAATTGCTCTTCACAGATACGACTACCACAAACAAAACTGAGACTGAGGCTCCCCACAAGCTCATATTTAAAGAGTCTTGCCCTATAGGTTTTACAAAGAGCTTAAGAGCTCAGCGGGTGTAAAGATGGACTCGGCCAAGATTGAAACCATGAAGAAAACGATGTTGTGAGTTACACAGCCGTTGAGGGAAAAGGTTTTGACCGAGTGCCATTGTCCACTTTTTACGGGTCACCGCGGCATCGACACCACCTTCAAAGTTGTGGAGCGTTACTTCTTTTGCCCGAGACTCAAGAAAGATGTGGACGAATTTGTTTGCAGTTGTTTAGTATGCCAGAAGGTCAAGTTTGACAGGCATCAGGCACAGGGATTACTACAGCCTTTACCCATTCCCACACGCCCCTGGGAAAGTATTGCAATGGATTTCATTTTTGATATCCCGAAGACACAGAGTGCGCCTTATGGCTGTTTTCAAGCCAAGGGCCTTTAAATATGAGGCTAGGGCTCATTCTCTGGCATGCTTCCTGAAGAAGGTGCAAAGTCTGGATACCGGCTTGTATTGTGTTGATGCAATATAAAGAAATACCAAAAGGGGCACCAAGGTTTGGGGCCAATACTCTCTGGGGTGGAATTCCGCCACTCCGTGTCGCGTGTTGTCTCTCTCTCTCTCTCAGTTCAGTTGTTATTTAAGTGCTTAAAGTTGTTCAGTCTGTTCTTTTCTATTGGCACGTGGTGCCCACCTTGTGACATCCTGACTCGTTCAAATTTCAAACAAAATTCATGGTTCATATCTTGAACCGCGATCAAGTTCATTCTTGAGCCGACATTGCTCCCAATTGCATTCATATGCAAATTCCTCACCATCTCATCCTCGATTTCACCTGCAAAACACGGAAAATTTCAAGGAGATGGCTCACCTAGTTGCAAAAGAGTGGAGGTCCAACTCCATGCTTCCCAATGCTTACAAATGCGAGTTCCTAGCTCATATTACCTATTATCTGTAAACAAATAACAAGATCTTCCAAAATCATTAATTCCCTACATATTGAAATATTTTGCAGATACCTTAATTTTCCAAAAGTTGTTAAATATAAAATCTGTTCACGTCAATGTGGAGAGCTTGTTGAGAGGATCAACTTTGCCTTCTATCGCATATCCAAATTCTCAACCGTCGAAGAGCTTTTTAAAGGTCTGTGCAACACAGAAAAAGCGTCAAAACAACGAAACTCCTTTTTCTCTTGCAAGTGGTCTTGAATTCCTTACGGCTTACGCCCTGTAAGACAGAGCGATGAAGACGGGAGAGCGCCTGATGCGCGATGAAGGGTGGGAGTGGCTACTAAATCCGCACTCAGGACACGAAGATTCTTTAATCAAAAATTATGTGAAATCCCTTAGCGTCGTCTTGCTCTATCTGCTCTCTGGTAGGACTGATGCGCTTTCAGAAAAGCACACGCTTGAAGCTCTAATACCACTCTAACAGACTTAGACACCCCAAGTCATTGTTAATCTCATACGACACACCATAGAATCAGTAAAAACACTTCACAAACTTTATCACAATTAAATAGAGTCGACAGGCCCGGAGTAGCTCCGTGCCCAGAGATATTGGCCCCTAAGTCTGACAGCCCTTTCGGTATTTATTTTTATATTAATGCTTGAGCAAAGTATAAAGTCTGGGGGTCCTCTCTGCTCAATTGCTTGTCATCAAGTCTGAGTGCAAGGGGCCCTCTTCTTACATATTTTAAGGCCCATGGCCTCTCACAAAAGCAATACATGAAAGCTTCAAACTCAAAAGCCTCTTGGCCCAAAAGCTACCAGTGAAAAACGCGGAAATCCGTACGTTGTGCAACGTCAACACATGCCAGCCATTTTGTGAAACGTCCGTACAACTGCCACATCAACACTTCTTGCACGATTTTATCTTCTTGGCTGTATTTTTTATAACCTTGTGTCCCTTGGGCCTCGTCAGAAGGGGACCGTTCCAACTTATAGTCATTTTTTACTCATTCGAAAATAATTTTGTTTGAGACGCTAAAAGATAGATCTCCATCCCCATGAACATTAGACTATGCAAAAATTGGGGTAAATCCATCCCAAAATGATGCAAGGGTATATTGGGAATCTTTGAAATTTGAGGGGTATTTTGAGAATTTTCACAAATTCTAAGGGTATTTTGGTAATTTTTCCATAGATTAATCAAAGTGACTCTAGAGGCTGTTCACATGCCTATATGACTTTATGATGTATTGTGCAAGTTAAGCTATGCAACTATTGACTTGTCTGGGCATGCAGGTCTTCTGAGAGGCTCACAAAGGTGCCATACTAGATCCCTAACTAAGGCCAGGTTCAGACGGGCGGCGGTAGAAAGAGGGGCAGGTGCGAGCATCCCCCTTGGCGGCTTGAGATTGGGCAACAAAACGGAAGCAGTTCTCCAAGGAACCTCCCCCCCCCCCCCCCCCCCCCCCCGCGGGAAGAATGAAAGTATCGCTCACTTTTCAGCATAAAATACGGACAAGGGGTGTCACAAACGGGAGCGCATAACAATATAAAATATACTCATATAAATAGAATTCATCACTTAGAACGAATAAGACTTGATGGTTCCTGGAAGCCTCGGCTTCCTATTCCTAGGGCAAAACCCTATTCCAAGGAACTTATGTTCCTTATTCCGAATCCTCAAGAACCAAGATTCTCGCGTCTGGATCTCACCTTCCAGATCCAGGGCATGGTATCCCTGCAACTCTTTTCCAACTCTATTCCCAGAGTCCTCTTCTTGCAAAACAACTTTGCTTTCCTGAACACGAAGTCCTTTCCTTGGGAATCTCAACTTCTGGATCACAACTCGAGAGACTACCTCTCTCTGATCCATGGATCTACTCCCAAGCTCAGGGTGCAAAACCCTCACGCTGATCAAGCTCTAGTTCCTCAGAACGCTTTTCTCTTGCAGAGGCTTATGTCTTCGTCTGCTCCTACTCCCTCACGAAGAGGAAGTACACCTACAAACAAATACTCAGAGATCATAACATGGAAATCGTTACCTACCAAGTCCCGACACTCAAAACGCAACTCGGTTCTCGAAAAGCGATTCCCCGACAAAGATCTCTGCACCACAGAGAAACGTCTCTTCAAATCCTACACACAAAAGAGGTGTGTTATCGGGTTCTTTCTCGTAAATCAGCCCCATCTACAACGTTTATGGGCTGAAAACAGAGAAAAACAGCAGCTTGTCGCAATGGAAACTCTCTCCGTAAGTAATTCGCAATGGAACTCGCGCACTGGGTCTTGGCAGCATCTGGTACAAATTGGGGCAGCCATGGGCATCACTGGCGGCTTCATCTTCATAGCTGAAATTCGCAGCAGCACCTCCTTTCACCTAGCGTTTCTTGTTTCTGCTGCTCTGAAAGAAAGAGAGAGAGAGAGAGAGAGAGAGAGAGAGAGAGAGAGAGAGAGAGAGAGAGGTGGACTTACTGATATTCCCTTTCACAAAGCTCCCGTCATTACTCTCAATGACACACCAGAAATATATGTACTCGGATGTTTCCAGTGAGAAAAACCCTCACCTATATTTCCAATAATTCACTTGATATCATTTTTCTTGATGTCCAAAGCGAGAAAACCCTCTCACTTAAAAATCCAATATTTCATTCAAAATTATTTTTCTGTAAGATAAAGCCAATTTAGCAACAGCGGGCCTTGAGCACAGGCGCACACGCTACGAGTGACGAGCCTTACCACTACGCCGCTACCATTGGTTGACATGACTGTGCACTTTTTAAAAATATCATATTGCCTCCGTTCTGTGTGAACAAGGAAAGCGGAGGAAGGAAAAAAGGCGAGAATTGCCGGCGGGCTTGTTTGAACCCACCCTAAGACTACCGCTAACTTGTAGCAGTAGCTTGTCCACGTGGCTTAAGTGCAATGTGCACGATCACACTTGATCAACGTTTGAGGAAAGAATTATAATTTGGCTACCTCCAAATGCCCCTCGTGTATTGTTTTCTGCACGCATGGCCTAATCTACAAGAATACTAGGACATATCACAGCTATGGTTAAAATCTCTATTAAGTTTTCTCATGGGAAATTATTGTAAACCCAACAACTCATATCAATATAAAAGGAGAAAAAATGATGTTTTTGATACTTCATGATTCTTGATGGTTGTACAAGTGTTGACACTTGCAACTCCAAGCGATCAAATTTAGTTTAAATTGTTGGACTGGTTGCATCTTGTGATTTATATTTCAACGGACTAGGTAAGTTCAAGTCTTGAAAAATACCTTAGTTATCCGAGCTAGTTAGCATGATTTATTAAGGGAATAAATTCATGTAAGCATTGATATTTATTATGATCTATCAATATATATATACCTAGATGAATCCAGGATAAGCCCAGATTCACCCTTGAAGGAAAGTGCAAGGTATAGACCCATGGTAGTCACCCACAAGACAATATAACCATCAGCTCCATCATGCATAGAATTGCCTAAATACCACGACATCCCCACTAACGTCGTCAGTGCCCAATAGTGGGTGTAGAACTAGGTACAAACATATGCTCCCCAACCCTCAGAACGAGGCCGTATATATAGAAATACACAAAAAGGAGTTGAAAACATCATCAAATGCCAAAGAAACTATTAGGTTTTGGGACAATCCTTTACGCCTAAGAGAGTGTCAGACTTGAATGTAACGCCTCCATTTTTTATATATTTCAATCCAAGGAGCATGTAGGGATGATAATATGCATACTATCCCGAATACATAAGAGGAAAAGGCACTTTCATGTGTTTGTAGTTGGGTAGTAGTGGTAGAGCAGTAGCACCAATTGTGAGAGCAATCTTAATAGAAGACGGTTGCGCAATCGCAACAAAGTTCATGCCAAAATATCGTGACAATTTTGTGTTAGACTTGGGCACCCCAAATCGTTAATCTAATACGACACATGAGAGAATCACTTGAAATACTTCACAACTTTATAACACTTTAAAGAAAATAATCGACACGGCCCAGTGTAGTTCGATGCCCAAAGGTATTGGCCCCAAAATCAGGAGCCCCTTTCTGTGTTTATTTTTTATAGTAATGCTTGAGCAACGTTCCAACTCCCGCAAGCCCTCTCCGCTCAAAAGCTCGTCAGCTAACTGAGGGAAAGAGTGGCCTAGGGCTCATATTTAAAGGCCATTGGCCCCAAAATCAAAAGCATAAATCTCTATAGACATGATTGCAATAAGGATTAGTTAATCGAGCATCTCAAAGAGGAATCTTCTTACATAATGCCCTTTCCTTTGTCGGCCATAGTGTAATCCCGCGTTCCCATACTCTGTGTCTTTACCCAAAACAACCGAGGCTCACTCTTTGAGGAAAAAGTGATTGATATCTCGGCAATGGAACCTTGAAACGGCCCGTGGGGCGGTAGGCTTTGGCTTTCACCCGAAATTCTTTACTTTACTTTAGATACACAAAGAGAGAGAGAGAGAGAGAGAGAGAGAGAGAGAGTACTTTGCAAAAGGAACCTACGATGGGAATTAACACTTACGCACACACATGGCTCAGAAGCTAGAATGCTCCGAGAAGACGTCGACAACCTGTAGGCCCCAAAATTGGCACCCATTTCGGTATTTCTTTATCCTTTGAGAGGGTAAATTACAAAGTAGAGTCCTGGGAATTCTTTACCTGTATCCACCTAGATACCACCTGTGTTGGCCAAATTTCGGCAACATAACAACCCCAAAACTTGGCAAAACCTATTCCCCTGCTGGAACCCACTTCCACTAGCACCCTCTGATTTCTGCCCAAAAACAGTAAATTCAGCTCGCTGTATTTACTGGTTTTTGCCCTGTTTTCAGCCCTAAACAGTCCCCGAACTGTCCTCTGTCATTGGGAGACTATTCCTAATGGTTCTGGCGTCCATATGGCTGAAAAACAGTCAAAATACAGTGCATAATCAGCACTGGAAACGCACCTGTACGGTGAGGTTATCACCTTCACCAGTGCTTGCTTTTAGAGTAGCACTTAGCTACTCCGAATCCTGCTCAAGGAGGCTCTTGCCTCAGCACAAAAGCATGAAACCACACAGTTGTACATCAGTCAAATGAAGAGCCCTCTTGTGGGGCATCACATAACTACACGTAGGGGGGAGGGAGAGCAGTGACTCCTAGCACCACATTGTACATAGAGTGGAAAGGAAGCACTCCATAGCTCTTAACCTGTGACCCGTTTCACAAATGAGCCCTTTCAGCTACAAGATTCAGCGCCCATTTTTCTGCGAGAGGAAAGTGCACAGAAATGTGCCACTTGGCACGATTACAAGCATTTTCCCGTTTCGGGGTTGCCGCCTAAAAATCTCCCGACTGGTTGCCCAGTTGACTTGGCGACAAAGTTCTAAAATGTAATGAGACAAACACATTTCATGGCCCAAAATGGCAGTTCCCTAATTTTTAGGAGATGCTTCCGTTTGGCTCCCATTGGTCTTCTGACCAGCTATCCCCATTGGGACCGCATCCAAAAATGCAATGTGGCCCAACTGTCGGGTATTTTCCTTTGGTGGTCCCACCTTGACTTAATGCCTTTATTGAGTTCACTTCCTAGTATCCACCAACTTGCTAAGTGCAACGGGGGGACCTACATGATCTTGAACTAAGTCTACACATCCTCTTACTGTACGAATTCCAGTGCCGACCAACTTTCCGTCTGCGGGTGAAACTACCGTTCACATTGGCCATACAATGTCCGACCATTTGCAATTTCAAAAAGAGGGTCCCAACAATAAAACAAAAATCATTAGAAAGAAACCAACAACTAAGGTTAGCAGTTGCCACGTCCTCGTGACATAGTTAACACTTGCCACGTCCTCGTGACATACCCCCCTCTTGAAATCGCAAACGTCCTCGATTGCATACCATAAATACACGCCACTGATGATCTTGTGCTATTAGCACTCTTTTATCATCGCATGTATCCGCAAGAAAGGTCGTAACACATAGATACAAAATGACTTAATGAGACCTTCATACTTTTGTCATTTCCATCTATTACACTGAACTCATATGTACATTTGGTGTGCTAGCCCTATCATTACCCCTCCTTTGCACACGTTGGGTTGGGGCATAAGTAGGTTGTAACCCAAAGGCTTCAAGGTAAAGCTGCAATACATTTGGTGACTCTGACAGTTCATGCCCTTCCATCCACTTTGCATCCATAGGCGGATAGTTCTTGAACTTCACCAAGTAGCGTCTTGCAACTTGTTCTTTAACTTTTCTGTCCTTATGTGCCAAAACTTGCTCAGGTACCAGGATCTCATCGGGTTCCTCAACTTCTGGTTGATCCTCATCTGGCATACCTTCTGGCACATTACCCACGAAGGGTCTTAGAAGACTCACATGGAACGCATCATGAATCTTCCAGGCATCAGGCAATTTCAGCCTGTAAGCACTTGAAAAGACCTATAGTAACACATATTGAGCTTAGAAAACAGTCGTTCCTTGCCCTTCATCTTCTTTAACCTTGCCTTTTCGAACCTTAACAGAATCCAATCACCAGGTGATAACAACAATTCACGACGGTGACAATCAGCACCCTTTTTCTACTTTGCCCAAGGCAACTTTAATTTTCTTATACATTTCATCCATGTTCTCAACATATCGATCTGCCTTAAAGATCTTGTCCTTTGTATGCAAAATGGGAGGAACTTTTTTGCCGCCTTCAACAATCTTAAAAGGTGCTTTGCCAGTTCATGAATGCACCGTATTATTGTACGCATACTCAAGCATAGGGAAATACTGTTCCCACTTGCCCTTTTTATCTGACACATAGCATTTCAACAGATCTAAGATAGTAGAATTAGCCTCTTCTGACTATCCGTCAATTTGTGGATAAAACGAAGACGAGAACTTGAGCATAGTGCCCATGTTCTCAAACAATCCTCTTTAGAACAAACTGGTCATGCGAGGATCACGATCACTGACAATTAACTGTGGCATACCATGGTACTTAAAACACATTGTACAGAAACAAGCGTTCCATCTGATCAGATTCTATCTTCTTCCTAACAGGGATAAAATGGGCCTACTTGCTGAACCTGCAAATAATGGTCCATATACCATCATTCCCTGTCGGCGTTCTTGGAAGATCAAAGATAAATCCATAGCAATGCTTTCCCATGGCTTATCAGGAATCGGCAGTGGTTGTAACAGCCTCGGTGCCTTTTGCCTGTCAAACTTGACTTTTGGCAAATTATCCATGCTCTCACAAAGGCATCCACATCTTCCCTCAAGGTAGGCCAATAGAAGAATGTCTCTACCGCTTTAACTGACGCATCCATACCACAATGCCCTGCATACAGTGGGACATGACTCTCTTCCATGACCTTATGTCGCAATGGCCTAGTGACACAAAGTCTGCCATGCATCATCATAAAACCATCTCTGAGGAGGTAGTGCTCATGATGTTGCCCCTCTTGCAACTATTCAAAGATGCTTGCAAAATCTTCATCAGTAGCATATTGTTCCTTCATGTCATCTAACTCATGATGATAAGTAATTGACACATCTGAAATTTGTGGCTTCCTTGATAACGCATCAGCCACAACATTCCTCTTACCTTCCACATGCATAATCTGGAAGTGGAACATAGAAAGAATGTTTGCCCATCGCATATGCTTTTCGGAAAACTTTGACTGTGTCAAGAAGTATCGCAAGGTATGATGGTCTATCTGGACAACAAAATCAGCACCTAAAAGGTAGTGCTTCCAACTAGAAAGTGCATGAATCACGACCAAGAGCTCTTTCTGATAAACTTGCATAGTCCTCTCTGGCCCTTGCAAAATTCGGCTTTCATAAGCTATTACCCGTCCATCTTGCATTGGCACTGCTCCGATGCTACTGCCACACGCATCACACTGGACCATAAATGACTTCCTGAGGTCTTACAAAACAATAACTCGATCAGAAGTCAACTTTTCCTTTACAAGACTAAAAGCTGAAATCTCTTTTTGGGTCCATCTGAAAGTGACCTCTTTCTTTTGCAAAGCGTGAAGAGGTGATGCTATCTCTACAAAATTCCTTCTATAGTAGGAACACAATCCCAAGAAGCTTCTGACATCGTGCATAGTCTTCAAGTCTGGCCATGTCTTAATAGCTTCGACCTTTGCGGAATCCATTCTGACACCATCCTTTGAGACTATGTGGCCAAGAAAGTGGATCTCTTCCAGGAAGAATTCACTTTTCTTAGGGTTCACAAGTAGCCTGTGAGACTGCGCAGCTCTTCGAACACAATGGTCAAGTGACGCATATGCTCCTCTTCATTCTTCGAATAGACTATCATGTGATCGAAGAACGTCCCAACAAACTGTTGACGCGAGTGAAAAATCGAGTCCATCATTCTGTTGAACATGGCAAGAGCATTTGTTAGCCCAAACGGCATCACTAGAAACTCATAAAGACCAAATGTCGTTCTAAACGCAGTCTTGTACACATCCTCTAGCCTTATACGAATCGGATGGTACCCACTCTTAAGGTCTATCTTGCTGAAAATTGCAGCACCCTCTAAACGATCAAGAATATCATCAATCCTAATAATAGGAAACCTATTCTTGAAGGTATTCTTATTCAACGCACGGTAATCAATACACATGCGCCATGAGCCATCCTTTTTCTGCACTAGGAGCATTGGGGAGTAAAAGGGTAAAGAACTAGGCTGAATCAGCCCCTTCTCTAATAACTCCTCAACCTGGCCCATAATCTCTTTCTGTGCGCCGTGCTAACCCTGTAGGGAGGTCTATTTCGTGGGCTTCACCCTCACACCAAATCTATCCGATGGTCCTTAGGTCTCTCTGGTGACAATTGCGACGGTAATGAATCAGAGAAACAATCACGAAACTCTCGCAAAAATGCTGACCTTTCTTTATCTAACACAGATAAATTTGACTGACAATTATCTGAGACATCACGTGCAAAAATCAAGTACACAGAAAGATGATTCTTTATTACAGAAGTGATAGCGGAAGCGAATACAATAGGGGCAGACTCCCCTTTGAGCTTTACATCCAAAACATGAGTGTTGCCCCTATGCTGAAGGGTAATCGTCTTGCCGAGGCGTCCCACAAGCCATGTACTCTGAACATCTACGAAATTCAAAGTAGCGTGTCGCACCCTTCCAATGGCATGATATAGAACTCTTCTGTGTCCACATACGACTGAATATGCAGACGCAGTTTTCCAATAATGGGAGTAACACACTCTGAGTGGCCAGGACATGCCAACCCTGCCTTTGTTGTGTACCCCATTTCTTTAGCTCTAATGCCAAGCTTCATAGCTAACTCTGGTGAGATAAAGTTTGCTTCGGCACCTGGATCAAAGAAGATGAGTGCCGTTTGATCCCTAACTTTACCCCGTGTCACAAACTGGTGACGTGGCTGCCCAATACATACACAAGCAATGGACCCTCAGAAAATGCGGTTAAATGCTGACGTGGCTGGTTGACTGCAGAAAAATTGTCGTACTGCTGACGTGGCAATTCCGTACGAGTGCTGACGTGGCAGCCCGCAAATCGCGACAGATTTTCCGGCAGCTTTTGCATGGGCAATTAACGGCAGCTTTTGGGCATTGCTTTTGGCTATGCAATGGGAGAGAGAGAGAGATTTTATTTTCCCTTGTTTTATTCACTCATGAGAAAGAGAGCCAGTGAGAGAGAGAGAGAGAGAGAGAGAGAGAGAGAGAGAGAACAAGCTTTTGAGTTTACCAACTTTTGGGGCTCTACTTTTAGCATCCCTTGTAATCCTTAAATAAGCAGGTAGGCCTCTCACAACTATTACTTACGAAAGGGAGAGCCTTCCATTCCTTTAGTGAGAGAGTGCAAATGATCACAAAACAAAGTGGTAAACACTGAATGAAGGTACTGAGATTAAGAGATAGAGAGAGAAGAATACGACAACAGAATGTTGTCAAACCCTCCTCCGAAGGCCCCATTCTCTATGGCGAGAGCGGTCTACTATTAATTGCACAAATCTCTACAATGCAATGGACTTGCCGACGATGTCGACGACGATGAGGACGACGACGAGACCGGCTGAAATCTGAAAATGCTAATGGCTGAAATCTGCAAATCTTTATCTGCTGAATTCTGACTCTATGTTGGTGACGACGGCGATGACGACGATGCGACGACGACACGCTGAAAAAGCAGATGCTGAAATCTGCGTTTTCCGGGCTGAATCTGCAAGCTTCGCTGGATCTGACCGTGTGGCGAGGATCTGTTGCGGGAAGGTGAGATCTGCAAAGTTCGGGGCTGTCCTGCGGTGTCTTGATGATGCTGAAAACTGAAAACGCTGATGCTTCTGGGTGTTTTGTCGCAAAGGATCTGCAAAACGCTAAGTGGTCCTGCTGATCAAAAACGCTAGGGCTGATTCTGTGCTGATGCAAAAATGCTATGGTTCTGCTGTGTCTTGCTGTCGCCAGGGCTGAACTGCAATGAAAAAACGCCAGGGGTTGGATTGATGCAAAAACGCCAGGCTGTCTGTAGGCTGAAAACGCTAGGTTTACCGCCGTGGAAGGTCTTGCTAAGAAGGTGTCTGTTGGATGTCTGGTCCCTACTGCCTCTTCTGCTAGAAAGTGCTAGCACTAGGTTTCTTTATATATTGGCTTAGTCAAATTTTCCTACCCAATTCCCAACAAAAGTCACTTAAAAATAATAAGTGAAAAATGGCTGAAATAGGGAAAATAGGTCTATGCACTGTAAAAATGCCCCCGATGGGTCCTGATTGAAATCTGATGGTCATGCCATGTGCAACTAGAGGATATGCATCTACTCTGAAGTGTCTGGACATGCACGGTTTGCAAACAGACTCACAAAAGTGCCAGAACACTTCCTAATCTAAGTGTACTGAACTGAACCCAACCCAACCCATGTCATGAAGTAGCTTGTCTACGTACACATAGGGTTAGATGTGCACGTGACATCCCCTCCTTTTCAAAGTGAGGTACTGGTACCGAACTATATGGCGTCGAGGGAGATCGCCAACAGCGTCTGGAATCCTGGAACGGACTCTTCGCCGGCCCACTCTGATGCGTGGGTCATGCGATACTTGAACTTCATAAAGGTCTGCAACGCTTGCTTCTTTGGGCCGCGCCAACAGCGACACAAAGTCATATGTGGCTCCTTTCATTCTGCAACTTTGTCTAGAGTTTTTTTGTGTTGTTTCAGGAGTCGGGTAGGGCACTCCCGGCCACTCTCCTCATACACCAGAAAATTGCACAAGAAGAACAACCAGAACTATGCACCCAGAATCCTAAGGCAGACGCTTTTGTCACTAGTTTCCTTTGGACTACGAGAGGCCAGAACTACTACAATATTAGGGCCATGATGTCACAAAGTGATGACGTGCCTGCTGACAGAGAAACCCTAATTTCTGCCAGAAACCCTAAAAATCCTGCAAACCCTAATTTCTGCAAAAAAAAACCCGAATTTTTGGAAACCCTAACCCTACCTGCTGGCTGGAACCCTAAGTGGCTGGAAACCCTAAAAGCAAGCACCAATGCCACTTGGCAGCAGTATCCTGAATATCCGGAATTTGCGGGATTGGACAAAAAAAGCAAATTTTGGCATGCTTTTCGCTACGCAAGGGAAACTGAGAGAGAGAGAGAGAGAGAGAGAGAGAGAGAGAGAGAGAGAGAGAGAATTTGCTTTATTTTGCTTGCTCTCTTGAGAGAGAGAGAGACTGCTTTTGAAATGAAAGCTTTTGGGCTTTGCTCTTGGGCATCCTTTGTAATCTTTATATTCACGGTAAGGGCCTCACTTCTCAGAGCATCTGGACGCAGAGTTTGAGAGTGAAACCCTAACCGCTCTTTGTACTCTGACATTGATTTTAATACATAAAGAAATACCAAAAGGGGCGCCAGTCTTTGGGGCCAATATCTCTAGGCACAGAACTCCGTCGGGCCAGTGCAAACCTACTGTGATCTGTGAATTGTTTTGAAGTGGTTATTTTGTGCTATGGTGATTAATTCTTGATTTGGAGTGTCCAAGTCTGTTACAGTGGTATCAGAGCGCGGCCGATTTCTCTTCTATGGAAAATCCGATACCCAATTTTTTTTCTGTGGCACCTATGGCTTCACGCAAAGATCAGTCGACTCCCTCTACATCTGGAGATGCGGACATGGATCACAACGAAGATTCCGGCAGAGAGTAAGGCCCGCCTCAGCCCACTCAAGCGGAGCAAAGAGAGATGAAGCGTCGTCAATTGATCGGCGATGCAACAAAGATGATGCTCAGTTTTGCAAAGGATCCGAAATTGGCAAAATATATGAGCGAGACTTCTTTTAAGGAAGTGCATGCGGAGTGGCAGAAAACCACTACACCACCCCTGAAACCCGCTCTCAAGAAACCTTCAGATCACAAACAATATTCAAAGAAGGAATTACAAGAGGTGCTTGATGCACAGATTGCTCAGCTTTTTGACGCGCAAAAGAAAGTCAAAAAGCACGGCAAAAAGCAGAAAGGCACTGACTTCCCGGGTTATTTGGGTCGTTAGTCGACATTTGACAAGGCAAAGAAACAGAAGAAGCATGTTCGATTTAAAGGAGTACCCAGTTCTTCTTCTTCTTCTTCTTCTTCTTCTTCTTCTTCTTCTTCTTCTGACAGTTCTTCTAGCTCTTCATATTCGAGCGAAGAAGACAGAAAAGGTAAAAAGCGAAGCAAGAAACAAAGCTTCGGAAAGAGCAAGAAAAAGGCAAAGAAGCCTAAATCTCGCCTAGAGACTGACAGTTCTACTAAGGACTTGTCTACAAACAGCTCAGATTCGGATGACGGAAACTTTTATGCGAACAAGAAGAATTTTGACAAAGCCAACCACTATGACTTTCTCAAAGATAAAAGCAAGAAAGTCCGAGAGTTTAAGGAAGGTGGCCACTCGATCAAGTTTGATACTTTTTCACGATACTCATATGCTTCGAAGGCTTTGTCTTTTATACAACAGTTTGATATCGCTTTCGCATGAGGACGCTATCCAGAGCACTCCAAGATTCGGAGAGCTGCCTCTTACTTTAAGGGGAATGCTCGTACTTGTGGTCCACGCTTCTTTTAAACAAGAGTGCGCCAGTTAAATGACTGAAATTTAAGAAGCTTTTTATTTCTTCTTGGTTGACGCAAGAATATGAACGAGATATACGAGCTGCTTGGAACCATCTTTAGATCACCAAGAAAGATACAATCAATGATTATTGTGAAAGATTATAGAGCTCTTTTCTACCCGCCTCTTCATTCAGGAAGATCTCGTTCAGAGAACAGATTGAGCGGTTCACCTTGGGTCTACCTACAAAGATCCGAGATCACTGCTTGGAGCAGAAGTCAGCTTCTATTCAGGAGTTGATGACTCATGCGAAGCGGGGCTTTGCCATTCACTCTGGCCGTCTGACCTACCCCACAGATGAGGCCATGACACAACGAGCCGAACAGACTTCTGGGAATGAAAGTAGAAAGAAAAGAGCAACCCAGAGAAAAAGGATGCACGACCCAAGCTTACTCCTCAGGAGCGAGCTCGATTCATCAAGGAGGGGAAGTGCTTTGGATGCGGGGAACATGGACACATCTCCGCATAGTGCCCTAAAAAGGCACAGAAAGAGCAGAATGATAAGGACGACGACAGGCCTGAGAGTTCGAGAGCAGCTGAGGAACGTGGACGAAAAGGTAAGATAAAAACAGGACTGGTTCCAGATTGTGTGGGTACCGATCCCGACACCATGGACGAGAGTACAAAACTTTGCCGAGCTTGCGGCAAAGTGAAAGATCAAGAGGCCCTCATCTTCTTTGATGGAGGAGCCAAGGCAAACTTCATTTCACCAGAATTGGCGGCGCGGCTCAAGATCACTCCCGATCCGATGGGACCACTTGCGGAGGCAGTTCTAGCGACACCCGACAGGGACGTAGCCATTACACCTGTCATTGGCAAACTTCAGTTGCATTGTCAAGGCTATTTGGGGCATGAGGACTTCTTCATAATGCCTTTGGAGGGTTGTGATGTTCTCTTGGGGATTCCCTGGTACCACAAGAACAACGCCGTGGTCGATTATCGGGCAAGAAAAGCGACTTTGACTACAGAAAAGGGCAGATGTCACAAAGTGATGACGTGGCTACGAAGAAACCCTAATTTCAGGCTGAAACCCTAAAACTCCTGCAAACCCTAAAAAACTGCCAAAAACCCTAATTTGCAGCAAACCCTAAATTCTGGCTGAAACCCTAATTTCTGTCAGCAAACCCTAATTTCTGCCGGAGGTGCCACGTGGCACCAGCAGTACGGATTTCCGTAATTTGCGGGGGAAATTGCGGCAGATTTTGCGCTGGCAGTTTTCTTGCTTTTTCTACGCGAATAGCAAGAGAGAGAGGGAGAAAAAGTAACTCGCTTTTTAATTAGACTCTGAGAGAGAGAGAGAGAGAGAGAGAGAGAGAGAGAGAGAGAGAGAGAGAGAGAGAGAGAGAGAGAGAGAGAGAGCAGATGCTTTTGATTTTGAAGCTTTTTGGGGCTCTGCTTTTGGGCATCCCTTGTACTTTTAAATAAGTGGGGAGGGCTTCACTTCTCAGAGCATCTGGACGCAGAGTCTGAGAGTGAAACCCTAGCCACTCTCTTGTACTTTGATCTGATTAATATAAAAAGAAATACCGAAAGGGGCGCCAGTCTTTGGGGCCAATATCTCTAGGCACGGAACTCCGCCGGGCCAGTGCAAATCTATTGTGATCTGTGAATTGTTTTGAAGTGGTTATTTGGTGCTGTCGCGGTTGATTCTTGACTTGAGTGTCCAAGTCTGTTACAGTGGTATCAAAGCACGGCCGATTTCTCTTCTACGGGAAATCCGATCCCGAATTTTTTTTTCCGCGACACCTATGGCTTCAGACAATGATCAGTCGACTCCCTCTGCATCTGGAGATGCGGGCAGGGATCACAACGAAGATTCCGGCACGGAGTATGGCCCGCCTAGGCCTACTCCGGCGGAGCAGCGAGAGATGGAGAGTCGTAAATTGATTGATGATGCAACGAAGATGATGCTCAATTTTGCGAAGGACCCAAAATTTGCAAAATATATGAGCGAGACTTCTTTTCAAGAAGTGCATGAGCAGTGGCAAAAAACCACTACACCCACTCTCAAGAAACCTTCTGCTCACAAGAAATATTCAGAGAAGGAATTAGAAGAGGTCGTTGATGCGCGGACTGCTCAGCTTTTTGACGCGCAAAAGAAAGCCAACAAACACGGCAAAAAGCAGAAGAAAAGCACTGACTTCTCGGGATATTTGGGTCGTCAGTCGACTTTTGACAAGGCAAAGAAACGGAAGTAGCGTGTTCAATTTGAAGGAGTACCCAGTTCTTCTTCTTCTTCTTCTTCTTCTTAATCTGACAGTTCTTCTAGCTCTTCAGATTCGAGTGAAGAAGACAGAAAAGGAAAAAAGCGAAGCAAGAAACAAAGCTTCGGAAAGGGCAAGAAAAAGGCAAAGAAAGCTACATCTCACCCAGAGACTGACAGTTCTACTAAGGACTCATCTACAGACAGCTCAAATTCCGATGACGGAAACTTTTATGCGAACAAGAAGAATTTTTACAAACCTAACCAGTATGACTTTCTCGAAGATGAAAGCAAGAAAGTCCAAAAGTTTAAGGAAGGTGGCCACTCGATCAAGTTTGATACTTTTTCAGGATACTCAGATGCTTCGAAGGCTTTGTCTTTTATACAGCAGTTTAACATCGCTTTCGCGGGAGGACGCTATTCAGAGCACTCCAAGATTCGGAGAGCTGCCTCTTACTTTAAGGAGAATGCTCGTACTTGATGGTCCACGCTTCTTTTAAACAAGAGTGCGCCAGTTAAATGGCTGAAATCTAAGAAGCTTTTTATTTCTTCTTGGTTCACGCAAGAATATGAACGAGATATACAAGCTGCTTGGAACCATCTTCGGATGACCAAGAAAGATACAATCAATGCTTACTATGAAAGATTCTGGACCTCTTTTCTACCCGCCTCTTCATTCAAGAAGATCTCGTTCAGAGAACAGATTGAGCAGTTTACCTTGGGTCTACCTACAGAGATCCGAGATCACTGTTTGGAACAGAAGTCAGCTTCTATTCAGGAGTTGATGAGTCATGCGAAGCGGGGCTTTGCCATTCACTCTGGCAGTCTGACCTACCCCACAGATGATGCCATGACACAACGAGCCGAACAGACTTCAAAGGAATGAAAGTAGAAAGAAAAAGAGCAACCCAGAGAAAAAGGATGCACGACCCAAGCTTACTCTTGAGGAGAGAGCTCGCTTCATCAAAGAGGGGAAGTGCTTTGGATGCGGGGAACATGGACATATCTCCGCAAAGTGCCCTAAAAAGGCACAGAAAGAACAGAATGATAAAGACGACGACAGGCCTGAGAGTTCGAGAGCAGCTGAGGAACGTGGCAAGAAAGGCAGATAGAAAAGCAGAACTGGTACCACATGGCGTGGGATCTGCATCGAATCTAATGAATGAAAGTACAAACTTTGCCGCTTTTGGGGCAAAGTGAAGGATCAGGAAGCTCTTTTGAAGGAGCCAAGGCCAACTTCTTTTCACTTGGAATTGGCGGCTCAATTTGGAATTACGCCCGACAGACTGACGCCACAGGCGGAGGTATTTCGCTTGGCACCCAGATGGGATGTTGCCATTACACCGAGCATTGGCAAACTTCGTTTGTAATGACAGGGGTGTTCAGGGCACGCGAGTGACGTTCTACTCACGATCCCTTGGTACCACAAGAACTACGTCGTGGTTGACTACCGGGCCGAGAAAGCGACTTTGATAAATGAAGGGCTTAGAGATTGTACTTGATGAACTTCAGTTTCCTACTCATTCTTTTGGAAGAGAACTGAACGATGGATAAAGGTTGAATATGTTTTGACCTGATCAAAAGAACGCCAAGATTTTTCTCCACACTCATGCCGATTGCTTTTCAGAGGGCCTGAAGATCAAACCATTGATCTGATACCTGGAAGCACGCCACCGACCCGGCCACCTTACCGTGTGAGCCGAGTACAGAATGAAAAGATTATGAACCTAGTGAAAGACCTCTTGGAAAAGGGTCTTGTCCAACATAGTACTTCACCATATTGCTCTCCACTGTTGTTGGATTTAAAGAAAGACGGATCTTGGAGAATGTGTATCGATTATAGCACTCTCAACGAAATCACCATCAAGAACAGATTTCCGATTCCTAGGATCGATGATATACTCGACAAGTTACAAGGATCCTCGTGCTTTAGCAGGATTGACTTGAAGAATGGATATCATCATATCCGAATCGCGCCGCGAAACGTCTACAAGACAGTCTTTCGGACGACTTTTGGGTTATTTGAGTTTTTGGTGATGCCTTTTGGCTTAACCAAAGCTCCTGCGACATTTAACCGGATGATGGACAGGATTTTTTCGAGAGTACAGGCTACTTGTTGGCACTTTCTTTGACGACATCATTGTTTTCTCCAAGAATGAGACAGAACACAGAGATCATCTGCTTCACGTCTTTCAGGCATTACGAGATCACAAGTTAGTGATTAACGCAAAGAAAAGTGAATTTTTCCTACCAGAGATACACTTTTTGGGACACATTGTGTCAACAGCAGGAGTGCAAATGGATCCGGCCAAGATAGAGACTATCCGTGATTGGCCCGACTTGAGGAATATCCATGAAGTTAGAAGCTTCTCGGGACTGTGTTCGTACTACAGGTGGTTCATACGAAAGTTTGCAGAGGTCGCTTCCCCTTTGCATATCTTGACACAGAAAGGAGTACCTTTCTCGTGGGGACCCACAGAGGTTACTGCCTTTTAGACATTGAAAGAGAAATTGACTACAGAACCTATTTTGACTTTGCCGGTGTTATGTCCCACTCACAGGAGAGGGGAGCTAGCCCAGATGCCGTCGAGATGGGCGTCCAGTGTCCGGGCGGACGTAGTGTGAACCCGGCCAGTGTGGCCCGCCATTATTATAAAAAGGAGGCCAAGGCCTCATTTACAGTTATCGACCCCACTGGCAGAGTGCCAGTGGTTAGCCCGCGAGGCTAGGAGTGCGCGAGGTCACCTCGAGGAGGTGAGGCCGGGTGGCATGGGACGCTCGGTCTTACAAGTGCACGCCTATGTCCTCGGACGTTAGCCCCAGCATAGGGGAGCTGCCGGATGGTGGCTATGGTCGGGTGGTTCGTCCGACGCGCATCTGTAGGCGGTCCGTGTGGCCGGGAGATCCTGTCTCCTCATTTGTTTCATGGTATCAGAGCCGGCTTGGCTGCACGAAGGACCGAGTGCACACTTACAGACTGGTTCGAGTCGGATAATCACTGTTTTATGTCATTTTTGATGAATTAATTGTTTAACTGATTATTTTCTTATCATAAGCTTGTGTGCAGGTGGAATTTAATGAGTTGCTCGCTGATTTTTTATAAAATTCAGCAGCCTAGCAGGTGGAAATCCGGAAAATCACAGTATTACTAATTGATTTTACTGGTTTTTCGATGAAAATCAATATATTACTCATTAATTTGCTGTTTTGGATTAAAATTCAGCAATTCATCTCTGTGTCAATTCCTCTCTCTGTAAGTCTCTCTGTGCGAAGCATAGAGAGAGAGAGAGAGAGAGAGAGAGAGAGAGAGAGAGAGAGAGAGAGACCTCTCTGTGTCTGTTTCCTTCAGTTTGCAGGGAACGTTGCAAGAGAGAGAGAGAGACAATTTGCGCAAGGAGAGAGAGAGAGAGCCAGCGTGGCCTCTCTCGCGTGGATTGCACAAGCGGGCAGGCTCCTTCGTGTGTTAGTCACAAGCGGCCACAAGCCTTAGAGATCCTTCCTCTCTCCACGCGTCCGCAACAGATTCCTCCTAGCGTTGAGTTTTTTTAACGCTACCTCTCTCCATGCGTTGGTTTTTTTTTAAACCCACTTAGGACTTTATTTAAGTGGCCTCTTTTATTTTAAAAAGGGCTAGGACACTTTGATCTTTTTTAAAGTATTGGTTTGAAACCTGCAATTTATTAAAAACTCACTTACACAAAGTTACAAAGCTTACAGAAACTTCCCATTTCCTTCTCCTGCTCCTCTCCAAAGCCTACTCTCTCTCACCTGCTCGCGCTCCCGCACTCCCGCCATCACCTGCTCGCGTTTCGACTCTCACGCCGACGCGTAGAGCTCTTCAAACTTTGACTCAGGTAACATCCAAATCCCATTCACCCATGCTCTCTACACATGGATTACAACTACTTTCCAGAGCTTCGACCAACGTGTTACTGCTCTGGAAAACGCGAACGTTCAGACGAACATTCGCCTGGCCTCTCTCGAAGGGGTCGTGCAAGGGCTTAGTTCTCGCCTCTCTACTCTCAAAAATATGGCTCAGTCGACGACTGCACGTATTAACGAGGGCGAAACCCATCTCCAGCATTTGCGGACGCAGATTGCTGCTTTTGGGCGTTCGCAGGGTGGTCCGACTGCCACAATTCCGTATAAAACTACAAATTTCTCAGGTGAAGAGAAGGAGTGTACAGAATTGGCTGTAAATAACTGGCTACACCAGTCAGTGGACCACATACTTTGATCTCCATGGGCAGCATGATGAACGGAGGATTCAGACGATTCCTCTCTATCTACGCAATAAGGCGCTTACCTAGTGGCATGATATGACAGAAAAGCCTACGACGTGGCTGATTTTTGCATGAAATTCAAGAAGGATTTCGCTAAAATGGACCCTTTGAAAGCTTATGCCAAACTGCAGAGTCTTTCGATGAAAACTCTCTTTTTTGATAAGTATACGACAGCTTTCAAAGAGGCGCTCACCTTTTGCAAGGTGGATTCCACTCACGCCGTGCACGTGTACTTGTTGGGGTTACATGAAGATTACCGTTGGGCCTTAATCAAAGACAAAGCCCCGATTGATGTCGAGGATGCAGTGGCCAAGGCCAGGACGTTCCATTTGATAAATGGAGCGAATTATGAGAAGCAAAGAACTGCAGACCATCAATCCAGTGAGGGTGCTTCGAGGAAGCGACCCCGATTCCAGCATAAGTCCAAATCACCACCGAGATCTTCTCAGGAAAAGAAGAAAGCCAAGAATGCTTCAGTTGCTGATGCAGTGAAGAAGGGGGCTTGCTTCGGATGTGGCCAGACGGGTCACCAAATCAAGCATTGCCCCAAGAAGAAAAAGACGCAGAAACCGCAAGGCCGTCCTTCGGTTCAGATTCACGAGATCGCAGGTAACTCTGATGTTGTTCAAGTTGAAATCCATCATTTAGCACAATTCATGCACAAATTGTACTTTTAGCACCAAAGTGTTTGGTAAGCACGATGTTCTCCGTTTCCCCGGGAAGATCAATGGTCACGATGTGACCGTACTCCTTGATAATGGAAGCTCACACAATTTTGTGGATGCAAAATTGGTGCAGAAACTAAATCTGCGAACGCAGGGCAGTGACCATGAGTATCGCGTGAAGATGGCTCGTGGCGTGGATACGGATGTATGGAATCGGATGGTTCCAGACTTGTCGCTCGAGCTGGCTGATTACAAAGAGAACCTGGATTTCCACATCATGCGCTTGGATAGAGCAGATGTTATTTTAGGAATTCCATGGTTTTATGATAAACAAGACTCATTGTATATAGACTATGTACATCACTCTCTTGTTTTTGTTAAGCAGAACATGCCTCATGTATCTGTGTCGCTTTGTAATCAGAAGTCTGTAAATAATGGTTTTGCAATACCAGTTGTTACTGCTTTGGAATGTATAAAGAAATAAAGTCTTCTGATGTTGACTTTTATCAATGTGTACCATCTACTTGGTTTGATTCATTAGTGCTTGGTACTTCTGTCACTGAATTTCGTAAAAATGTTTCATGTTCTTCTATTGAACTTGGGGATTCCGACGAATCCAACCTTATCCGAGAAATCATGACTGATTTCAAGGATGTTTTTCCTGATGATCTACCTCCTGGCTTGCCGCCTTCGAGAGGAGTAGATCATGGCATTGAGTTGGTGGCTGGTAGTCAGCCCTTCTCAAAGCAACCCTATCGGTTTAGTAAAACCGAGGAGAACGAGATTCAGCGCAACAGCTGAAGGATTATCTCGACAGGGGTTTTGTTCGGCCTAGCAAATCCCCGTGGGGAGCGCCAGTGCTACTTTCTCGAAAGAAGGATAACACTATGCGCTTCTGCGTGGATTACAAGGGGTTGAATAAGCTCCCTATCAAGAACAAGTATTCGCTCCCGGGCATGGACGATCTGATAGATTGGCTCCATGGAGCGTTGTATTTTACGAAGATAGACTTGCGATCAGGCTATCATCAGATACGGATCAAACTGGAAGATGTTCCTAAGACAGGCTTCCATACGCGTTATGGTCACTACGAGTTTTTGGTCTTGCCTTTTGGTTTGACCAATGCTCTAGCTACGTTTCAGCAGATGATGAATGATCTGCTAAGACCATTTTTAGGCAACTTCGTTGTTGTATTTCTCGATG
The DNA here is from genome assembly GCF_014529385.1 of Adiantum capillus-veneris. NCBI lineage: Eukaryota > Viridiplantae > Streptophyta > Polypodiopsida > Polypodiales > Pteridaceae > Adiantum > Adiantum capillus-veneris. The sequence continues at coordinate 106,791,331 of NC_140935.1, forward strand.
ATATCTTGATCTACAGCCGATGATGAATGGTTTCAGCAGATGATGAATGATCTGCTAAGACCATTTTCAGGCAACTTCGTTGTTGTATTTCTCGATGATATCTTGATCTACAGCCGAAGTTTATCTGAGCACCTAGTGTATATACGTACTGTTCTCAATGTATTGAGAATTGAGAAGCTTTACGCTAAGGCTTCTAAGTGTGAATTCTTTAAGAAAGAGCTTCTGTACTTGGGTCACATCATTACTCGCAATGGAATTCGCATCGACCCTGAAAAGTTAGATAAAGTGCGAAATTGGCCCATTCTGAAGAATGTACGCCAAGTAAAGTCCTTTTTAGGCTTTACTGGATTCTTTCACAAGTTTATCAAGGATTACTCTAAAGTTGCTGCTCCGCTTACGCAACTTTTAAAAGGAGGGGTCAAAGGGCCGAAGACTTCGGGTCCTCGTCGTAAAGGTAATCCCCCTGTTGTCACAAAGTGATGACGTGGCGGACAGCAAAAACCCTAATTTCTGCCAAAAACCCTAAAATTCCTGCAAACCCTAATTTTTGCCCAAAACCCTAAATTCTGGAAATCGCGGAGGCGGATTATTAAAAAAAAAAATTTATTTATTTATTTTTTTGGAAAATGATGAGCGACGCGAATTTTGCTTTTGCTTTTTTTTTATAAAAAAAAGAGAAAAGACTCTCTAAGAGAGAGAGAGAACTGATGCTTTTGATTTTAAAAGCTTTTGGGGCTCTGCTTTTGGGCATCCCTTGTGACCTTTAAATTAGTGGTGAGGGCCTCACTTCTCAGAGCATCTGGACGCAGAGTCTAAGAGTGAAACCCTAACCGCTCTCTTGTACTTTGATGATTGATTAATATAAAAAGAAAAACCGAAAGGGGCGTCAGTCTTTGGGGCCAATATCTCTAGGCACGGAACTCCGCCGGGCCAGTGCAAATCTATTGTGATCTGTGAATTGTTTTGAAGTGGTTATTTGGTGCTGTCGCAATTGATTCTTGACTTGGAGTGTCCAAGTCTGTTACACCTGTTGTCTGGAATGAGCGTCTCGACGACAGCTTTCGGACACTAAAGCACTTGGTGACTGACTACTGCGCCAATATTGCAGATTGTGGATCCTAGCAAACCGTTTGTGGTTGAAACGGATGCTAGCGATTATGCTATTGGTGCGGCATTATACCAGGATGGACGTCCAGTTGCGTTTGAAAGTAAGAAGCTTTCTGACGCTGAGATGAGTTATCCAACGTATGAAAAGGAGCTTTACGCCGTAGTCCATGCCCTGAGAAAATGGCGGCACTACTTGTATGGCTCTACGTTCATTGCATGGACAGATCATCATTCCTTGCGCTATATCTGTGATTAGGGTGATCTCAGAGGCCGGAAGGCTAGATGGGTTGAGCTTATGCAAGAGTTTGACTTTGGGATCCGTTATAGAAAAGGATCCAGCAATCGAGTTGCCGATGCGCTCAGCAGGATTCCTGAGGTCAATGCCTTGTCTATGGTTGAAATCTCAACGGATTTCTATCTCTCTCTCCGAGGGCTATGTCGTTCTGATGGCCATTTTGGCAAGATATGGAACGAGGTCGAAGCGGGGCATGACTCGCATACAGGCTTGGGTGGTTTGGAGACCCAAGTGAGTCGTGCTGGAGAGACGAGACAGCAACAATATTCCACTAGACGTGGACTATCGTTCAGAAATGGTAAAGTCTGCGTGTCGAAAATCGATGAGATTCGACAAAGGATTTTGTGCGAATGCCACGATGCGATATTTCTATTGGCCAAGGATGCGCTCTTACATAGAGAGCTATGTGAAGAGATGCGCTCAGTGTCAAGTCAATAAGGCAGAGCGCCTTAGGAAAGCTGGCCTGCTACACCCATTGGAAATTCCAGATGCCAAGTGGCAAAGTATTTCCATGGACTTCATCGTTGGTTTGCCAAATACTAGTCGGGGCAATGACGCTATTTGGGTTGTGGTCGATAGACTCACAAAAATGGCGAAGTTTATACCAACGAAGTCGACAGTAAAAAGCCATGAGTTGGCGGTTTTATTTGTCGATCAGCTTTATAAGTTGTATGGTCTCCCAGAGGACATCGTCAGTGATCGAGATACTAAGTTCACTGGCCGATTTTGGCGAGATGTGTTCGCTCATCTTCAGACGAAGCTGAGTATGTCGTCTTCTGACCATCCAGAGTCCAACGGACAAACTGAGAGGATGAATCAGACCTTAGAGGACATGTTGCGAGCCTATGTCTCTCACAGGCAATCTGATTGGGAAAGGTATCTCCCACACTTAGAGTTTGCCTATAATAGTAGCAAGCATTCTGCTACTGGATTTAGCCCGTTCATGCTGATGTATGGATTTGAGCCTAAATCCCCAATTGCCATTGGCTTAGAGAAAGTCAAGGAACGCCAAGCTCATGATTTCCTGTATGACATGCAGGAAAGCTCGAATTGGCCAAGGATAGCATAAGAACGGCTCGTGATCGAGTCACTACTTATGCTAATCAAAAGAGGTCTCCAAGGACTCTAGATGTGGGACAATGGGTTTATCTAAAGATACCCAAGGATTCCAAGACTATGCGAACAGGAAAGCATTATAAGCTTTCAGCTAGATATTGTGGTCCGTTCTTGATCACAAAGAAAATTGGCCAAGTTGCCTACAAACTGGCTCTTCCTTCGGATGTTAGTATACATCAAGTCTTTCATGTCAGCCGCCTTAAAGTGAAATTGGGCGAAGCCGACGTTGTGGTGCCTATCGAGGAAAATGTATGGCAAGATATGCAAACTGAGTATATTCCTTGAGAACCAGAAGCAGTTTTGGATCATCGTACACGTCATTCTCGCCACAAGGCTTATGACGAGTACTTTATTAAATGGAAGGGTCAATCTGAAAGGTTTGCTACTTGGGTTAGAGCTTTGAAGGCTCAGTATCCCCACTTCATTGATGAGGACATCAATGGTTCTTAAGGGGGGAAGTATGTCATGTCCCGCTCTCACAGGAGAGGGGATCTAGCCCAGATGCCGTCGGGATAGGCGTCCAGTGTCCGGGCAGACGTAGCGTGAACACGGCCAGTGTGGCTGGCCATTATTTAGCCCCCGAGGCTAGGAGTGCGCGAGGTCACCTCGAGGAAGTGAGGCCGGGTGGTATGGGACGCTCGGTCTTACAGGTGCACGCCTATGTCCTCGGACGCTGGCCCCAGCACGGGGGAGCTGCCAGATGGTGGCTATGGTCCGGTGGTTTGTCCGACGCGCATCTGTAGGCGGTCCGTGTGACCGGGAGATCCTGTCTTCTCGTTTGTTTCAACCGGACTTGCAGAAGTCATTTGAAGTATATTGTCATGCTTGTGGTCGTAGTCTGGGTGCGGTCTTGATGCAAGGCCATGTCATAGCTTACAAGAGCCGTTTGTTCTCTAGGCATGTTCTCTAGGCCGGAGATGACAGCACAGATTTATGAGAAAGAGCTTTTGGCGGTTATCCATGCTCTTACTCAGTGGCGGCATTACCTACTCGGAGCGGATTTTACTGTCTTTACAGACCATCAGAGTTTGCGCTACTTCTTGTCACAGAAGCAGCTTTCGGAAAAGCAGATGCGGTGGGCGAACATCTTGTCACAGTTCCACTTCCAGATTGTCTATGTGCAGGGACAGAAGAATGTGGTGGCAGATGCTTTGTCTCGGAAACCGTTGGTTCTAGCTATTTCCGCGATACATCATAGGATTTTCGAGGATATGGTCGATCAGTATGCCACAGATACAGATTCTGCAGATATTTTCACACGGATACAGGATGGGGAGACAGTAGCTGGATACTCCTTTCGGGAAGGCTACTTGATGAAAAAGACAATGTTGTGCGTTACACAGCTGTTGAGAGAAAAGGTTATGACTGAATGCCACTGTCCACCTTTTACAGGTCACGGCGGCATTGCTACCACCATGAAAGGGGTAGAGAGATACTTCTTTTGGCCGAGACTCAAGAAGGATGTGAAAGAGTTTGTGCGCAGTTGCTTGGTATGCTAGAAGGTCAAGTTTGACAGGCATAAGGCACAAGGATTGTTACAGCCTTTACCCATACCCACCTGCCCCTGGGAAAGTATAGCGATGGATTTCATTTTTGATCTCCCGAGAACACAAAGTGGTCACGATGGTATCTGGACTGTTATTGACAGATTTAGCAAACAGGCTCATTTCATTCCAGTGAAGAAAACAGTCAAGCCTGATCATTTAGCAAGACTGTTTGTGGCCCAGATTTTCAGATTACATGACATGTGAAACCGGCCCGTATGGCGGTAGGCGTTGGCTTTCACCCGAAATTCTTTACTTTATACACACACACAGAGCATTTTGCAAAGAGAACCTGTAATGGGAATTAACACTTAATCACACACACGGCTCGGAAGCTAGAATGCTCCGAGCACACACCGACAACCTGTAGGCCCCAAAATTGGCGCCCCTTTCGGTATTTCTTTATTCTTTAGGAGGGTAAATTGCAAGGTAAGGTCCTGGGAATCCTTCACGTGTATCCACCTAGATACCATTTGATTTGGCCAAATTTCGGCAACATAACAACCCCAAAACTTGCGCGAAACCAATTCCCCTACTGGAACTCGCTTGCACTGTTGTATACCCTCTGTTTCCTGCCCAAAAACAGTAAATTCAGCACGCTGTATTTACTGGTTTTTGCCCTGTTTTCAACCCCAAACTGTCCCCTAACTGTCCTCTGCCAATGTGGCACGATTCCCAATGGTCCTGGCGTCCGTATGGCTGAAAAACAGTGAATTTACAGCGCATACACAGCGCTGATTTTGCACCTGTATGATGAGGTTATGACCCTCACCAGTGCCTGCTTTGGAGCAGCAACTACCTACCCCTGTTCCTGCTCAAGGAGGCTCTTGCCTCAGCACAAAAGCATGAACCCACACAACTGTACATCAGTCAAATGAGGAGCCCTCTTGTGGGGCATCACATAACTGCACGTAGGGGAGAGAGAGAGCAGTGTGTAGTGTGCAGGGCATCACTCCTAGCACCACATTGTACATGAGAGGGAAAGGAAGCACTCCATAGCTCTTAACCTGTGACAAAAGCTGAAATGAGGCCTCTCCCAACATAAAATTCAGCGCCACTTCTTCTGCAAGAGGAAAGTGCATGAAACTGTGACACTTGGCGCATTTACAAGCATTTTCCCGTTTCGGGTTCGCCGCTTAAAAATATCCCAACCGACGCGTCAGTTGACTTCGCGGCAGAGTTATAAAGTGTTCCCCTAGTCATACCGGAGGTAATGACGCGAACACATTTCACGGCCCAAAATAGCAGTTCCCTAAATTTTAGGAGATGCTTCCGTTGGGCTCCCACTGGTCTTCTGACCATCTATCCTCATTGGGACCGCGTCCAAAAGTGCAATGTGGCCCAACTGTCGGATACTTTTTGTTGGTAGTCCCACCTTGACTTTACGCCTTAATTGAGTTCACTTCCTAGTATCCACCAACTTGCTAAGTGCGACGGGGGGACCTATATGATCTTGCTCTGAGCCTAGACATCCTCTTACCATACGAATTCCAGTGCCGACCACTTCCCGTCTGCGGGTGAATCTACCGTTCACATTGGCCATACAATGTCCGACCGTTTGCTACTTCAAAAAGAGGGTCTCAAAACAAATAAAATAAACCCCATTGGAAAGAAACCAACAACCAAGGTTAGCAGTTGCCACATCTCTGCGACATGGTTAATAACTGCCACGTCCTCGTGACATACCCCCCTCTTGAAATCGCAAACGTCCTCGATTGCATACCATAAATACACGGCACTGATGATCTTGTGCTATTAACACTCTTTTATCATCGCATGTATCCGCAAGATAGATACAAATGACTTAATAAGGCCTTCATACTTTTGCCATTTCCATCTATGGCACTGAATTCATATGTACATTTGATGTACTAGCTCTATCATTACCCCTCCTTAGCAAACGTTGGGTTGGGACATAAGTAGGCTGTAACCCAAAGGCTTCAAGGTAAAGCTGCAATACATTTGGTGACTCTGACAGTTCATGCTCTTCCATCCACTTTGCATCCATAGGTGGATAGTTCTTGAACTTCACCAAATAGCGTCTTGCAACTTGTCCTTTAACTTTTCTGTCCTTATGTGCCAAAACTTGCTCAGGTACCAGGATTTCATCAAGTTCCTCAACTTCTGGTTGATTCTCAACTGGCATATCTTCTGGCACATCACCCACGAAGGGTCTTAGAAGACTCACGTGAAACGCATTATGAATCTTCCATGCATCAGGCAATTTCAACCTGTAAGCCACATCGCTGATCTTGTCAAGCACTTGAAAAGGCCCATAGTAACGCATGCTGAGCTTAGGAAACAGCCGTTCCTTGCTCTTCATCTTCTTTAACCTTGCCTTTTCGAACCTTAAGAGAACCCAATCATCATGTGATAGTAGCAATTCACGACTGTGACGATCAGAAGCCTTTTTCTATTTTGCCTGAGTCTTCTCCAAGGCAACTTTAATCTTCTTATACATCTCATCCATGTTCTCAACATATAGATCTGCCTCAAAGATCTTGTCCTTTGTGTGCAAAATGGGAGGAACCTTTTTGCCGCCTTCAACAATTTCAAAAGGTACTTTGCCAGTAGACGAATGCACCGTATTATTGTACGCATACTCAAGCATAGGCAAATACTGTTCCCACTTGCCCTTATTATCTGACACATAGCATTTCAGCAGATCTAAGACAGTAGAATTGGCCTCTTCTGACTGTCCATCAGTTTGTGGATGAAACGAAGACGAGAACTTGAGCGTAGTACCCATGTTCTCAAACAATCCTCTCTAGAACAAACTGGTCATGCGAGGATCACGATCACTGATAATCGATTGTGGCATACCATGGTACTTAAACACATTGTACATGAACAAGCGTGCCATCTGATCAGATTTTATCTTCTTCCTGACAGGGATAAAATGGGCCTACTTCCTAAACCTGCAGATAATGGTCCATATACCATCATTCCCTGTTGGTGTCCTTAGAAGATCAAAGATAAAGTCCATAGCAATGCTTTCCCATGGCTTATCCGGAATCGGCAGTGGTACCCTGGTGCCTTTTGCCTGTCAAACTTGACCTTTTGGCAAACTATGCATGCTCGCACAAAGGCATCCACATCTCTCCTCAAGGTAGGCCAATAGAAGAACGTCTCTACCGCTTTAACTGTTGCATCAATGCCACGATGCCCTGCATACGGTGGGACATGACTCTCTTCCATGACCTTATGTCGCAGTGGCCTGGTATGTCACAAAGTGATGACGTGGCTATGGAGAAACCCTAAAATCCTTGCAAACCCTAAAAACTGCCAGAAACCCTAATTTGCAACAAAACCTAAATTCCGGTTGAAACCCTACCCTAATTTCTGTCAGGGGTGCCACGTGGGAGCAACAATACGGATTTCCGTAATTTGCGGCGGAAATTGCAACGGATTTTGGGTTGGCAGTTTTCTTGCTTTTTCTACGTCAATAGCAAGAGAGAGGGGGAGAACTTGCTTATTAATTAGACTCTGAGAGAGAGAGAGAGAGAGAGAGAGAGAGAGAGAGAGTAGATGCTTTTGATTTTGAAGCTTTTTGGGGCTCTGCTTTTGGGCATCCCTTGTACTTTTAAATAAGTGGGGAGGGCTTCACTTCTCAGAGCATCTGGAGGCATAGTCTGAGAGTGAAACCCTAGCCACTCTCTTGTACTTTGATCTGATTAATATAAAAAGAAATACCGAAAGGGGCGCCAGTCTTTGGGGCCAATATCTCTAGGCACGGATCTCCGCCGAGCCAATGCAAATATATTGTGATCTGTGAATTGTTTTGAAGTGGTTATTTGGTGCTGTCGCGGTTGATTCTTGACTTGGAGTGTCCAAGTCTGTTACAGCGAACAATTGTACTTGATATTAAACTGAAGGGCGAGTCTGTCCCTATTGTATCGGCTTCGGCCATTTCAAAATTAATGAAATCCAGTCTGTTTGTTTACTCGATCTTTAGGAAAGAATTGAACGATAAGGATAGGACAAATATGTCGAAACTTGATAAAGAACGCCAAGATTTTCTCCACTCTCACGCCGATTGCTTGTCAAAGGGCCTACCAGGAGAGTTACCACCTGCTCGTCCTAAAGATCATACCATTGATCTGATACCTGAAAGCACAGCACTGAACCGTCCACCTTCCCGTGTGAGCCAAGCACAGAATGAAGAGATTATAAACCAAGTGAAAGACCTCTTGGAAAAGGGTCTTGTCCAACCTAGTACTTCACTGTATTGCTCTCCAGTGTTGTTGGTTTTGAAGAAAGACCGATCTTGGAGAATGTGCATTGATTATAGAGCTCTCAACAAAATCACCATCAAGAACAGATTTCCGATTCCTAGGATCGATGATATACTCGACAGGTTACAAGGATCCTCGTGCTTTAGCAGGATTGACTTGAACAGTGGATATCATCATATCCGAGTCGCGCCGGGAGACGTCTGCAAGACAGCTTTTCGGACGACTTTTGGGTTATTTGAGTTTTTGGTGATGCCTTTTGACTTAACCAATGCTCCTGCGACATTTAACCGGATGACGGACATGATTTTTCAAGAGTACAGGCTATTTGTTGGCACTTTCTTTGACGACATCATTGTTTTCTCCAAGAATGAAGCAAAACACAAAGATCATCTGCTTCAGGTCTTTCAGGCATTACGAGATCACAAGTTAGTGATTAATGCAAAGAAAAGTGAATTTTTCCTACCAGAGATACACTTTTTGGGACACATTGGCTCAGCAGCAACAAGAGTGCAAATGGACCCGGCCAAGATAGAGAATATCCGTAATTGGCCCGATTTGAAGAATGTCCATGAAGTTAGAAGCTTCTTGGGACTGTGTTCGTACTACAAGCGGTTCATACGAAAGTTTGCAGAGGTTGCTTCCCCTTTGCATGTCTTGACACAGAAAGGAGTCCCTTTCGATCCACAGAGGTTACTGCCTTTCAGACATTGAAAGAGAAATTGACTACGGGACTAGTTTTGACTTTGTCAGACTTGCAGAAGTCATTCGAAGTATATTGTGATGCTTCTGGTCGTAGTCTGGGTGCGGTCTTGATGCAAGAAGGCCATGTCATTGCTTACGAGAGCCGATTGTTCTCTAGGGCGGAGATGACAGCACAGATTTATGAGAAAGAGCTTTTGGCGGTTATCCATGCTCTTACTCAGTGGCGGCATTACCTACTCGAAGCGGATTTTACTGTCTTTACAGACCATCAGAGTTTGCGATACTTCTTGTCACGGAAGCAGCTTTCAGAAAAGCAGATGCGGTGGGCGAACATCTTGTCACAGTTTCACTTCTAGATTGTTCATGTGCAGGGACAGAAGAATGTGGTGGCAGATGCTTTGTCTCGGAAACCGTTGGTTCTGCCTATTTCCGTGATACATCATAGGAGCTTCGAGGATATGGTCGATCAGTATGCCAGAGATACAGATTTTGCATATATTTTCACACGGATACGAGATGGGGAGACAGTAGCTGGATACTCCTTTCGGGAAGGCTACTTGATGAAAAAGACAATGTTGTGCATTACACAGCCGTTGAGGGAAAAGGTTATGACTGAATGCCACTGTCCACCTTTTATGGGTTATCGCGGCATTGCTACCACCATGAAGGGGGTAGAAAGATGCTTCTTTTGGCCGAGACTCAAAAAGGATGTGGAAGAGTTTGTGCGCAGTTGCTTAGTATGCCAGAAGGTCAAGTTTGACAGGCATAAGGCATAGGGATTGTTACAGCCTTTATCCATACCCAACCGCCCCTGGGAAAGTATTGCGATGGATTTCATTTTTGATCTCACGAGAACACAAAGTGGTCACAATGGTATCTAAACTATTATTGACAAATTTAGCAAACATGCTCATTTCATTCCAGTGAAGAAAACAGTCAAGCAGGATCGCTTAGCGAGACTATTTGTGGCCCAGATGTTCGGATTACATGGCATGCCTAAGACAATTGTCTCCGACAGGGACCCCAAATTTACGAGTTTGTTTTAGAAGGCAATTCGGGAGAACATTGACACGCGGTTGCAGTTCTCGTCATCGTTCCACCCGCAGATTGATGGGCGATCTGAGATTGCAAATTCAGTGGTTCTAGATTTATTGAAGTCTTATATCTCTGATCAAAAGACTCAATGGGAAAAGTACTTACCTTTGGTCGAATTTGCCTACAATAACATGGTACACTCTTCGACGGGGAAGGCGCCATTTGAGATTGTTGAAGGTGCTGCGAAGGTTCCACCCTCCCTGAGCATGAAAGGTAAGATCTTTGAAGCGGATGAATATACGCGAGATTTGGATACGACTTTTGCCAAGGTTCGCGAGACTTTGCAGAAGTCTCAAGAACGACAGAAAAAGGCAGCGGATCGCCATCGTCGCGACTTGAAATTGAAGGAGGATGATTGGGTGCTTTTACATTTTGAGAAGGCACGCCTACAAAAGAAAAAGGGAAAGGAGAGGCTTTTTCCAAAGCTTAGTATGCGATACTACGGACCTTTCCAGATCACTGAAAAGATAAATGATGTCTCCTTCTGATTGAAACTGCCTGATACTTGGAGGATTCAAAAATGCATTCCATGTGAGTCTCTTGAAACCTTTTAAGGGTGATGTGCCTGAGGATGGGGAGCCTGATGAGCAACCCGAGGTGGAAGAAAACGAGGAGATCCTTGTTCTTGAACAGATTTTGGCACATAAGGATACAAAGAATAAAGGTAAAGTCCGAAGGCGGTTCTTGGTTAAGTTCAAGAACTATCCTGCATTGAATGCGAAGTGGATGGAGGAGGAGGACCTAGCAGATACTTTTCAGATTGTGAAACTTTACCTCGATACTTTTGGTTTAGCATAATCTACTCCAAACGGAACCCAGAATTCAGCTTGGCCGGAGATCTCGTGCAGTGGGATACACAAGAGGGGAGTCACTCCGCTCCTATGTCAACAGATGCCTTGATTTAGATACTAGAGTCACTGAAGTCTCTTTGAGCTTCAGGGATACTGAAAGCTGACAATATTCTGCTGTTGACTTTAATGAAATGGAATTCCTGATTATGACACTGATTTGTTCTGGACTTCTTTTAAGTGCAAGAATTGATAGACAAAATGACTGCAACATTTTGGTCTAATTGATCTCGAATAGACATGGTTGGAATAGGGGTTAGTCAATCAGATATAGATGAGGTCCCGATTGGATCTAGATGAGATTACTAGCTACATTGCCGATAAATCATGGTCTAAGATATGAATGTTGAATTTCATGTGATGTCCTATGATGTCCTCTGATGTGACTGTCGATTTGGTACATGTGCTAGTATGTGTTCCTACGTACTAAAACTCGGTGTCTGCTAAGACGGTTTATGGCTTCTATCGGTTTTGCAGGCATAATCGCGGTCGATTACAATGCTTTCAAGAGGGGGATATGTCACAAAGTGATGACGTGGCTACCGAAAGTAGAAACCCTAATTTTTGGAAACCCTAACCCTAACTGATAGCTCAAACCCTAAGTGGTTGGAACCCTAAAAGCAGGCGCCAATGTCACGTGGCAGCAGTGTACGGAATTTGCGGAATTTGCGGGTTTGACCAAAAAAGCAAGCGACGCAATTTTTGGCATGCTTTTGGCTACGCAAGGGAAATTGAGAGAGAGAGAGAGAGAGAGAGAGAGAGAGAGAGAGAGAGAGAGAGAATTTGCTTTATTTTGCTTTCTCTCTTGAGAGAGAGAGAGACTGCTTTTGAACTGAAAGCTTTTGAGCTCTGCTTTTGGGCATCCCTTGTAATCTTTATATTCGCGGTCAGAGCCTCACTTCTCAGAGCATTTGGACGCAGAGTCTGAGAGTTAAACCCTAACCGCTCTTTGTATTCTGACATTGATTTTAATACATAAAGAAATACTGAAGGGGCGCCAGTCTTTGGGGCCAATATCTCTAGGCACGGAACTCCGTCGGGCCAGTGCAAATCTACTGTGATCTGTGAATTGTTTTGAAGTGGTTATTTGGTGCTGTGGTGATTGATTCTTGGCTTGGAGTGTCCAAGTCTATTACACATGACTATTCCCTTGAGAGACCCATTTCGCCAACTTGATATGGGCGTGACGGCGACCAAGTACCTTTGTTCAGAGGCCCAGGTAATGTGGGACTTGCTTCGGTCTTCCCTTTGGAGTTGGCTCCTCCAGGTAACTTATCGCTCACCTCACTAAATTGCCTTTGTAACCGGACGGTTTTCCCCTAGGAAATGCCATACCCGCTTGGAAGGGCGTCGGCTCACAGGTGGCGTCCGCTGAGGTTGGTGGTGTCTCCCTTTTGCACCTGCCAACCCCTTTTGGGTGAAGTTGACCCTCCCGAGGGGGGGATGGTACTTGGACGCTCTTGTAGCTCATCTGGCTTCGCTTTGGGAGAATTACGTCATTTCCCCCGAAAGGGATCGGATTCAAAATAACAGCATAGGAAGGGGAGTATTATCTCCCCATCCGCCTATGCAAAGCACCCAAGTACTGGGGTATAACTTCACCGAGGAGCTGCGCCACAAGCACGTGCCCTGTGCTTCCGTCCCTCGAGTGCGGATCACGGCGTACCCAGAAGGGCATCCGCTTCCCGCGAGCCTCCCCACCAAGGAGGATAACGGTCCTTTAGTCAGGGTCCAACGAAGGGTCGATAGCGTTGAAGGTGGAGTTGAATCGGTTTAGCCAACGCCCCCTAGAGTCATCAACCGCCGAACAATTCATCAGCAAATGCGAAAGCGAACGACCCTCTAACTGGGAGCACAACGTACAAATGCTGTGTCCGTGCATATAATTGTCAGCCAGTTTGAGCCCACCTACTCTCGCGAGAGCCAGCATTCTCTCCTCTTTCCTATTCACTATAGTGCTCCTATTGAGCTGCAGCAAGTATCCACGAGTTAGTTCAAAGTCGGCCGTCTTATAGGGCTCCAACGCCACGCACGAATGCCTCTCGTCCCACTTGTCCCATGGTGGTAGCGAACTAAGCTAAAGTCAGCCGCTGGGATATATTTATTCATCCAATTTTGGGTTTTTGTCGTCCAAGTCCACTTCTTGAACGATTGGTTCTTAGGCTTCTTGATTACCAAGGAGCCTATCCAGGTAGATGAAACCAAGCTGTACTTGTCAAAAGCCCTTGCTAGTTGTCCCCCACAAAAGGCAGGTACGGGTGGTATGTTAAACTCGTGATGGAGAGTTGCCGTCCCTACAGAGGTTGACCTTGCTCCCTTTCCGAGTAACATTCGCATCCCGATGGCGACGAGGCGCTGCAGAGAGTGAAGGACACGATGATCGTGGGCACCCATAATTTCCGCGCCATAACAAATCACTGGATACACGCACGCCTTAAAAACAGTCAGTCAAGACCATATTGGGATGGCTCGGTTTGCCAGCAGGTGCTGACATGCGAATAGGCTTTCCTCCCCTTGTCCGCTCGTCCTTGACGATGCGTTCAATGGAAAAGGTCGAGTCTACATCGATGCCAAGGTATTTGTACGTTTCACCTACTGCAACCATCTCACCACCCAGAATAAAGATCCTCATAGAGAGATCCTGCAATGAGGATCCTGCAGGTCTCCGTGGAACACCGTGACCATCTGACCATGCATTTATTAATTCCAAAGGTCATGCCCCAGGTCTTTGCCCATTCACTTACCTTGTCAAGGCTCGTTTGTAGGCTTTTAGGAGAGTCAACAAGTAGAACCAGGTCGTCAGCAAAAAGGTGTCCTTTAATTCTCTTGAGGAGGTTAGGTACTTCCAGGCCCCATGTTTCCCCATCTGCGTCTAAAATATCGTTGATATGTATATTGAATAGACAGGGTGATCCTGGGAATCCTTGGCGGACTCCCCGTTGCACCAGAATCGAATCCGACAGTTGATACACGTGTCGGACTTTAACGAAGGTGGACCAAAAGAGTGCTTAGAAAAATCTAAGTGCTCGATCTTGCAGGCCAACCGCAGCGAGCTTTAGGAGCAACGCCTCGTGCGGTACTGTGTCGCACGCCTTCTTGAAATCAATGTAGGCCGCATGGGTTGGTTTCCCATTCTTACGACGGAGTTTCACGATCTCCTTCAGACATGCAACTTGCCCTATGTATTCCTCATAAGTACGGAATCCTGCTTGGCCAGGGTTGAAGAAGTTCCTCTTTTCAAGTATCTTAGTGATCCGCCTAATCACGACCGTAGTGAGGATTTTCATGGCAACGGACATTAACGCGATCCCGCGATAGTTATCATTGTTGGTCAAATCGCCCTTCTTGGGGATTGACACAATACTAGCTCAACCAAGAGATGGGAAAATTGATTTCCTATTTCTTATGCTAGCCGACAATTGAACATGGCAGAAAAGAACTACACCACCACCAAAAGAGGAGGATTAGGAATAATCTATGCCGTTAAAAAGTATAGACATTACCTATTAGCCAACAAGTTTGTGTTCTTTGTGGACCACCAAGCTTTGTTATATTTGGTCAACAAGCCATGCAGCACAAGGAGAATAGTGAGATGGTTCATCATTCTTCACGAATTTGATTTCACTGTGGTTGTAAAAAAGGGCACTACACATCAACGAGCAGATCATTTGTCAAGGATTGTTTCAGGAGAATCACCTAAAGGGTAGACGATGATCTACCAGATGCCTATTTGTTCTCCGTATGTTCTCCGTAGAAATGATACCTAGATGGTCGGAAAACATTGTGTCATCGATGACAATAGCTCAAGTGGATTCACCAATACCACCCCTTCCCCCACCTGGAATGGTACGTGAGGTTCCAGCCTCGACCCTTCAAGCTCTCGAATCCTCTTCCGCATCTCAGTAGCCACTTCTTCAGTGCCCGTCTTCATGTTGAAGTCACCTCCAACAATTACCGGTAGGCTTTTATTTGAGATGGACCCCAACGTTCAGGCGAGGGTCTTCAAAGCAATTGTCCTGGCTTCGCCCAACCGGCGTTGCGGAATGTACACATTACCATGTATCCAAGCCCCTGAACCTTTGGGGAAAAATTGTATGAAAATTTGATTTAGGGAAGAGAAGTTGAGTTTAAAGGGTCTGAGCTCATTCGCGAGCAGAGACGCCATTCCACGTTCTCCTGGTTTAGGGTTTGAGCTCAAAGGGTCTGAGCTCATTCGTGACCAGAGACGCCATTCTACGTTCTCCTTTGTCTATAGTCATGCGTCTACCTTCTTCAAGAATCTCAGAGGATGAAAATTCCTGTAACCACTTTTAACACAAAAACATGAACATACCCATTCCATGTAAAGTGACTGTATACCTTCATAAGTTCAGAATAGTCTAAACTCACGAATTATAAGAGGGAATAAAGCACTCATTAAAACTATAAAAGCAAGGGGCACAAGAAAAGAAAAGAAAAACAGAAACAAACAAACAAACAAACTAAATCACTTCGTTTGCTACGAAACAAAACTAGATAAAACAAAACATTATTACCTTAAATTTGTTTTTAGAAAAGGCATGTGTAAAATAAGTTGACGCAACGTTCTTGGCCTAAAAGAACGAAGTACTCAACTTCAAGCAAAAAAAAAAGGATAAGACATCTTAAAAACTTAATCCTAAAAAACAAACTTCACACAACAACTTCTAACGAAACACATTCTTAAGTCCTCCGGTAAGCTAAATACGAAATCGAAAAATGAATACTACTACAAACCTACCAAGAGCAAAGAACCAAACTTGACAATATGTGATCTCAACTTCGCTGCTTGTCCAAACAGGAAGATTAAGATTATCACCTTTATCATGCATAGCTTGGACAACAGCTATGACATCCCTACTCACGTCGTCAGTGCCCAAGAGTAGGTGCAGGTTTATATAGAGGTCATTCATGCTTTGAACGTACTCTACAAAACCAACGAGCTGAGTTTCTATCACCCTCCGGAGGTGATGGGCATACTCAGCCATGATAAAGGCAAGCATTTGTCAAGCTATATTAAAACTACTAGAAGCGCTAAAGATCAAAACAACAAGATAAGGTGTTATTAAGTCAAACAATAAGTGGGCTTTTTAGCTCCCCACTTCTATTGAATTTACTGATTATCTTGAATATTCCAAAGGAAGAAACATTAAAAATAAACTTACTACGATGCAAAAATGAACGAATGTTTTTCATGATTCTTTTGAATGAGTATCCTTTTTCAACTAGTAAAGAAATAAGATGGCAAGATTGAACGACAAAAGTAGATTTACTAGAACAAAGCCGAGAAAATCTAAATAGTTGAGAGCAAATGACACCGTACTTAGCTAAAAGAGTAATGTTCGAAGAAATGTGAGGCATACGGATGATTTTTAGATTGGCATATTCTGGTTCTAATCCCAAGGGAGTCTGAAAAATCTTAAGGTCTAAAAAGGCACAACAATCACTATTTGTGGTACAGTTAAGTTCACGAAACTGCTTGGGATAAATTCCTCCGCCTAAAGAACTCGAATTCAAGTACATAAAATCTTGAAAAGAAGGAAAGTGAGGGACAAAAAGATCATCTACAAAGCATCTTACATTGCATAACTAGTGCAAAAATTATTGGGCAAGTGTTAGCAAGGACAAGACGCTCCATAAAATCAAACTCATAAGTAAAAAGATAGAAATGAGCAAGAAAAACAGCACAATTGGTACCCATAGGGATACCAATTGTTTGCTTGAAAAGAATCGCTGGTGGTTATATATAAATTGTCCAAAAGAAAATCTAACCAAGATATGATGTCAATGTCATCTACAATCCTAGTGAATCTCTTTCTTCCTTTGTCTACATCTACATTCTTATTTTTCAGCCATAAGAAGTGAAGTTCAAGGCTGACTTTTCTACTAGCAATGCCTTGTACCTATCCTTCTCAAGCTTGTATGCAAAAACTTTTGAAATAAGAGACTTGACTCTAAATTTAAGGTCCTCCAAATTTAGCTTCGTGTATAGCGTTGTAAAGTCAAAAGTTTGGAGACATAAAGGAGAAGATTTCTCCTTAAGGCTTCTTGAAGAGTTCAAAAACTTTAAAACAGGAATCACACCTACTGAATCATTTAAAATCCAACTTGAATCAGTAGGTACATCTGCTTCCTTTAGCATATTTTTCCACAATCCATTTACGCTAGGTAAAATGGCTTTGAAACAATAACTAAGCCATTTGGAAACCTCGATTAAAGAGGTGTTACAAGAAGCAGCTATAAATCTAAGCTTCATAGGGTTCTTGTGGAACTTCCAAACGGTATATAAAAAAGGTGATTTAGGCTGGCACTTGAAACCAAAAGACTTACAAAAGTCTTGATGTTTCAAGATAACCTCTTGCATTGGAAGATCACAATCATTGTAAGTATGAGAGTTTACTTCACCTAACAAGCATTCTAAATAGAACTTTTTGCACGTAACAACAAAGTTATTAGAGCACTACATAAGAAATTACAAAATCACAATGAAATTTTCTAAGAGCATCACGATCAGAAGAAGATAAGCTATTCCTTCCTGAAGAAACGTTCCGAGAGCAAGATGCTAATTTCAAAGAAGCTTTCGTGAGGATTACAAACTTCCAATGGGTAAAAATACCTTGAACTCCTAAAGACAAATTCTAGTCTTCCTAAAAGATTATGCATGCAATGTAGATGAACATAGAGACAGAGTGCCAAACCGTTCATCAAACACACGCAAACAATGGATTCAAAACTGGTCTTTTTTATCTAAATCTATCAACTATGGCAAATCACCATGGAAATGCCGATGCGTGATGCTCAATCCTTCTTGTGCTTTTTCTGATATTGTGTCATGCCAGGGAAGAGACATGGAATGTGAATTCCTTGAATGCAAACATTTCATCTTTTCATGAGTAATCCGCATACATCCGTGCTCATTCATGAGTGAATCATGCTCATCATACAATATGTCATGCCTATCAAAAGGGATCACATAAGGACGGTGACTAAAATACAGAAAAGCATCACGAATGAAACACTCGAACAATGCTTGTTGACTAATCATTCGAACACAGAATACTTCATGTGGGGGTTCTTTGGACCTCGACTAGAGAGCCACGATCGGTTCTTCGTGATTGATTGAATCTGCAATGAGGTTAGTTTCACTAGACAAAGTATCAACTAATCCATCATCCATGTGAACAATCACAGTTTCTTCTTGCAAATCATCATGCTCGTGAATAATCACATCTTGATCATGCAAGTCATCATGCTTATCATTATCATGCAAACCATGTGTGTCGTGCTTTGGAGAAGAAGAGACTAAGAGAGACTCCTTCTCCTGATTCTTTTCAATCTTCGCCTGCACATTAGAAAATAGTGCGACCAACTTTTGCATGTGTTGGCCTCTCTACACTTCACGCTCTAACAGTCTTTCTTCGCGCTCACGATCCAATTCGGCTATTCTTTTTGCGGCCGCCAAGCGCGCTTGCTCGTGCTCACGCTCTTAGGCTGCCATTCTTTACGGCCGCCAAGCACGCTTGCTCGCGCACACGCTCTATGGCTGCCATTCTTTCTTTGTGCTCGCGATCCCGTTCTGTTTTTCTTTCTTCGCGTTCACGAGCCAATTCTGCCTTTCTTAAAAAATTCACTCTTCTTTGCATTGATCACCGACTTGTGATCCCGCAATGCCTAAAAGACCTATAGCAGATGTTCTCTATGTTCTGCCTCATCCTTGGAGAAGACAATAATGTCATCAAAGAAAGTGTCCACAAAAGATCTGTACTCTCTCAAAATCCTATCCATCATTCGGTTAAAGGTCGATGGTGCGCATTGGTAAGCCCAAAAGGCATCACCAAAAACTCGAATAAACCGAAGGCCGTCCGAAAAGCTGTCTTGTAGACATCTCCAGGCGAGATTCGGATCTAATGATATCCGCTCTTCAAATCGATCCTGCTGAGACAAGAGGATCCCTATAGTCAGTCTAGAATATCATCGATCCTAGGAATCGAAAATCTATTCTTGATGGTGATTTTATTGAGAGCTCTGTAGTCAATGCACATTCTTCAAGATCCTTAGGACGAGCTGGTGGCAACTCGCCTAGCAGGCCCTCAAAAAAGCAATCGGCATGAGTGTGGAGAAAATCTTGGCGTTCTTCCTAGATCAGACATATTTGTCCTATGATCATCATTCAACTCTTTCAAAAAGATCAAGTAAACAAAGAGACTGGATTCCATTAATTTTGAAACGGCCAAAGCCGATACAATAGGGACAGACTCACCCTTAAGTTTTACATCAAGTACAATGGTTCGGCCCTTTTCTGTAGTCAAAGTCGCTTTTCTCGCTCGATAGTCGACCACGGCGTTGTTCTTATGGTGCCACGGAATTCCTAGGAGGACATCACAACCTCCCAAGGGTATTATGTAGAAGTCCTCGTGCCCCAAATACTCCCGACAATGCAACCAAAGTTTGCCAATGACAGGTGTAATGGCTACGTCCCTGTCGGGTGCCGCTACAGCTGCCTCTGCTTGTGGTCCCATCCGATCGGGTGTAATCTCGAGCCGCGCCACCAATTCAGGTGAAATGAAGTTGGCCTTGGCTCCTCCATCAAAGAAAATCAGGTCTTCTTGATCTTTCACTTTGCCCCAAGCTCGGCAAAGTTATGTACTCTCATCAATCGTGCTTGGGTCAATCTGAAACCAATCCTACTTTCATCTTGCCTTTTCGTCCACGTTCCTCAGCTACTTTCGAATTTTCTAGCCTTTCTTCATCTTGTTCTTTCTGTTTTAGGGCACTTCGCGGAGATATGCCCAGGTTCCCCGCATGTAAAACACTTCCCCTCTTTGATGTAGTTGGCTCTCTCCCGAAGAGTGAGCCGGGGTCATGCATCCTTATCTTTTTGATCTTGGGGACTCTTCTTCTTTCTACTTTCAGTTTTAGAAGTCTGTTCTGTTTTCTGAGTCATGATCTCTTATGTGGGGTACGTCAAACTACCTGAGTGTATGACAAAGCCCCGTTTCGCATGACTCATCAGGTCTTGAATAGAATCTGACTTTTGCTCTATGCTCTAAGCAGTGATCTCGGATCTCCGTAGGAAGTCCGCAGCTAAACCGCTCAAACTGTTCTTTAAACGAGATCTTCTTAAATGAAGAAGCGGGTAGAAAAGAGCTCCAAAATCTCTCGCAATATGCGTCCAAAGTATCTTTCTTGGTCATCCGGAGATGGTTCCAAGCAGGTCGTATGTCGCGTTCGTACTCCCGAGTCCCGAGTCAACCAAGAAGAAACAAAAAGCCTTTTAAATTTCAGCCATTTAATTGGCGCTTTCTTGTTCAGTAGAAGAGTGGACCACCATGTTCGAACATTCCCCTTGAAGTAAGAGGTAGCCCTCTGAATCTTGGAGTGCTCTGAGTAATGCCCACCAGAGAAAGCTATATCAAACTGCTGTATAAAGGCCAAAGCCCTCGAAGCATCTCAGAATCCAGAAAAAGTGTCAAATTTAATTGACTGTCCACCTTCTTTAAATTCTTAAACTTTCTTGCTTTTATCCTCGAGAAAGTCATACTGATTGGCTTTATAGAAATTCTTCTTCTTTGCATAAAATCTGTGATCATTGAAGTCCCGAACTATCTGAAGGTCCTCTTTAGAGCTGTAAGAAACTGGGCGAAACTTAGGAGCCCTTTCCGAAGCTTTGCTTTTTGCTTCGCTTTTTATCTTTCCTGTCTTCTTCGCTCGAGTCAGAAGAGCTAGAAGAACTGTCACAAGAAGAAGAAGAAGAAGAAGAAGAAGAAGAAGTGGATACTCCTTCAAATCTGACATGCTTTTTCTGCTTTCTTACCGAGCAAAAGTAGATTGACGACCCAAATAACCCGGGAAGTCAGTTCCTTTCCTCTGCTCTTTGTCATGCTTTTTGGCTTTGTTGTTCGCATCAAAAAGCTGGGTAATTCGTGTATCAACCACCTCTTCTGATTCTTGCTCTGTAAACATCCTCGAAGTAGGAGGTTTCTTGAGTGCCGTTTTGAGGGGTGGTTTTGTGGCCTTACGCCATTGAGAGTGCACTTCATCGAAGGATGTCTTAAGTCAAAAATTTGGCAAATTTCGGGTCCTTCGCAAGATTGATCATCTTTGTCGCATCGTCAACCGACGCTCCATCTCTTCAATCTCCGCCTAAGTAGGCCAAGGGGGGCCGTACTCCTCGTGAGAATCTTCTTCGTGATCTCTTCACGCATCCCCAGATGCAGAGGAAGTCGATTGATCTCTGTTTGAATCCATAAGTGTCGCGAGAAAAGGATCGGATTTCCCGGTAGAAGAGAAATCGGCCGTGCTCTGATACCACTGTAACAAACTTGGATACTCAAAGTCAAGATTTAACCGCGACACAGCAGAGATTCACTTCAAAACAGTTTACAGTTCACAATTGATTCGACACGGCCCGGCCGAGTTCCGTGCCTAGAGATATTGACCCCAAAGATTGGCGCCCCTTTCGGTTGTCATGTGACACATCCAACCCTATGTGTCCGTGGACAAGCTACAGCATGACCAGGGTTCAGTTCCGTCAACTCAGTCTAGAATAGGAAGTGATCTGGCACTTTTGTGAGTCTATTCGCAGACCGTGCATGACTAGTCACTTAGATTAGATGCATATTCTCCGGTTGCACACAGCATGATCATCAGCATTCTCATCAGAATCCATCAAGGGAATTTTCCAGTGCATTTAAACCTATTTTCCCTATTTTTTGACATTTTTCACTTATTTATTAAGTGACTTTTGTTGGAAACTAGGTAGGGCAATTTTGCTAAGATAATATATAAGCAACCCAAGGCTAGCACTATCTAGCAGAAGAAGAAGGAGAGCATCAAGCACTCAAGTGCAACAGGCCTCTGAAGACCCTTCTCAAGCAAGACCTCCCCAACCAAGCTGGCGTTTTCTCTCCAGCAAGCATCAGCGTTTTCAAACCTTCAGCCTTGGCATTTCCTCAACAAGAACCCCGAGCAGATTCCCAGTGTTTTCTTCAACCAAAACGCCAACACATTAGTAGCGTTTTCAGCTTCAGTAGACCAACGTTTTCAACTTCAGAAAACCAGCGTTTTCAGCCTCAGCATACCAGCGTTTCAGCAACCCATAATCAACGTTTTCAGCAACCCTTAGCCAACGTTTCCAGCCCCATTTGGACAGCGATTTCAGCCATCGATAGCCGTCCAAAATAGCCATCAAATCCATCGATTTTCAGCCGTCAGACTCAGTTTTCAGCCTTAGCATCGTCCTCGTCGTCCACCCGTCGACATCGGCATAGCATCACTTAGATTTGCATCAGCATATTGTACCAGATTGTGCAATCAATAGTGGACCACTCTCGCCATCGAGAGTGGGGCCCTTGGAGGAGGGTTTGACAACTTCCCGGTGTCGTATTCTCTTCTCTCTCTATCTCTCAATCTCAGCACCTTCATTCACAGTGTCCATTCACTTTGTTTGTGTCTATTGCACTCTCTCACTAAAGGAACAGAAGGCTCTACCTTCCGAAAGTAAAAGGAACCTTGAGCACAGTTCGGAGCACTCATCTTGAGCAAAGTTCAACATTCATTTCCGCTTAACCTAACATCGGTATTTCTTTTCGTATTAATCTATGCTCAAAGTACAAGGGAGTGGGAGGGGTCTCACTCTCAGACTCTGCGTCCAGATGCTCAGAGTTTTGAGAGCCCAACCCACTTATTTGAAGGTTATAAGGGATGCCCAAAAGCAGAGCCCCAAAAGCTCTCAATAAAAAGCTCTTCAGAAATAAAGCAATGCCCAAAAAGCTTCCAATAAGCCTTGCGTGATTTTCAGCTTGCTTTTCCGTACAGACTCAGCGCAAAAAGCGGAATTCCGTACGCTCAGCCACGTCAGCAACCTGCCGCAATATGTGCCGCAAATCAAGGAGGTCCGTACACTACTACGTCAGCAGCCTACCGCAATATGCGTCGCAAATCACGGAGGTCCGTACACTGCCACGTCAGCCCTGCAGCGTAATTTTTGGGACTGTTTTCCGGCCAGCCAGGGTGTGTATCTACTGCCCATAGCCAAGCCATGCCAGGTCACCCATTTGTGACACTTGCCACTTAAAAATCTCCCGACTGGTTGCCCAATTGACTTTGCAACAGAATTCTAAAATGTTGCCCTTGTCATTCCGGAGGTAATGACGCGAACAAATTTTATAGTCCAAAATAACAGTTCCCTAAATTTTAGGGGATGCTTCCGTTGGATTCCCACTAGTCATCTATCCCCACTGGGACCGCATCCAAAAATGCAATGTAGCCCAGCTATCTGGTACTTTCCTTTGGTGACCCAACCTCGGCACTATGCCTTTATTGAGTTCCTAGTATCCACCAGCTTGCTAAGTGCAACAGGGGGACCTACATGATCTTGATTTGAGCATAGAGTCTAGACATCCTTTTACTATACAAGTTCCAGTGCCGACCACCTTCCCTTTTGCGGATGAAACTATCATTCACATTGGCCATACAATGTCCGACCATTTGCAACTTCAAAAAGAGGGTCTCAAAAATTAAACAAAAATCATTGGAAGAAACCAACAACTAAGGTTAGCAATTGCCACGTCCTCGTGACATATGCCTTGTAAGACAGAGCAATGAAGACGGGAGCACGCTCGATGCGCGATGAAGGGTGGGAGTGGCTAATAAAAGAGAATCCCTTAAAATACTTAACTTTAAATCACAGTTCGATTTAATCGACACAATCCGACGTAGTTCCATGCCCATAGGTATTGGCCGCAAACTTTGGCGCCCCTTCCGGTATTTATTTTTATATTAATGCTTGAGCAAAGTACAACACCCGCGGGACCTCTGCTCTAAGACTCTGCATCCAGATACTCTGTAGAGTGAGGCCCCAAAGGGTCCATTTATTCTTACAAGGGATGCCCCAAAAGCAATTAAAACTCAAAAGCAAATTGGTCCCGAGAGCAATTGGTCCCAAAAGCAACTGCCAAAAGCAATCATCGCAATTTGTGGAAATCCATAGTCTGCCACGTCATCAATTTGTGGAAATCCGTACAGTCAGCCACGTCATCAATTCTTAGTGCAATTCGCGGAAATCCCTACAATCTGCCACATCAACAGTTAGCACAATTTTTGAGATTTCGTACATGTCCTCAGGTCCTATCCGGGTGGTCATGCCACGTCATTGGTTTGTGACATTCTTTATGGCTTATGCCTTGTAATATAGAGCGATGAAGACGGGAGCGTGCCCGATACGCGATGAAGTAAGGGTTATAGTGGCTAATAAGACCCGGGTCGGGACGCGAAGATTCTTTAATGGAATTTCCAGTAAACTTTGGAGGACCAATATGCTTTGAGAAAAGCACACGCCCGCAGCTCTGATACCACTGTTATAGACTTAGGCACCCCAAGCCGTTAATCTGATACGACACACGAGAGAATCACTTAATATACTTCACAACTTTATCACACTTCAAAGAAAATAGAGTCAATACAACCCGGTGTAATTTCGTGCCCAGAGGTATTGGCCCTAAAATCTCGAGCTCCTTTCGGTATTTATTTTTATCTTAATGCTTCAGTAAAGTTATAACTCCTGCGGGCCCTCTCTGCTCAGAAGCTCGTCAGCTAACTAAGGGGAAGAGTGGCCTAGGTTCATATTTAAAGGCCCTTGGCCTTAAAATCAAAAGCAATCACATGAAAAGCTGCCAACTCAAAAGCTATTGGCCCAAAAAGCAACCAACTAAAATCGCGGAAATCCATACAGCCTACCACGTGGCATGTCAACCCAAAAAGCGGAGGTCCAAACTGCTGCCACGCCAGCATGTCTGTGCAATCTGCAAAAATCAGTACTGCTATCCACATCAGCATCCTCTGTCCCGGGGGTCATGCCACGTCATCACTTTGTGACATTTTGAATATGGAGATTATCACGCAAACCTAATCATTTAGAGGACTTTGAGGAAATCCTCAAGTGCCCTCTGTAGAAGTCAAATTAGATGGGCCTCCATCAGAGATCACTCTTCCCATGAGAACAAGAAAACTGAGGTGCTCTGATTCCGTCCTCAGCCGGTTGGCACCATGTGAAAGGCAATGCATATCTAAAAATTTTCTAGAAACTCACCTCAATCGTACAGAAACAGAGAACTTGAACTTGAAACACGACCTCAATTCTGTAGAGACCTATACCCAAGATCATAGAGAGACAAGCCCACAAGTCAAGGACCCTTGGCGATATTTGTGTTTTATTAAAGGAGCACCTATTTTAACAATCACTCTCTGAGACACTTACAATATATAGTTACAACTATGCCCAAGACCATAGAAAGAGAATTCCTTTCGTGGACAGATAGGCCCACAAGTCAAGCACTCTTAGCGGTATTTGTGTTTTATTAAAGGAGCACCTATTTTTACAATCCCTGCGAGCCCACTCACATAATATATTATATAGTTAAAACTAGCTGCCTAGCCACCTTATACCTCCTAGAGGCTAGAGCCCAAAACGCAACTTGAAAAACTTTGCTATATGTAACTTCAGTGGCGAAAGCAATTTATGTATTAAAAATAAAGCCAACTTGGGGAAAAACATGTGGGTGTGGCTGGCTGCCATGTCAGCACACTGCCACATCGTGAAGAAGCCACATCATAAGGTCCATACATGTTGCAACTTCATCGTCCATACATGCAATGTCAACAATCCGTCGACAATGCCATGTCAACATCAGTATAATTCCACATCATCAGTCTATGCAGGTATCGGATCATCACACTATCCCTAGCCGCTGGGCATGGCTCAACCGGCTTGTGCGAGTATGTCTACCTCATATTAGGCCCAGCACAGGCTACAGCCCGCAAAACAGCCTTCACTCCCTAATCTACTCCTAGAAGAAACCAGAGCCACCACTGAAACTCCAACAAAACCAATACCCAAAGAAAAACCTGATCACTGCTTAAAAGGTTATAAATAGTACAAATCTAGAAACTGAAAAGAACTCAACACTAAGACAAAAAAAGCTTTGACAGTCTTCCTTATCCATGAACTTTTATTTTTCTACAAAAGATTCAGGTTGATACCATGGCTGGTTGTAAAAGTCTGAACGGCGCTCCCGCTCGGCATTGCGGCTGGCCTCACCTGCAACAACCTTTAAATCTCTACTCTGTGAGGCTATTAAAGTGTTGATGAAGTCTACAGGAGACTGACTGAAACCAAGAAAGAAAGCTCTTCTGCGACGATGCTCGTGAATTTTCTTTATGGCTGTGCGTATAGTCTCATCATACATATCAATGTCCTTATGCCTCTCTAGGTTTGCTAGGAATGCATTCATCTCCTTTTGCAAGGGGATAGGCACGTCCACTGCAACATCATAGCAAGCCTTACCTGCTGGACTGTGACCCGACACCTTAACATTATGCTCCAGATGAATGGGTTGAGGAGGCTGCAGATGCTGGCTCAGCTTCTGAGAGACCAAGGAGATCTTGAATCTTTC
Organism: Adiantum capillus-veneris; assembly: GCF_014529385.1. Taxonomy (NCBI): domain Eukaryota; kingdom Viridiplantae; phylum Streptophyta; class Polypodiopsida; order Polypodiales; family Pteridaceae; genus Adiantum; species Adiantum capillus-veneris. The sequence continues at coordinate 106,817,743 of NC_140935.1, forward strand.
TTCTCCAAATATCCTTTGCAAAGGTGGGTCACAAATGATCATAGATGGATCTGCAGCATCCTGTAGCTTTTTCACTTTGATATACTGCCAAAGAGCTGCAATAATGCGTGGTCTTGTATCCACTTCGATGCGAAGAAGGTCAGTCAGAGCAGGAGAAAGCTTGTATTTCTCAGGAGAATAGTTCATTTCCAGCCTTATGGTTGCTGTGAACTCCTTGTCACCCTTCCGCTTAATCTCAAACCCTTCAACATGTGCAGATGCTCGTGCTCCATCCCACACAATCTGAGGGTTTTCGGGATAGAGGGTAGGATCCAGCTGAACAGTAATGCGACGAAAGAAAGAAGAGAACTTGGGCATGGATGGATTTGGCTTAGAGGCCGCCTGCACATCTGGATCAATGCCATCTTCAAGAATCCTGCCTATAATTCTTAATGTCCATGAAGGGGCCTCTCCCTGACTGGGACTAGGGTTAGTATTCTGGTTAGTAAAAGTGTTGAAGACATAAATGCGAAGAGTCCTCTGGACTCTGGGTGGGTTTTTTATGGCCTCTTGAATGTCTATTTTCTTGCGGGCTAGAGTGGCATCAACACGGGCTTCAAATTCGAGGAGCTGAGAGTAAAGGGCAGATTCTGGGAGGAGAGCTGCAACACGGTCAGGAAGTTGCTTCTCGGGCGCCCTGCGTTTGTTGTTGGGGGCTTTTCGCCGTGCCGCAGGGGTAAGCTCTGCGCTCTTGAAGGAAGATTGGGGGGGGGCACCAGTTGGAAGGGAGCCAGTGGGTGCAGGATTAGGCTGCAGTGGCACACGAGGTGGCGGGAGTTTAGGCTGTAAACCACGTTTTAAAGTTCCTGGAGTCCCTACTCCTGTGGAAGGCTGGGGCGGCGTACCTTGGGAAGGTGAGGGATATTGCTGAGGTTGCAGCTGTAATGGCGGCTGCTGCTGCTGTGGCTGTGGCTGTTGCTGTTGCTGTTGCTGTTGCTGTTGTTGTAACTGCTGCTGCTGCTGCTGATGTTGTTGTTGCATTTGTAGCGAAGATGCCATCATCGTACTACTCGAGTCAAGCTGAATAATTTTGTTCCATTACCAGTCTGCAAACCCTAAACGCATCGTCCGTTTGATCGCCTGCTTGACATTGTACCTGCGACGACAGGTTTTAAGCAGAAGGCGAAACGAAATATTAAAGCCACATACTACTACTTACATCACGTATTGGGACCTTAGTGGCTAGTAGCTACGTTAAACTATGTTAAAGTGGTGTGCCATGTTTACTTGGGAATGGTCCTCTTGAGCCATGGCACTAAGTAACACTCGGACGGGGATCGACGGTGGAGGGGGACCGACAGGTATTCCGAGGTGGACAGGCCCCCCAAAAAAGATGGTGGCTTTGTTGAGGAACATGGACTAGAACCCACGACCTAATGCCACAACACCTTTTGAGGTTTGGGCTAACCACGTCGCTCGTTCGCGTGCATGTGAAAGGATTGTCATTTTACTTAATGTTATAAACGATAAACATGGACTGACATAAAACTAAACCTAGACAGGGGCCTGCCCGGGTTTAGTTTTAACAAGCCATCTACGGCAAAGATTACCTCGAGGACCGCACGTGGAGTTCCCATCCATTGATCCCCTCATGTAAATATCTAGACATGGTAGGGTAAAAGCACCACTAGGTTTAACAATAAGACTAATCCTCCCCCAATAGACATACAAAGGCAACTTGGCTTCTTGGTTTAGTAAAGCTTTCATGGAGCACAATGATTAGCAAAGCCATTGGTCCAAACCTCACACACTACCATTTGCTTCAAGAGTCGTGCCTAAAGCAACCATGCCTTCTTGTCAAAAAAACTCGCATTCTCTAGCGGAGGCAAAAACGTTGACATCGCTTGAAAGAGCCTTCTTCAATGCACTTTTTGGGTTTATCTATGTTGCAAATAGGGCTATGTCGATCAAGGACTCATGTGCAACATTTTGGTGACCTTAAACCTATTCATAGTTTGTGCTTGTAATGATATTATGATGAAAAAAAGACTTTTGAGAAAGAGTCTTATGTTTGCATATCATTTTCACAAATTCTTAGTAAGAATTTGTGAGGATGCACTCTTGGTGCCCTTATAAATGATCGTTGAATGTGCTACGTACCAATGAACAGCTAGTAGTTTATCTGAGTTCGTGTCATAGGATCATCCAAGAGTCTTTATAGAGTTTCTCAGCTCTTCAAACCGGGCAAAATTGGAAAATTTGGGAGTTAGCTAATGTTGATAACAATTAAAATTTGCATTATGTGCTCGCATGGTTGTGCCCTAAAGAAAATTAAAAACCATACATAAGTATTGTTGGGGTAAAAGGGCTCCGTCTTTTGCCCGCTCGGACATCCAGTGCCCCGCCGCCCGTCTACATGTGTACATACCCTTATTCTTCATATACATGAGAATAAGGAGCTCCTCACCATCTTCTTCCTGAGGCTGCTCCACCCACGTCGGCTTGTGCTTCTCCCCTTTCCCGCACGCACGCACTCGCAAGTGGTATCAAAGCTACGGCTAGGCGGTGGCGGTGGTCTTTTGGCGGCAACGGAGTACGGCGCTTTGCGGCACCGGATCAGAGTGATTCGGGGCGGATCGAGTATGGATCGGGCGAGATCGCGGATCTCGGCACCCTAGCACACGCAGCCTCTCTTGGGTAAGCTTTTTGGAAGCTTGAACAAGCTTTGGCATCTCTATAGAAATTGGATCTGCAGAGAAATGGAAAAAACCCTCACAGAGCAAGGAAAGCATTTGGAGCTTCAAGGCAAGGAAATTCGAGCAGGAATGCAATCCAGTCGAGAAATTGCAAGTAGAAGAAAGCCTTGAAGGCTTGTGTGCAAGGCAAGGCTCAGCCGAATCGGGCTGCAGCAGCAGCAGAGCAGGAGAATTGCAATCAAGGTTTGGGGCAACAAAATTGGGGTAGAGTCGGTAGCAGGGGACTTGAGCAAGCAACTTAGGCATGGGAGGTTGTGTGTGTGCCCACACACACTCAATAGCAGCCCAAAATTGTCTCGGTAGTAGACAAATTGCAAGCGAGCACTCTACAACAAATTAGGCAAGGAAAAGCTTGGTATTGGGGGAAGTCAAGTCGGCAAGCAAAGTCTTGGCTAATAAAGAAAAAATTAGTAGCAAAATCGACTCCAAGCTAGTTAGATTGGGAGTAGTTGTCAAGCAATTAACACCGCCGACCAAAAGCCAAGATCCGCAAGTCGACACAAAGAGAAATCATCCCAAAAAGAAATTGGCAGCCCTACTAGGCATTCAAGGCTTAGCTAAGAGGGGGAAAGTGTGCAGCATCTTGGAGTCGTGAGCACAACCAAGCAAAGGGGTAGCAACTTGCATTTTGGCGAAATTTCCAGTGCTCTGTTTAATACTAGTATGTGACCCGTGTGTTGCTGCGGCAAAGTAAACATTGTGTCTATTCTAAGAGTAGAAAGCTCTCTCTCTCTCTCTCTCTCTCTCTCTCTCTCTCTCTCTCTCTCTCGCTCTCTATATATATATATATATATATATATATATATATATATATATGTGTGTGTGTGTGTGTGTGTGTGTGTGTGTGTGTGTAAATACACACACATACATGTATGTATATATATACACACACATATAAACATATATATAGAGATCATTGTGTTTGTTTCTACAATATTAAAAATCCCACCCCCTCTCCCTCCTTGAGAAGTATGCAAGCATGTAAGCACTTGCGTTCCAGAATCAAGACTCGTTGGCTATATTTTTTAGGTCTCTTGTCTTCTTCTTCTTCTTCTTCTCTCTCTCTTTCTCTCCATTATCTCTCTCCCTCTCAAATCTCATTTGATAGTATTTGTCACTCAATTATTTATTTCGGTGAACATTGTGTGTGTGTGTGTGTGTGTGTGTGTGTGTGTGTGTGATTTAAGCTATGCAACACGATGGCTTCTTGCGAGTAGTGTTTGAAGAAGGTTTTACCTGAGCTTAGGGGTTGAGAGTTTAATTTAATTGGTCTCAAACCGAGATAATAGAAAGTAAAGCATGTAAAAATATTCAAAAAAATTCTCTAAAATTGGAGATTTTAGAGATTATTAGTACTTCTAGTGTGCATCTTAATGGATGGGAGATGTGCATTCTAGATACATCAACAAAGTGAAGGCCATTTTGGCTACAAAAGGGCAGGTGCCAAAAGGTTATGGAGGGTTTGAGAGAGAGGGAGAGAGAGTCGGGGCGGGGGGGGGGGGACCTAACCTAATCAAGGGAGACACACACACACACACACACACACATGCACACATCCATACATATGTGTTTGTGTGTGTGTGTACATATATATCTATATGTACACATAGTACGTACACACACATATACATATATATGTATGTACACACACACACATACACACACATAGGTCTTGAGGCATCTTCCTATTGGTCCAATATAGTAACTATGCCATTCAAAATTTTTATGCTCCCCTCGTGCCTCCCCCCCCCTCCCAAAACCTCTCTCTCTCTCTCTCTCTCTCTCTCTCTCTCTCTCTCTCTCTCTCTCACACACACACACACACACACACACATGTTCGGTGGAGAGCAGTTTACCTGGAGCTCATGTGTGCATACACAAACGACTTGTCATCGTGGCATAGTATTTGACAAATTGCCGCTCTAGTTGAAGTGACGATCCCAAGTGGACATTACAAAAAGAGAAGCAAACTCCTTTTTCTCATGTTTTTGAAATGAAAAGTATAAATGGCACACACACAGGCAATGCCGTGGTCTCTCTCTCTCTCTCTCTCTCTCTCTCTCTCTCTCTCTCTCAATAAAGTGGATAACGACCCCGATATTTACATGTCATGCATGTTCTCAAAGCAAGACAGCCCCAAGCCGATGGTCGTGAGTTTTTTTCTTTTTCTCAAGCTCTTTAAAGAAATACACTTCCAAAAATTTCTAAAAAATATCAATATTTGGTTTTGAAATAAGCTTCTTGAAAATATAAAGCCAAATATATCTTCAAAAATTAAATTTTCATTAAATAGAAAAATCTCCACTAAAGTTCTCCCTTTTTGTTATATCCTCAAAAAGTAAATTCACATTAAGTAGCAAAGCCTCCACTAAAATTATCCCTTTTTTGTCACGAGCAATCAAACTAGAACATTCATTCTATATAGAATAGAAAATATTTTGACTTTACATTTGAAAAAGCTTGTCATTTCTTACATTATGCAAAGGCTAATGCTGCCATTTCTAACAATCTTACACTTTACTTTTGCATTTTAGATTAGATGTTTTGTAAGGTTGGCTATCATTTCTTACAATCTTACCCTTAACTTTTGCATTTTTGATTAGATGTTTTGTAAGGTTTTTTTAAAAGTGAACTAAAGAGTGACACAAGGAGGCCCTCTCCTTCCTTGAAAGTTTAAAGCGCATTATATATAGTATATATAAAATATAGATTCAAAGGTTCTATGTAGCAAGGGAAGAAGGAAGCAAATCGTATGCAGGCTTTGGAAAATCAAACCATAAGCAATTAAGCATTGCAAATGCAAGCTTGTGTATGTGTAGACACACATACACACGCACATGTTGCCTCCCAGCAGCAAGATTCAACACGGAACATAGGAAGAGAATTGGAATTTTTTATCTACCTTTGTGTGCAAGGGTGCATTCACGTGGTAGAGAGAGAGAGAGAGAGATTCTCTCACCGTCATCGAGCACGAAAAGAAAGAGAAAGAGAGCGAGCTTTGAACTTCGAAGTATTTTTGGCCGCGGCAATGAGAGCAGACGTGTATGCTCCCGAAGCAAGCGTACACACAAATACAAATAGACGTGTGGCGCCACGGACAAGTAAGCCCGGGCTTTCCCTGACATTGCCCCTACATCTTTCAACAACGTTTTTCTCTTCGAATTTGGCATCGATTTCAACACCTATCTAGGCGTTTTTTCTCTGTGTCTCGGCGTTGCTTCTACGGCTTCGCATTTACAGCTCGATGCATTGATTTTGACACCGATTTGCGGCTATTCAACTAGCGCACTTTTTCCCGGCGAGACAATGAAAGTCGATATCGAGCATTTTCTCGACTTCGAGCACATGCGTCCATAGCATTGGCACTTTCGCTCGACGGCGAAAGACGGCTCTGAAGATCATGCGCGGCTTTTCGACTTCGACGGTTTTCTCCAGTTTTCGCCTTCGACGGTTGATACGGCTTTGACGGCTCATTCCGAAGCAGGTGTTTCCTAGAGCGCACTCAGCTCTTGGCAGGTTTTTTCGATCGATGTGTTTATCGACCGATGAGGTAGTAGTTGTCAGTTTTCCAATGGTTTTGCTCTAGGTTGCAGTGTAGCTTGTGTGGAGCACTAGAGAGAAATTTTTGCACGTTTAGGTACAGTCCCAAGCTATGTATGCATTATAAGGATAGATTTTGAGCTAGCCAATAGCTCACACGTAGCAGGTTCGCAAGTTTACATGTGTTTTTGGACAAGTATACATCCATTGAGCCACTTGGTCACGAGTGAGGTATTTTGCCACGATTTTGACACTGCTATGTATGCCATTTGTGGATTTTGCTACTGAAACACTGAGTGTCTATTTCATGCGTATTTGGTGAGTTTTTGCTCAGTTTTTAGGAGAAACTCTGCCGGATTTTTTCCAGATTCTCGCCATGGTTTATGCGTATTCGCAGTTTCCTCTCTGATGGTTTAGTGGTCGAGATAGACTCCCACTTTGACATGTTTACTCTCACTTTGACAGATTTTGACAGGTTTTGTCAGTTTGGACACACTTTGGTGTTCATGTACCCACTCTCTCAAGAGTGAGGATTTGTGTATGCTTGTGTGGCTATAGTCAGGCAGTCACAAGTTTCACAGGTTTTCTCACATTTTTGTAGGCAGTGAGATGTGTTTTGAGCTAGTTTGCTCTCGACTTGCGTATACGGTTATGCGCTTTATGCTCGATTTGAGCAGATTATCCCAGTTTATGCTTGCAGAGGTGTAGATTGTGGAGTTGGTTTATGCATATATGAGCGTCAATTTTGATGCGTTTGGTCATGTTTTTTATCATTGTGTAGTGGTCGAGTTACCTCCCACTTTGTTGCCGGTTTGGCATGATTGTACTTGAGGTTTTGCTCAATTTACAAGGGAAACTCTGCCAGATTTTTCTCGCCATACTTTGGTTTCTTAGCCATTCACTTATGGTTGTAGATATGTGGGACAGTGTAGAGTCCACTACGGTGACTTTTGAGGGACGGCGGTCTCGTTCTTGCCGATACTTGCGTTGTTGGCATTGCGGTCACACAGAGCACATTAGACGCAGTTGTTTCAGACGTATGAGACAACAGTGAAGATGTATGTGTGATGCAGGTACGACTTTGACACAGGTTACATAGGTAGTTCGAGTGACAGTCTATGTCACTGAAGATGACGTTATGCTTGCCTCGAGTGTACCTCTTGCAGATATGCCTATGGATAACACACTTTCTCCACATTGGTTACTAGATAGCGATGTTGCTTTCCACGTCACACCATGTAGTGAGTGGTTTAGCACTTTTTCTAGTGGGAGACTTGGTTGTGTGCGACTTGTTGATGGTTCAACATGTGACATAGAGGGTGCAAGAGATGTTTGTTTGTCTTTGCCTAGTGGTGCATCTTACACTCTACGGCATGTGCATTATTGAGAAGCCCATGGAATTACCATGGCTGAATTCACCGCCCAACCTCCCTTATATAACCCTTGGCTATCGAATCCCTTGTTCCACACTGGCAGTCGGCCATCTACTGGCCCGGGTCCATGACCTCCCCTGGGTATGCCCTTTGCATGACATTACTCCCCCCTAGTGTTTTCGTCCTCGAAAACAAAAGTGGGAAACTTCTTCTTAAGAACACTAATGTTTTCCTAAGTGGCACCTTCTTCAGGTCAATCTTTCCACTTGATTAAAGCTTGGCAACGTACATGATGACACGTACGTAAATCATGATAGTCAAGAATTTTCTCAGGTTCATGCGATGGGGTAGAAGGTTGAACAAAATTGACCAGAATTTGTTGGTCAATGACATTGTCGTCCCCATGTAATCATTTACGTAAATGGCTTACATGAAACACTGGATGGACACGAGAGTGTGTCGGTAACAAGAGTTTGTAGGCACGATCACCAACTCGCTTGAGTATCTTGAAAGGTCCACAAATCTTGGAGACAATTTAGGTGTTGGCCCAGTCTTCAGACTTTCCGAATGCTCTGGCACACGCAAAAGCACTTCTTTCCCTTCCTCAAAGGTAACTTGTCGACGTCTCTCATCAGCATACTTTTTATATCGATCCTGCGCTTGCCGGACATTTTGGCGAGTGAGTTTCAACATATCTATATGGTCTTGGAGAAAATCTTTAACCTGCTGGAGTTTTTTGGGTGCCAACCCCACCGTAAAGGGTGACCTAGGTTGAAAACCATACATGAGCATGAAATGACTAAATCCAGTCGTGACAGGCTTAGCACTATTGTAAGCAAACTCAAGAAGAGGTAGATACTCTTCCCAGTCTGTTTGTTTTTTGCTAATGTATGCGCATAACATATCCTCTAGCACTTGGTTAACTCGTTCAGTTTGACCATCCGTTTCTAGATGATCTGTTGTACTTAGGTTGAGTTGTGTACCAAATCATTTAAACACAGATCTCCAAAAATGACTGTTAAACATGGGATCACGATCACTCACAATGTTACTTGGCAAGCCATACAACTTGTACAGATTGTCCACAAATAACTTAGCTAATTTTGGAGTCTTTATGGCCGACTTGGTTGGGATAAACTTGCATAGTTTAGTCAACCGGTCTGCGACCACCCATACTGAGTCCTGACCTCGTACAACGGTTGGTAAATCCACAATAAAATCCATAGAGATACTTTGCCATTTTCCATTGGGAATCTCTAAAGGGTGTAAGAGTCCTCCTGCCTTCAGGCGCTCTGCTTTGTTAACTTGACATTTTTGGCAATGCAAGACATAATCTTGAACAAAGCCATGTAAACTTGGCAGTAAAACTGTCGTCGTACGAGAGCTTAAGTCTTTTTAATACCCGGGTGCCCTGCACTTGGACTGTCATGACATTCATAAAGAATTTGGCATCGAATGTCCGTGTCCGTCGGTACACAAACTCTCCCCTTGTGGAGTAGGTTCCCATTATCGATGAAAAAATTCTTCCATTGCTGCACTTCATCACTCGACAGAGGAGAACTGTTTGTGAAGGTTAACAACACACTACCAACATTGAAATGAGAAGGATCCCTCATTTGCACATGGCTCCACACTTTGAAGTATGCGTCATCATGCTTATATTTGCCCTTCAAAGAAACCCAAAATTGACCGCGAAGTTAAGTGAACAAACGGGAATTGATCTCAGGCATATGACTAAAAGCATCAGCCACCACATTGTATCGTCCTTTACAATACCGGAGCTTTGTGTCATACTCCTGAAGGATCTCAACCCACCTGGCCTTTCGACCCTTCAAGTTTGTTTGTTGTATAAACCATTTTATGCTTTCATGGTCAAATACAATCTCAAACAGAGCACCGTACAAATAATGTCGCCATGTCCTTAAGGCAGACACTATTGCGTAGAGTTTGCGTTCATGAGCAGAATAATTTTGTTGTGCTGAATCAAGCTTCTGTTACCATATACATGTGGTAGTGATGTGTGTAAACACATTAGGACCGCCAGGGCATTTTTTCCCTCTTTAGGAGGTTTTTCCCCCCGTGCATTGTATATACGCCCATCACTCCAAGGCTATCTATCTTTCCATTGCATACTAAGTAACACACTCTCTATTGTGTGCCTTGAGCTTCCTTCGTCTTCTCCAAGCTGTGTACATTTCTCTGCAACCCTAGTTCCAACAAGTGGTATCAGAGCAGGTTACGTCCTCCCGGGCTTAGTTGCCAACTGCTCCAGCACACGCTTGCTCACTTTCTCCGATTACAGTGAGGTTTGGCAAGCGTTCGCAGGTCGACAAATATTTCGGGTAAGCTCGTAGAGCTTAGTCTGCTCAGATTTCTGATTCGGGCTCATTTCGGCCTTCATTTCCACTACAGACAGTTCTACACAGGCAATTTCATCATTTTGTGCAGAAATTCTGTCAGTGCCAATTTTTGCACAACAGGTGCCTTACAGTCTTCTACGGTTTTTGCTATATAGCACGTGTTGTTCCCGCTCTGTTTCTCCTATTTTTAGGCAGTTTTCACATCAGGTGCAGCATTTACCATGGCTGACAACAACACAGATGTGTTCAAGATGTTTGCTGTTGAGGACAGGTTGGATGGGGACAACTACCCTATGTGGGCTTATATGATGCAACATGTTCTTGTGTCAAAGGGCGTCTGGAACATTGTGTAGGGCATTGATGTACATCCTCGTTCTGAGGATGTAGGCGATGTGAGGAAGTTGCAGGTCTTGCTGCAAGGATTGTTGTTAGAGTTGTTTTGCCTACGGCAGAAGAGCTCGTTGGGATGTAAAGGATGCGTAGGCTCATGCATTGATTGCGTTGTCTGTGAAGCGCACCATTGTTCCTCACATTTGTTCAGCAAAATCTGCAAACCAGGCTTGGGATATTCTAGCAGGTCTTTATGCAAGTCGCAATGAGGCTAAAATTGCTTTACTACGTAAAGAGCTGGAGTCGGAAGATTATGCATGTCAAGGAAGATGCTATGGACACTTTCCTTGCTAGTGTCAAGGATATCAATGAGCAGCTTATTTCTGCAGGTGAAGTCATTTCAAACAGTTCCCTTGTGCAGATTGTTCTTGATGCCTTACCAGATTCTTACCAGACTTTTGCTAGTACTTGGAGACTTATGACCCAAGGAAATCCAGAAGTTGTCAAGTTTGATGCATTATGCACATTGCTGTTGCAAGAGTCACTTTCCAGAAAAAATAGGACTAGAAAGTGTGCAGTTGAACAGGCTATTATTGCTTCTCAAAGAAAGGGTGGTAACAACAATGCAACCACTTCTTATGGTACTGCTGCGAGTGGCAAAATTTCTGTTCCCAATGCTTCTGCTGGCAGCACTTTGTCTGGCAATTCTGGTGATAAGGGCAAAAAGAAGATGCATTGCCATTATTGTAAACCTAATAATCACTTGATCAAGTCGTGTCCTAAGTTGAAGGCCAAAGAGGCTAAGAAGAAAGAGGGTGGTTCCACTGCAAATGTTGGTTCCACTACAAATGCAACCATTGTTGAGTCTTCTGTGAAAGGAGACTGTGTTGCTGTTGATGCAGAATGGGCTTTTAGCGCAGAGTGCACTTACAATCCTGCTGTCCATGATGCATGCTTGACAGTTGCTGCATATTCACATGTGTGGTATTTCGACAGTGGTGCTACAAAGCACATTACCTCACATCGTGAATTGTTTACCTCTCTCGAGTATGTCCCTCATGGGAATTCAGTCACTTGTGCCAACAATGCCTCTTATCCGGTTCAGGGAGTTGGAAAGATTCTACTTACTGCTGCAAATGGTAGTTCCTTCACACTTGTTGATGCACTTTATGTACCTGGGATCAAGAAGAATCTCTTGTCTGTATCCGCACTTGCTAGACTTGGACTTGTAGTCAAATTTGTGGATGACAGATGTACAGTTCATGATCTCAGTTTTGGTGATGAAATTGTTGCATCTGGCCTTTTGTGTCGTGGGCTGTATAAGCTCACTTTGTATGACAAGTGTGGATAAAATTTTGCAAATGCTGTTGCAGATTCAAGGGCTATTTTAGATGCAAAACTTTGGCATGCACGTTTTGGTAATGTGAATTTTGCCAGTTTGCTGTGTTTGCTGAAATCTGATATGGTTGCTTCTTTGCCGCCTCTTGAAGCACCTGTCAAACATGTTTGTGAAGGCTGTATTTTGGGTAAGATGCAGCGTTCTAAGTTTCCAAAGGATGGTTTAGGTCGGGTCACATGCAGGTTGCACCTTGTGCATAGTGATGTTTGTGGGCCCACGCAAACTCCGTCCTTGGGCAATCACCTTTACTTCGTGACTTTCATTGATGATTACTCCAGGCATGCATGGGTATTTCCCCTTAAAGCGAAGTCCGAAGTTTTATGTGCTTCAAACAATTTCTGGCTATGGCTGAAAATGTCTCGAAATGTACTATGGGCACCCTTCGTTCCGATCGAGGGGGGGAGTATATGTCTCATGAATTTAATGCATTTCTGGCTAGTAGTGGGATAAAACACCAATGTACAGTGCCTTATACACCTCAGCAAAGTGGTGTTGCTTAGAGGAAAAACAGGTCATTGACGGAAATGGCACGATGTATGGTCAAAAGTCAAGCTTTTCCGCATTCTTTTTGGTTTGAGGCCATCATGTGTGCCACTTATGTACTTTACAGGTGTCCTACGAAAGCTTTGCAGTCTATTACTCCATATGAAGCATGGCATGATAGAAAGCCTTCTATTGAGCACATGCGTGTTTTTGGCTGTTTGGCATATGCTTTGGTGCCACAAACACAACGCAGAAAATTGGATGATAAGGCTGTCAAATGTATTTTTGTTGGTTATAGTAATGAAAGCAAAGGTTACAGGTTATATCATCCGCAAACAAAGCGTATTCTGTTTTCACGGGATGTAGTGTTTGTGGAAGATTCTGTTCAGCCCTTGATGTCATGTACTAGAGACATCAATGTAAGCTCATATGGCATTTATGGCACTTTGTTGCCTTTTTTTAGTGGTGGAAATACAAATGTAAGTTCCAATGAGGCAAATGTACAACCTATGGGGGTTTTTGAAAATGTTATAGATCAGCCTATTACTGATGCAGATGTACATGATGTACTTGATGAGGAAAGGGCTGAAAATGAGCAGGTTAGAGGTATGCCAAAATGGCTGGTGCACACTTTGCATGATAGTAAATTGGATGCACCTTTGTCTAGTCGTACTCGTTCAGGCTCTCGCCATGCATCTTATGCATCAGATTGTTATGCTTTGGCTGTGTCTAGCTTACATGATGTTGAGGAGCCTCTATCTTTTGATGAAGCACATAATTCAGAAAATTGGATGGCTGCCATGCAATCAGAATATGATGCACTTATAGAAAATGACACATGGATTTTATGTGATTTGCCTCTTGGCAAAAAGTCCATTGGTACGAAGTAGGTTTACAAGTTGAAACGCAAGCCGGATGGTGAGATTGATCGCCATAAGGCTCGACTTGTTGCAAAGGGTTATGCACAACAAAAAGGCATAGATTATGAAGAGAATTTTTCTCCCACTTGTCGTATGACTACGGTGCGTTTTCTATGTGCATTGGCAGCTCATTTTGGTTGGGATGTACATCCATCAGACATTGTTACTGCTTTCTTGAATGGTGACATATTTGAGGAAGTTTATGTAACGCAGCCTCGTGGTTTTGTCATAAAAGGACAAGAGGACAAACTGTGCAGATGTAAGAAGGCTTTGTATGGGTTGAAGCAATCTCCTCGTGCTTGGTATGAGAAAGCTGACACTCATTTGCTTAAACGAGGCTTTCGTAACAATCCAATAGAAAGCACATTGTATGTAAAGCGTGAAGGTGATGTACTTCTCATTGTGGTTCTTTATGTCGATGATTTTCTGATCACTTGATCAAATGAGAGACATATTGCTGAATTTAAGGCTAATTTGAGTGCTACTCAAGATGAAAGATTTGGGGCTGTTCATCATTACTTGGGTATACAGTTTAAGCAGTGTGATGGTGGTATTGCCTTGTGTCAAAAAAGTTACATAGAGACATTGCTATGTAAGTTTGGACTTGAGGATTGCAAACCTATTGCCACTCCCATGGAAACAGGTTTGAAGTTGAGTCTACATGATGTTGGCGATCCTGTTGATGTCACTCTTTACCAAACTGCTGTTGGCTGCCTCATTTATGTATGCAACATGAGGCCAGATATTCACTTTGCAGTCTCACAGGTCAGCAGATTTATGCATAGCCCAGGGTCTAAGCATTAGCAGGTTGTCAAGAGGATTTTCCGCTACCTTAGTGGCACTTTACATCTTGGCTTGTTTTATTCCAAGGGGGGGTCATTGCTACCAGACTTACATGCTTTTTCGGACTCAGATTGGGCTGGCTGTTTTGACACGCGAGTGTCCACAAGTGGTTTTTGTTTCATGCTTGGCAGTTCATGTATATCATGGTTGAGCAAAGAAGCAACCTATTGTGGCCACTTTGAGTTGTGAGGCTAAGTACAGGGCAATCTTCACAGCTACGGTTGAGTGTGTATGGCTCAGACGTCTTATAGGCCTATTTGGGTGTTGGACAGGACACTGCCAACACTATCTACACTGAGAGTTAGAGCGCATTGGCAGTTGCGAGGAACCCAGTTTTTCATGCTCGCACAAAGCACATTGAGGTGCATTACCACTATGTTAGGGAGAGGCTCTCAACATGAGAGATTAGCTTGGCTTATGTGCCAACACAGGACAACCTTGCAGATCTTTTCACAAAGGCATTGTCTCGTGAGAAGCTTGAAGCTTTCCACAAAGCTTTGGGCTTACTCCCCTTTGTGGACTGATCATGTCCTTAGGGCATGGCACTTCCCTTTACTCATGTGCCAGCTCTCGTTCACCGTATCACTCTAGGGGGGATTTGTTACCATATACATGTGGTAGTGATGTGTGTGAACACATTAGGACCATTGGGGCATTTTTTCCTTCTTTAGGAGGTTTTTCCCCCCCCTGCATTGTATATACGCCCATCACTCTAGGGCTATCTATCTTTCCATTGCATACTAAGTAACACACTTTCCATTGTGTGCCTTGAGCTTCCTTCGTCTTCTCCAAGTTGTGTGCGTTTCTCAACAACCTTAATTCCAACAACTTCTTGCTTTCAAATGCAATTGGCCTCCCCTCCTGTAGAAGGACTGCTCCAATAGCATGGTTTTTGGCATCCGTTTCCAAAATGAATGGCTTCAAAGAATCCACAATAGCTAGAATAGGAGATGTAGCTAATGAATCCTTGAGTGTATCAAAACTATGTTGTTGAGCGGCCCTTCGATAAACACCTTCGATAAAAACCTGCAAATCCCAAAAAAAAATGTAACTCTTCTAGATTTTTAGGAGAAGGCCACCTCCGTCGAATGGCATCCACTTTGGATTGATCCATGTGCAGCCCAGTAGAGATAACATGCCCAAGATAGGGAATTTCCTCCTTGAGAAAATCACACTTGGATTCTTTGGCATAGAATTGATTGGTTCGTAACAATTCAAACACCTGCCTCAGATGTTGTAAGTGCTCTTCCTCAGAAGCACTATATACGAGAATGTCATCGAGAAAAACGATAACAAATTTGCCCAAGTATGGTCTCAAGACACTATCCATGAGTGTCATGAATGTTGCGGGCGCATTGGTTAACCCAAAAGGTATAACCAAAAACTCGTAATGTCCAAACCTTGTTCAAAATGCAATTTTGGGTATATCAGCAAGTTGAATACGTACTTGGTGATAGCCCGACCGCAAGTCTATCTTTGTAAAAATACGAGCATGAGTGAGCTTGTTGAACAACTCATCCACGCGTGGTAGTGGATATTGAAGGAGTACGAGCGGAAGTGCGACGCGAGAGAGAGTGCGAGAAGAAGAGCACGACGATATGGTGAACTCGCTCTACTGTAATGTGTAGAGCATAGTGAGTTCTTATTAGGTTTTTGCAAAGAATATGTGTACATACCTGGCGGCCCGCCCACTTACCTGGGCGACCACATTGGGCTTTATACCCCAACAACCTCCCACTTAAAGTCCAATGTGGTACTTTAAGTGTGAGAGAATCTAGTATACAAGCTAATATACAAGAGATGTAGAGAAGTGATGTACTACCCTACACCTAACTGCTTGAGAAAATGCGCAAAGCTCTCTGAGGGAAGTCCTTTAATTTTGTAAGTAGATCAGCAGGATTTTCTGTGGTGTGAACTTTGACAAGCTGAAGTTTCTTATCCTCGAGCATTTCCCTGATGAAATGATACTTCACATCCACATGCTTTGTCTTTGAGTGATAAACTGGATTGCGAGCCAATTGTATAGCACTTTGACTATCACAATATAACACAGGCATCTCTTCTTTGATTCCCAAATCTGTTACTAGTCGATTAAGCCAAATTGATTCTTTGCATGCCTCTGATGCTGCAACATATTCAGCCTTTGTAGTAGACTGAGTAACACAATCTTGTAATCTAGAACGCCATGATACTGCTCCACCAGCCAATGTAAAGACATACCCTGACGTAGACCTTCGGTTGTCTAAGTCACCTGCATAATCTGAGTCTGTAAAACCCTTTACACTTAGCTCCTGACTCCCATAGCATATACGCATACTCTTTGTAGCTTTCAGGTATCTCAATATTCCTTTCACTGCCTCCCAATGTTTCTTGCCTGGGTTTGACATGTATCGACTTACTACTCCCACTGCAAATGCAATGTCTGGGCGAGTAGCAATCATTGCATACATCAAACTACCCACTGTAGACGCATATGGAATCTTATCCATTTCAGTCTTTTCTTCCTCAGACAAAGGACAATCTTGTTTGCTAAGTTTCACATATGGTGGCAATGGAACACTCAATGCCTTTCCCTTCTCCATATTGAAACGTCGCAAAACCTTGTCAATATACTCTGTTTGAGATAACCAAATCAACTTCTTTGATCTGTCTCTCTCAATGCACATACCAAGTATATGACTTGCCTCACCCATGTCTTTCATGTCAAACGATTTTGCCATCTTTGACTTCAAAGCTGAAATTTCTTCCAAGTGCTTGCCAGCAATCAACATGCACTACAAGAGGTTGTGTGCTCTTGTGACGCTGTTAGCGATGGAAATACACTGGGTTTTTATAACCCCCGGCGTCGCTAAAACCGTCGCTACGAGAGCGTCGCTATATGCGTCGCTATATAGAGACGCTCATAGAGATGCTCATAGCGACGGTCATAGCGACGCTTATAGCGACGTTTACACAAAAGTCTATAGCGACGCTCATAGCGACGCTACAGAGCCATAAATAGCGACGGTTATAGCGACGCCCGAGAGAATTTTTTTTTTGGTGACAGGGCATTGAATGCCCTGCCACCCATCAACCATATTGTACTTGATTCACTTTTTAAAAAAAGTGCAAGGGAAGATAATAGACCCAAAATAGTCACCCACAAGACGCATTGTTTGCAAAATAGTCACCTTTATGACGTACCACCAGTTTGATGTAGACTTTGTAGGATGAAATATTACCTGCCAGAGCCACATAACTTACATGAGAGCTTTTTAGCACATAACTTGTAAAAGGGGGATGTTAACTATTTACATACTTACTTGTTCACAATGCTCTAGTAGTACGAAAGTGTCTCTTAGTTCAGTCCATTTCTTAGTAGAATCCACCTCAAGAAAACCAGACTCTCCTCTACGCATAGTAGCGTTGTGACCCTCCATGATTATCTTGAACCATTGCACGTCGAACAAGTCGACAAAAAATCCTCCGTAATCGATCCTCAAAATCTCTTGCAGCGTGCCGAAGTAAGTGAGTTCCACCACCACAGGATCTGCATCAGAGGAACGTCGTCGACTAGACTGTTCAAATTTTGCCATGATTCCACAATCTTGAGTAAAACGCTTTTTGTCGATTCGTTCCACCCTAAAATGTCGACCTTTACACCATGCTGATGTGTATGACTTATACTACAACGAACAAAGATTATGAGTGGCCGTTCAAACGTTTAGAAATAAAGTCACTAGCATGTCGTACATTGCAAACTTACCTTGGTCGCGCAACCCCGAGAGTACTCCCACTCTTCCTCAGTCACTTCGTCACCGCATTGTTGTGCGCTTTTCAATTGGTTGTGCAACCATCTTAAGCTCATGAAGGTTGGTAGGCTCTCCAGAACCGTCGAATAGTGCATCGGTGGTCGTCTTCCCCGTCTCCACTCGATTTGTGCCCTTTGTCGCTCTTGCTTTGCATCCTCATATTGTGAAATCCACTTTTGCATCACTGGATTGTGAAGCATGCAAAATCGGTTGATTTTAGCCTCTAGATCTTCCGTCATCTTCTTCTCAACACCGAGATTGCACATGACAATCCCAGATATGCGCTCATCATCTATGGTTCGCCATAGCGTGTCCCGGGCTTTATCAAATCCGTCTAGCCACTCTCCAATGTACACTAGGGACTCTGATACCAACCAAACTTCTGCCATGCTACGCTCCGGACGTGCCTTTTGACGCACATATCCCTTAAGCGTTTTCATGAAACGTTCTAAGAAGAACATCCATCTGGAATGAACTGTGCCAGCTATTTCCACCTCATCAACTATGTGAACAAGAAGATGCACCTGAATGGTTAGCATGGTAGTAGGAAAATGTTTCTCAAACATGCACACAAGCTCCGCAGCATTTAGTTTGGCGAATGGTATGTTTCCCAAAGTATCTTTCTTGCCTGTCAGATGGTCCCATAGTAGATTACCCACATTCTTGAATATGTGCATTGGATCGAGCAAGTGATTCATCATGAGTCGGGGCCAGTATGGTAACTCGTACCATAGAGATAGTCTCTTCATCCCTGGAGGCAATCCGTCATCACACATCTCCTTATGCTCTAACCATGCTTGTGCAGACATCCTTGGTGGCTCTCTTCCCAAAAAGCCGTCGCGTAACACATGATTCTCTGGAAGATACGCTTGATGACCTTCGTAGATTTGCTTCTTCAGTGAGGGCGCCCTACGTGCATTCAGTCTAGGTCCACATGTGACACATGCTCTGTATCCGCTTGTTTGAAGCCCTGCATGTATACACATGATAATAGATCAACTATGGGAAAAAACAAGATTTACAGTGTCTGAGTGAGGAGTGTCAATAGATCACCTGAGCATTTTGTTAGCCCAGGATAGTCATGCATGGTCCACATTAGAATGCCTCTGATCAAAGCATTCCGTCGTCCTGTGTGTCGGCTCATATCCACCACCTCTATGCCAATCCACAATTGTTGTAGCTCTTCCAATAGTGGACGAAGATACACATCCATATTCTCCACTTTATATCGCCCTGGCACAATCAAGCTTAGCCATAGGTGCCCCTTCTTCGTAGTCAACCACTGGGGAATGTTGTAGTTAACGATGACAACAGGCCATACACTGTAAGATGTTGATCTTTGACCAAATGGATTTACTCCATCCATAGCCAGGCCTAAGCGCAAATTTCGAGCTTCCCTGGCAAAATCCGACCATGTTCCATCTATATGTTTCCAGGCTGCGCAATCTGCAGGAATTCGTAGCACACCATCCGAAGATTTATTCTCCTACTGCCATGATGCTAGGGCGGCCATGGACTTACATTCGAAGAAATGCTTGATGCGAGGAAGCAGAGGAAAATGTCGCAAAACCTTTTGTGGAATTTTTGTCCCGTGGAGATCTACTCGATATCTTTCGGAATCACATTTCGGACACTTCTCCATGTCTATGTATTCCCCTCTGAAAAGAATGCAGTCATTAGGACAAGCGTGGATAGAATTGTAATCCATCCCCAAGTTTCGCAAAATCTTTCTTGCTTCATCTCGGGAATCTGGCATCACATTGTCAGCTCGTAGTATGTGCTCTTTAATCAATCTACACAACATAAAAATACGATACAGTCGTGTAAAAATCTATCACATCATTATACATTTAGAGTTTTATTAAAGTAAACTAATTGTAATAGATCACCTGAAAAGCGTTGTGACGCTAGTGTCACTCCATCCAAACTTTGCCTGCATGTTGAGAAGAACCAGGAGTGCTTTCAATCTAGACATACGTGCTCCATTATACAATGGCGTATCGGCTTCACTTTTCATATCGTCATAGATAAGCCTTTCTGAATCCATGATCGTCTCGATCATTTCATCAATCTCGGGCTCAAACATTGCCTCGTTGGGAATGTGCTCTGCATGATCATCCGCCGAGTTGTCAGAGGCTACATCTTGTGGCCTCACATATGCTGCTTGACCAAAGCGCCTGCGAATACGTCTATTGGGTTGCAAGATTGCTGCTTGTTGGCCAGCGTCAAAGTCCGACGAGTTATAATTGGCAACAACTCGATCTATAATAGATGGATCGAACTCGCCAAATTCGCGAACGTGCTGCAAAGAAACACGTCTTGTCCGTCGCACAGCATGCTTGCATTGATTACAAGGACATAAGACCCTCATTGAGAGATAGGTGTTTCGGTTGGACGGTCCCACATCCTCGTCACTACTCATAATGAGGATAAAAATCTTATAACCTGGACAACAAATTTAATATTCTATTGGCATTCTTCGTCTTATCTCTCTCTCTCTCTCTCTCTCTCTCTCTCTCTCTCTTTACCTCACATTCTCTAGTCATGTCCAATCCCCGCACACCTCGGTCTAGAGGTGCACGGAGATCAGAACCACCGGGTTATAATCTCGTCTTTATTGGTCAATACCTATATTTGTGGGTACAAGAAATCTACAGACCCACGTCTACATGATACTGCATGTAGTGGACAAAACCCCTTTGCCTCTTCTCTAGCTGTAGCACTTCACAGCATCTTAACATCTTTTCACAGTAGATCTTTTCACTGTTCGTCTAACTCTAAACCCTAAACCCTAAACCGTAAGTAATTCTTGCGTGGACTCGATCTAACGTAAATAAGCGTAAATCTAAATAAACGTAAATCTAACTAAAAATAAACCTAAATCTAATTTAACGTAAGTCTACATCTAACCTAATCTTTAACGTCTTTTGGGATAGTTTCCTACGACGTTAAAACTCTCTTCTTCTTGTGTGTGTGTGTGTGTGTGTGGGTAAACCTAAATAAACCTAAGTCTAATCTAATATAACATAAATCTAAATCTAACGTAAATTATGTTATATTAAAGACAAAGAACTAAACTAACAGGGATTATAAGAACCTTAAAACTGATTTAACACATAATTTTTCACATAACTCGGCAAGAGTTGGCATTCTCATCACTAAAGATGTGAGAGTTAACTTCCGACGATGACGCTGCCTCATCTCCATCCACATCTGACGACAGCAATTGGCCCTTTAGACCGTTCTTGCTCTTGTTACTAACTTTGAAGTTGCTGTTGAATGACTAGAGGTTGTTTAGATGGTCATTGTGTCGGGGATGTAGTGACTCTTGCCGCCCTGAAGATCCACCTTCTTCCCTATCTTCTGAAGACATTTCACCAGTACTTTTGGATCGACGGAGCCCACCATGAGTGAAGGCAGCAATACCCTATATTCCATTGAGGGCTTTCTTCACCCGCTTCATGCAGGCATCGCAGTCTATGGAGACCTAAATCTAATCTAATATAACGTAAATCTAAATCTAGCGTAAATAAACGTAAATCTAATTAAAAATAAACCTAAATCTAATCTAATTTAACTTAAATAAACCTAAATCTAATCTAATTTAACTTAAATAAACCTAAATCTAATTTAACGTAAGTCTACATCTAACCTAATCTTTAACGTCTTTTAAGATAGTTTCCTACGACGTTATAGAATAGCAAAGTGGGTGCTTGAACTCCAAGAATTTGAATACACTTTCCTTGTAGAAGATAGCACAAGAGCAGGACTTGCAGACATTCTCACCTACAAAGTGAGAGAAAGGGAAGGATCACGTCTACAAAGAGAGGAAGGCTCAAAACAGTTCAAAGTGAAGGAAATTGATAATGCCCATACTTTATGCTTTGACGGAGCTTATCAACGCCAACAAGACAAAGCAGTAGGGGGAATCATCATTTTGAACCCACAAAAGGAGGTAATGGTTAGAAAAGGTATCACTCTACCCAGTGTTCACTCTAACAATGAGGCTGAGTATGCTGCTCTAACCCTTGGGTTAGAAGAATGCAAAGAATTAGGCATACAAAGACTTATTATAAAAGGTGATTCTTTGCTAGTGGTCAGGCAAATCCAAGGGACTTGGAGGTGCAAGAATCGTACATTGTTTGAGTGGCTTAGTAGTGTAAGAGCTTTGATGAAGGGTTTTAAAGCAACACGGGTACAACAAATTGTGAGAACTCATAACAAGGAAGCAGACTTACTCGCAAATGAAAAGCTTCAAATGGCGGTAGGAGGTGTGAAACTATATGAACCCAAATATCAAGGTCAAGAGGAGCTAAAAGACATTATCTTCTTTCTACAAGCAGGTGAGTGTCCCAAACACTTAGACAAGGTGCAACGACATAGACTAGTTAAGAAGGCCACACCTTACCAGTTGATCGGGGATGATTTATATCACAAAGGGAAAGATTTGGTCTTGAGGAGAGTACCAGGTGTGCAAGAGATAGAGAAAATTCTTCTTTCATGTCATGATGATGTTTGTGGTGGTCACTTTTCTCAAGATATTACAAGTAGGAAGATTTTACAAGCAGGGTTTATTTGGCCGAGCTTACATCGTGATGTCCAATATTGGTGTAAGGCATGTAAGCCATGCCAAATTGCTGGGGATAGACGACTAACATATGAGCCTCGAGTCCCAATAATATCTTATGGCCCTTTTGAAAAGTGGGGTGTGGATGCAATAGGTCCCCTACCTCGTACTTCTACAGGGAAGGTTTTCATCATCATGGGTGTTGACTACATGACACGATGGGCGGAAGCAACAAGCACAACCCGAATCACAGCTGAAGAGGTATCAAAGTTTATTTTTGATCATATTTGTAGTAGGTTTGGAACACCCCTAGAAATCTTATCAGATCGAGGCCCGGGTTTTAGGGCTGACCTTCTGAATGATCTCTTGAGGAGGTTAAAAGTGAAACACCTGCATTCCACACCCTACTATCCTCAATGCAATGGATTGGTGGAAAAAGTGAATGGAATGATATGTAAGATCATTTCTAAGCAGGTTGTGGACCGGCCTAATGATTGGGATCGCCATTTGACGGCTGCTCTTTGGGCGTATAGGACATCTTTCAAGGTATCTACCCAATTCACCCCTTTTCATCTAGTTTATGGACAGGAGGCACTTCTCCCCATTGAGGTAGAGCTCTCAAGCTTGCGCGTTCTTGCAAGAGTGGCAAAAAAACCAAAAGAGGTTCTACATGAAAGGATCTTAGATCTCCAATGACTTGAGCTAGATAGAGAAGAGTCCATTGATCACTACATCACCAAAGCGACAAGCCAAAGGGATAAAATCAACAAGAAGCTCAAGGGGAAAGGATTGAAGGAAGGTATGTTGGTTCTTCTCTATGATAACCGACTTGATACTCGACTTGAAAAAAAGTTTTTGCAAAGATGGGAGGGACCTTTCATGATAAAAACAAAGTTTGGGAATGGTAGTTACAGATTAGCAGATTTATCAGGAAAACTCCACAAGACCAGAGTCAATGGATGGAGATTAAAGCCCTACTTTCAACGTATCAATCCGTTGATAGGCAGTGATCTGCCTACATCGTCTAAGCTCCAAATTGACATGGCTCCCTTCGGCTTGGCAAATGCTCCACCTATTTTTAAAGCTTTGATGTGCAAAGAAGAACCAGCGTTGGAATCTGAACATACCCAAGGCAACTCTCCCATCTCCGATTTATGGGATTGAGGTAATGAAAAGCAGGTCTAATGGAGTAAAAGAGTGCATGACACTCCTCCTATTGAAAAAAAAAAGTGGAAAAAGAAAAATGACAAAAAAAAAGAAGAAAAAGAAGCAACACCATCCTCCTAAAGATATGAATATCTCTAGGCTTGGGGGAGGGCTAATATGAGTGGCATAAAATGGTAACCATCTTTTTGCAACATTTGTCAGCCTACTCAACGTCCTCTTCCTCATATGTGTATATATTTTTCTACGCTATTAAGTTATCTAGAGTAAATTTCCCCTCTTCGTTTAACCTTTGTGGCGACACATACATTATACTCTTCCCAAAAATGTCACCTTAGTCATATATTTATATTACCACCCTTTTCTTTTTTGCTTTGTAAATAGAATAAGCATACAATAACCAACTATATACTCCCAATCTTTCTTACCTCGTGTGAATTAGTAGTAGAAAAACATTATATCCATCTTGCACCCCATATAGATAAATTCCCATGGAAATCAACTCTCCACTTGTCTTTACCAAAGATTATGGTCCCTCTCTACAAGTCTTCTATGCCCCCTACATAGGTGGCCCAATATCTCTTAAGAATATACATATAGTTTCTCTCCTTTCAAAAAGACTCCAATTGTATATTCTTTTCACAAGCAAATAATATTGGGCCCTCCTCTACTGTAATGTGTAGAGCATAGTGAGTTCTTATTAGGTTTTTGCAAAGAATATGTGTACATACCTGGCGGCCCGCCCACTTACCTGGGCGACCACATTGGGCTTTATACCCCAACAACCTCCCACTTAAAGTCCAATGTGGTACTTTAAGTGTGAGAGAATCTAGTATACAAGCTAATATACAAGAGATGTAGAGAAGTGATGTACTACCCTACACCTAACTGCTTGAGAAAATGCGCAAAGCTCTCTGAGGGAAGTCCTTTAATTTTGTAAGTAGATCAGCAGGATTTTCTGTGGTGTGAACTTTGACAAGCTGAAGTTTCTTATCCTCGAGCATTTCCCTGATGAAATGATACTTCACATCCACATGCTTTGTCTTTGAGTGATAAACTGGATTGCGAGCCAATTGTATAGCACTTTGACTATCACAATATAACACAGGCATCTCTTCTTTGATTCCCAAATCTGTTACTAGTCGATTAAGCCAAATTGATTCTTTGCATGCCTCTGATGCTGCAACATATTCAGCCTTTGTAGTAGACTGAGTAACACAATCTTGTAATCTAGAACGCCATGATACTGCTCCACCAGCCAATGTAAAGACATACCCTGACGTAGACCTTCGGTTGTCTAAGTCACCTGCATAATCTGAGTCTGTAAAACCCTTTACACTTAGCTCCTGACTCCCATAGCATATACGCATACTCTTTGTAGCTTTCAGGTATCTCAATATTCCTTTCACTGCCTCCCAATGTTTCTTGCCTGGGTTTGACATGTATCGACTTACTACTCCCACTGCAAATGCAATGTCTGGGCGAGTAGCAATCATTGCATACATCAAACTACCCACTGTAGACGCATATGGAATCTTATCCATTTCAGTCTTTTCTTCCTCAGACAAAGGACAATCTTGTTTGCTAAGTTTCACATATGGTGGCAATGGAACACTCAATGCCTTTCCCTTCTCCATATTGAAACGTCGCAAAACCTTGTCAATATACTCTGTTTGAGATAACCAAATCAACTTCTTTGATCTGTCTCTCTCAATGCACATACCAAGTATATGACTTGCCTCACCCATGTCTTTCATGTCAAACGATTTTGCCATCTTTGACTTCAAAGCTGAAATTTCTTCCAAGTGCTTGCCAGCAATCAACATGCACTACAAGAGGTTGTGTGCTCTTGTGACGCTGTTAGCGATGGAAATACACTGGGTTTTTATAACCCCCGGCGTCGCTAAAACCGTCGCTACGAGAGCGTCGCTATATGCGTCGCTATATAGAGACGCTCATAGAGATGCTCATAGCGACGGTCATAGCGACGCTTATAGCGACGTTTACACAAAAGTCTATAGCGACGCTCATAGCGACGCTACAGAGCCATAAATAGCGACGGTTATAGCGACGCCCGAGAGAATTTTTTTTTTGGTGACAGGGCATTGAATGCCCTGCCACCCATCAACCATATTGTACTTGATTCACTTTTTAAAAAAAGTGCAAGGGAAGATAATAGACCCAAAATAGTCACCCACAAGACGCATTGTTTGCAAAATAGTCACCTTTATGACGTACCACCAGTTTGATGTAGACTTTGTAGGATGAAATATTACCTGCCAGAGCCACATAACTTACATGAGAGCTTTTTAGCACATAACTTGTAAAAGGGGGATGTTAACTATTTACATACTTACTTGTTCACAATGCTCTAGTAGTACGAAAGTGTCTCTTAGTTCAGTCCATTTCTTAGTAGAATCCACCTCAAGAAAACCAGACTCTCCTCTACGCATAGTAGCGTTGTGACCCTCCATGATTATCTTGAACCATTGCACGTCGAACAAGTCGACAAAAAATCCTCCGTAATCGATCCTCAAAATCTCTTGCAGCGTGCCGAAGTAAGTGAGTTCCACCACCACAGGATCTGCATCAGAGGAACGTCGTCGACTAGACTGTTCAAATTTTGCCATGATTCCACAATCTTGAGTAAAACGCTTTTTGTCGATTCGTTCCACCCTAAAATGTCGACCTTTACACCATGCTGATGTGTATGACTTATACTACAACGAACAAAGATTATGAGTGGCCGTTCAAACGTTTAGAAATAAAGTCACTAGCATGTCGTACATTGCAAACTTACCTTGGTCGCGCAACCCCGAGAGTACTCCCACTCTTCCTCAGTCACTTCGTCACCGCATTGTTGTGCGCTTTTCAATTGGTTGTGCAACCATCTTAAGCTCATGAAGGTTGGTAGGCTCTCCAGAACCGTCGAATAGTGCATCGGTGGTCGTCTTCCCCGTCTCCACTCGATTTGTGCCCTTTGTCGCTCTTGCTTTGCATCCTCATATTGTGAAATCCACTTTTGCATCACTGGATTGTGAAGCATGCAAAATCGGTTGATTTTAGCCTCTAGATCTTCCGTCATCTTCTTCTCAACACCGAGATTGCACATGACAATCCCAGATATGCGCTCATCATCTATGGTTCGCCATAGCGTGTCCCGGGCTTTATCAAATCCGTCTAGCCACTCTCCAATGTACACTAGGGACTCTGATACCAACCAAACTTCTGCCATGCTACGCTCCGGACGTGCCTTTTGACGCACATATCCCTTAAGCGTTTTCATGAAACGTTCTAAGAAGAACATCCATCTGGAATGAACTGTGCCAGCTATTTCCACCTCATCAACTATGTGAACAAGAAGATGCACCTGAATGGTTAGCATGGTAGTAGGAAAATGTTTCTCAAACATGCACACAAGCTCCGCAGCATTTAGTTTGGCGAATGGTATGTTTCCCAAAGTATCTTTCTTGCCTGTCAGATGGTCCCATAGTAGATTACCCACATTCTTGAATATGTGCATTGGATCGAGCAAGTGATTCATCATGAGTCGGGGCCAGTATGGTAACTCGTACCATAGAGATAGTCTCTTCATCCCTGGAGGCAATCCGTCATCACACATCTCCTTATGCTCTAACCATGCTTGTGCAGACATCCTTGGTGGCTCTCTTCCCAAAAAGCCGTCGCGTAACACATGATTCTCTGGAAGATACGCTTGATGACCTTCGTAGATTTGCTTCTTCAGTGAGGGCGCCCTACGTGCATTCAGTCTAGGTCCACATGTGACACATGCTCTGTATCCGCTTGTTTGAAGCCCTGCATGTATACACATGATAATAGATCAACTATGGGAAAAAACAAGATTTACAGTGTCTGAGTGAGGAGTGTCAATAGATCACCTGAGCATTTTGTTAGCCCAGGATAGTCATGCATGGTCCACATTAGAATGCCTCTGATCAAAGCATTCCGTCGTCCTGTGTGTCGGCTCATATCCACCACCTCTATGCCAATCCACAATTGTTGTAGCTCTTCCAATAGTGGACGAAGATACACATCCATATTCTCCACTTTATATCGCCCTGGCACAATCAAGCTTAGCCATAGGTGCCCCTTCTTCGTAGTCAACCACTGGGGAATGTTGTAGTTAACGATGACAACAGGCCATACACTGTAAGATGTTGATCTTTGACCAAATGGATTTACTCCATCCATAGCCAGGCCTAAGCGCAAATTTCGAGCTTCCCTGGCAAAATCCGACCATGTTCCATCTATATGTTTCCAGGCTGCGCAATCTGCAGGAATTCGTAGCACACCATCCGAAGATTTATTCTCCTACTGCCATGATGCTAGGGCGGCCATGGACTTACATTCGAAGAAATGCTTGATGCGAGGAAGCAGAGGAAAATGTCGCAAAACCTTTTGTGGAATTTTTGTCCCGTGGAGATCTACTCGATATCTTTCGGAATCACATTTCGGACACTTCTCCATGTCTATGTATTCCCCTCTGAAAAGAATGCAGTCATTAGGACAAGCGTGGATAGAATTGTAATCCATCCCCAAGTTTCGCAAAATCTTTCTTGCTTCATCTCGGGAATCTGGCATCACATTGTCAGCTCGTAGTATGTGCTCTTTAATCAATCTACACAACATAAAAATACGATACAGTCGTGTAAAAATCTATCACATCATTATACATTTAGAGTTTTATTAAAGTAAACTAATTGTAATAGATCACCTGAAAAGCGTTGTGACGCTAGTGTCACTCCATCCAAACTTTGCCTGCATGTTGAGAAGAACCAGGAGTGCTTTCAATCTAGACATACGTGCTCCATTATACAATGGCGTATCGGCTTCACTTTTCATATCGTCATAGATAAGCCTTTCTGAATCCATGATCGTCTCGATCATTTCATCAATCTCGGGCTCAAACATTGCCTCGTTGGGAATGTGCTCTGCATGATCATCCGCCGAGTTGTCAGAGGCTACATCTTGTGGCCTCACATATGCTGCTTGACCAAAGCGCCTGCGAATACGTCTATTGGGTTGCAAGATTGCTGCTTGTTGGCCAGCGTCAAAGTCCGACGAGTTATAATTGGCAACAACTCGATCTATAATAGATGGATCGAACTCGCCAAATTCGCGAACGTGCTGCAAAGAAACACGTCTTGTCCGTCGCACAGCATGCTTGCATTGATTACAAGGACATAAGACCCTCATTGAGAGATAGGTGTTTCGGTTGGACGGTCCCACATCCTCGTCACTACTCATAATGAGGATAAAAATCTTATAACCTGGACAACAAATTTAATATTCTATTGGCATTCTTCGTCTTATCTCTCTCTCTCTCTCTCTCTCTCTCTCTCTCTCTCTCTTTACCTCACATTCTCTAGTCATGTCCAATCCCCGCACACCTCGGTCTAGAGGTGCACGGAGATCAGAACCACCGGGTTATAATCTCGTCTTTATTGGTCAATACCTATATTTGTGGGTACAAGAAATCTACAGACCCACGTCTACATGATACTGCATGTAGTGGACAAAACCCCTTTGCCTCTTCTCTAGCTGTAGCACTTCACAGCATCTTAACATCTTTTCACAGTAGATCTTTTCACTGTTCGTCTAACTCTAAACCCTAAACCCTAAACCGTAAGTAATTCTTGCGTGGACTCGATCTAACGTAAATAAGCGTAAATCTAAATAAACGTAAATCTAACTAAAAATAAACCTAAATCTAATTTAACGTAAGTCTACATCTAACCTAATCTTTAACGTCTTTTGGGATAGTTTCCTACGACGTTAAAACTCTCTTCTTCTTGTGTGTGTGTGTGTGTGTGTGGGTAAACCTAAATAAACCTAAGTCTAATCTAATATAACATAAATCTAAATCTAACGTAAATTATGTTATATTAAAGACAAAGAACTAAACTAACAGGGATTATAAGAACCTTAAAACTGATTTAACACATAATTTTTCACATAACTCGGCAAGAGTTGGCATTCTCATCACTAAAGATGTGAGAGTTAACTTCCGACGATGACGCTGCCTCATCTCCATCCACATCTGACGACAGCAATTGGCCCTTTAGACCGTTCTTGCTCTTGTTACTAACTTTGAAGTTGCTGTTGAATGACTAGAGGTTGTTTAGATGGTCATTGTGTCGGGGATGTAGTGACTCTTGCCGCCCTGAAGATCCACCTTCTTCCCTATCTTCTGAAGACATTTCACCAGTACTTTTGGATCGACGGAGCCCACCATGAGTGAAGGCAGCAATACCCTATATTCCATTGAGGGCTTTCTTCACCCGCTTCATGCAGGCATCGCAGTCTATGGAGACCTAAATCTAATCTAATATAACGTAAATCTAAATCTAGCGTAAATAAACGTAAATCTAATTAAAAATAAACCTAAATCTAATCTAATTTAACTTAAATAAACCTAAATCTAATCTAATTTAACTTAAATAAACCTAAATCTAATTTAACGTAAGTCTACATCTAACCTAATCTTTAACGTCTTTTAAGATAGTTTCCTACGACGTTATAACTCTCTTCTTCTTGTGTGTGTACGCGTGTGTGGATGTGTATGCCAATAAAAAGAGATAAATGGTATAACCTTTCTATCACCCATGCCAAGTATGATAGATTGGTTATGCCATTTCCCTCTTGAATAATAGGTCTTGAGTTCAACTCCTCGTCGGCTAGATCTTTAGGTCTTTTAATTTTAATTAGTTTCCTACGACGTTAAATTAGTTTCTCTCTCTTTCTCTCTCAATGTGTGCGTTTTTTTGGATCGTATGCATGTTTTCTCTCTCTTTTCCTCTCTCAATGTGTGCGTTTTTTGTTTATGCATGTTCTCTCTCTCTTTTCCTCTCTCAATGCGTGCGTTTTTTGTTTATGCATGCTCTCTCTCTCTTTTCCTCTCTCAATGTGTGTGTGCATTCTTTGTTTATGTATGTGTGTGTGCGTTTTTGGTTATGTTTGTACTCTCTCTCTCTCTCTCTCTCAAAAACACTATGTGTGTGTGTGTGAGAGAGAGAGAGAGAGAGGGAGAGAGAAAGAGGGAGAGAGAAAGAGGGGAAGGGAACATGAGAGTGAGGAGAGGGAAGGAGCATACCTGGCTCTCCTTCCTCTCCTAGTGTGTGTGTGTGTGGAGAAGAAAAAGAGAGAGAGAGAAAGAGAGAGAGAGAGAGAGAGAGAGAGGGAGAGCGTTACCTGCTCCTTGCTTGAGGGCGTCGAAAAACTCAGATCTGAGATCTGAGTTTTTGGGCGCGCTCTGTTATTTTTTTAGCCCAGTCGGCGTTGCTATGAGCGTCGCTGTGTGAGCATCGCTAATATGAATAGCCTCTTGTAGTGATGTCATCCACATACAAAATAAGGATCCTTAGCCTTCTTTGTATATAGACAGTGATCGAACTCACTATGTTTGTAGCCTTGAGAAAGCATAAACTTGTGGAATTTATGGTACCATGCCCTCGGTGATTGTTTTAAGCCATAAAGACTCTTTAACAATTGGCATACCCAATCTTCCTTGCCTTTCTCAACAAACCCTTCTGGCTGCTGCATGTAAATTTCCACATCTAAATCACCATGCAA
This sequence comes from Adiantum capillus-veneris, assembly GCF_014529385.1. Lineage (NCBI taxonomy): Eukaryota > Viridiplantae > Streptophyta > Polypodiopsida > Polypodiales > Pteridaceae > Adiantum > Adiantum capillus-veneris. The sequence continues at coordinate 106,848,841 of NC_140935.1, forward strand.
GAACGCTGTCTTGACATCCATTTGGTGCACCACCAAATCTAATATGGCAACCAATGCAAGAAAGCATCTCAATGTAGTCATTTTGACCACCGGAGAGAAGACTTCATCAAAGTCAATGACTTGTTCTTGTTTAAAGCCCTTGGCAACAAGCCTTGCTTTGTACTTTGGCTGACTATCATGAGCGGTGATCTTATACCTGTAAACCCATTTACAGGGTAGAGCCTTTTTGCCCCGTGGTAATTTAACTAGCTTCCATGTCTGGTTTTTATGCAGAGCTGTCATCTCTGACTGCATGGCCAATTGCCGATTCCCGGAGTCCTTCATTTGCACTGCTTCCTTGTAACATGAAGGCTCATTGCAATCAGTCAACATGACATAGTTCATAGATGGAACAAACCTATCAGGAGGTCGCGTGACACGTCCAGATCTACGCACAATAGGTGGCTCAGGCTCAGCCACAACCTGTGGTTCCAATCTATCCTGTCCTTGCTCCTCTTGAGCCCTGACATTTTGTCTTGCACGTGCAGGTCCATCTTCTTGGAAGACAACTCTTCTAATCTCCTCAACTTTCTTTGGTTTAGAATGATATTTGGCTTCATTAAAGTGAACATCATTGCTGCGGATAACCTTTCTGGATTCGGGATCCCAAAGTCTGTACCCCATCTCAACAGAATTACCATAGCCTAGAAAGATGCACTTTCTACTCTTTGGCTCAAGTTTGTTCCTAAATTCCTTTGCAACGTGAGTATATGCCTCACAGCCAAAGACTCTGAGATGCTTGTATGAGGGCACCTTGCCTGACCATACCATCTCTGGCACTGAATCCTTCTGCAAAACCTTGCTAGGAGATCTATTTACAAGATGAACAGTTGTTGATACAGCTGCAGCCCAAAACCCATTTGGCAGCTGTGCATTAGACAACATACTTCTGACCTTCTCTTGTATGGTCCTATTCATCCTCTCAGCAACACCATTTTGAGGAGGATTGTAAGGAGCAGTAAGTTCACGTTTTATACCTTTTGACTCACAAAAGTCCTGAAAGGCCTTTGAAACATACTGTCCACCATTGTTAGTGTGTAAGCATTTAAGCTTCTTGCCACTCTGATTCTCCACAAGTGTCACAAACGTTTTGAAAACACTAAACGCTTCATCCTTGTGCTTGAGAAAGTAAACCCATACTTTCCTCGAGTAATCATCTATAAATGTCATAAAGTAAGAAGCTCCCCCTAGAGATAGGTTAGGCATAGGTCCACACAAATCACTATGAACAAGTGCCAACTGTGTATCTCTTCTACTGCTTCTATGCTTATGTGGCTGCTGTGTTTGCTTACCATACAGACAATGTTCACAGAATTCAAAATCATTAAATGACAAGCCAGGCAAATAACCAAAACGAGACAAGATTTCCATTCCCTTCTTGGACATATGTCCTAACCGACTATGCCACAAAGAAACGTTCGGCTGCTCGGTTACATTGATTACATTTTTAGAGACATTTGATACATAAATCATGTAAAGTCCTCCAGACTTTACTCCATGTGCTACTGTCATAGAACCCTTGGATATCTTCCACATGTTCTGTCCAAAAGTGGTGACATAGCCAGCATCATCAAGTAAACCTATGCTGATCAAGCTCTTTGTAATTGCGGGAACATGTCTCACATTCTTCAGCGTGAAAGAAGAGCCATTCTGAAACTTCAATCGAACATCTCCAACACCTAAGATCTCACATGTCTGCCCATTGCCTAGCCGAACATGATCTTTAGTGGTCACATAAGAGGTAAACCACTCCTTGTTTGGAGACACATGAAGTGATGCCCCTGAGTCTATAATCCAGTCACTCAGTGCATTTCCATCAGATGCTGTAAGAAGAGCTGAGTCCATTGTATTCTTCAAGAAGTAGATGTCTCTTGACACTATCCTCTGCAACAATGTTTGTCACATTTATTTCTTGAATCTTCACTGAGGACTTGTTCTTCTCACCATGGTCTTCAGCTTTCTCTTTGCCTTTTTCTGCTTTCCATTGTCTGCAGTCTCTTTTCATGTGACCCTTCTTGCCACAATGGTAGCATTCTATGTCACTCTTGCCTTTAGCACTGCGGGACTTGCTACGAGACTCATTCCTTTTTCCACCTTTATACTTTTCTTTGGTCCTTCCCCTGACAACTAAGGCTGTTCCTTTGCCTTTGTCCATTGTCTTTCTATTGGTTTCTTCAGTAAGCAGACTTCCTTCTACACCTGCTATGTTCAAACCATCTGGAGGTGCAGAATTACTCAAAGCTGTGCGAAGAGTGTCCCAACTTTCCGGCAATGTGATCAACAGGAACATAGCTCTAACAGGTTCATCAAACTTGACACCTTGAGCTGACAACTGACTATAGATTGTGTTGAATTCATTCCGATGATCGGACATAGGTGTCCCTTCTTTCATCTTCAAGTCAACAAGCTTCTTAAGCCAGTATACCTGTGAAGCTGCACTCTGCTTCTCATAAAGATCACTCAGCTTTATCCATGCTTGATAAGCCGACATCTCGTCTGCTACATTGAAGTAAACACTTTCTGCCAAAGTCAGCATAATGGTAGAAAGTGCCAATTCATCCATTTCGCTCCATTCATCTTCGTCCATATCTTCTGGTTTTATCCCCTTGAGCTTTATAGGTTTTATCTGCTTCTTTGTACCAACACGTGCCAAATCTGCTTCTTCCACAATGGGAAATTGGTTCCATCCAGCTTCTTGATATTGTAAAGAGCAGTGTCCTGTGATCCAGCCATAGCTACGCTTCACAGTAGTTTACTTTCCTGGGAAAAATTCGGCAGAGTTTCCCCTGTAAACTGACCTCTGAACCAATATCAACCTGTCAAATGAACTAAGAAAGCTTCAGATTCTGCAGAAATTTTGGCAGAGTCTCCTTTGTAAAATGGCTCTGGTGTACTAAAAACAGACCAAAAAACAGCTCAAAAAAAAACCACTGTCTCTCTAACACTGTAAGCTTTGGGTAAACCTGTCCTGCACCTGTACTGTCTCTGACTGTCCTGTCACTGTCCTGTAAGCATAGACTCCGACAATGCCTCAACGGCAGTAAAGCAAAGATGCAATCCCAACTGTCTAACTCACAGTCAATACATCCTAGCTGCCTATCTAAGGGTGCTCGAGGGATCGCTCCAAGACCTGTATCACTGAAAGGATCTCAACATTCAAGAATCCCCCAGCTCAATAAAACCTCACTCGACCCTCAACAAAGGCTGCAGTAAATCTGACAGTACATAGACTTCCCACAAAGTCATACATCCACAAATTTCCCACTATATGCTGTAACCGCTGCGGCGGTTGTTTGCTGCGTGACTCACAGCCAGCAAACCCTCAACAAACATACATCATCTCTGACAATACATCCCATGTGGAAGTACCTGCAATGTCAGGATGAAATCTCGAATATCAAGCAGCGAACACAAGCTACCTGATGAACTAGTGGATGTCGCCTACAGTCTGTGTGTAGATGCGCCCGTGTCGTATGTGACACGCCTCCAAGAACTGTGAGCCGTCCTTCGATGTGTAGACAGCCACAAATCAACACTCTGGGAGTGTCGATATCCTTAGCACCTGCAGTCATAGGCCGAAAATCCCAAATTTGCAGAGTCGCATCTGCACCCGCTAAGACCACGTAGTCGAAAATGGCCTCCGCAGAACTTTGTCGAAGTCGAATGGTAGCCGAGATGACCTCAGAATGAAATTCTGAGCACATCTAGTCCTTCGGGCTGTCCCACAAGATTTAGGGCCGTGTCTTTGCTTGTCGAATTTCACTCCAATCTGAGCTGGTGTCTCTAGCCTCCTGCAGTGTTGCCGCGAGCCTCGATCTGAGCTCTGATACCAGTTGAAGGAGTACGAGCGGAAGTGCAACACGAGAGAGAGTGCGAGAAGAAGAGCACGACCACTACAAGAGGCTATTCATATTAGCGACGCTCACACAACGACGCTCAAAAAAATAAAATCACAGCGTCGCTATGAGCGTCGCAAATTTACAAAGAAATTTGCGACGCTCATAGCGACGCCGGCTGGGCTAAAAAAATAACCGAGCGTGCCCAAAAACTCAGATCTTAGATCTGAGTTTTTCGGCGCCCTCAAGCAAGGAGAGAGAGAGAGAGAGAGAGAGAGAGAGAGAGAGAGAGAGAGAGAGAGAGAGAGAGAGAGAGAGAGAGAGAGAGAGAGAGAGAGAGTACAAACAAAAACAAAAACGTACACACACATACATAAACAAAGAATGCACACACACATTGAGAGAGGAAAAGAGAGAGAGAGCATGCATAAACAAAAAACGCACGCATTGAGAGAGGAAAAGAGAGAGAGAACATGCATAAACAAAAAACGCACACATTGAGAGAGGAAAAGAGAGAGAAAACATGCATACGATCCAAAAAAACGCACACACATTGAGAGAGAAAGAGAGAGAAACTAATTTAACGTCGTAGGAAACTAATTAAAATTAAAAGACCTAAAGATCTAGCCGACGAGGAGTTGAACTCAAGACCTATTATTCAAGAGGGAAATGGCATAATCAATCTATCATACTTGGCATGGGTGATAGAAAGGTTATACCATTTATCTCTTTTTATTGGCACACACATCCACACACGCGCACACACACAAGAAGAAGAGAGTTATAACGTCGTAGGAAACTATCTTAAAAGACGTTAAAGATTAGGTTATATGTAGACTTACATTAAATTAGATTTAGGTTTATTTTTAACTAGATTTACGTTTATTTACGCTAGATTTAGATTTACGTTATATTAGATTAGATTTAGGTCTCCATAGACTGCGATGCCTGCATGAAGCGGGTGAAGAAAGCCCTCAATGGAATATAGGGTATTGCTGCCTTCACTCATGGTGGGCTCCGTCGATCCAAAAGTACTGGTGAAATGTCTTCAGAAGATAGGGAAGAAGGTGGATCTTCAGGGCGGCAAGAGTCACTACATCCCCGACACAATGACCATCTAGACAACCTCTAGTCATTCAACAGCAACTTCAAAGTTAGTAACAAGAGCAAGAACGGTCTAAAGGGCCAATTGCTGTCGTCAGATGTGGATGGAGATGAGGCAGCGTCACCGCCGGAAGTTAACTCTCACATCTTTAGTGATGAGAATGCCAACTCTTGCCGAGTTATGTGAAAAATTATGTGTTAAATCAGTTTTAAGGTTCTTATAATCCCTGTTAGTTTAGTTCTTTGTTTTTAATATAACATAATTTACGTTAGATTTAGATTTATGTTATATTAGATTAGACTTAGGTTTATTTAGGTTTACCCACACACACACACACACACACACAAGAAGAAGAGAGTTTTAACGTCGTAGGAAACTATCCCAAAAGACGTTAAAGATTAGGTTAGATGTAGACTTACGTTAAATTAGATTTAGGTTTATTTTTAGTTAGATTTACGTTTATTTAGATTTACGCTTATTTACGTTAGATCGAGTCCACGCAAGAATTACTTACGGTTTAGGGTTTAGAGTTAGACGAACAGTGCAAAGATCTACTGTGAAAAGATGTTAAGATGCTGTGAAGTGCTACAGCTAGAGAAGAGGCAAAGGGGTTTTGTCCACTACATGCAGTATCATGTAGACGTGGGTGTGTAGATTTCTTGTACCCACAAATATAGGTATTGACCAATAAAGACGAGATTATAACCCGGTGGTTCTGATCTCCGTGCACCTCTAGACCGAGGTGTGCGGGGATTGGACATGACTAGAGAATGTGAGGTAAAGAGAGAGAGAGAGAGAGAGAGAGAGAGAGAGAGAGAGAGAGAGAGAGAGAGAGAGAGAGAGAGAGATAAGACGAAGAATGCCAATAGAATATTAAATTTGTTGTCCAGGTTATAAGATTTTTATCCTCATTATGAGTAGTGACGAGGATGTGGGACCGTCCAACCGAAACACCTATCTCTCAATGAGGGTCTTATGTCCTTGTAATCAATGCAAGCATGCTGTGCGACGGACAAGACGTGTTTCTTTGCAGCACGTTCGCGAATTTGGCGAGTTCGATCCATCTATTATAGATCGAGTTGTTGCCAATTATAACTCGTCGGACTTTGACGCTGGCCAACAAGCAGCAATCTTGCAACCCAATAGACGTGTTCGCAGGCGCTTTGGTCAAGCAGCATATGTGAGGCCACAAGATGTAGCCTCTGACAACTCGGCGGATGATCATGCAGAGCACATTCCCAACGAGGCAATGTTTGAGCCCGAGATTGATGAAATGATCGAGACGATCATGGATTCAGAAAGGCTTATCTATGATGATATGAAAAGTGAAGCCGATACGCCATTGTATAATGGAGCACGTATGTCTAGATTGAAAGCACTCCTGGTTCTTCTCAACATGCAGGCAAAGTTTGGATGGAGTGACACTAGCGTCACAACGCTTTTCAGGTGATCTATTACAATTAGTTTACTTTAATAAAACTCTAAATGTATAATGATGTGATAGATTTTTACACGACTGTATCGTATTTTTATGTTGTGTAGATTGCTTAAAGAGCACATACTACGAGCTGACAATGTGATGCCAGATTCTCGAGATGAAGCAAGAAAGATTTTGCGAAACTTGGGGATGGATTACAATTCTATCCACGCTTGTCCTAATGACTGCATTCTTTTCAGAGGGGAATACATAGACATGGAGAAGTGTCCGAAATGTGATTCCGAAAGATATCGAGTAGATCTCCACGGGACAAAAATTCCACAAAAGGTTTTGCAACATTTCCCTCTGCTTCCTCGCATCAAGCATTTCTTTGAATGTAAGTCCATGGCCGCCCTAGCATCATGGCATGAGGAGAATAAATCTTCGGATGGTGTGCTACGAATTCCCGCAGATTGCGTAGCCTGGAAACATATAGATGGAACATGGTCGGATTTTGCCAGGGAAGCTCGAAATTTGCGCTTAGGCCTGGCTATGGATGGCGTAAATCCATTTGGTCAAAGATCAACATCTTACAGTGTATGGCCCGTTGTCATCGTCAACTACAACATTCCCCCGTGGTTGACTACGAAGAAGGGGCACCTATGGCTAAGCTTGATTGTGCCAGGGCGATATAAAGTGGGGAATATGGATGTGTATCTTCGCCCACTGTTGGAAGAGCTACAACAATTGTGGATTGGCATAGAGGTGGTGGATATGAGCCGACACACAGGACGACGGAATGCTTTGATCAGAGGCATTCTAATGTGGACCATGCATGACTATCCCGGGCTAACAGAATGCTCAGGTGATCTATTGACACTCCTCACTCAGACACTGTAAATGTTGTTTTTTCCCATAGTTGATCTATTATCATGTGTATACATGCAGGGCTTCAAACAAGCGGATACAGAGCATGTGTCACATGTGGACCTAGACTGAATGCACGTAGGGCACCCTCACTGAAGAAGCAAATCTATGAAGGTCATCAAGCGTATCTTCCAGAGAATCATGTGTTACGCGACGGCTTTTTGGGAAGAGAGCCACCAAGGATGTCTGCACAGGCATGGTTAGAGCAGAAGGAGATGTGCGATGACGGATTGCCTCCAGGGATGAAGAGACTATCTCTATGGTACGAGTTACCATATTGGCCCCGACTCATGATCAATCACTTGCTCGATCCAATGCACATATTCAAGAATGTGGGTAATCTACTATGGGACCATCTGACCGGCAAGAAAGATACTTTGGGAGCCAGAGTTGACCTTAGAAATGTGGATCGTATGGAGCAATATTGGCCGCAAACAGCGTCTGATGGATCGATAAAACTCCCTAAAGCACCATGGATTTTCACAGGAGCCCAAGAACGCAAAGTAAAAGAGACCATTTGATCTTTGCGGACCCCCACTGGCGTAATGCACTCGCTCCGAACGTGTTTTACTAAAGAAGGAAAGCTTACCGGTTTGAAGTCACACGATTGGCATAAAATGTGTCAGGTACGTTCATAGTGGGCTTTAATATCATTGCATAAAATGTGGACTTTAATATCATTGCTGCACATACTTTACAGTTTATTTTACCGGTTGCCATTGAGGGATGTTTGTCTCTCGACATCCGTAACACAATCTACAAACTTGCAAAGCTGGTGCAATGGATCTCACAAAAGGAGATCAACGTAGACTCCATACCATTCGCCAAACTAAATGCTGCGGAGCTTGTGTGCATGTTTGAGAAACATTTTCCTACTACAATGCTAACCATTCAGGTGCATCTTCTTGTTCACATAGTTGATGAGGTGGAAATAGCTGGCACAGTTCATTCCAGATGGATGTTCTTCTTAGAACGTTTCATGAAAACGCTTAAGGGATATGTGCGTCAAAAAGCACGTCCGGAGGGTAGCATGGCAGAAGGTTGGTTGGTATCAGAGTCCCTAGTGTACATTGGAGAGTGGCTAGACGGATTTGATAAATCCCGGGACACGCTATGGCGAACCATAGATGATGAGCGCATATCTGGGATTGTCATGTGCAATCTCGGTGTTGAGAAGAAGATGAAGGAAGATCTAGAGGCTAAAATCAACCGATTTTGCATGCTTCACAATCCAGTGATGCAAAAGTGGATTTCACAATATGAGGATGCAAAGCAAGAGCGACAAAGGGCACGAATCGAGTGGAGACGGGGAAGACGACCACCGATGCACTATCCAGCGGTTCTGGAGAGCCTACCAACCTTCATGAGCTTAAGATGGTTGCACAACCAATTGAAAAGCGCACAACAATGCGGTGACGAAGTGACTGAGGAAGAGTGGGAGTACTCTCGGGGTTGCGCGACCAAGGTAAGTTTGCAATGTACGATTAGCAAGTGACTTTATTTATAAACGTTTGAACGGCCACTCATAATCTTTGTTTGTTGTAGTATAAGTCATACACAGCAGCATGGTGTAAAGGTCGACATTTTAGGGTGGAACGAATCGACAAAAAGCGTTTTACTCAAGATTGTGGAATCATGGCAAAATTTGAACAGTCTAGTCGACGACGTTCCTCTGATGCAGATCCTGTGGTGGCGGAACTCACTTACTTCGGCACGCCGCAAGAGATTTTGAGGATCAATTACAGAGGATTTTTTGTCGACTTGTTCGACGTGCAATGGTTCAAGATAATCATGGAGGGTCGCAACGCTACTGTGCGTAGAGGAGAGTCTGGTTTTCTTGAGGTGGATTCTACTAAGAAATGGACTGACCTAAGAGACACTTTCGTACTACCCGAGCATTGTGAACAAGTAAGTATGTAAATAGTTAACATCCCCCTTTTACAAGTTATGTGCTTGAAAGCTCTCATGTAAGTTATGTGGCTCTGGCAGGTAATATTTCATCCTACAAAGTCTACATCAAACTGGTGGTACGTCATAGAGGTAGCCCCTCGTAGTGCAAGGACGTATGAAGGCTACCATGTGCCAATCACAATGGCATCAATGGAGGAGATAAGAGAAGATGCTCAATCAGAAGCCGCTGCGGTGGTGCCAGACGAGCATCAAGATGCTACTACTCTATATGGGGTGCATGCAGAGGAGCTACAAAATGAAACAGAGGATATGTGTTTAAACGGAGAGCTCTATGTAGATATAGGAAGTTATGCTGAGTTATGCGAGGATGAGAGAGAGATCTCTTAAAGCCACAAATATTGTATTTGAACAATTTTGCTCCGTGTTGTAAAAGCTCTGGCTCTCTAAGTACCTTCCATGGTGTATAGCGCTCTTTTCTACTCGCGCTCACATCTTTTGATTGAAAATTCTGAGTTTTCGACTTGCCTCTTTTATCACTCAATTCATTGTGTCATTGTATTTATATGCGTCATTACGTCATTGTATTTAATGGTCTTTGCGTCATTGTCTACTCTATTCATTCAATATTAAGTTTAAATATTCGTGTGTTTAATGCAGGTATGGATGATGAGGAGTTTCTTTCTTCTTTGTCACCGCAGCAGAGACAGTGGTACGTGGAGTGTCATCGCTCTGGCGCATCATCGCGCGTTCCTACTCCATCCGCATCTCCCTCTCTTTTGGAGCATTCGGCGCGCTCTGAAGCTTCGGCATCGACGAGACAAGCTTCACACTCGTCTAGACACCGGCGCTCTAGTGGTGGCGGTGGCGGTTGTTGTGGGGATTCCGCCACCGATGCCTCCACACCGCCTCGTGTTCGACGAGGCTCTTTATCCTCCCCTTCTTTGCCTGCCCCCACACCAGCCACAACATCGCCATCTACGCCAAGTTTTGCACGGCTGACTGTTCCTAGAAGCTACACACCTCTACCTACTCCGCCAGGAGCCACCCCACTCGACACTCCTCGCTTCGGGGCCCAGACGCCGGTGGAGACACCTGACGTCCGTACCCCCATCAACACGCCGCTAGAGACCCCTGCCGGGACACCCAGGTTCACGCGTCACCGGCCAAAGGGGTTGTCTTACTCCATCGACTTCAGCGGCGGCATCATCATGGATGATGACGGCAAGAAGGTGATCTCGCGCATGCGTGGTTTTTGCTCTCAGCTGTTTAGACACTACATACTAAACAAATGGAGTGAAGTACCAAGTGATTCAAAAAACAGAGTCATCAGCATACTTCATGATGAGTTTCCCGTTCCAACACGGGATAAGCGCTTCAATGAAGACCTGATGAAGATTCGAATGCGCGAATACTGCAAACACAAGCGTTCCGAAGTGCAAAAAGCAATCAAGAATGGGTGGAACAGGCCAGATTGGCTGGCCAAAGAAGATTGGAATGCGAAGAAAGCAGCGTGTGAGAATCCCGACAAGTGGAAGCAACAAAAGGATGCAGCCAGAGCGCGAGTAGAGGCAGGGAGCTCGCACCACTTGGGGAGCGGTGGATGGGCATCATTTGAGGCCGATTTTGTAAGTGTTTTCACATTTCTCTTTATGTTCGATAGTTTAGGGTTTATGAGTTTTTTAATTCTAACATAATGAAATCTTTGTATGTTTTGACAGTGGTCGATGATAGGACGTGATCCCACATCGTACGAGCGCGAGTACGCAGGCAGGAAGGGCTTAAACGCCCTGATGGACATTCTCAGTTCTCGCGGTGGCATGGTTAGTATTAGGGTTTACTCTTTTTTATTTTTTGTATTGTTTTATAAATGTCGTTATATGTTTATACTTACTGAAAGCTGTCTTATTGTCTTTTTTTGCAGAATCCGACAGAGACGCCGCTTGGACGCGATGAGACGTCTGACTAGACGACCTCAGTTTAGCCGTAGCTAGATAGCATTAGTTTAGGGTTTCTCATAGCTTATGTATCATGAGATGGATTTTATACGTCTTTTTGAACCATGTATATTATTACATTTGTCAACGTAGTTCCTTTTGCCAATCAATTCTTTATGCCTATAATGTTGTACAATTGTCATTATTACATTTGCCAATCAATTCATTTTGCCTATGATGTGTACAATTGTCAATTTTGCAAACAATGCGTCTTGTGGGTGACTATTTTGGGTCTATTATCTACCCTTGCACTTTTTTAAAAAAGTGAATCAAGTACAATATGGTTGATGGGTGGCAGGGCATTCAATGCCCTGTCACCAAAAAAAAATCTCTCGGGCGTCGCTATAACCGTCGCTATTTATGGCTCTGTAGCGTCGCTATGAGCGTCGCTATAGTTTTCAGTGTAACCGTCGCTATAACCGTCGCTATGAGCGTCGCTATGCGCGTCTCTATATAGAGACGCTTGTAGCGACGCATATAGCGATGCTCTCGTAGCGACGCTCGTAGTGACGGTTTTAGCGACGTCGGGGGTTATAAAAACCCAGTGTATTTTCGTCGCTAACAGCGTCACAAGAGCACACAACCTCTTGTAGTGGACGATAAGGTGAACTCGCTCTACTGTAATGTGTAGAGCATAGTGAGTTCTTATTAGGTTTTTGCAAAGAATATGTGTACATACCTGGCGGCCCGCCCACTTACCTGGGCGACCACATTGGGCTTTATACCCCAACAGATATTTGTTCTTAACAGTGACCGCATTTACTCCACGGTAGTCTACGCACATGCGCATACTACCATCTTTTTTCTTCACTAATAGGATAGGAGAAGCCCATGGTGAAGAACTCGGTTGGATAAACCCTCTGCTAAGATAGTCAGCAAGCTGGCGTTCCACCTCAACAGCTTTAGATAACTCATTTTGTAGGGTGGTTTACTGACTGGTCTACTGCCTGCAACCACGTCAATGCCATGTTGCACAGATCGTGTTGGTGGTAATCCTGATGGCAAATCATTAGGAAAAACATCATGAAATTCCATCAATAATTTTTTAAACTCACTAGCAACCTTTGCTTGCTGAGAAGTAGCCATTGTTGGAAGAGATGAGAGAGAAGTATGCGTTGAGGAATGTTCAACAGATTCAACATTGAAAAGAAAATGACACAATGAGTAACACAAGAAAACTTCTTCTATTTCATTATAAAAAACGAGCTTCATAAGCTCTGCTATACATATCAGTGGTGAGGAAGGCACATCCTTTTCTCCTAACAACAACACATGTGTGCCATGGGATTCAAAGCGATGTGCTCGTAGCTACGCTTCAGTGATGGTCCTACATTCTACCAAGTACCACATTTGCCTGCTCCATATTCATAATTTGGAAATCCAAGGATGTGGAATAGCCTTGTATTTTCAACGGTACAGCTTAGACTTGAGTATCCCATACTTCGACATCATAACTATTCATAATTGCTACCTTGTAGCGGTGGGAACTTGGAGTTTAATTTGGGGCAATTTGAGTTTTTTCACTAATCCATAGTTAATGAGAAGTGAGTAGCACCGTCATCTACCAAGATACGCACATTGTGCCCTTGAAGAGATCCGTGCATATGCACTAATTCATGTGGACCGAAGGTCTGTTGCCACATGGAAGCTGTGATACAACATTCATGCACCACCTCACTATGTGTTACGTCCACCATGGAGAAACGTGAGGAAGATTCAAGAGGCAATAGCTGCACCATGTGAACTGCTTTCTCCTTGCTGTAAGCAACAGATTTCCCCTTGGGACAATCCTTTTTGCCATGGCCGTTTCCCAAGCATTGAAAGCATAACTTCTCTTTTTTATCCTTCTCAAATTCCTCAGGAGAGAGAGGACCGCGAGACCCCTTGGGTCTTTTAGCTGCTTCAAAATTTGCAACTATAAATTTCCTTTTATTGTGCCCATGCTGTGTGCGAGTATTACCATGTGTATTTGCTGGCATGTTGGTAGAGCTGAAGATGGTCGACCTATGGAAGTGCAAGAAGCCCGGGCATGGCAATTTGCAGGCAAATGACGGGGGCATTGAGCAGGTATTGGATGCAGCGAGCCTGAGATGGAGCACTTGCTAGTGGAGATTGTCAGTGTTTCTTCCTATCACTGGTGGTAGGAGCAAATGTTGATATCACAAGCTTGGGAGCAAGACAAGGGATGCTGGATGCAGGTGCTATCAGGTTTATGATATGGGATTTTGATTGAGATATCTGTAGGACAGGCTACTTGACAGGGTATTCAACCTGGCAGTGCTCTTGTTTTATGTATGCTAATTATGGTATTCCTGCCAAAGCAATTGAAGCTTTTGGTTGATTCTTCCCCGAAGTACTATCCATTTGGAGGACATTGAAGCTCATTGAATCTATGGCACGGAGGCATGGCGACGGGAAGCTAAGCACTTTTTTTCTAAGGAAACTGAGCTCAAGAGTCGAAAGGGTGTACAGGAGGTGAAGTCGAAGGAGGTTTCTTCAATGACCACACGAGGGTCAACAGTCCATCGACGGCATGGGAAAAAAGACCAAATTAAAGCTCTTATAAAGTGTATGCAAAATTAGCTTGCAGCTAAAAAAAGGGAATTGAATGAGCTATGGGGGCGCTATAGCTGTCAACTGGAGAAGATGCTGAGGTGGGTGGCAAAGGAGAGATAAGCGTCGGTCTGCATGGGAAAGTGGGCCGGCGGTGACTAAGGCCGACTTCAAAGGAAGGGGGCACTGCAGTTGAGAGAAAGGGCCATGCAAACAGGGCCGCCATAGCCAGTAGGAGGTGGATGGGTGTAGGGCCACAGGGTAGCCGCGAGCTCAAGGGTGAGCTGGCGGGGTAGTGGTCTCAAGCAGGGGCTTGTTGAAGCCCAGCGAAGACTGGCGAGAGGGAAAGGAGAGCTCCATCGAGCTGGTGCAAAAGGCAAGGGCTGCAGCCCATCAATCGAAGGAGTTGGTGTGTAGGAGCCGAGTACAGGAGAGCATAGAGGAGGGAAGAGAGCCAGGAACATCAGTTGCAGGGGAGTCGAGAAGGCCAGGGGCTAAAGGAGGCAGCCATGGGCTGTTGAGAGATGGGATGATAGCAGTAAGGAAGCCATGTAAAGAGTCACCAAGGGCTTGATTGGTGGAGGGGGCTTGCCAATTGCAAGGGCCGCTCCTACAAGAGCTTGGAGGGCTGAAAACAAAACTGCAGGGCCTATAAAGGAGGAGATGTTGAAACCCATAACTTATAGAGAAACCAAATCCGCCAAAGTGGGGATTCTAAGGGAGTTTGCTGCGCTATAAACAGAGAAAGAAGGCCGCCAAGTACGTCTGCAAAGAGTGGAGGCAAGTGTACAAGGCTGAGGTGCTGCAAGTGATGCGTCTTTTGGAGGGGATAAACAACCCAGGAGTAGCGGGAAGAAGGTAGCGCTGCAGACAGGAGGCCCAAAAAAGCAGTAGAAGGGGCCGAGATCCGCGACAAGTTGGGGACTCGCAGTAGGGCTGAGGGCCTCCAATTGGATCAAAGAAAGAGCCTTGAAAGAGGTAAAGGCCGCAGGTCGCTGCAGGTAGCAGCCGTGGACCACTGGCCTGTACCATATGAGGAGGGCCGCCATGTGAAGGGGGTGATTGAAGTGTGCAAAAGAGGAGAAGGCGAGCCTACAAGGCGTGGTATCATTGATGTGTTGTAGATGCCAAAAGGCGACACGAAAAGAGTGCTGTCCATGGTGTTTTTTCTGAGGACGATAGTTGAAGAGGAAGCTTAACCGAAATCACAGGAAAGAAACCGATCAAGACCATCATTGTAAATTAATCTCATACTGTCGAATTGAGTTGAAGTGGGTCATATCCTGGAGGTTTTCATTCTTCTGTCATCTTCTCTATCTCGGCTCACTAATATCTTGGGCCTTTGCTTGGTTGTGTGCATGTGTTGCCCCCAAGTTGTGTGTGTGTGCGTGCCAAGGAAGAGCGAGAGATTGTGTGAGAAGATAGGAGAGATATGGCAGGTATGAACAAACATATGTATATAGGGCAGATGTGTCTATGCGTTCGAGTGTCGATGTTTAGGTGTACGAAGGGAAAATTGATCGGTTGTGTGTGTGTGGTCGGTAAGGCTCGTAGTCGAGCTGGTCCAGTGGAAGTTTGCAAAAAGTGTGCACGTGTGTGATTCTGTGTAGGTAGGGGTGCGGACTATTACCTTGGGCTAAGAGAGGCAGTGTATTGGGTGTAGGGTGTTGTTCCCTTTTCCCCCTTTCCAACGTGAGTACTATGTGATTTCTTTTCATTTGGATCATCATGGATGTGGGATTTTACTATGGTCTCCTCAAGTGTTTTAGGGTCCTGAGTTTTGACGTACTTCTTAAGCTCTGGCGTCAAACTACGGATAAACCCATGTACTTGTTGAAAAGTATCTAGCCCTTCCAACTTGAGGATAACATCCCGATAGTGAGAGATATATTCAAGCAATGATGGATGTTGGCGCATGGAACACGAGTCCCAAGCTATCCAATTTCTATCTGCCTCATTTGTGGGTAGAAACTCTTTTTGAAACATAGCTTCAAAGGCTACCCAACTCTGTGGTATGATATTCTTCTCCTTGAGAGACATCCACCATTTGTAGGCCTTGCCTTCCAGTGTCAGGCTTGTCTGCCGTGCTCTGACTGCATCTAGAGTACGCGTAAGGCGTGAATTCCATCCCACTTGTTGAGAAAGATATTCATTATATCCTCATTACGGTCTCGGTCCTCTCCCTTAAAAGTTGGTGGCTTGGTGTTTTTCAACAACTCATCCACCTCCTTTGCAGTGAGAGAGAGCAGACAATCTAGAGATGGACCTTGTCCATGACTAGGAGGGCCTTGCCCCTAATTGGCAACGTGCTCATGCACGTGTGTGTCAATAGGGCCTTGGCCTGCTGCTGCATAAATTGTATCACTAAAGTGGATAATTTACTGACATTTTCATTTAGGGAAGCAAAATTTGTTTCCATTACTGAGATGCATGCTTGAAGTGCTCAAAATTCTTGGATATTGAGCAATTCATAAGCGTCATCTCCTCCTGCAGCATCACGCACACCCTTGGTGAGAGTATTCGGCCACGAGCCATCATGCGGAGGATTAGGTGTATTGTGCTCAAAATCAAAGGTCATGTTAATATCCACATCCATGGCAACAATGTGCAGTGTGTGTGAGAGAGAAAGAAGAATACCTTGATTCCGAAAACAACTTCATAGCCATAGTATGCACCACCGATGTCGGTAGGTGGCTGGGCTAATGATACTTGCAATCGTATGGTCGTCGAAAGTTGCGTATTCGAGATATCAAGCTTGTCGTAAAATCACCGTGTTCGATTTGCAGTACAAACGCGCTCCGTCAAGCTTTCCTTGAAACCAATTTGATGTTCAAGCCTTTAAGTAGTACCGCTCAAACGACTATGCAAGTAGATGTTTGTGGAAAACTGTCCATAGTCGCCCAATTTCTGTAATTTCCAAATCACCAAATCTCTGCAATTGCCCAAGCTTTGCAACTTTAGTGGCGGTTGTCGGATATGCGAAGGTGAGACACTTCCCGAGATCCTTGCCGGGTTTACAACCGTGGGCACTTGCCCTAAGGAGGATTTTTTTTTTTGGTTAATTTGCCCTAAGGCCAAGGGCCTTTGGGCACCGGGTGTGAAAGAAAACGCTCTATAGAGCAGCGATGGTGCATCAAGCTTTCGAGTGGGCAAAGCTGCACCCCCTGCGCATTGCAGTGCTCCTTGGCGTGAGTGGCAGGGTCGAGTTTTCTTGCTCGTGGCCTCGCGCACCCGTCGAGCTCCACAATGTAGGGTTCTGAGCCGGTCGACCCGTCACCTCCCCTCGCCTCAAGAGGCCCTGCAGGTGAGTCCCTTCATCTTCATCCCCGCCTAGCAGGAGGTGAACTCCACAGTGCCCTTGCATGCACATGCAAAAAAGCAAAGAGCACGTCCTTGCCTGGCTAAGTTTAACTCTGATACCAATGAGAGGCCTAGAGAACTGCCATGGCTGGATTCACCGCCCAACCTCCCTTATATAACCCTTGCAGGCTACTGTTCCAACACTGGCAGCCCTATTGGCCTGGGTCCATGACCCCCCCCCTGGGTATGCCCTTGGCATGGCAGCTATGTTCCTCAGGTAAGACAGAGCTTGATCTCAGTGAGATAGTTAGTAGACTTTGTTTTTCACATACTGCTTAGAGAGCAGTCTTTCTAGATGCATTGTGGTTCATTAGTGATTGCCAGAGGAGCCTGCAAAACAGCCTGGTATATCCTATGCATGTGTGTGAGGTTCGAGATGACGCAGTCTCGATTTTGTTGCTGGCATGCTTTGAGCGTAAGACGAGACGTGTCTCTTTTGCCAGTGATCTCCATCATGCTTAGGAGAGAGAGCATTTAGTTGTGCATGACGTGCCAGTAGACTCTGTAGAGATAGAGATAGAGTGACAGTGCTCTAGTGAGACATAGCAAGTGTTGTCAGACTTTGTGTAGGCAGAGGTAGAGCAGGTATGCTCCCTAGAGACACAGACAGAGCTGACAGATATGGAGTTTTTTGATATGCTCATGTTAGAGGCTGATGAGTTGTACTAGGACACAAAATTTTGCCTATGGGTGTGAGGGACGTAGCTTCCCCTATGTCACAATTGACACATGCATACGCGATGGGCAGTCCTGATGATGCAATGATTGCAGATAGCACAGGGAAGGCAAGTACAACTAGGTTTGCACAGATTTTGTCAGCGTTCGGGTGTCTCATGTTCGACTTGTTAGTATCGAGGCCCGATCTATCAGCTGTAGTGGGAGCATTTGCAGCAGGGGTTGTCAGTCGTTTGATGGCTGACACTAGCATGATGCATAGTGGAGTTTTGCAGACTATACAGAGTAGTCTGCGGGATTTACATGCAGGCTCTAGCATGGGTACGCACACTCGCCTACCACCAGAGCCGATACAACTACCTATAGATCGATAGAGTGAGCCAGTGGGTATAGGTTGAGAGAGTTTCTCACCTAGTTTCTTTGTACATACTAGTAGTTTAGCTAGTAGGTCTCACTTATCGATGCATCACCTTTAAGTGGGAGATTATTGGGGTAAAGGGGCTCCGGCTTTTGCCCACCCGGACATCCACTATGGCCGCCTGCCCACATGTGTACATACCCTTATTAATTCATATACATGAGAATAAGGAGCTCCTCACCATCTTCTTCCTGAGGCTGCTCCACCCACATCGGCTTGTGCTTTTCCCCTTCCCCACACGCATCGCACTGTGCACGCACGACCTCACAGGTATGGTGGAGAGGTGGCATCATCCTCATTTAGTATTTATAAACCGTAGGAAATGTGCCCTTCCTATGTATACTTGTTTCGTCCTCTAGTGTTGGAGGGTCACGATATGCTTTTCCTCCAGTGTTGAAGGGTCATGGTTGCTTCTCTTTCAATATAGGAGAGTCACCATTTTTTGAATTTATAATGCAATGAGAGGAATTCATTATTACTTTCAAGTTTTTAGAATTTGTGTAGTCATGATGATGTTTCTTCAAAATGGTACATCCCATGAGAACCCACGAGTGTATGTAAGCTAGTGTCCAACTAGTACCATTCTCAATACACAATCCATCTTAGTCTGACCTACTTTCATGTCTCAATACACTATCTTTGTGTTTGCTACTTCCAAGTGTCATTGTTGATTCTCAAGCATTCGATATTTTGTGTCGCCCCTTACATTATGGCAACCGCATAAATGTTACTCAATACAGATAAGACCTAGTGTGCTAGGTGTAAGAGAACCTAATACCTACTTGAGATTTATCAAAAATTTAGTTATGAAAGGAGAGATATTTCCTTAAGATAATTCTTTAGAGGTAGTTAGTGGTTGTGCCGGGCTACTTTCATTGCACATTTACACATTAGAACATTAAAAATTGTGCACATAATTCAAAAAGAATACCACAACTAAGATTCATAACTTATTGAGGACCGGATTTCTTGGAGCCGGTCCCCCCTCCAAAAGATCTTTGTAGAGCTTTGATTGCAATGCAACTTGGGCTCTTGTGGAGCTTTCCTCAAACCAAGAAGATGGTATTCTTCAAGATTCCATGGTGTAACCCTCCTTCCCAACCCCTACATCCTAGTGGGAGAAAGAACTACGGAGCAAGAGGTAGATGAGGATGAAAGAATTATTTTTCAAGCAAGAGAAAGTATACTTCGTATATGCTTACTCCACGAGAAAGCTCTTAGCATAGCTTAGCATCATAGAGTAATAGAAGACGATGAAGAAGAAGGAGATCTTTCACTTGCCTGGATTTGCATCCATAGCCAAATCTTTGAGCATAGAGACTCACTCTTGAGCACCATGTGAGAGGGAGTGTGAGAACTCTTACTTAGCCACTCGTAAGCACCTGAGAGTGTGAGAATGAAAAAGAGAGCAAAATCCAACGAGCCCCTCCTTTTGTACTCATGCAAACTTACTATCAGTCTTAATATGGAATGCCTACAACTTGTCCAATGAGAAGTTAAGGCTTAAAATGCACCTTAATGCTTATGCAAACACATGTCCCCCTTGCCTTTTTTTGAAAGAACTCGTCCTTTGCCTTTAGTAAGGGTGCACTCTCTCTCTCTCTCTCTCTCTCTCACACACACACACACACACACCAACTTGCCCAACTTTGGACATGTGGCCTAGCCAAACTTGGAAGAGAAGGTCTAAGGTCAACTCACCAAGAATGGTGGGGTTGATCTAACCTTAGACTTAGCTTTTCCCTTTCACTTATTAAAAATCATAAACTTACCCTTTAAATTAACTGAGTACAAGACCTTCGCACAAACCTTGGAGACTTTATGAAGCTCACCCGAGCTAGAGCCTACCTGCTAATTTAGAGCTGTTAAATTAGGACGGACTTTTGTGTAAAAATGAAACTCACCCTCAGGCTTTAGAGCTTTACCTCATGTGAAAAACCTTAGCATAGTGCTTTAGAGGTGCCACCAAGCTAATCTTTAAACTTGCTAAATTTAAACTATTTTTGACAAGTTAGAAATTACCCTAAGGCTTCCCTGACTTAATACTTGGAGTATAAAGAGTTATTTTGAAAACTTAAACTTAGCACATCTACTTTCTATTTTTAGACTTCTATAATTGCTCTAGGTAACCTCCTTTGTCATGTACCTTTGATCAAAGATGCTCGGGATATATTCATCATTCTTTGACATGTACATATGACTGAGATAACTAGACAACAATTACTTAAAGAGTTATTTTAAATACTTAAACTTAGCACATCTACTTTCTATTTTTAGACTTCTATAATTGCTCTAGGTAACCTCCTTTATCATGTACCTTTGATCAAAGATGCTCGAGATATATTCATCATTCTTTGACATGTACATATGACTAAGATAACTAGACAACAATTACTCTTGCTCTTTTATGGACTTCTCTTATTTTGGGCCTATGACCGAACTGGGCCATAAGCACTTAGATCAACTTCATTTGTTCTCTTTTATTTTTATCGAAATGTGTGTCGCATGCACATGCATTCCGTTTTTTCCCTTTCTCGAAATAGCTCAGATACCACTGAAAGGAATGGAGTAATGAAGTGTGCTAGTCTCTACCCAACCATGCTATCTTATAGCCTCCCCCTAGCGTACACACTGTCCGATTGTGCCGGTGGCCTTGCTCGTAGGACCCGTGTCCTTACACTATTGCATCCATTGGAGATTCCTAATGGTAAATGAGAAAGTATCTCTATGGATTTCATTATGGGTTTACCATCACTGTACACAATCATGACTCGATATGGGTGGTCGTAGATTGGTTAACTAAAATTTGCAAGTTTATTCCAAAAAAATCCACAATTAAAACCCCATACTTAGCCAAGTTATTTGCTGACAATCTGTACAGGTCGTATGGGTTGCCAAGCAATATTTTGTGTGGTCATGATCCCAAGTTTAACAACCATTTTTGGGGTTGTGTTTAAACTACTGGGTACATAACTCAACATCAATATTGTAGATCATCCTAAAACAAATGGTCAGACTGAATGTGTTAACCAAGTGCTAGAGGATATACTACAAGCATATGTTAGGAAAAAGCAATCAGATTGGGCAGATTATATTCCTATTCTTGATTTTTTTGACAATAGTGGCAAGCATTTGACGATGGGTTTTACTCCTTTCATGCTTATGTATGGTTTTCAACCTAGGTCACCAGTTACGATAGGATTGGCGATTGAGAAGCTTCAACAGGTCAAGGATTTTCTCCAAGACCACATGAAATGCTGAGACTAGCTCATCAAAACGATGGGGTTGGCAATTGAGAAGCTTCAGCAGGTCAAGGATTTTCTCTAAGACTACATGGAAATGTTGAGACTGGCTCATCAAAATGTTCAACAAGCATATGATCAGTATAAAAAGTATGTTCATGAGAAACATCAGCAAGTTATCTTCTGAGGTATTTTTACATGTGCTAGAGCATTCACGAAGTCTGAAGACTGAGCCAACACCTAAATTATCTCTAAGGTATTGTGGGCATTTTAAGATACTCAAGTGAGCTCATGATATGGCCTACAAACTCTCATTACCTTTGCACTCTCGCATTCATACGGTGTTTCGTGTAAGTCATTTATGGAAACACTTACATAAGAATGACAATGATACTGACTAGTAGATATTGGTTGATTTCATTGAACTTCCAACCTAGCCACATGAACTTGAGCATATTCTCGACTATCATGATCCACCTATGCGTCATCATGTCAACAAGTGGAAAAACAAATCTAAAGAAGGTGCCACTTGGGAAAACATCACAAGAGATTTCCCGCTTTTGTTTTTAGGACAAAAACGCTTCTCGAAGGGGGGAGTAATGTCAAACCTAGGGCCAGAGGCCAGGGGCTAGTCAAAACGGCTCGCAGGTGCCCATATAAAGGTAGTGGATGGGTGGAGAGTGGAGGTTCAAACTCCTTCTGGTCTCAGACTTCATAGAAAATCTCTAATTCATAGTAGGTCCATTGCATGAGTTGACTAAAAAGAAAGTTAAATTTGTATGGACTGCGCATGCAAAAAGTGAATCTTTTGAAAATCTTAAATTAAAGCTTACCTCTCAACATGTTAATATTACCAGACCTTTCAAAATCTTTTGAAGTCCAGTGTGATGCTTGTGGACAATGCTTTGGACCTGTTCTTCTTCAAGAAGGGCAGGCAATAGCATACAAAAGTAGAAGATTGGTGGATGACAAAGAAAAGAATCTAGGCATATATTGAAAAGAGTTGCTAGCTATTTTACATTCCCTAGATGCATGGAAGCATTATCTCCTAGGCACTCCATTTATTTTGTGCACAAATCACCAAAGTCTAAAGTACTTAATGATGCAAGCTAAATTAAGTGATAAACAAATGAGGTGGGCAAATACTCTTTCACAATTTAACTTTCACATTGCGCACATAGCTGGTAAGCATAACGAAGTGGCCGATGCTCTGTCATGAAGACCAAGGCTAAATGTTGTATCAATAGCTACTCACACTTATCTATCTTCTATGATAGATGAGTACGCTGGAAAGGGGGAAGGGGGAACAAACCCAACACACTTCAAACTGGCCTCTCTATAACTCAGGATACATTCGACACCCCTAACCACAAAGAATCACAATCCAGACAACACACTAGCACAAGCCAGACGCCTCTTGCACACAATTCAGCTCACACATATGGTACACAAGCAATTAATACCACCATCCCAGATCCCTACCCGTTTCGCAAACTTCCACCACCCAGATCCTCTCTCTCTTTCTTTCCCTCACACATACACAGTCTGGGGGCACACTGCCAACGCACACCGGAACCACTCACACTGGAGACGAGACAAGATGAGAAGGAATAAGTGGACATAAATGGCACCAAAAGAACTCTGGAAATGATGGTTATCCCTGCTTCAAAACAATCTCAATACACAATCTTCGAGAGACACACTCTCGGCTTTTTTGCTACCTGCTGAGCACCCACTCTTCCGCTTTACTGATACATGACCCAAGCGGCTTTCAAAGCATGAGATGAAGCCCTCGTTCACTTGTCTTTGACATACACCCACCTTTTCAGCCCAAGTTCGCAACTGCCCCTGGGGGCCCATCCCCTTGAAGTCTTGATCCAGCCCCTAAATCTGCCTCCTCCTCCTTGGTATTGACGCTCCCCAACCTGCTGCAGCAGATCTTGGCCTTTCTCTTCACCTTGGCCTCCTTTTTCGGCTACTGCATGTGACACCCTACCATGCTTGCCTGCCCTTAAGCTACCGCTCTGAAGAGCTTCTCCCAATTCAGCTTTGATCCTCCGACCTGTGCTCCTCTGACCATAAGCAACCAACACCCGCTCTACCAATTGGCGGCCACTCTCAACCCTCACAATAGCCGGCTCTGCATACCAACGCTGGACTTTTTTTCCCTGCAAGCTCCAATGCTCACAGTGCCATGGAGTGAAGCAACCTCCTGCCGTGGTCCTCTCGGCCCTGCTCGCCTCCAAGCGGCCCTCCTGCAGCGCTCTGCAGCTCCCTAGGCCGCCTCTTTTGTCTGTGGCAGCCCTCCTTTTGCTACTCTAAGCGACCCTAGTATTACGGCCTCCTTCCCTGCTCCTCAGTTCATGCCCTTTGTGGATTTTCCCTTGTACTCATGACCTGCAACGCCCTCCTTTCGTCTGCTCTAGGCCAGCCTTCTGGCGGCTCTGCCCATCCCCGAAGTCGGCTCCTCCTTGGCCTTGTTTTTTTTCCTACATATCTGCTATCCCATGCAACTAGCGGTCCTTGCATATGGAACCCCTCGCATGTAGATAACACCTCCCCTCCACATAACTGGCCGCTTTCCTTATGCGAACTGTAGCCAATTCCAAAAGCGTCACCCTTCCACTCTGCAGACAGAAAGAGACGTACTCGTTTTATTTTCATGTTAATTCCAATTTTAATCTCCTAAATATCGCTTGCTTAGCTTTGCTTCACGCGTCTGTGACCACCTCGAGCTCTCGTCAAGAGTATTACACCCTCAACACATTTGGAGATGCATCCGCTTTGTAATAGCCCTCGATGGACTAGTTGCAATATACTTGACTTAAAGCACATGAGAAGCTTTGAACTTGCCGAGCTTGGGCAATCACTTTGTATACATCATGGCACCTCCTATCGACGATACCCACTCACCCTTTCTGGCAAATCTTCTGAACTGCATTTGACCAATTAAGAGCCACATCTGGCATACACATCCCAATCACATTTTTCGCAATCTGCATCTAGCACCTGTTCAAGCATTTCCCCATCAGGTTACTGATTTCCACACCGCTGCTACTGGCACTTCCATGGGTCGACACAGATTGCCACCCCCTCGTTGAGCATTGATGCTATGGTTGAGCATTGAAGCTCAACCATAGCATTTTTTAGGTATCAGAAAACTGCATAAGAAGCGAGAACATGATCGCATAATAAGAAGCTATATGTAGTATGTACAACTGTATAGATAGATAGAGAGGGAGATCTTATCAGCTGCATAAACCCCCCGGATCAAATGGAAAGCCATAGGCTCTCCCAATTGTGATGCAAACTCCGCAAGGATCAAATACATGGCATTGAACACAGTCATCCATCTGTAGTACATGCATAAGCAACCATTTTTTTGCACCTATAAGCCCAAAAACCAACCTCTCGTGCAGCTTGGCATAACGTTGACCTTCAACAACCTGTATCCATACGCCAGCTTCATATGAAAAACAAGCCTGTAAACCAACCTGTGAAGCATCTGCACCATATACCATCATCCTGTTACCTACTAGAGAGCCCTCCATAGCATAATCTTCTCCCAAAAAACAGTACACAGTTGCCTGCAAAGCAACTTCAGCAACATGACCATCAACAGCATGGCACAAACCTTTGGCAACCTATCTTTCAATGGCGCTTCTTCTTGGAGAACCAAGACTACCTGCTTCTCAAGCATACCCTCTATTGTAGGTCCTTCAAATGGCATACACTCTATACCTGACTCACCATGCAAGTCTTCGTCTGCCATAGCCTTTGATACTTCATCTTCAACCACTTCGGGTGAGAGCAAGTCGGATTGCTCAACCACCTTTGCCTGCTCTTCAAGGACTTCTTCTATGACCATATCATTTGCTAAGCGAGAAAAAAATCCATTTATTACCTCATTTTCTGGTACGTCGACATGGCCAATACCTTCTGAAATGCACTGCCACACTTCAACACGATCAGTAGGGCAAGGTTGCCCAACCCCCTGGTTAGCTTCTTCCTGCACAGCTTTGACCATCGCTTTGCCAACAACTTCAAGCTTGTCCCGTGAGCTTTTCACATCTTCATTTGCTTCTTCATGCATACACACTTTGGCTAGGACCGCATCTTTGCTAGCCGAGCTAATAGACTCTTGTACAACAGCACAACAAATTGGAGGCACAAATTGAAACGAAGAACCGAAATGGCTTACCAACGATGAAGCAACTACCTCTTTGACGCTTGAAATCCCCTTTGGCTTCATGGCATGAAACAACTCCATTGTCGAGCTATATCCATAGTCTGTCGGATCCAACAAACCCATCTCTAGCTTCCTCTTTGCTTTCTTGCTCTTTACCTTCGCCAAGAAAACCATTTGCGCATAGTCCTTTGCATCACCACACTCGCCCTTCTCCTTGATTCGCGGATGCAAGCACGTTAGAAACTGCTCTCGCTTGAAATGATCTCCATTTTGCACACATGTAACAACAGCTAGTTTCTCCCAAACAGACTCAAATTTATCCAAAAACAAAGCAAAGTCTTCACTTACATCTTGCTTCAGCTTGCTCAATTGTTCACACAAGTACAATGGAGAAACACGCTTCTGAAAAGCTTCAAGAAGCCGCTTGCAAATCTCGCTCAGTGCGACTGCCGATCTGCAACCTTCAATCCTTCAAACCAGTTTGGCTTGTCCTTGTAGAACTAATGGTAGTGCCTTCAATTTGGCTTCATCTCCACAGATTTTCATCTGTAATAGGTATAGCTACAGATCGGAAAACCAATCTTCAACGTCTTCTTCTCCAGCAAGCACCAATTCAATATCATGCATCATCTTTAGGCTTTAAAACTTCACAGAGGAGCAATCAGTAGATCCTTTGTGGGGGAACCATTGATGGAAAGGGGGAAGGGGGAATAAACCCAGCACACTTCAAACTGGCCTCTCTATAACTCAGGATACATTCGACACCCCTAACCACACAGAATCACAATCCAGACAACATACTAGCACAAGCCAGACACCTCTTGCACACAATTCAGCTCACATATCTGGTACACAAGCAATTGATACCACCATCCCAGATCCCTACTCGTTTCACACACTTCCACCACACAGATCCTCTCTCTCTTTCTCTCTCTCACACAAACACGGTTCGGGGGCACACTGCCAACACACACCGGCACCACTCACATTGGAGACGAGACAAGATGAGAAGGAATAAGTGGACATAAACGGCACAAAAAAACAATCTGGAAATGATGGTTATCCCCGCTTCAAAACAATTTCAATACACAATCTTCGAGAGACACACTCTCGGCTTTTTTGCTACCTGATGAGCACCCACTCTTCCGCTTTACTTATACATGACCCAAGTGACTTCCCTTCCAGAGATGAAGCCCTGCCCTCGTTCGCTTCTCTTTGACATACACCCACCTTTTTAGCCCAAGTTTGCAACTGCCCCTGGCGGCCCAGCCCCTTGAAGTCTTGATCCAGCCCCTAAATCCGCCTCCTCCTCCTTGCTATTGTAGCAGATCTCGGCCTTTCTCTTCACCTTGGTCTCCTTTTTCGGCTACTGCATGTGACACCTTGCCATGCTCGCTTGCCCTTAAGCTAGCGCTCTCAAGAGATTCTCCCAATTCAGCTCTGATCCTTCGGCTTGTTCTCCTCTGACCATAAGCAACCAACACCCGCTCTACCAATTGGCGGCCACTCTCAACCCTCACAACAGCCGGCTCTGCATACCAACGCTGGACTTTTTTTTCCTGCAAGCTTGGATGCTCACAGCGCTATGGAGTGAAGCAACCTCGTGCCATGTTCCTCTCGGCTCTGCTCGCCTCCAAGCGGCCCTCCTGCAGCACTCTGCAGCTCCCTAGGCCGCCTCTTTTGTCCGTGGTGGCCCTCCTTTTGCTACTCTGAGCGACCTCAATATTACGGCCTCCTTTCTTGCTCCTTAGTTCATGCCCTTTGTGGCTTTTCCCTTGTCCTCATGACGTGCAACGCCCTCCTTTCGTCTGCTCTAGGCCAGCCTTCTGGCGGCTCTGCCCATCCCCGAAGTCGGCTCCTCCTTGGCCTTGTTTTTTTTTCCTGCGTGTCCGCTGTCCCATGCAACTAGCGGTCCTTGCATATGGAACCCCTAGCATGAGAATAACACCTTCCTTGCACATAACTGGTTGCTTTCCTTATGCGAACTGTAGCCAACGTCCCATACACATCCCGATCACATTTTTTGCAATCTGCATCTAGCACCTATTCAAGCATTTGCCCATTAGGCTACTGATTTCCACACTGTTGCTACTGGCACTTCCATGGGTCGACATAGATTGGGTGCACCAATGCTACGGATCCAATTCTGGAGGTTGCAACATACTCGTTGCTGGAGTAACTGTACAAAAATCTCTCCTTGGAGTTTGGTTGTCAATCCTTGTGTCAGCTCTTGCCAACACCTTGACATGGCAGGAATAATCTTCCTTTTTTGTTTCTCTTTGAGCTAGACATCCTTTCGCTTTTCAGCACAAAAAGTCTGTTGCCTTTGCCTCTCTATTTGTTCCCTTTTCTTTGCCACCCAGTAATCACCTAAGCAGCCTGTGAACTACTCAGGAAACTTTGCTCGACTGTATACTGATGGGCACAGATCCGGATCAAGAAAACCTGAAGAAAAAGAGCTCAACACATGAGCATACATCATGAAGAGCCCACACACCAACAAGACCAAACATGTCGCAGACACTCATACACACCTAACAGATAAGAAGGCTCCATCCTATCTGTTAGAGAGAGAGAGAGAGAGAGAGAGAGAGAGAGAGAGAGAGAGAGAGAGAGAGATGGATAACTAAGCACACACAATAGAGCCGCACACAGAGGAAAGAAAGGGAATGCACTACAAAAACACCGCACAAAGAAGGAGAGAAAGGCACTCTGCTCTATGCAAAAACCACGCACAGAGAATACCCTAAACATGTATGCTTTGTGCCCATGTAGAGATATGCAAGATTAATAGGACTAATGTGCAGACATGCTTGTGCAGGACTAATATGCAAGATTAATAGGACTAATGTGCAGACATGCTTGTGGCAGCTTAGGCTCTCAAGCACCAAATGGACTAGTCATCCATTCTGGAACGGTGTCGTAGGTAACATAGGGATCCTCTACCCGCTAGGAAAAGGACTAATGAATATGCTTTATCTTCTCTACCACATAGTCGAGGACGACTATGATTTCAAAAGATAGGTAATGTCATAATAACTAATATCTAATTCTCGTAAATGATTTTCTCATGTTAAACTGATCATTTAATATGGGGAAGTACCAGGGGAGAAAAAGCTAGAATGTTGGTTAAGCTGGCAGACTGGCCACAGTAGGGATCCAAAGGAGGGAAAATAGGGATCCAAAGGGGGGGGGCATCTACAAAAGAGCAATGTGCAACAATGGGCTTAAAAGACCCTAAGGTTCAGCCATTAAGACTTCCAAAATGCTAAGGTTCCAAAATTCAAAGGTTGTGTCCAAAGGTCAAACACTAGGGAAATTGGATGCTTTGTGTGTGTCTCCCAAAAAGTCTTCACAAGTCCTACATAGGAGGGGGCAAGCCCTGGAAGTAGGGGATGAGAGAGAAACACACACACACACACACACACACACACACACACACACACACACACACACACACACACACACACACACACACACACAAGCTTCCTTTACACAAGGGGAAAGAGGGGCACATGCCAGCTCCCTAGCCCAAGTGCCCACAAGGTGTACTCAAATCCTATTGGTGGATGACCATGGAGGTGGATCAATGAGAATTAGGCTAGAGTAAATCTAGTTTAATTAATTTAGAAACACTTAATAAAAGAACCAATAAGAATTAAGCTCTCTAGAAGACTATTGGACAATCTCCCAAGGGGTCCGATGAGAGCAGCCCAATGGCTTGCCTGATTCCTATTGGCCAGGAGGCAAAGGGGTCCAATGAGACTTTAGTTGCATTTACTAATTACCTAAAGCTCAAAAAAAATGGAAAATGGGGACACATGTCAAAAGCCTATCACTTATGCTTCTTTAATACTCATTGGCTAAGCCTGGAAAGGGCCAATAGGGTTGCAGCATGAGCAAATAGCAAGAAGGGTCGACCAAGAGAGAGAGGAGGCTTATTTTCTCAAGGCATTATCCACACACTCACACAAACTCATGTGTGAAGGAAGAAGACTCTCTCTCTCCTTCTCAAGATTTAATGGAAAGCTTATCGCCTACTCCAAGATTGTGAGAAGGGAGGCCTACACCAATAACTCTTGGCTTTGTGATGCAAATCCAACCAAGATCCAAGCTTCAATGCATGTTCATCTCCTCTACGATGCTAATTACTAAGCTAAGCTATGCTAATATGAGTGATTATGTGAGGAGATGTATATCTTTCTCATAAGACTACTCCTTCTTCCTCTCAATCTACTCTCATACCCCGCTAGCTCTCACCATCTTCGAAGGTGTGTGAGGTCCAAGAAGGTGTGTGAGGTCTTGGGTCTGAGACCATGAGGGAATTGATGTTGTGTTTAATAAGTGTTTTGCTTGTTGCTTGAAATTTCCATCTTCATTGCACTAGCTAGTATTGAAGAAACACAAAGAAATGTATTGTAAAATGTCTCTCTTGATGGGAGAAACCATAATACAAAGCCTATTGGAGGGGGGACCGGCTCCATGAAAATCTGGTCCTCAATTGTTGTCAATAGCTTAATTTCTCTCCCTTTTGAAGTATTGTTCATGCTATCTAACTAGGTGTTATACTTTTTGTTGCTCTCTCCACCCAAGCGCTCTTGTTATTCTCATTAGGAATCTATTCTAATGAAATGCTCACTATGTTCATGCTATTTTCCGCTACACACAAGTTACTAGGCCATTAGATGTTACATTAGCACTATGTCAGGGATAGGCTCTCAACAGGAGAGATCAGCTTGGCTTATGTGCCAACACAAGACAACCTTGTAGATCTTTTCACAAAAGCATTGTCTCATGAGAAGTTCTAAGATTTTTGAAAAGCTTTGGGCTTACTCCCCTTTGTGGACGGATCATGTCTTGAGGGCATGGCACTTCCCTTTACTCTATGTGTCAGCACTCGCTCACCGCATCACTCCAGGGGGTATTTATTACTATATACATATAGTAGTGATGTGTGTGAACACACTTAGGACCACCATGACATTTTTTCCCTCACTAGGAGATTTTTTTCCCCCGTGCATTGTATATACGCCCACCATTCTAGGGTTATCTATCTTTCTATTGCACACTAAGTAATACACTCTATGTTGTGTGCCTTGAGCTTCCTTCATCTTCTACAAGTTGTGTATATTTTCCTACAACCCTAACTCCAACACCAATACCTTCAAATTTTTTGAAATGTGGTCATTCATTTAGACACCTCTTAGTTGTGATCACTCATTTAAAATACTCAAGTGAGTTATAAGTAGAGTTGACACACTATTTTGCATATAAGCCGGTTACACAAACGGTTGCAAAGGGACAACAATGTGGAAAATCAATATATTTTTCTTGGTTTTATTGAACCTCCTACTGAACCATATAAGATGAATAGCTGGAAAACATTGAGGAAAACATTAGTGTTCTCACAATGATATTGAGTGGCATAAAATGGTAACCATCTTTTTGCAACATTTGTCAGCCTACTCAACGTCCTCTTCCTCATATGTGTATATATTTTTCTACGCTATTAAGTTATCTAGAGTAAATTTCCCCTCTTTGTTTAACCTTTGTGGCGACACATACATTATACTCTTCCCAAAAATGTCACCTTAGTCCTATATTTATATTACCACCCTTTTCTTTTTTGCTTTGTAAATAGAATAAGCATACAATAACCAACTATATACCCCCAAACTTTCTTACCTCTTGTGAATTAGTAGTAGAAAAATAATATATCCATCTTCCACCCCATATAGATAAATTCCCATGGAAATCAACTCTCCACTTGTCTTTACCAAAGATTATGGTCCCTCTCTACAAGTCTTCTATGCCCCCTACATAGGTGGCCCAATATCTCTTAAGAATATACATATAGTTTCTCTCCTTTCAAAAAGACTCCAATTGTATATTCTTTTCACAAGCAAATAATATTGGGCCCTCCTCTATTTGTTTAAGCATCATAGCCTTTTGAAAAAGCATGATTCCCCTTGGATGCATACAAACAAAGGGCGCATACAAGAAGACTTGGAAGCAAAAGGTTCCTTAGCTTAGTGTGGACCTTCCAAACCGAATTCCTTGGTGCATGGGTGTGAAGAACAGTCCAAATTTATATCAAACATGTTGAGAAGGTCAATTTTGCCTTTTGAAGCATGTCATTCCGAGCTACAGGTAAAAAGTTATGGTCAAAATAGTGTAAATCTGTCAGATTCGCAGCAAAAGGGAACTGTAAATCAAGTAAATCAAGAGGGTGAGATCTTATTTTTCCCCTACTCATCTTTTAGAAGAGCAATGAATGTTCAAGGTCACTTGCATGTGATGGGACCAACCTAAAGATGCTTTCTAAATGCCAAGACAGACAAGTTGAGATACCCCGCAGGAGCCACCCGTAGGGTCTCATGGAGGGGCCCACCTACATTATGCACCCCTATGGAGCCTTCACAGTCTAAAATGATATTTTTGGTGAATAAATCGTCCCTTTTATGTCCAATATTCAATGAGTGGTCAAAGGACACTTAATTAGGTCTAATCACTTACTCTAATTAAGTGTAGCATAATCCCACTCCTACACAACTATAAATAGCCCCCATGGAGAGACTTAAGGACACACACCTATATTTTCAACTTCATGTTGTTTCTTGATCAATAGTAGAGAAAACCCCAACTCTCCCTCTTTCGCATCCTCCCTCTTAACCCTCCTCTTTGGAGGAAGTGCAACTCTATTCTCCACTCTTTCCATTCTACCATCTCTTACTCCATCAACCCAATAAATCATTTGTAGCACCTCAATAACTTGTAAATACATCATGATCTCTCTCATGGTTATGTCAATGATCATGAATCATCTTCAAAACTTTCAAGTGTCGCAATTCGTGATGGTTAGCCAGCGTCTGTCCTCCCCTTAAAAGGTGTGCGAGAAATCAAGTAAGTGTTCTATTCTCAATTTACCATTGGTTTGTTTCTCCACACTTATTCAATTGGTCTAAAGAAATTTCTCACTCCAACTCTCTTTTGCTTCATTACATATGCATGTGTCTACCTCTCATGGTGATTGTATTTGTGTCACGGCATTGCATAGATGGAGATGAGCTCTCTATGCAAAGTGTGTTAGTTTGATGTAAGTGATTCTCTTGTGTGTTTGAGAGGCAAGTCTTGTGCGCATGATTTTTTGATGAGTGCTTGAGAGAGGAAGAGTTTGGATGTATTATGGGTATTTTTATGGGGAGAAGGTGAATGCTATTCCACAAATTGCATATTTCATATTGATGCACGGCATTGGGTTGCATAATCGTTGATGGTGTTCAAGTGTCCAAAGTGTATATAGAGTAAGGGGGTTTTCAAAGTGTGTTGCTTGAGTGGGTGAGTGCAAGTGTTATTTTGATTGGTTTCCTTCTCCACTCCCAACAGAAGGTGGTGCCCCAAGTAGTGTGCGTACCTCTTTACGAACATTTTGTGAGGGTAGGCCCATTGGTTTGGGTTTAGAGGCCCCATTTCAAAAAGCTCGCCCTCATAAAGTGGTGCCCCCACTGAGGAACATATTTCCAAGTTACCTTCAAATTTTTTAGTGATGAATAATGGAGTTCCCATCTATCCATTTCATTTTGCACAACACATTAGAGTAAATGTTCACATAGATAGAAAAGTCTTTTTCCAGCAACGCATTGTTTTTATGTTTGGTGCAGAAAGACTTAGAGAAATACTGGCATCACCCAATCCAATTATACTTCCAATCATCAATTATGAAACTTCTTTTGATGTTCACGTTTTCATTTTGTTTTAAAGGCAGGAACAAGGAGTGGTGAAGGGGTGCTCAAGGGCCATATGAAGGAACGAGGTCTTCAAACCAACAACGAGGAGTAGCACATGAATCACGATCAAAACAATGAACCTTTTAGGCCTATTGCTCGGCAATCCATTCATATTATCATTGCAACTAAGTTTAGGTTTCAATCTATTATAAGGAGGATATTTGGATCCACTCGCCTCAATGAAATCAATGCTTCAATTAATCCATTTATTCTACCTATGATAAAGTACAAATTAACAATGGATGTTTACATCTTCATTTTAATGTAATCAGATTTATAGTGTCAACAATCTTGTGCGGCCCATAAGAGAAAAGTTTCTTTAAAAAAAAAGAAATTTCAAAAAGTCTAAACAAAATGTCAAGTTCTTTTCCCACGTTCTATGCAAGAAGTGGGGAAGATGCGCAAGAGTTTCTTGACAACTTGGAGATGGCACATCTCATATCCGGGAGAGATGAAGAGGAAGTAAAGCTACGAGCCTTCCCGTTGGTTCTAAAAGCAGAAGCTAAATCATGGTATGAGACCTTGCAACCCCAAATCAAGTCCAATTGGGAGAGACTGCGAGCAAGCTTCCTCTCCAAGTTCGGGCAAGGTGATACTTCTGAAGAACTATGGAAATGTCTTATTGGACATAAGCAGGTATCACTTGAAGACTATCCCTCTTATGAAGCAACCTTTGTCAATCTATGGGGTAGGTGGGAGGCTACATTAGAAAATCATGGTGGTGCACCTAACTTTCTAAAAAAAGAGAGATTCATGGTTGGCTTGTATCCACTTTTAAAGGCTAAAGTAGAGCTAAAATTCCCATCCACCTTCGAAGAAGTACGTGAGGTAGCCATCATCAAGTTTAGAAAACTACACTTCCAAGCACATAGAGCAAGGGGTTTGAATGAAGTGAGTGAGAGGGAGTCTTCACAAACCATGGAAGCACCAATTAGGGCCCCTCTTGCACAATCTTCACAAATAGGAGATAACTCTCAACAAGAGGTTTTACAAAGGCTAACTCAACAGCTTGAGAACCTCACTCTGAATCTAGTACAGGGCCTACCTCAACAACGGCAACCAAGAGAAGGGAATCGCAATCAACGAAGACAAGCTCAAGAGTTGCGATGTTGGAATTGCAATGAAATGGGCCATGGCATGTACAATTGTCCACATCCAAGGCGACTTCCGGGAGACATATATCCCCCCAGACCGCATCCTCTCACTGTGCAGCAAGAACAAGCTCAAGGCCCACAAATCCTTCGTCGAACACCACCACCAGCAAATATACCTCCCGTCCCACATGAGGAGGAAGAAAGAGGAGTCAACATCATCAAGCTAGAAGAGGTAATAGATGAGCATACTCTAAACTTTGATGTTATGCCGGCAGAAAAACGCACAAGAGCACATGATAAGGATGAAGACATGAGAAGTGAAGGAACAAATTCAGCCAGAAGGGACAAGAAGAAGAAGTCAAAGATGGAAGAAGCTGAAAGTAGCAAGAAGAAAAGATCAAGGCGAAGGGAAATTGGTATCAACGACTTCCCATTGGGAAAGGAGCTAGAGCCCTACAACATCCTGGACAAACCCAAAAGCCAAACATTTCATGGCCTCAACTTCTACACCTATCAGCCAAAGTAAGAAGGCAATGGCCAAAGTTGGTAAGTACAAGAATTCCAAAAAAGAAAGCAAATCTTTCCATTAAGGTTGTGGCCTCAAAGCTACAAAAAGATGTGGAACCCATTGTGGGTGCTTACATAAGGGGTAAAAAGGTGTCTAATGTATATGTTGATGGTGGAGCTCAAATGTGTGTGATCACGGAAAAATCAATGAACAGTTTAGGGCTTGAAATTACAAAGTCCTCTAATGGTCAAGCTAGGCTAGCCAACAACTCAAGTGTGAAGTGTTTGGGGATCACTGAAAATGTAAAAGTCTCTGTATGTAACATAGATGCACGAGTGGATATGTATGTCATGCCAGCTAAGGGGGAGGGCTATCCCATCATCCTAGGGAGGCCTTGGCTCATTGCTGTGAATGCAGATCAAAAATGGGGAAGTGGTCTTTTGATTCTTAAGAAGGGTCAACCGGTGGTGTATGATTGGCGAGAAGGAAAGCAACTAGATATCAACTATGAATCCACGGCAGATGAAGAGAGCGAGGAGGAGAGTCCTTACTCAAGTGATGAGGAAGCATCAACCAGTGCATCAACCAGTGAAGAGGAGTCTTCTTTGGAGGTAATGGGAATCGTATTCAACGCCAACACTCAAGATGTTCCTGTTGAAGAAAAGCCAACAGACAATCACACACGAGGGGATGAAAGATGCCACCACCTTGAAGAAGGATTTGAGAAGATGCTTGCAAAAGATCTTACTTGTGAGGAGAAGAGGTCCTACACCAATATGTTAAGGAGGTATCCCAATTTGTTTATCACTGACTACTCACAAATAAGAGGTGTAGATGTAATAGAGCATCGAATTGAATTGAAACCAGGGACCAAACCCGTGGCTCAAAAGTTAAGGCGACTAGGATCTGTGCAACAAAAGGCTCTCCTACAAGAAGTGAATTGACTCTTGAAGGCTAGCTTCATCTATCCAGTATCCAACTCCGAATGGGTATCACCTATTGTAGTCACTCCCAAGAAGAATGGTAAGTGGAGGGTCTGCGTGGATTACAAACCCCTCAATGCTGCGACAAAGAGGGACCACTTCCCTCTCCCTTTCCAAGATGAAATTTTGAATGAAGGAGCAGGTCACGAATGCTACACTGTGTGTGATGGGTATTCAGGATATTTTCAAATTAGAATAGCAGAAGAGGACCAACCAAAAACCACCTTCATCACACCTTGGGGATGTTTTGCATTCAGAGTAATGCCTTTTCGGCTCACCAATGCTTCTAGCACCTTCATGAGATTCACAATATTTGTATTTCAGCCATTCTTTGGAAAATCTATAAGAGTCTTTATGGATGATTTTTGTATTTATAGTTGTAGATCACTTCACTGCCAAAAGGTTGAAGAGGGGCTTAAGAGGCTCCATCAATTTGGGGGACAACTCAACCCAAAGAAGTGTCATGTCGGTGAATCTCAGGTGGTTTTTCTAGGCCATGTGGTTTCTTCACAAGGAATTCAAGTGGATACCTCTAAAGTAGAGGCCCTTTTGTCATTATCTCCACCAACAACAACTAAGGAGCTAATGACCTTCAACCACAAAGTGAGGTACATGTCTCGCTTCATCCATCTCCTAGCAGAATCCATCACCCCTTTGCATAGGTTGGCAAGCCAATCTACATTTGAATGGGGGAGGGAACATGCAAAATGTTTTGAGGAAGTGAAGGGCATTCTTAGCTCTCTCCCAATCCTAATGCCACCAGATCCAAAGGAGACCTACTATGTCACTCCAAGTGTAGGTTTCGAAGCAATTGGTGTTGTTTTGATGCAAAAAGATCCTAAAACATCATACATGAGGCCGATCTATTTTGCAAGCAAGGTGATGACTCCGGCCGAGAAGGGATACACTGAAATGGAGAAAGTGGTCTTTGCAATCTTGTTTGCGGTAAGGAAGTTTCGATCATATCTTCTCCCTGTGCCATTTGTTTTTCTCACCTTAGAGCACAATCTACCATATGTAGTACAACACATGAGCCTCTCATCTAGAATAGCAAAGTGGGTGCTTGAACTCCAAGAATTTGAATACACTTTCCTTGTAGAAGATAGCACAAGAGCAGGACTTGCAGACATTCTCACCTACAAAGTGAGAGAAAGGGAAGGATCACGTCTACAAAGAGAGGAAGGCTCAAAACAGTTCAAAGTGAAGGAAATTGATAATGCCCATACTTTATGCTTTGACGGAGCTTATCAACGCCAACAAGACAAAGCAGTAGGGGGAATCATCATTTTGAACCCACAAAAGGAGGTAATGGTTAGAAAAGGTATCACTCTACCCAGTGTTCACTCTAACAATGAGGCTGAGTATGCTGCTCTAACCCTTGGGTTAGAAGAATGCAAAGAATTAGGCATACAAAGACTTATTATAAAAGGTGATTCTTTGCTAGTGGTCAGGCAAATCCAAGGGACTTGGAGGTGCAAGAATCGTACATTGTTTGAGTGGCTTAGTAGTGTAAGAGCTTTGATGAAGGGTTTTAAAGCAACACGGGTACAACACATTGTGAGAACTCATAACAAGGAAGCAGACTTACTCGCAAATGAAAAGCTTCAAATGGCGGTAGGAGGTGTGAAACTATATGAACCCAAATATCAAGGTCAAGAGGAGCTAAAAGACATTATCTTCTTTCTACAAGCAGGTGAGTGTCCCAAACACTTAGACAAGGTGCAACGACATAGACTAGTTAAGAAGGCCACACCTTACCAGTTGATCGGGGATGATTTATATCACAAAGGGAAAGATTTGGTCTTGAGGAGAGTACCAGGTGTGCAAGAGATAGAGAAAATTCTTCTTTCATGTCATGATGATGTTTGTGGTGGTCACTTTTCTCAAGATATTACAAGTAGGAAGATTTTACAAGCAGGGTTTATTTGGCCGAGCTTACATCGTGATGTCCAATATTGGTGTAAGGCATGTAAGCCATGCCAAATTGCTGGGGATAGACGACTAACATATGAGCCTCGAGTCCCAATAATATCTTATGGCCCTTTTGAAAAGTGGGGTGTGGATGCAATAGGTCCCCTACCTCGTACTTCTACAGGGAAGGTTTTCATCATCATGGGTGTTGACTACATGACACGATGGGCGGAAGCAACAAGCACAACCCGAATCACAGCTGAAGAGGTATCAAAGTTTATTTTTGATCATATTTGTAGTAGGTTTGGAACACCCCTAGAAATCTTATCAGATCGAGGCCCGGGTTTTAGGGCTGACCTTCTGAATGATCTCTTGAGGAGGTTAAAAGTGAAACACCTGCATTCCACACCCTACTATCCTCAATGCAATGGATTGGTGGAAAAAGTGAATGGAATGATATGTAAGATCATTTCTAAGCAGGTTGTGGACCGGCCTAATGATTGGGATCGCCATTTGACGGCTGCTCTTTGGGCGTATAGGACATCTTTCAAGGTATCTACCCAATTCACCCCTTTTCATCTAGTTTATGGACAGGAGGCACTTCTCCCCATTGAGGTAGAGCTCTCAAGCTTGCGCGTTCTTGCAAGAGTGGCAAAAAAACCAAAAGAGGTTCTACATGAAAGGATCTTAGATCTCCAATGACTTGAGCTAGATAGAGAAGAGTCCATTGATCACTACATCACCAAAGCGACAAGCCAAAGGGATAAAATCAACAAGAAGCTCAAGGGGAAAGGATTGAAGGAAGGTATGTTGGTTCTTCTCTATGATAACCGACTTGATACTCGACTTGACAAAAAGTTTTTGCAAAGATGGGAGGGACCTTTCATGATAAAAACAAAGTTTGGGAATGGTAGTTACAGATTAGCAGATTTATCAGGAAAACTCCACAAGACCAGAGTCAATGGATGGAGATTAAAGCCCTACTTTCAACGTATCAATCCGTTGATAGGCAGTGATCTGCCTACATCGTCTAAGCTCCAAATTGACATGGCTCCCTTCGGCTTGGCAAATGCTCCACCTATTTTTAAAGCTTTGATGTGCAAAGAAGAACCAGCGTTGGAATCTGAACATACCCAAGGCAACTCTCCCATCTCCGATTTATGGGATTGAGGTAATGAAAAGCAGGTCTAATGGAGTAAAAGAGTGCATGACACTCCTCCTATTGAAAAAAAAAAGTGGAAAAAGAAAAATGACAAAAAAAAAGAAGAAAAAGAAGCAACACCATCCTCCTAAAGATATGAATATCTCTAGGCTTGGGGGAGGGCTAATATGAGTGGCATAAAATGGTAACCATCTTTTTGCAACATTTGTCAGCCTACTCAACGTCCTCTTCCTCATATGTGTATATATTTTTCTACGCTATTAAGTTATCTAGAGTAAATTTCCCCTCTTCGTTTAACCTTTGTGGCGACACATACATTATACTCTTCCCAAAAATGTCACCTTAGTCCTATATTTATATTACCACCCTTTTCTTTTTTGCTTTGTAAATAGAATAAGCATACAATAACCAACTATATACTCCCAATCTTTCTTACCTCGTGTGAATTAGTAGTAGAAAAACATTATATCCATCTTGCACCCCATATAGATAAATTCCCATGGAAATCAACTCTCCACTTGTCTTTACCAAAGATTATGGTCCCTCTCTACAAGTCTTCTATGCCCCCTACATAGGTGGCCCAATATCTCTTAAGAATATACATATAGTTTCTCTCCTTTCAAAAAGACTCCAATTGTATATTCTTTTCACAAGCAAATAATATTGGGCCCTCCTCTATTTGTTTAAGCATCATAGCCTTTTGAAAAAGCATGATTCCCCTTGGATGCATACAAACAAAGGGCCCATACAAGAAGACTTGGAAGCAAAAGGTTCCCTAGCATAGTGTGGACCTTCCAAACCGAATTCCTTGGTGCATGGGCGTGAAGAATAGT
This sequence comes from Adiantum capillus-veneris, assembly GCF_014529385.1. Classification (NCBI taxonomy): domain Eukaryota; kingdom Viridiplantae; phylum Streptophyta; class Polypodiopsida; order Polypodiales; family Pteridaceae; genus Adiantum; species Adiantum capillus-veneris. The sequence continues at coordinate 106,888,785 of NC_140935.1, forward strand.
CCAAATCCATATCAAACATGTTGAGAAGGTCAATTTTGCCTTTTGAAGCATGTCATTCCGAGCTACAGGTAAAAAGTTATGGTCAAAATAGTGTAAATCTGTCAGATTCACAGCAAAAGGGAACTGTAAATCAAGTAAATCAAGAGGGTGAGATCTTATTTTTCCCCTACTCATCTTCTAGAAGAGCAATGAGTGTTCAAGGTCACTTGCATGTGATGGGACCAACCTAAATATGCTTTCTAAATGCCAAGACAGACAAGTTGAGATACCCCGCAGAAGCCACCCGTAGGGCCTCATGGTGGGGCACACCTACATTATGCACCCCTATGGAGCCTTCACGGTCTAAAATGATATTTTTGGTGAATAAATCGTCCCTTTTATGTCCAATATTCAATGAGTGGTCAAAGGACACTTAATTAGGTTTAATCACTTACTCTAATTAAGTGTAGCATAATCCCACTCCTACACAACTATAAATAGCCCCCCTTGGAGAGACTTAAGGACACACACCTATATTTTCAACTTCATGTTGTTTCTTGATCAATAGTAGAGAAAACCCCAACTCTCCCTCTTTCACATCCTCCCTCCTAACCCTCCTCTTTGGAGGAAGTGCAACTCTATTCTCCACTCTTTCCATTCTACCATCTCTTACTCCATCAACCCAATAAATCATTTGTAGCACCTCAATAACTTGTAAATACATCATGATCTCTCTCATGGTTATGTCAATGATCATGAAATCATCTTCAAAACTTTCAAGTGTCACAATTCGTGATGGTTAGCCAGCGTCTGTCCTCCCCTTAAAAGGTGTGCGAGAAATCAAGTAAGTGTTCTATTCTCAATTTACCATTGGTTTGTTTCTCCACACTTATTCAATTGGTCTAAAGAAATTTCTCACTCCAACTCTCTTTTGCTTCATTACATATGCATGTGGCTACCTCTCATGGTGATTTTATTTGTGTCACGACATTGCATAGATGGAGATGAGCTCTCTATGCAAAGTGTGTTAGTTTGATGTAAGTGATTCTCTTGTGTGTTTGAGAGGCAAGTCTTGTGCGCATGATTTTTTGATGAGTGCTTGAGAGAGGAAGAGTTTGGATGTATTATGGGTATTCTTATGGGGAGAAGGTGAATGCTATTCCACAAATTGCATATTTCATTTTGATGCACGGCATTGGGTTGCATAATCGTTGATGGTGTTCAAGTGTCCAAAGTGTATATAGAGTAAGGGGGTTTTCAAAGTGTGTTGCTTGAGTGGGTGAGTGCAAGTGTTATTTTGATTGGTTTCCTTCTCCACTCCCAAAAGAAGGTGGTGCCCCAAGTAGTGTGCGTACCTCTTTACGAACATTTTGTGAGGGTAGGCCCATTGGTTTGGGTTTAGAGGCCCCATTTCAAAAAGCTTGCCCTCAATATCACCAATTTTGTTCAGGACAAAAACGCTTCTCCCTAGGGGGGAGTAATATTAGTCCAAGGGCCAAGGCTCACATGCAATTAGGGGGTCTATATATAGTAGGCCAAGGGTCTATATATAGGATGGTTGGGTGGAGATCTGCATGTGCTAATACTCCATCTCTTACACAAGAATAACCCAACTCAAAGGAAACCTCACTAAAAACCCTTCAAACGGCTCAAACAGACATGATTATAGCCCAGTCTCAGAATGGGCAATCTTCTAGACCAAGTCTCAAAAACGGTCACAACTGCCAAAACGCCAAAAACTAGTTCCACAAATGATGTACAATAGGAAGTGTCTGCAACTCAATGTACATGAGTAGACCGCACACAAACAAGTGCCAAAATTGATGCAAGCAGTAGAAAAAAATTCTACGAGGATGCCGCTCTTAATAGAGCACACATAGCACAAAATTGTACCTACTACGCATACATATGCATACTCCCACAGCTATCTTATAACCATAGAAAAATCTTGCAAGAGTAGACCTGCAATATGTATCCATCAAACACCTATGTACCTCTGTCAAAAGAAGCTGTCAAGTTGGAGAAAATAAGTCAAATATTCGTCTCACATAAAACCACAAGTGTATACATCACACCAAATGCATATGGCAATGGCACTCTCTGAAGCTTAGAGAGGTAAAACTCCACCTGTATGGTCATGGCCAAAGACTACACCTTAGTTAAAATGGATTGGCGATGGGATCTCCAACACGCTCCACCTATATTATCAAAGCAAAATCTTTGCCTTAGAGCAGGGTGCTTGGAAAAAAGAAATTCTCTAAAGAGACTTTGAAAAGAGCTATAATGTTCTCTCTCTCAAACAACCCATAGATGATATGACTAGAGAATTCCATGCCAAAGGTGCTCAAAAGTAGTAGCATCCACATAAATTTAATTCACAAAATTTGGTCTTATATCATGCCTTGCACAATGTTCCAAACTCCCTTTGCAACAAGGACATGTTGCATCATGTATGGTCAAACTAGGTAGTTTTCTCCATCCAATTTGTCCTAAGTAGACAACCGCCAAAAATATCATAGGTGTCATCCATAGTCAATGACTGCACCTAATGCAAGAAACTACTCATATGGAAGAAAAATTGCACAAAACCAACTTGTGCTATATAGCTCAACCCACAACAGACTCTAAAGTATCTATTTTGTAGAACTTTTACATTGTCAAAAAAACTTGCACAAAAGGAAAGAATAACATGTTCAATGTTGTCAGTAGTGGAACGGAGGTTGGAATGAGCTTGAATCCAAATTTTGACATCCCCAAAGATCTACTCCAAAGGTTATGTCGCCATCGTGCAAATGATCACCCAAAATTAGCTCAATTGGAGAACGTGAGCCAGAGGGTTGTTGATGATGTTGTCTTGGATGTTAAATCCTAATTAGATATTAATGGAAATATGGTTGCAAGAATACAAGCAAAGATGGAGAAGATTGAGGAGAAGCTCACAAGCACACAATACACATAGTAGTTTTATTGAGTGTGCCAATACACAAAGGCTTGCCCTAGAGTGTTGGGCATATACAAAAGTCATCAAGGCCACTGAGGGGGACTCCGAAAAAGGAAAGCAAGTGTCCCATTGGTCCTAATTGTGTAAAGGTGTTAGCTGTCCAAAAAGTAGAATTTGGACATACATGTTGAAGAAGAAAGATTTGGAATTGTATGAAGATCAAGAATTGGAGGATGAGAATGATGCATGTGATGGTGTTTTTTGTTTGGATGAGTTTTAAGTTTGGCACATGCTAGGATTCAGGGGAGGGTGAATGTTGCACCATGTTGTGGGCACTTGTAAAAAACCATGAAAAAGATTGTATGTTTCTTATTCACATTGGATCTCAGTATCGATGCTCTGTTGTGGGCACTTGTAGAAAACCATTAAAAACTTATGTGTTTCTTATTCAGATTGGATTTCATTATTGCTGGTCAAATTTGATAGGATTTGTTCCAAATGTATGCCAAAGATCGTACCTGACCGTGGATTTGGTTGAATTTACGATTAAAGTGGCTCACTTATGTAAGTTGGTAGCAAAAATCTTAAGATAAAAAATCATTTAGAAACAAAAAAATATGTATTGGGATTTAAGCTACGATAATGTTTACAAGGCCGGATTGGCTTCATCGCCTAGTGGAGCCCAAATATTGTGATTTTGGAGGAGTTTCTAGGAAGCTTTGAACATGAAGTGTTTGGGCTCATGTGGGAGCGCCACATGGTTACCAAAAACCCCATATACCATTTGAAGGCTAATCTTTTTGAGGTATAAAAAGTGAATTAATCCTTTACTAGAATCACTTGAAGAGAGATCTCTTAGGAGGGAGCTCTCCTCCCCTTGACTATGGGGGGCTTATGTGTCAGCAAATCCTTGTGACAAGGACACATGCATGCATGCATACATGGTGGTGTTCATGTCTTGCATTGGCATCATGCTACCATTGGTGATTGTTGTTAGATGTAGTTGATCACACATAGGTGACCAAAGTCTTGCCCCTTTGCCTTGGCCTCTGCCCTAAGGGAGACCTGCCCTCTGGAAGGGACATTCACTTCGTTGTCATTACATAGAAATGGCGGGTGCTCAATGCACGTAATATGTCAAGTTGCTTAAAAAAAGAAACAAATATTTTTTTTATTTTTTGAAAAATCCAAACATGGGAGGTAAAAAGAAGGTCGAAGGGAAGTTGGGGAGGCAATTGCAGTTTTTGGTAGTGTATTAGGAGAATTTTGAGGTCATTTTTTAGCCATGTAAGAACTTGCCTAGTCATCACTTTGCTGCAAAAAAAAGGGGTGTGGATAACTATCCTTTTTCTTGCTCAAACTTTTTGATGTGGCCTATCATTTTTAAAGATCTCTTTAAGGGATTTCAAACGTACCAAACTTTGCACAATTTGGAGTTCATTTGTAAAATTTATGCCCATCCGATTAAAGAAAAAACCAAACGATTTCGTAACCGAAGCCTCCTCCCCATTGGATCTCATGGCATATTCCCAAAGCCTTAGTAGGCAAAAAAAGACCTCAAACTTCCCCTACTGAGAAGAAAGAAGGAGAAGAAAAAGTGGAGTTTTTGAGAAGTGAACAAGCTTTTCTTACCATCGATTTTCCATGAATCAATTTCTAGAGTTGACCATCCTCTACGAAGGCTTGTTCTTCATCAAAATTTTGGTGCAAAAGTTTACAAAAGGAATAGAGCTTGATAGATAGTCAATTCTCTGTTTATGATTTGGTTGAGCTCGTCAAGCTATATGCCGCAAGCTATATGTTGACTAGATTTTGAGCATATAGTTGAGGCAAGTAGCAAAATGTGAAAGAACTTTCATTCCATTTTAGCTCAAATGGCATGACCAGCTAAGCCACAAAGATGTATTTGACTACTCGGTTATGTTAGCAATGTTATCTTGGAATATAGACACATATAAATGGTACAATGCACCACACATCTCATTAGCCAAGACCAAAGATTCTCTTTGAATTTGTTAAGTGCCATTGACAAAGCATGTATGATAAACACAATCATTCTATTGCCTAGCAAAAATCAGACTCTCAGTAAGAGTAGGTAGGCTTCTCACATTTGATGGATCTTTCAAGAAGAGAGAGGGGGAGGCGGAATTGTAGTTATTGGCTAGATTGAGTTGGATGGATGGTAAAAACATAGTACTAGGGCTCTGTCATGGACCTACACCACCCTGAATGTGTTGCAATATCTGCCCAACAACTATTACCTATTTTTCTTTGAAGAAGCCAAAATGGGATTGCATGTGATATGTAATGGACATTAATTATTGAGAAATACTACCACATCCTTCTCCAAATGTCACAAAAGATTTGATCCCAAAGGAGATAAACCTACAAAAGTGTCAATTTAGGTAGACCTACGTGATTTTCCAATGGAGTTCTATCCTTGGATTAAAGCTGTTGGATCTTAGAGGGGAAAAGTCCTAGGCTAGAAGCCCACCAATGGAATAAATCCTAAGTTAAATCATTAGGCTTTGGTATAGATAGATTTCTAAAATGATCGAAAGGTAACTTTTTTCTTAAATGATGGAGAAGAAAATAAACTACACAATCAAAGGATTACCTGTATTGGAAACTTACCCAATGCATGCTTTCATTGTATTAAGAAGTAGGGTCACTTAAGAGATTTCCCTATCCTTAAAGCTAAAGATGAGATCATTTAATACCAAAATGAACCTATACCCCCATCTGTGAACAACTACATGAGATCTAGCAATAGGCCCCAACACTCCAACAGGAGGTCAAATAATCAAAGGAGAAGCAACAGATATGCACTTTTTCTTGATGATGTATTTGACCCCATATATGGAGCTAATGAATCAAAAAAGAAAATACTTGAAGAATAAGCTAAAGAAGAAAAATCAACCCCCAAGGAGGCACAAGGAAGAGAAGTCCCTCTACCTAACAATCCTACTCCGAATACAAATAAGGAAGAGTAGAAGTCTATTCAATAAGGAAGAGTAGAAGTCTACCTAACAGTCCTACCCTGAATACAAATAAGGAAGAGTAGAAGTCTATTCAATCATATAAAAATAATGAAGAGATTGTCCCCATCTCACAGGGATTGATGATTTCAAGAAGATCTCGAAGAGGATAGAAACCAACAAAAAACTACCTTGGCCTCATCTACAACAAAATGAGTAGATATCCTTATGACACAAGGTGAAGAGGAAACTTTACCTATGTAGGTGGTCATCAAAAAAGGAGAAAAAGAAAACTAATGTTGAACAAGGGATTGATGATTTGAAGAAGATCTAGAAGAGGATAGAAACCAACAAAAAACTACCATGGCCTCATCTCCAACAAAATCAGTAGATATCCTTATGACACAAGATGAAGAGGAAACTTTACCTATGTAGGTGGTCATCAAAAACAAGGGGAAAAAGGAAACGAACATTGAACCTAACAAAGGTCAAATCCTTCAAAAAAAACAAGAAATAAGTCAATTAAAAAAACTCAAAGGTTTAACTCACAATTATAAAGGTTTGATTAAATATACTAGCCTCTTGCAACAAAAATTTGGCTTCTCAATGTTCACCAACGTCCAATTTATTTTTTTGCAAGAGCTGAAGCTAGAAGGAGATTCAACTTAAAGAGGCTAAACGTTTTTTTTTTTTCAAAACTTAGAAGAAGAGTCTCTAATGTTCAACTTAAAGAGGCTAAACGTTTTTTTTTTCAAAACTCACAATATGCGAATGATACTGTATTGATGGGAAACAAAAAATTTACAGAAAATGACCCTACCAATGCACATGGGCCCACGTATCTGTTGATGTGGTATCATTATCTAGCAAGTTGATCTAGGCACCCTAAAGAGGCTAAATGCCAACTTCAACTAGTACTACATATTACAAAGATGGAAGAGGTAGATCTACCCTCCACTTAATTGTATGAGCTTAAAGAAAAGATAAGAGAGGAAGATCTCCTATAGGCGCACGTGCGGGGAGTGAGGATTGTCACCCAAGAATATGTTCATGTATAGCACATAAGTTCAACATAAGAGGTTTTTCTAACCAAATATTTTACCCATATTTAGCATACAAAAGGGTATCAAACAAAGAAGCTGTACAGGTATTGAATAGAAAAATGGTGTATTTTATTCATGAAAAATCGAGTAGTAACACTACAACACGCCGCGCAAAAATCGACGTGGATACCGACGAGTCAAAGCTAGTTTTAAAACTAAAATGTGCTAGAATAAGCATCAAAATAAATGTCGGTATCGCGTCGTTGATATATGCACCGGTATATTAAATGTCGGAATAAGCAATGAAAAGAGCGCCGGATTGATCGCTTGTAAATGCACCGGTATGATATTCTACTATACCAATGGCTATTCCGATGCCTATACTAGCATATGTACCTAACTTTGTACCGATCGCAAAACCTGGAAATTTTTTTTGGGTAGAGAGGGCTGGGAACTGATGCTGCATGTACTGCAGCAAAATAGAAAACAACCCTCTCTGCCCAAAGGAAGAGTGCACAAGCAACCGCACTCCACTTGTAGCTTGACGCTAAAGAGTGAGTGTATACAAATTAGCAAAATTGTAAGAAGGACAAAACCACAAAATCAAAAGCTTAATCATGGCAAGCTCCCAAAAGCATAACCATAACGTCGACTCCCAAACCATAGGCACAACGGCATGAAGATTCTATAGCCATAATTAAAACATGATTCGAAAACTGCAAAACCATAAACATAACCCACTTGCCATACCATAACCATAACCATAACCATAACTTGCTTATCATACCATAACCATAACAGCCATACCATCATTGCAAAACCATAACCATAGTTAACCATAATCTGATTGCCAAACCATAACCATAACATGATTAATGTCATACCATCATTGCAAAACCATAACCATAAATTGATTGACAAACCCTAACCATACCATGATTGCCATACCATCATTGCAAAACCATAACCATAACTTGATTGCCAAACCATGACCATAACATCAGTGCCATACCATAACCTTATAACCTCTGTGCCATACCATAATTGCAAAACCATAACCATACCATAAACAAAACCATACCATAACCATAACCTCTGTTCCACAACCATAATTGTAAAACCATAATTGAAAAATCATAACCAAACCGGCTACCCAAAGGTTCTATGCATAACTAATCTGCTCTGGTGTGAACTGTGTCAAAAAGGAGCCCATCTGCTCGAGTGACATAGCGATCAAAGTGACAGGAAAACTAAAACTAGGAGAGCATGTATCATTGTCATCGGCCATGGCTAGAGATACACAAATAACATAGATAAAATACGTTAGTTTACAAAAGAAACGCTTAAACAATACAAATAACAAAAAAACAAAGCTGCAACACAACTCAATGAATCTATCCAATATTGTAGACTAATTAAAAGAGTTTTATAACACAATTCCTAGCAAAAATTAGTAGTTAATCTCTCATCTTCAAATGTCTATCTCAATTTGTACTTCTGCATCTGCATCATCAAACTCCACTTCTTTGTCACTCTTCGCATCAACTTCAGTATTTGAAAGCTCATATCTAGGTTCAGGCATATGCTCACAACTAACCTCCAGCTCAAAATCCAAACTTGTACCATTCGTCGGCCCTGCACTTTGTTCATGAAGCTCTTCGATCTCAACTTCGAATCCTTCACACACTTGCTTGCTCCATGGAGCTCCATTCGATCTCAACTTCGAATCCTTCACACACTTGCTTGCTCCATGGAGCAACTTGAACAACATAGAGCCAGCGCGGTTTAGACAGGTCTTTTTCATCATTTTCTCTCCATAGTGGATCTAGTGTGAACACACACAATGTTGTGGAAGTACGAATGTATCCCCTGCATCTATCCACACTTGCCTAGAGTTCACTTGAATCAATCCACTCTTGTCTTTGTGCACAGTTGCATTAAGGCCGCTAGTAATAACTTTGAACCACTTGACATCAAAGATAAAAATATCAAACTCTCTAGAGCTAATCTTCAAGATGTCTTGGATGTATCCAAAGCATTCAATCTGGCTAGTCTCTGTGTTCTCATCCCTAGCCGTTTTCAAACATCACATGCACCCAATGGGAGTCTTGAATGAAGATATAGTCTTCTTCACTTGTTGCTCTTCTGCACGACTCAAAACCCATGGACCTTTTGGTATAGCAAACTTTCCATTGGGTTTAAGTGGAGGTCACATCTTTGGCATTCGACCCACAGCCTATAGGTCATCTCTTTGGGCCTTGCTCTCCCTTTTTTGAGTGATGGTTTTCCATATGATCTCCCCCACATTCTTAAAGATGTGCATTGGGTCAAGCAGATGATTAATCAGCAGGTCACTCTAGTACGGGAGTTCATGGAAAATAGAAAGTCTTTTCATTTCAGGTGGCATGAAATCTCCCCTCTCTAGCCGCATGTTTTTCAATTTCTCACTTTCAGTAAATGCATGTCATGTTTGCATATGTTTGGTCCACGTAGCTCATGTCCTTCAAGAAAAAATCTACCATGCTCCTTGTAAACTGTCTTACTCAAATGATGAGAGCAGTGAAATCCAAATCGAGGACCACGTTTCAGACATGCATGATTGCCCGAGTAATTCAAGCTTGAAAATTCATAAAATTAAAATATAAAAGCGTTGGCATAGGTAGGAGTAACATGTATGTGAGGGTTTCAAAGGCACTTACCTCAACACTCATCGAAGCCTGGCCAATCGTGCATGGTCCACATGAGAATTCCTTCCACATGTACATTTCGTCGTTTGATTGGTTGGGACGATCAGTGACAGCAACAGATGGCCCTTCTTGATAGCTAGCCATGGTGGAAGATTATAATTAACCAAGCAAATAGGCCATGTTCCCCATGACGAACTCCATAATCCAAATGGGTTTACTCTGTCCATTGCTATACCAAAGCGGATACATCGAGGCTCATTCTCAAATGTATGCCAACTTTCCTCTATGTGCTTCCATGCACGAGAGTCAGCAGGTACCCGCATCACATCATCTATCGATCTAGTATTTGAGTGCCATGTCATCAAAGCGGCTATAGACTTGCACCTGAACATGCTCTTTAATCTTGGAATGATAGGAAAGTGTTGAAGGACCTTTGGAGGGATAAATTTTCCTTGTGTGTCCTCTTTATACCTATTTGATCCACAATTGGGACATTGTTCCAAATTTTCATACTCATTGCAAAAAAGTATACAATCATGAGGACATGCATGTATTTTGTGATAATCCAGGCCCAAATTAGTAAGAAGCTTTTTAGTAGCTAGACGGGGTGGGGGGCATGTGATTTCCTTCCGGTAAGATTTTCTTGTTGAGAAACTTGTCGTGATATGAACAAGTCAACCCTTTGATCACATTATTGAACTGTAATTTGCACTTTGGCATGCTTAGGATACAATGTATTTACTGTTGGAATTAGGGTTGCAGAGAAATGCACACAGTTTGGAGAAGATGAAGGAAGCTCAAGGCATGCAACAGAGAGTGTATTACTTAGTGTGCAATGGAAAGATAGATAGCCCTAGAATGATGGGTGTATATACAATGCATAGAGGAAGAAACCTCCTAAAGAGGGAAAAATTTCCCCAACGGTCCTAGTGTGTTCACACACATCACTAGCATTTGGCAGCAAATCCCCCCTGGAGGCATGCGATGAACAAGAGCTAGCACATGAGTAAAGGGAAGTGACATGCCCTGAGGACATGATCAGCCCACAAAGGGGAGTAAGCCCAAAGCTTTGCGGAAAGCTTCAAACTTCTCACGAGACGATGCCTTTGTGAAAAGATCTGCAAGGTTGTCCTATGTTGGCACATAAGCCAAGTTGATCTCTCCTGCATGAGAGCCTCTTTCTGACATAGTGGTAATGCACCTCAATGTGCTTTGTGCAAGAATGAAAAACAAGGTCCAACACCCAAATCAGCCATAAGGCGTCTGAGCCATACACACCCAACCGTAGTTGTGAAGACTGCCCTGTACTCAGCCTCACAACTAGAAGTGGCCATAGTAGTAAGGTTACTTCTTGCTCAACCATGAAATACATGAACTGCCAAGAATGAAACAAAAACCACTTGTGGACACTCACGTGTCATAGCAACCAGCCGAATCTAAGTCCGAAAAAGCATGTAAATTTGGCAACAATGATCCCCCCTTGGGATAAAACAAGACAAGATTTAAAGTGCCATTCAAGTAGCGGAAAACCCTCTTGACAGCCTGCCAATGCTTAGACCTTGGGCTATGCATAAATCTCCTGACCTGTGAGACTGCAAACTGAATATCCGACCTCACGTTGCATACATAAATGAGGCATCCAACATCAATTTGGTAAAGAGTGGCATCTACATGATCACTGGAATTGGAGCTGATCTCTTTAGATAGATGATTCCAATGTTAGAAGCTTACAGCTACTGGTGATGTGTTAGTTCAAGTAGTAGAACTGGAAAAGGAGATAGAAACTGAATTGGAATACATCTACTGAAATGAGAAACAGAGTGAAGTACTGAGAGTGATGTTCAAATTCAGATTCAAAGAGAATGAGTACAAAGTATGTATGGCTAAAGTACAATGGACTGTTGTATTTATGATTACAAATGAAAGATTATAGATAAAGATGATGTAGCTCAAGAACGGCTTGGGAACTAAGGATTATGAATCAAAAGCTAAGCAAAAGTACAGCCAACAAATGCCAACCCGATTACAATGTAATGGGTCCTTTTTATATGCTTTGGAAATTATTGTGGTAATTGTCGTGGTAATTACTCACTAATCTGTTGTTCGTCTCACAGGAGCCGGTTCCCACCCAGTGAGACTGTCTCTGCCATCTACATCCTTCCCTCCTTTCTTGAATTTTGGCAAGATTCCAAAATTTTTGAGAAAAAAATCCACCGTCTGATTCTTCTGGAATTTTACTCGTTGAGTGCTTGACACCCCTATAGTTGTAATTCCATGGGCATCCAGCCAAGAGACAACAAATCGAACTGAAAAAATCCACCATCTGATTCTTCTAGTGCTGGGTTGTTGAGTGCTTGACACCCTTGTAATTGTAATTCCAAGGGTCGTCCAGCCAAGTGACACCGACCCCTGAGTAGAAAAATTCAGCGTCTGCTACGGAAACTGCTGGAAAAATCCACCGTCTGATTCGAATACCAGTGAAAAAATCCTTGACCAAATTCTGAGATGGAACTACCCAGTATCCTTCCACTGAACCCGCTTCTGTTTACGCTTTGGACTGGATGGCGCCTGAGAAGTCCCAGTGTCAGCATTATCCTTCTGAATGAGCCTGTAAATGGCCTCCTGCTCAAGCTGATCCTGCCTTTTTGTGGACATCCCGATTTCATAAGGCGTGAGAGGATGATAAGTTTTGGTGTCGGGATCATAGAGCGTGCGTCTGCCTTTGGTGAGCCAAGTTTTGGCCAGTTTGTGACAATGCAAGGCTGTATGGATCCATCCTTCTGGAAGAGGCTGATTGGCTTTGACCCGAGCTTCAAAAATAATCTCAATCATCTCTCTGTAGTGTGGTCCTAGGCCTGGTCTAGCCGTAATGTCCTTTTCAGGCACTTTAGAGGACTCAACAGTGAGTTGCAGCAGTTGGTTGGTGATCTTAGTGAGGCCTCTAAGCTGTATTTTCCATTGGCCCATACACAATTTTATCCTCTACACCGCATCTCTCAACTCCTGGAGATCATTCAGTTGAAGAACGTCATTGAACAGTGTTTGCTAGGTTTTCACCATTCCACAGTCGATCGCTCATATTAATCCTGAAGGTCATCAGTAATCTTGAAACATGTGAGCCGATCAATTGGTTCTAGATGTTGAGGGTAGAGTGCTGAAAAAAACCTTGGCAACTCTACCTCTCTTGCTAGTAAAGAATACAAGAGAACTGGGGAATCAGGCACAAATTCCAAGAAGTTAAGGACAGCCTGGTTCTCTTGCTGCATCATCTTTCTGGTTACTTTAACCAGCTGAAACAGTCGTCGAAGAGGAGTTGCCTGTCCTTCCACTAACATTCGAGTTTGAGGTCCCTTGCTGGTGGCAGTCTGGTCTTCAAGAATAGTTCGCACCCTTTGATCCAGAACTCCCCTAGCAATCTGCATTTGCACTAAGACCTCTTTCAATTGATTCCTGACATCCTTCATGCATTTATATGTCGGCTTGTTCCCCAACAAAAGCTCTAATTCCATGGCCAGAGAGCGACAATCTGCAGTAGACTACCGTTGCCAATGTGGATTGGTTATTCTCTCTTCTCAGCAGTTATTATCCATTCAAGCACCCTTTCTAACAGTTGTATTGTACTGGGATGCGCAGACAATTGGCAGGCCTCTTGATCATTGAAAGCAGCTGATTTCCAATGCTCAACCATTTCCCAGGCGCCGACATACAGTCGCTAAAAGCGCTCCAGATCATAGATAAGATCATCATCCTCTAGATACTTCCTGGTTATAGGAGCCTGCTGATGTCTCAATCTCTTCTTCATCGTGATGAGCTATAATGAATGTTGCTCATCACCTGCTGGTCCCTCAGTCACGGATTTTCCTTTCCCTTTAACATCCCAACTGTGTTGTGACTGGTGTGCCGGTGGATTCTCAGTGTTGCTGGGTTGTTGCTCTCCTAGCTGATTACTCGACCGCTGCCCTTCATACTAGTCTGACTAGTCTGCCTGTGACTGATTTCCTCCAGTTGGCCCTGTACCACCAGTACCGGGTTCTAAAGGTGGAGATGGAGGAGAGGCATCATTATCATCATCATTATGCCCTTCTTGCTGGTCTGGCTGGTCTGCCTGTGACTGATTTCCTCCAGTTGGCCATGTACCACCAGTACCAGGTTCTGAAGGTGGAGATGGAGGAGAGGCATCATTATCATCATCATTATGCCCTTCGTCTGGTTCATCCTCCTTCTCTGCTTCGTCTTCCTCCTTATCCTCGTCTTCCTCAATGGTGTTCTGTTGTTCAATGTAATCAAGGATAGCTTGATTTGTCATAGCATTGTTATATTGAATAAATTTATCTTGCAAATCACTCTGCATCATCTCCATAAGAGACTTCAAGTTATCTAAACAGCATTGCCTGCTGGATTCAAGATCTCGGCTAGATTATTATAGATATATCTTTCTATTAATGTGGCCTTTAGAGCATTGTGGCGGATCAGTAAAGAGTTGAACTCAACTCGCTTCATTCTCAGCATGGTTTCGAACCGATCAACAACTCGTTCAGCTTCTACCTTTTCTTCCCGCATGGTCTGCATCTCAAACTCTACCTTGGCTAACTTACTTTGTAAACTGTTGAATAGCCCTATCTGACTGAGCCTCAAGGATACTGTGGCGCAGTTTCTGGGCTGCTCTCCCTTGCTCTAGCTTTTCAATCTGCTCCTCAGCTTCCTTTAGTTTAGTTTTTACTTTATTCAACTCATCTTCTGACCTTGCAGCATCCAGCATTTGTCCCATGCAATTGACAATAGTATTCCATGATGATTGAATGAGTACTGAACAACCATCATTAACTTTTGCTGGGTCAGAGTTAGTTGGCACATAGACTGTGACAAGAGCTAGATAAGATAATGCAGCATAATCAAATTTTTGCAACAGGAGACATCCCTTGAGTAGATGAGTGTGCAGCTGTTGTAACTTGTCTTTCTTTGTCAAGTGCAGGGCTTCTTCACTGTATGGGATGGAAACTCTGCCAAGTGGATTTGGAGAAGCTGGGCCTTTGTCCTTATTTATCTAGTCTACTGAGTGCGCAGGACTAGCCCTTTCTGACTGATCTTGTCCATACTGGTGGTTACTGAAATCTGGCCAGTTGACTGGTTGATTCCACCAGTGGTCTGGTCAATATGTTGTTCAGTCTGGCTAACTGGAATCCTTTCAGTAGACACTGTTTTGATTTGACTTTCCAACTGCTTCAGGAGAGTAGTGCTTTTAGTCAGTGTCATCTTTGGCTTCTTTGAACTGCCAGCTTCATCTTGTATAGCCTTCCTTTTCTGTCTAGTGGGGGTTGACTGGGTTTTTGGCTCTTCTTCATCCGATGACAAGTCTATATTTTTGGATACTGGGAACGGCTTCTGGCTCCAAGACATTCTCACCTGATAATGGGCATTTGGAGCAGTTTCCCAGTACAGAAACTACCAAACATACCAAGCCTTGAATACACTTTGAGATTTCAGCTTGGCAGTTTGCTAAAGGACATTATGCGACAATATCTGGCAGAGGTTGATAAAGACTTTGGAATCCAGTCTTTTTGCTAAAAGCATAGCAAAAAGTTTCTCTGACACATATGTCAGATTATTCTTCAAGCTCACAGCTTCAGCCACAAATCGGTAGGCAATGAGAGCTTCCAGTCCTGCTATTGGAATCCCTTGCGCACTAGCTTTCCTTTTCCTCTTGGCAGCATCATCTTCCTTCAGAGTTGCACTGATCTGCTCTGCAGTTTGCCACAGATGGCTTGGGCCCGTTTGGCATGCGGAATGCAAAAGCAATACTTTCTAGTGTGACAGACACCTTCTTACCATAAACCACAGCACTGCCATCTTCAGTATTAAAAGAGTCCAAGACTTGCCTTATGATGACTGTGTCAAACTCAATCCTCGTGGCTTGCAAAACCACATGAAAATCCCACAGTTGGAGTAGAGCCTTAGCTTGTTCAGTAAACACATAGCGGTGAATTTTGTAGTGCGGGATGAGTGGAAGAGTTTCCTTTGTAGAAGTAATAAGGGCTTGGGTTTCATCGATAGTCTCCTGCATCTTCTCTAACAGATTCTTCCTACCCATGCACCGTGAAGATGATGAAGCAGGAGAAGAATAAGATGAATTACTTGATTCTTCGAAACCGTATCTAGGTGTGGCTGGCAAAGACAGACGACAATCCACGGTCTCCTCAGAGGACGAGGTCTACGGCTGCAGTGAATAAACTTCAGAGCTCGGCGATGGTGAGTGGACAACAGAAGGTAAGTGTTGTGCAGGAGATTTGCGAGGAAAAACGCCTACTCAACTTACTGTTATACTCATTCGCACCATAAAAGCTCCACCACTTACCGTTCCTAGAGTTCTGTGCACCACAAATGACGTGGCAGACATGCATTGGACAAGAATTTTTCCCTTCTTTGAAATGATTACCACTGATATTCCATCTGACCATTGGTCCCCGAAAAACTGATAACTTTGTTCCCACTTTTTTGGTCCTGGTATAAGCCTGGCTTGGTCATGCTAGTGCTGGTACTGGTCTGAAACTGGCTCTGGAACTGGTTCTGGAACTGGCTGCACATGAAAAAGTCCCAAGATAGCTGATTCCGGAATTTCTTGGTCTTCAGCGCGTAGATCCTTAGTGCCCTGTTCCTTGCAAGGATCTCTGACTTCTGAATAGTAGAGCTTGATTTTAGCTCCATTATACACCCCTGGTAGCAGTAATCCAGATAGGTCTTTAAATCTTACTGTGCCGTTGGAGAAAACCCAGTCCACTTTGAATGGTCTTATCTAGGCTATCTTTAGATTCGGCTTCTTAGGACCCAATTTGGACCGATGTAAGAGTACCACATCCCCTTACTGAAACTCTTGGGCCTTAATCCTTTGGTCATGCCAGTGTTTCCTTCTTTGCTAAACAACCTCCTATTCCAGCATAGCCTGTTGTCTCAATTCATCTAACTGGGTAAGCTCCTCCAGTCGCTTCTTAAGATTGTGACTAAAATCTAAACCATATTCTACAGCCATTTTGAGACTTGGAATAACAAACTCCATAGGGACAACAGCTTCAGTGCCATATACATTCTGAATGGTGTTAATCCTGTAGTGACCTTATAAGTTGTCTTGTATGCCCATAAAGCAATCTGAAGCTTCAAATCCCACTGGTCTGGCTTTTTCTGCACAATCTTAGTGAGAATAGTCTTAACGGTCTTGTAACTACTTTCGGCCTATCCATAGTATCTAGGATAATAAGGTGTGGATTTTTGATGCTTGACTGAAAGCATATCCATAAGGATCTCCATAGTGTCATTGATGAAGTGTGTCCCTTGGTCCGACACAATCTCCACAAGACAGCCATAGCGGCAAACAATATTCTCAAATAAAAATTTTACAGTGGATTTGGCTGTGTTGTCAGGAAGAGCCTTAGCTTCTACCCACTTGGTTACATAGCAGGTAGCCATCACCATATAACTATTCTTCCTGGGGATAACCTTCTTGAATGGTCCCATGAAATCCAGACCCCATTTCATAAAAACACCCAGTGGCTGAACTGGTGTTAAGGGAGTCATGTCTGCAGCTATGGGTCTACCCATTCTTTGACATATGTCATAGGTTTTGCAGAAACTTATGACATCGGATATCAAGGTTTGCCACCATAAACCAACCTACAAAATCTTCTTGTAAGTAACATTAGTAGAAAAGTGTCCACTAGATTCTCCATTATGCGCCTTTGAGATAACTTGCATTCTCCCCTCCATAGGCACACATCGGCGAAGAATCCCATTGACACCTAATCTGTAGAGTGAGCGCCCAATGATGGTAAACTTTAAGCTTTTGATAACCAAAGCCTTCTTTTGGTTTTGCTTCCAATCATCTGGGAGACCACCCTAAGAAAGAAACTGATACACTTGATATAATTCAGGATCGACTGATTCTATCGCTTCCAGCTGAAATAATTCAGCATCCACTGGTTTGTCTCTTAATGACGCTTCAGAACAGCCCTTCGTACTCCTAAAGAGAAAGTCAGCGCCACAGTGGTTCTTTCCAAGTTTATGGAAAATTCGGAATTTAAATTCCATAAGAAACATCATCCACCGTATTAGCATGCCTTGAGTAATGACTTTATTAATCAAGAATAATAGGGCCTGATGGTCCACATAGAAATGAAACAATTTGCCTAGCAAATAATGCGTGAATTTCGTAGCACTGAAAACCATCCCTAGAGCTTCTCATTTAGTGGTTGTATAACCCTGTTCAGCCTGGCTGAATCTGCGACTGGCAAAGTATACAGGATAGTCAGTCCTTCCATCTGGCTGGGCTAGTATCGCCCCCATCGCCAGCCCCGAAGCATCCACATGTACATGGAAGATAACATCTCAATTTGGTTGCCGAAGGACTGGTTTACTGATAATGGCACTTTTTAAGTTTTGGAAACTTTCCAAACACTCAGTAATCCAATTGAACTTGCTAGGTTTCTTTGTGAGCTCATACAGTGGTAAATCTTGGGAGGCAAATTTATGCACAAATCTTCTGTAAAAGTTTATATATCCCAAGAAAGAACTTAACTCAGATGCATTCCTGGGCGCCTTGGCCTGCTGAACGCACTAGATCTTGTTGTTGGCCATTTCTATTCCATTGCGGGATACCACATGTCCCAGTAGTTGTCCTATCAAGACTAGGAAAACAGATTTGAATGGATTCAGACAAATTCGCTTCTCCTTACAGCACTTAAAAACCATTTCCAAGAATAGTAAATGTTGTTTCTCGGCTGAATATACAATGAAATCGTCCATGAATATGGCGAGGAACTGATGAAGAAACTCATTGAATATCTCCATCATGCACCGCTGGAAAGTGGCTGGTGCATTGCATAGGCCAAATGGCATTACCAGATAGATAAATGCTCCCCACTCTGTAATGAAAGTGGTCTTCCCCTGAACCTCAGGAGCAATTTGTAACTGGTTGTAGCCACTATATCCATCCATAAAACTGTACAGCTCATACCCTGCAATCTCATCAAGCAACATACCTATGAAGGGTAATGGGAATGGATCATTGATGGTTTGGGCGTTGAGTTTCCTATAGCCTACGTATACTCTCAACTTCCCATTCTTCTTGGGAACAACTACAATAGGAAACAACCAATCGCTACTGGCCACTTCAGTACCCAGCTTTGAGAAGGTTGTCAATCTCTTCCTTGACCTTCTTAGCATAATTGGGATTCATTCGGTACCGTTGCAGTCTCACTGGCCTGGCGTCTGGCTTCAGTGGTATCCTGTTTTGGAAGACCTCTGGATCCACCCCTTTCAGATCATTGTGTCCCCAGGCAAAGAAATCTTTGTGATGCTAGAACATTCTGCGTGCTTTCTCCTTCATTGTAGGGTTAAGATGTTTGTTAACTTTGATCATTCTAGGGTTGTCTTCAGAGCCTAGATTCCATTCCTCGATCTCTTGGTCATCTGGGAGTAACCAGTTAGGCCCACCGCCTTTTCTCTTGGTTGACTCTTCGGCGTAATCCCAAGACGGCCCTTTGAGTTCCGAATCACTATTCTGATATACCGTGTCCTCCCCAGAATGTGTTGGCTCATCTGGCGTGCTGTTCAATTGATTCTTCCGGCCTTCCAGTTAACTGAACTGAGCGTTCTCCTGAATTGAGTTCAGTAAACTGGTATGGAAACTGCTGCTTCTGTTTGTCAGCCTGCACCTTGTTCAGTAGAACTGCATTGAGATCAATTTCTGCTAAGGGAAAAATATTTAGAGCTGCTAACATCCTTTCAATCTTCTTGACCTTATACTTCTGGCATAGTTCTTTAGATCTCAGCTCCTTTCTCCATCTTGTAGTGTTGTTTGTCTGAATCTAGATCCTGTCACCCATTGGCCCCTTGTATAGTCAAAGTTTGATTAGCATAGTCGTGAACTGCATGTGCCGTTCGTAACCATGGGCGCCTTAGTAGCATTCCATATGCGCCTTGCACATTAAGAGCTAGAAAACTGGCCTTGAATGTCTCCTTGCCCACTCGTATCTACATATTCTCGATCATACCAATAGCTTGCACTACTCGATGATCTGCCATCCGCACTTTGAAAGGTGTTGGCTTCAGGATTGTGATGCCCATCCTCTGCTGAAGATGTACTCCCATGATGTTTACTCCTGCTTCGCCATCCAAAATGACACTCGAAAGTGGTTCCCATTGTTTTCGAAATTTGTAATCTACTTGAATTAGCGGCATTTCATCATCTCTGACAGCCGTCAAGTCAACTGTCCTGGCCTCCGCCTCAGACTTCCTTCGCTGTCGGATGAATTTCGCTGCTTCAGGCAAAGTTCTTCTAATGTCTTCCAACTCCACAGTGAGTTTCTAGATTCTATCATAGATTTTGACATGAATTTCCTCTTTCTCATGATCAGAGTTGTTATCAGAGTTTGCTTCATGTAACTGCTCGTACTGGAACTGGCTCTGGAACCTTCACCTCAGTAGCCGCAATCATCACAAGTGTTTCTGGACATTGAGCCGTGAAACGCCCATACTTTCCACAAGTATAGAAATTTAGACTTCGGCTTTGGAAATTACCATGCCCCCAGTCCCGGCCAGTACGTTCTTGGTATATGTCGCGCCCTGTACTAGTACCACTGGTACCTGGTTTCTCCTCCTGAGAAGCGTTGGCAGTTTCCGCTCTTACTGGTTCGGCATTGGTAAATGCCACCACTGACAAGTTTTTACCCTTTTTGAAATGATGAATCCTAATGCCACAGTTATTCCATATATGGCCATAGGCTTTACAATAAGTACATTGCGGGCACTCATTGGAAACATGGTCCTTAGATTTACATTTTGAACACCAAGTCTCCATTCTTCTCACTGGTTGTCTGATCTGGATAACCTCAACAATTTGCAGAGCCATCTCTTTAATCTTCCTAGCCCAAGACCCCTTTTTAGGCTTATCCTTGGTCTTCTCATCGGAACTACTCTCAGAACTACTGGAAGCTCCGCTTGAATCAAAGTCGTCAGTAGAAGGACTGCTACTACTGGACCTCCTCTTCTTATGACCCTTTTCCTTCTTAGCTTGTTGTTCCAGCTTCAAGGCTCGCTGCATCAAATCATTGAATTTCTTTGTCAGTGCTGGCACCTCTTGCTCCCTAAGCTTCTTGCTGCGAAAGCCATTCAAGAACCATGTCCGCAATCGCTTTTCCGATGGTGGTTCCTGCAGCTGCCTTGTCAGCTCCTTGATTTTCTCAACATAGCTTCGGACTGACAAATTTCCTCTACTTAATCTTATCCAATTCACAGAGAATTTCCTCATCACCTCTGTTGTCAGAATATTCGAGTCTGAAGGCTTTAAGTAGTTTATTATAGGATCTGAGCTGGCAAGCTGAGTAATGGTAGTACCACTTCCTCGCTGCCTCCTTCAGTGTTTGCGAAAAGTATTCACCCCAGTCATCCTCATCAATATTTTTCAGCTCGGCATACTGCTCAAAGGTTTGGATGTGAACATTCGGATCATCCTTCTTGCCCCCTTTGAACACGGGAAAAGAGATTTTCAACGAGGATGTGTTAATCATGTCGATCACCGTTGGTCCGTCCTCTTCTCATCTTGGAGTCTGGATCTCTTTGGAGCTTTCTTACAATTGTCTGTATCTACATCCCAATTAATATCTGCCTTCATCTCAGTTTCTGTGTCCTCCTTGGCTTGTCTACTGGAAGTATGGCGACTTCCTTTACTGCCTTTGGCGCCCTCGTCCCCTTGCCTGGACCGAGAACTTTTAGCCTTGCGTGCTTCCCTTTCTGCCCTTGTGCGTCTGGACTGGCTAGAACGCTGTGAGTCCTGCACATCATCAGCATGATTGTGCTCCTCCTGAGCCTCAGTGTCAGTCACCAGCTCATGCTTGGGGTCAGAGTCTCTTTCTGACTCCTCAGGGCCAAGGTCAATGCGGTAGCACGGTTTCCGGCCACGCCTGGGTTTTGGTGCCATTATTGCAGCTGAAAAACTTCAAACTAGGAGATGAGTTTTGTAGTCAACGAGCAACAGCTCTAGCCACCGTGATCACCAAAGTGGAATTGGAGCTGATCTCTTTAGATAGCTGATTCTAGTGTTAGAAGTTTACAGCTATTGGTGATGTGTTAGTTCAAGCAGTAGAACTGGAAAAGGAGATAGAAACAGACTGAAGTACTGAGAATGATGTTCAGATTCAGATTCAGAGAGAATGAGTATAAACTATGTATGGCTGAAGTACACTGGACTGTGTATTTAGGATTACAGATAAAGATGATGTAGCTCAAGAACAGCTCAGGAAGTAAGGATTATGAATCAAAAGCTAAGCAGAAGTATAGTCAAAAAATGCCAACCCGATTACAATGTAATGGGTCCTATTTATATGCCTTGGAAATTACTGTGGTAACTACCGTGGTAATTACTGACTGGTCCATTGTTCGTCTCACAGGAACCGGTTCCCACCCATGAGACTGTCTCCGCCATCTACAATCACCAGCATCATGAAGACTCAATTTAAAACTCTTTCCATGGGAATGGCAATAGGTTTGCAATCCCCAAGTCCAAACTTACATAGCAATGTCTCTATGTAACTTTTTTGACACAAGGCAATACCACCATCACACTCCTTAAACTGTATACCCAAGTAATGATGCAACAACCCAAAATATTTCATCTTGAAAGTAGCATTCAAATTAGCCTTAAATTCAGAAATATGTCTCTCATTTGGTCCACTGATCAGCAAATCATTGACATAAAGGACCACAATGAGAAGTACATCACCCTCATGCTTTACATACAATGTGCTTTCTGTTGGACTGTTACAAAAGCCTCGTTTGACCAGATGAGTTTCAACCTTCTCACACCAAGCACGAGGAGATTTCTTCAACCCATACAAAGCTTTGTTACATTTGCACATCTTATCCTCTTGTCCTTTCTTGACAAAATCATGAGGCTGCACTACATAAACTTCCTCAAATATGTCACCATTCAAGAAAGCGGTAACAATGTCTGATTGATGTACATCCCAACCAAAATGATCTACCAATGCACATAGAAAACGAACAGTAGTCATACAACATGTGGGAGCAAAAGTTTCTTCAGAATCTATGCCTTTCTGCTACGCATAGCCTTTTGCAACACGTCGAGCCTTATGGCGATCTACCTCACCATCCGGCTTGCATGTCAACTTGTAAACCCACTTTGTACCAATAGCCTTTTTGCCAGAGGGCAAATCACATAAAGTCCATAACTCATTTTCTACAAGTGCATCATATTCTGATTGCATGGCAGCCATCCAAGTTTTTGAATTTTGTGCTTCATCAAAAGATAGAGGTTCCTCAACATCATGTAAGCTAGACACAGCCAAAGCATAACAATCTGAAGCATAAGATGCATGGTGAGATCCTGAACGAGTACGACTAGACAAAGGTGCATCCACTTTATTGTCATGCAAAGTGTGCACCAGCCATTTTGGCATACCTCTAGCCTGCTCATTTTCAGCCCTTTCCTCATCAAGTACATCATGTACATCTACATTGGTAATAGGATGATCTATAACATTTTCAGAAACCCCTATAGGCTATACATTTGCCCCATTGGAATTTACATTCGAGCTTCCACCACTGAAAAGAGGCAACAAAGCGTCATAAATGTCCTGTAAGCTGACATTATTGTCTCTAGTACATGACAGCGAGGATTGAACTGAATCTTCCACAAACACAACATCCCATGAAACCAGAATACTCTTTGTTTGTGGATGATATAACCTATAACCTTTGCTTGCAGCACTATAACCAACAAAAATACATTTGACAGCCTTATCATGTAATTTTTTGCACTGCTTTTTGGCATTAAATCATAAGCCAAACATCTAAAAACACGGATGTGCTCAATAGATGGTTTTCTATCATGCCATGATTCATATGGAGTCATAGACTGCAACGCTTTCGTAGGACACATGTTGAGTACATAAGTTACACACATGACAGCTTCGAGCCAAAACGAATGTGGTAAAGCTTGACTCTTGACCATACATCATGCCATTTCCGTGAGAGACCTATTTTTCCTCTCAGCAACACCATTTTGCATGAGGCATATACGACACTGTATATTGGTGTTTTATCCCACAACTAGCCAGAAATGCATTAAATTCATGAGACATATACTCCCCCCCTTGATCGGAACGGAGGGTGCCCATAGTACATTTCGAGACATTTTCAGCCATAGCAAGAAATTTCTTGAAGCACATAAACACTTCATACTTAGCTTTCAACGGATACACCCATGGATGTCTGGAGTAGTCATCAATGAAAGTCATGAAGTACAAGTAATTTCCCAAGGACGGAGTTTGCATAGGCCCACAAACATCACTATGTACAAGTTGCAATCTGCATGTAGCACGAACTGACCCATGCTTTGGAAACTTAGCATGCTGCATTTTACCCAAAATACAGCCTTCACAAACATGTTTGACAGGTGCTTCAAGAGGCAGCAAAGAAGCAACCTTATCAGATTTCTACAAATGCAGCAAACTGGCAAAATTCAGATGCCCAAAACATGCATGCCACATTTTTGCATCTGAGACAGCCCTTGAATCTGCAACTGCATTTGCAAAATTTTATCCACACTTGTCATACAAAGTGAGCTTATGCAGCCCACAACACAAAAGGCCAGATGCAACAATTTCATCACCAAAACTGAGATCATGAACTGTATATCTGTCATCCACAAATTTGACTACAAGACCAAGTCTAGCAAGTGCAAATACAGACAAAATGTTCTTTTTTATCCCAGGTACATACAATGCATCAACAAGTGTGAAAGAACTGCCATTTGCAGTAGTAAGCACAATCTTTCCAACTCCTTGAACAAGATAAGAGGCATTATTGGCACAAGTCACCACATTCCCATGAGGGACAGACTCAATAGAGATAAAAAAATCACGATGTGAGGTAATGTGCTTTGTAGCACCACTGTCAAAATACCACACATGTGAATCTGCAGCAACTAACATACATGCGTGATGGACAATAGGAGCATAAGTGCACTTTGCACTCAATGCCCATTCTACATCAACATCATCATCACAATCGCCTTTAACAAAAGACTTTACAATCGTTGCACTTGTATTGGACCCTATAGTGGATCCAACCTCTTTCATCTTAGCCTTTTTTGCCTTCAATTTCGGGAACTGCTTGATCAAGTGATCATGAGCTTTACAATAATGACAATGCATCTTCTTTTTGCCCTTATCACCAGAATTGCCAGACGAAGTGCTACCAGTAGAAGCATTAGGAACTGAAGTTTTTCCACTCGCAGCAGAACCATAAGAAGTGGTTACAATGCTATTCCCACCTTTTCTTTGAGCTACAATCAAAGCCTGTTCAACTGCACGTTGCCTAGTCCTGTTTTTTCTTGAAAGTGACTCTTGCCACAGCAATGTGCACAATGCATCAAACTTGACAACTTCAGGATTTCCTTGGGTCATAAGTCTCCAGGTACTAGCAAAAGTCTAGTAAGAATCTGGCAAAGCATCAAGAACAATCTACACAAGTGAAATATCAGAAATGACTTCTCCTGCAAATATTAGTTGCTCATTAACATCCTTGACACCAGCAAGGAAGGTGTCCATTTCATCTTCCTCATGCATAATCTTCGATTCCAGCTCTTTACGCAGCAAAGCAATTTTAGCCTCAAGGACTTCAAGAACGTTTGCACCTATGGATGGTTAAAACAAATGCACAAGCCATTTTTGAAGTCCATTTGTATTTTAATTGATAAAAACGTAAACGGACTTTAGAAACAACTTGTGCACCTATAATTTTTGCTTCATGTTCTGTACACGGCTTGCCATATTTGCTTGCTACTTTGCATATGGATTTTCCATTTTTTTTATTGATGGTTTGGACAAGCCATATGCGTTCTTGTTAGCACAAACAATAAGAGAGCAATCCATTTCTAAAGTCTGTTTGCATTTTTCCTTAGAAACGCATATAGACTTCAAGAACGTCTTTCTATCTTTCCGTTTTTCCTAACAAGAACGCATATGGCTCGCCCAAACCAAAAACAAGCAAATGGGCAAGCCATATGCAAAGTAGCAAGCAAATATGGCAAGTGTGCAAGGCATTTCCGTAGTCCGTTTGCATTTATTCTCTTAAAAACGTAGCCGAACTTCAGAATTGGCTTGCACACTTGCCATTTCTTCTAGCCACTATGCCTATTGCTTGCCCCAAGTGCACAAGCAGTTTTTGAAGTTTGTTTGTGTTTTCTTCTACCCACTATGCCTAACCATAAGATTGATAATACAGACCAATCTCATCGGCTAACCATAAGCCGATTTTGAGTGGTTAAATCAAGAACTAGAACCTAAGCGACTAGCCTTAAGCGAATTGAAACAACCCAATCGCTTACCCTAAGTGGCTAACCCTAAGTGGATTACTAAAATGGCTAAACTAATGTGACACTAAGCTGATTTACAGCGACCAAATCTAAAGCTGCTAACCCTAAGAAACTTCAACCAATCAAATTGCAAAACTAGAACCTAAGCAGCTAGCCATAAACGGCCTTACATAGCTAAAATCGTGAAGAACTAGAACCTAGACGGCTAACCCTAAGCAAACTAAAATAGCCCAACTGCTTATCCTAAGCGGCTCACCCTAAGCGGATTATTGAAATGGCTAAACTAATGCAACACTACGCTAATTTAGAGCGGCCAAATCAAAAGTCGCTAACCCTTAGCCCTAAGAGACTTGAAACAGCCAAATTACGAAGAACTAGAACCTAAGCGGCTAGTCCTAAGCGACGAAACACGACCAACACTAAGCGCCTTTACAAGGCCAATTTTGAGCAATCGACAAAGCAAACGTCGCTTTACCTAAGCAACCAAACCCTAACACTACAAGAGGTTGTGTGCTCTTGTGACGCTGTTAGCGACGGACATACACTGGGTTTTTATAACCCCCAGCGTCGTTAAAACCGTCGTGAGAGCGTCGCTATATGCGACGCTATAGGCGTCGCTATATAGAGACGCTCATAGCGACGTTTACACAGAAGTCTATAGCGACGCTCCAGAGCCATAAATAGCGACGATTATAGCGACGCCCGAGAGAATTTTTTTTTGGTGACAGGGCATTGAATGCCCTGCCACCCATCAACCATATTGTACTTGATTCACTTTTTAAAAAATGTGCAAGGGTAGATAATAGACCCAAAATAGTCACCCACAAGACGCATTGTTTGCAAAATTGACAAGCGTAAAATTGACAATTGTACACATCATAGGCAAAATGAATTGATTGGCAAATGTAATAATGACAATTGTACAACATCATAGGCATAAAGAATTGATTGGCAAAATGAACTGCGGTGACAAATGTAATAATATACATGGTTCAAAAAGACGTAGAAAATCCGTCTCATGATACATAAGCTATGAGAAACCCTAAACTAATGCTATCTAGCTACGGCTAAACTGACGTCGTCTAGTCAGACGTCTCATCGCGTCCAAGCGGCGTATCTATCGGATTCTGCAAAAAAAGACAATAAGACAACTTTCAGTAAGTATAAACATATAACGACATTTATAAAACAATACAAAAAATAGAAAAGAGTAAACCCTAATACTCACCATGCCGCCGCGAGAACTGAGAATGTCCATCAGGGCGTTTAAGCCCTTCTTGCCTGCGTACTCGCGCTCGTACGGTGTGGGATCACGTCCTGTCATCAACCACTGTCAAAACATACAAAGATTTCATTATGTTAGAATTAAAAAACTCATAAACCCTAAACTATCGAACATAAAGAGCAATGCGAAAACACTTACAAAATCGGCCTCAAATGATGCCCATCCACCGCTCCCCAAGTGGTGCGAGCTCCCTGCCTCTACTCGCGCTCTCGCTGCATCCTTTTGTTGCTTCCACTTGTCGGGATTCTCGCGCGCTGCTTTCTTTGCATTCTTCCAATCTTCTTTGGCCAGCCAATCTGGCCTGTTCCACCCATGCTTGATTGCTTTTTGCACTTCGAAACGCTTGTGTTTGCAGTATTCGCGCATTCGAATCTTCATCAGGTCTTCATTGAAGCGCTGATCCCGTGTTGGAACGGGAAACTCATCATGAAGTATGCTGATGACTCTGTCTTTTAAATCACTTGGTACTTCACTCCATTTGTTTAGTATGTAGTGTCTAAACAGCTGAGAGCAAGGACCACGCATGCGCGAGATCACCTTCTTGCCGTCATCATCCATGATGATGCCGCCGCTGAAGTCGACGGAGTAAGGCAAGCCCTCTGGCCGGTGACGCGTGAACTTGGGTGTCCCGGCAGGGGTCTCTAGCGGCGTGTCGACGGGGGTACGGACGTCAGGTGTCTCCACCGGCGTCTGGGCCCCGAAGCGAGGAGTGTCGAGTGGGGTGGCTCCTGGCGGAGTAGGTAGAGGTGTGTAGCTGCTAGGAACAGTCAGCCGCGCAAAACTTGGCGTAGATGGCGATGCTGTGGCTGGTGTGGGGGTGGGCAAAGAAGGGGAGGGTAAAGAGCCTCATCGAACACGAGGCGGTGTGGAGGCATCGACGGCGGAATCCCCACAACAACCGCCACCGCCACCAGTAGAGCGCCGATGTCTAGACGAGTGTGAAGATCGTCTCGTCGACACCGAAGCTTCGGAGCGCGCCGAATGCTCCGAAAGAGAGGGAGATGCGGATGGAGTTGGAACGCGCGATGATGCGCCAGAGCGATGACGCTCCACGTACCACTGTCTCTGCTGCGGTGACAAAGAAGAAAGAAACTCCCCATCATCCATACCTGCATTAAACACACGAATATTTAAACTTAATATTGAATGAATAGAGTAGACAATGACGCAAAGACCATTAAATACAATGACGTAATAAAGCACATAAATACAATGACGCAATGAATTGAGAGGTAGAAAAGGCAAGTCGAAAACTCAGAATTTTCAATCAAAAGATGTGAGCGCGAGTAGAAAAGAGCGTTATACACCATGGAAGGTACTTAGAGAGCCAGAGCTTTTACAACACGGAGTAAAATTATTCAAGTACAATATTTGTGGCTTTAAGAGATCTCTCTCTCATCCTCGCATAACTCAGCATAACTTCCTATATCTATATAGAGCTCTCCGTTTAAACACATATCCTCTGTTTCATTTTGTAGCTCCTCTGCATGCACCCTATATAGAGTAGTAGCATCTTGATGCTCGTCTGGCACCACCGCAGCGGCTTCTGATTGAGCATCTTCTCTGATCTCCTCCATTGATGCCGTTGTGATTGGCACATGGTAGCCTTCATACGTCCTTGCACTACGACCTGCCAGAGCCACATAACTTACATGAGAGCTTTCAAGCACATAACTTGTAAAAGGGGGATGTTAACTATTTACATACTTACTTGTTCACAATGCTCGGGTAGTACGAAAGTGTCCCTTAGGTCAGTCCATTTCTTAGTAGAATGCACCTCAAGAAAACCAGACTCTCCTCTACGCACAGTAGCGTTGCGACCCTCCATGATTATCTTGAACCATTGCACGTCGAAAAAGTCGACAAAAAATCCTCTGTAATCGATCCTCAAAATCTCTTGTAGCGTGCCGAAGTAAGTGAGTTTCGCCACCACAGGATCTGCATCAGAGGAACGTCGTCGACTAGACTGTTCAAATTTTGCCATGATTCCACAATCTTAAGTAAAACGCTTTTTGTCGATTCGTTCCACCCTAAAATGTCGACCTTTACACCATGCTGCTGTGTATGACTTATACTACAACGAACAAAGATTATGCGTGGCCATTCAAACGTTTAGAAATAAAGTCACTAGCATATCGTACATTGCAAACTTACCTTGGTCGCGCAACCCCGAGAGTACTCCCACTCTTCCTCAGTCACTTCGTCACCGCATTGTTGTGCGCTTTTCAATTGGTTGTGCAACCATCTTAAGCTCATGAATGTTGGTAGGCTCTCCAGACCCGTCGGATAGTGCATCGGTGGTCGTCTTTCCCGTCTCCACTCGATTCGTGCCCTTTGTCGCTCTTGCTTTGCATCCTCATATTGTGAAATCCACTTTTGCATCACTGGATTGTGAAGCATGCAAAATCGGTTGATTTTAGCCTCTAGATCTTCCGTCATCTTCTTCTCAACACCGAGATCGCACATGACAATCCCAGATATGCGCTCATCATCTATGGTTCGCCATAGCGTGTCCCGGGCTTTATCAAATCCGTCTAGCCACTCTCCAATGTACACTAGGGACTCTGATACCAACCAATCTTCTGCCATGCTACCCTCCGGACGTGCCTTTTGACGCACATATCCCTTAAGCGGTTTTATGAAACGTTCTAAGAAGAACATCCATCTGGAATGAACTGTGCCAACTATTTCCACCTCATCAACTATGTGAACAAGAAGATGCACCTGAATGGTTAGCATGGTAGTAGGAAAATTTTTCTCAAACATGCACACAAGCTCCATAGCATTTAGTTTGGCGAATGGTATGGAGTCTACATTGATCTCCTTTTGTGAGATCCATTGCACCAGCTTTGCAAGTTTGTAGATTGTGTTATGGATATCGAGAGACAAACATCCCTCAATGGCAACCGGTAAAATAAACTGTAAAGTATGTGCAGCAATGATATTAAAGTCCACATTTTATGCAATGATATTAAAGTCCACTATGAACGTACCTGACACATTTTATGCCAATCGTGTGACTTCAAACCGGTAAGCTTTCCTTCTTTAGTAAAACACGTTCGGAGCGAGTGTATTACGCCAGTGTGGGTCCGCAAAGATCGAATGGTCTCTTTTACTTTGCGTTCTTGGGTCCTGTGAAAATCCATGGTGCTTTAGGGAGTTTTATCGATCCATCAGACGCTGTTTGCGGCCAATATTGCTCCATACGATCCACATTTCTAAGGGCAACTCTGGCTCCCAAAGTATCTTTCTTGCCGGTTAGATGGTCCCATAGTAGATTACCCACATTCTTGAATATGTGCATTGGATCGAGCAAGTGATTGATCATGAGTCGGGGCCAGTATGGTAACTCGTACCATAGAGATAGTCTCTTCATCCTTGGAGGCAATCCGTCATCGCACATCTCCTTCTGCTCTACCCATGCTTGTGCAGACATCCTTGGTGGCTCTTTTCCCAAAAAGCCGTTGCGTAACACATGATTCTCTGGAAGATACGCTTGATGACCTTCGTAGATTTGCTTCTTCAGTGAGGGCGCCCTACGTGCATTCAGTCTAGGTCCACATGTGACACATGCTTTGTATCCGCTTGTTTGAAGCCTTGCATGTATACACATGATAATAGATCAACTATGGGAAAAAACAAGATTTACAGTGTCTGAGTGAGGAGTGTCAATAGATCACCTGAGCATTCTGTTAGCTCGGGATAGTCATGCATGGTCCACATTAGAATGCCTTTGATCAAAGCATTCCGTCGTCCTGTGTGTCGGCTCATATCCACCACCTCTATGCCAATCCACAATTGTTGTAGCTCTTCCAAAAGTGGACGAAGATACACATCCATATTCTCCACTTTATATCGCCCTGGCACAATCAAGCTTAGCCATAGGTGCCCCTTCTTCGTAGTCAACCACGGGGGAATGTTGTAGTTAACGATGACAACAGGCCATACACTGTAAGATGTTGATCTTTGACCAAATGGATTTACTCCATCCATAGCCAGGCCATACACTGTAAGATGTTGATCTTTGACCAAATGGATTTACTCCATCCATAGCCAGGCCTAAGCGCAAATTTCGAGCTTCCCTGGCAAAATCCGACCATGTTCCATCTCTATGTTTCCAGGCTGCGCAATCTGCAGGAACTCGTAGCACACCATGCGAAGATTTATTCTCCTCATGCCATGATGCTAGGGCGGCCATGGACTTACATTCGAAGAAATGCTTGATGCGAGGAAGCAGAGGAAAATGTCGCAAAACCTTTTGTGGAATTTTTGTCCCGTGGAGATCTACTCGATATCTTTCGGAATCACATTTCGGACACTTTTCCATGTCTATGTATTCCCCTCTGAAAAGAATGCAGTCATTAGGACAAGCGTGGATAGAATTGTAATCCATCCCCAAGTTTCGCAAAATCTTTCTTGCTTCATCTCGGGAATCTGGCATCACATTGTCAGCTGGTAGTATGTGCTCTTTAAGCAATCTACACAACATAAAAATACGATACAGTCGTGTAAAAATCTATCAGATCATTATACATTTAGAGTTTTATTAAAGTAAACTAATTGTAATAGATCACCTGAAAAGCGCTGTGACGCTAGAGTCACTCCATTTAAACTTTGCCTGCATGTTGAGAAGAACCAGGAGTGCTTTCAATCTAGACATACGTGCTCCATTATACAATGGCGTATCGGCTTCACTTTTCATATCATCATAGATAAGCCTTTCTGAATCCATGATCGTCTCGATCATTTCATCAATCTCGGGCTCAAACATTGCCTCGTTGGGAATGTGCTCTGCATGATCATCCCCCAAGCTGTCAGAGGCTACATCTTGTGGCCTCACATATGCTGCTTGACCAAAGCGCCTGCGAACACGTCTATTGGGTTGCAAGATTGCTGCTTGTTGGCCAGCGTCAGAGTCCGACAAGTTATAATTGGCAACAACTCGATCTATAATAGATGGATCGAACTCGCCAAATTCGCGAATGTGCTGCAAAGAAACACGTCTTGTCCATCGCACAGCATGCTTGCATTGATTACAAGGACATAAGACCCTCGTTGAGAGATAGGTGTTTTGGTTGGACGGTCCCACATCCTCGTCACTACTCATAATGAGGATAAAAATCTTATAACCTGGACAACAAATTTAATATTCTATTGGCATTCTTCGTCTTATCTCTCTCTCTCTCTCTCTCTCTCTCTACCTCACATTCTCTAGTCATGTCCAATCCCCGCACACCTCGGTCTAGAGGTGCACGGAGATCAGAACCACCGGGTTATAATCTCGTCTTTATTGGTCAATACCTATATTTGTGGGTACAAGAAATCTACAGACCCACGTCTACATGATACTGCATGTAGTGGACAAAACCCCTTTGCCTCTTCTCTAGCTGTAGCACTTCACAGCATCTTAACATCTTTTCACAGTAGATCTTTGCACTGTTCGTCTAACTCTAAACCCTAAACCGTAAGTAATTCTTGCGTGGACTCGATTTAACGTAAATAAGCGTAAATCTAAATAAACGTAAATCTAACTAAAAATAAACCTAAATCTAATTTAACGTAAGTCTACATCTAACCTAATCTTTAAGGTCTTTTGGGATAGTTTCCTACGACGTTAAAACTCTCTTCTTCTTGTGTGTGTGTGGGTAAACCTAAATAAACCTAAGTCTAATCTAATATAACATAAATCTAAATCTAACGTAAATTATGTTATATTAAAAACAAATAACTAAACTAACAGGGATTATAAGAACCTTAAAACTGATTTAACACATAATTTTTCACATAACTCGGCAAGAGTTGGCATTCTCATCACTAAAGATGTGAGAGTTAACTTCCGGTGGTGACGCTGCCTCATCTCCATCCACATCTGACGACAGCAATTGGCCCTTTGGACCGTTCTTGCTCTTGTTACTAACTTTGAAGTTGCTGTTGAATGACTAGAGGTTGTCTAGATGGTCATTGTCGGGGATGTAGTGACTCTTGCCGCCCTGAAGATCCACCTTCTTCCCTATCTTCTGAAGACATTTCACCAGTACTTTTGGATCGACGGAGCCCACCATGAGTGAAGGCAGCAATACCCTATATTCTATTGAGGGCTTTCTTCACCCGCTTCATAAAGGCATCGCAGCCTATGGAGACCTAAATCTATGCTAATATAACGTAAATCTAAATCTAGCGTAAATAAATGTAAATCTAACTAAAAATAAACCTAAATCTAATCTAATTTAACTTAAATAAACCTAAATCTAATTTAACGTAAGTCTACATCTAACCTAATCTTTAACGTCTTTTAGGATAGTTTCCTACGACGTTATAACTCTCTTCTTCTTGTGTGTGTGCGCGTGTGTGGATGTGTGTGCCAATAAAAAGAGATAAATGGTATAACCTTTCTATCACCCATGCCAGGTATGATAGATTGGTTATGCCATTTCCCTCTTGAATAATAGGTCTTGAGTTCAACTCCTCGTCGGCTAGATCTTTATGTCTTTTAATTTTAATTAGTTTCCTACGACGTTAAATTAGTTTCTCTCTCTTTCTCTCTCAATGTGTGTGCGTTTTTTTGTTTATGCATGTTTTCTCTCTCTTTTCCTCTCTCAATGTGTGCGTTTTTTGTTTATGTATGTTCTCTCTCTCTTTTCCTCTCTCAATGTGTGCGTTTTTTGTTTATGCATGCTCTCTCTCTCTTTTCCTCTCTCAATGTGTGTGTGCATTCTTTGTTTATGTATGTGTGTGTGCGTTTTTGTTTATGTTTGTACTCTTTCTCTCTCTCTCTCTCAAAAACACTATGTGTGTGTGTGTGTGTGTGTGTGTGTGTGAGAGAGAGAGAGAGAGAGAGGGAGAGAGAAAGAGGGGAAGGGAACATGAGAGTGAGGAGAGGGAAGGAGCATACCTGGCTCTCCTTCCTCTCCTCGTGTGTGTGTGTGTGTGTGTGTGTGTGTGTGTGTGTGGAGAAGAAAGAGAGAGAGAGAGAGAGAGAGAGAGAGAGAGAGAGAGAGGGAGAGCGTTACTTGCTCCTTGCTTGAGGGCGCCGAAAAACTCAGATCTGAGATCTGAGTTTTTGGGCGCTCTCTGTTATTTTTTTTAGCCCAGCCGTCGTCGCTATGAGCGTCGCAAATTTACTTGTAAATTTGCGACGCTCATAGCAACGTGGGGAAATTTTTTTTTTTGAACGTCGCTGTGTGAGCGTCGCTAATATGAATAGCCTCTTGTAGTGTAAGCAGACCGAAACAACCCAACCACTTATCATAAGCGGCTAACCCTAAACCGATTACTGAAATGACTAAACTAATGTGACACTAAGCCGAGTTAGAGCGGCCAAATCAAAAGCCGTTAATGCTAAGCAGCTTGAAAAAGGCAAATTGCGAAGAGATTTGGTGACATAGCTTTGCCTCATCATTAGTTGCTTCCTTTACCTTCAAGTTGTTAGCTTGCAACATGTTATTTTATATGTGATAACACAAACTAATCAAAACTTGTAATCAAAACTAATCAACACTAAAACCAGCTTTATAACTTCAACATTTTTACATTGACATTCATAACATCTACAATAAGCCACAATTTAAGATTGCCTCATAATTTTAAAATAAAATTACATAAAAATTTTAAAATTTTATATATTTAAAATGTATTGGGTGTGCACATAGTGTGTTTAGTATATTTTTAGTGTGTATTTTTATTTACTTGCATGCACGTTTATGTGAATATGTGTTTATGTGTGTATGCAACAAAAAGAAAAGTTAGAGCACTCACATGCGGCCTATTTGAGCAAGAAAGACTTGGAAAAACGTCTTCAAACCTGCAAAAATGCACACACACGCACGCTATGTTACACACACATACACTAAATTGCACAAACCTACAAGAAAACTTGAAAAGAATCTCACCTTGATGATGGGGAGTAGTCCACGAGTGAGAATCTCACCTCCAGCAAGTCGTTACGCAGCAGATGTGCAACAAGTGAGGAGGAGGAGGGCAAGAGAAGAAGCGAAGAAAGGAGAAATATGCGTAGGAAAGACCCGCGGCTTTGTTTCTTGCAGGGTCCGCCGGTACATGTGTCGATATTGGCGTCGATATGAGCATCGGTATGCGTGTTGATATAGTCATCTATATAGGCACCAGGATGCCTGCTAGTATAGGTTCTGGAAATTTAAAAACTATTTTCTAAAAAAACTTGATCACCCTCCAAATTTACCTACACATATATCGATGCCCGCCATTGACACCGGTAATTTGGCATCGGAATTTAAGCGAGCTCTTCTAGTGTAAGGGTTTTTAGAATAGGCCTTGAACGCACTTAATGGAGGATTTACATATAGTGACCCAAGGTTGACTTGCTTGGACTATAGATTTTTGGGCTAGCAAGATAGACAAGCCCACCAAAGAAGATGTTTAACTTGCTTTTTTTGTTTTAAAAAATCATTCGTCTATTGAAAAAGGATAATGGTTGCCATATCTCAAGTGCTTCTATAAATATTGACCTCATTCATGGTCATTTCTCCAGGATCTTCTCTCATCCCCCCATTAGAGGGAGGCTATCATAGCTACTAGGGCTCATATAGCCCAAGTTAGAAAGAAAATTGTGGCAAAGAATTTTGCCCATCTATTGGATTTTCCTCTATCAGATGGTAAGATTAGAGAGACCATTAAGCACTTAAAGACTGCTAAATCTCCTAGGCATTGATCGTTTTACAATTTTTACTAAGAATTTTTTATTCCTTATATAATGCAAGTTCGGCAAGAAGCCTAGGCAAAGGAGTTCTTGCAGGATCTAAATAACTAGAGGCCTATCAAATGTATGGCTTCAATATACAAGAGCTTTGCTCTATCTCTAGCTAGGAGACTTTGCCCTGTTATGGACTCCATCATCCTCAAGAAGAAAAACGGTTTTATGAAGGGATTTTTTTATTATCTTGGATGCAATTTTACTTTGTGGGGGGGAATGGAGCATGCATAAAATAGTGGCCAATAATACATCTTTTTTAAGATAAATTTTGACTAATTTTGACAATACGCATATGTACAAAATAGAATGGGGTTTCATTTTCCACTCCTTACATGATTCTAGCTTTGGAACAAAACTTATCAGATATGTTCATGCCTTGTTTGAAAATGCTAAAGCTATAGTTGCAACAAATGGTAACCTATCCAATGATATTCCTTTGAGAAGACCAACAAGACAGGATTTCCTCTGGCACCTCTACTTTTTTCCATTGCTTACAATGCCCTTGGGTGGCTTGTGCAATACAGTATGGATAAAGGTGTGTGAAAAGGCATTTCCATCCTCGGTGCTACTAAAGAGCCTTTGCTTGCAACAATTTGAAAATGGTATTCCTTTGAGAAGACCAACAAGACAAGATTTCCTCTGGCACCTCTACTTTTTCCCATTGCTGATAATGCCCTTGGGTGGCTTGTGCAATACAGTATGGATAAAGGTGTATTAAAAGGCATTTACATCCTTGGTGCTACTAAAGACCTTTGCTTGCAATAGTTTGAAAATGTTACCATGTTAGCCATGATCGATGATGACGACTCAATTAATACATTATGGGACTGTCTCAAGGACTTTTGACAGGCTAGTGGCTCAAGCATCACTCATTAGAAAAAGGGTTATAGAGCTGCCTCTTGGCTATTCCCACGCAAGTTGTTGGAGCTAGTTGTCAAGTTATGCGAAATGGACAAATAACCAGACTGTTGGGCATGCCAATTGGCTTTCAAGTGATGAACAAGAGAAGATGGGAATGGATACAAGCCAAATTTATTAGTAAGGTCTCTAAATGGCAGGGGATGCAATCAACACTCTCCTCGAGGATTCTTGTACCTAACCAGTATCTTCTACTAGTTTTAATCTTTTACTTATCTTCTTGGTGTCCAATCTGGTATCTTTTTGTGGGAATGTACAAAGAAACTCAAGAAGGGGCCTAAAGGTGCTTACCATTTGTGTGTCCTATCCAAGGAACATGGTGTCCTGAGAGTGCTTGACATAGAGCACATTGCCAACAAAATATCAACCAGATGGATATTTGGAGAAACATAATAAGATGATTTCAATGGCTCTTACTCAAGAAAGACCTTTTTAATTTCTCATTTGTAGGATGCAAGGCTTGGAGGGGATTCAAATTCAGGGACAATTTACTCTCAAGAAGTTCCTTCAAACCTACAGGCACTTATCTTGTTTATAGATTTTATTCTTCATGGATGAGGATCAAGGAAACCGTAGGCCCGAGGCCTCCACTATTAGAAAATGCATGTGCATTCAAGCAACATTTAAATAACCCCTCTTCAAATACATATTTTCATGAGTGGAATGACCCTCGTCCTTTAAAAGCTATAGATTTTTTCCCAAAAGTGATTTTTAAAACCCCCTTTGTCAATGTAAACCTGGTACTTTCTTGAAACTAAAAAACCCTCTTGATGAATTCACATGCTGCAGTTGGACCCCTAAACCCCATAAATATTGTAAGCTTTGATGAAGACTTTATTTTTGCAGATTTCACTTAATATAGATTGCCAACATTACAGTCTCGCTCATAAGTTGTTCAAGAATGGTTTTCATTGTTGTTGAAATGACTTGAGGCAAACTGGGACATGGATCCTTCTAAATATTCTTGGAACTATGCATGGAATCTATGTTAGAGCAATACAACTTCTAATTCAAAGGATGGAGGTCTTCAAATAGGAGCTCCCTCATTAATTCCTTAAAAGAGCTCATCCTATAACAACCAACCTAGCTTCTACAATGTACTACGAGGCATTTGGCAAAGAGAATGATGTTCCTATACTTAGACAAGTGGAACTTTCTCTTTATTAGAAACTATAGAGGGAACTTTAACTTGAAGAAGTTCCAGTGGAGGTAGAGGTTTAAAAGCATATGGGCCTTCTCTCCCACCAACAAGAAGGTTGTCCTTCTTTGAAGAGTGCTTCATAAAGCTATTTAGACTGCTATTAAGGCTAGAAAGTTTGGAATTTGTAAGGTATTTTTTGCAAAGGTAACTTGCATGAAGAGGCTATTACCCACCTACTTTTTCAATGCCCTAAGAATAGAGAAATGATATAATTTTTTCAGACTATCTTCTTGCAGTTTCACCCTCAATCATTCACCTGGAGAGAGGTTTGATTTGGGGAATGTCATGGGCTAGATGTGGTCTTTTGGCACATAGCTAGAGCCCATCTGATATGGACCATATGGTGTCACAAAAATGGAAAGATTCTTGGATCAACTTAGATCAATATGGTAAACTTCTTCATATGTAGCTTTTCTACTTCCATCTATCAACAACTAGGAAGTATAGCCCATCATGAATTTGGTTTAAAGATTTGTAAGTTTACCATTTTGGAGCTACAAAAGTTTGTCAAGTGGCAAAAGTGGAGTGTTTTGTAGGCTAGGAAACAATGCCATATGAGAGAACACCTATTGTGTTCAAATAAACCCTAAGTAAGAAACACATGGGAGATCCCATTTATTCTTTCTTATTTCAACTCAAGAGTCCCTATCCTATCTTTGATCCTAATTTTTATGTGTTTATTACAGTATGCCAATTAAAGGCATCTTTTGCAACCTTTTAGATGGGACTACCTCTCACCCGCCTAGCCACGGCACTAAGGGGCATAGGTAGAAAGAGATGGGATCGGCGGCGCAGGTCGAGAGGGGGAATCTCGAGGGGGATTGAGGGTGGCAAAAAATGGGCACCCATGGAGGGCATGGAGACTCGAACCCTCGTCACAACCATGAGAGCCCAATGCACTAGCCGTTACGCCCGCGACGGGGAAGTTGACATATGGGCAAACCGGCAAATGATAAATAAACGTGGACAGTCCCCCCTGCTTGTCCAAGTTTTCCTTTTGGTGTCCTAGTTTACCCAGGCATCCTACGGCTGCGCGCGTCTTGATCTCTGCGTTCGAACTTCGCTGCCGTGGATCCCACCGCTTGGGCTTCAATAAATCTCCCGTGCCCTTTAGTGATGAGGCCCGCCTAGAGAGGATCTTGTCCTTTTTTCTTTTGGCTAATTAATTCAATCATTGTCCAAAAATTAAAATAAAATTCTTCTAGTTTTAAAGTCAAAATATGAAGCATTTGTTGATAGTTTGTCGATTTTCCTCAAGGTAAGCTCAAAATTTAGCAAGGATTTTGCTAATTAAAGATACACTAAACCCTCATTTTTTACGAACATCGATAGCAGTCTGCGAGGATTTGACGCCCATCTTCCCTTCTTAAGCCATTTTTTTCA
This sequence comes from Adiantum capillus-veneris, assembly GCF_014529385.1. Classification (NCBI taxonomy): domain Eukaryota; kingdom Viridiplantae; phylum Streptophyta; class Polypodiopsida; order Polypodiales; family Pteridaceae; genus Adiantum; species Adiantum capillus-veneris. Next base: position 106,928,312 of record NC_140935.1, read on the forward strand.
AGTGAAGGTCAAAATTTTCATGTGTCTTGGCCTTGTTCTTTAAGCAAAGGGGATGTACCTCCATTGAAAGGGGAGTGCATTATTTAATGTCCATCTAATTTAGACAACAAAGACATTTTGCACCAATTAAATGGGAAAATACTATATAAAATAGTATCTTCTAGCATCCGTGTATTGCCAAAACTCTAAGGAAGATGTACAAAGACTTGTCTTTGCAAATAGTAATCTATACTATATATTAACCAGATAGACATTCAGGGGACCACGTGGCGCAGTTTATCTCATCCGGTAGTGTGGCTCTGTAGCTAATCCGGTAACGTTGAGGACAGTGCACGCTATAGAGAGAGATACGGCCGAAGGCTGCCGGTCACACTAGTTCTTCCAATGTAGTTCAACAACATCTCGTCCAAGACTCCAAGTTATTAAAATTGACTAGAGGAGGTATGTGGCATAGGCTTCATTGAAGTCTCAAGAGAGCATGTGGTAGAGTCTAGACTATTGCCCCTAGTAGTTCAGTCCTAAAGGTAAAGCTAGGGCGGTTGTGAGTCATGATATTTAGACCAACAAATGAACGGTTATATGTTGGTGTGCAGCTGTAAACTGACGGTGCCAAGAAGGTTAAAGGGCTCTAAAAGGAATCCTATAAAGAGGCAGGGTAACTTCAATGGGTTGGAACTTGGGGGTAAAGGGCCAAAAGCTGTGTGTGAGTGAGAGTGTGAGAGAGAGAGAGAGAGAGAGAGAGAGATGTTGCTCCCCGTTTGCTAGACTTGCCGACTAGATCCTTGAACAGACTCTTAAGTTCTCGTGTGCACACTGCATGCTTACGTTATTTTACACTCTAATAATAAAGCACTGCTTGCACGGCGACTTTCGTTTTTTTAACGTGCAGTGTCTCAAGAGTCAAGAGAGAAGATTGCGTTGCGCGTTGCTCGCTCTTGCTCTCCCTGCACTGCATTGCCTGCAATGCGACTGCGTAGTAGACTGTAGCTGTCAATGCTAGCTGCTGCTAATAAATACGACACAAAGCACTAGTGGTGGATCACTCACTCACACTCACAAAGCTAGGGGACAAACAACACCCACAACTCCTCCGCTCACTTTCTAACTCCCTTTCTACACAGGCGCAGCAGGGGCTGTCGTTCCATCATCCATCCCTTCTCTCTCCCTGTCTCTCCGTCTTTTATTTTGTAGCACACCTCTCTCTCTCTCTCTCTCTCTCTCTCTCTCTCTCACATACACACACACACACACACATTGTCATGAACAGTGTCATCCCTAAACTCAATCGGGCCTATTAGCACAAAGAAAGACCCATCTGCTCTTCTCTCTCTCTCTCTCTCTCTCTCTCTCTCTCTCTCTCACACACACACACACACACACACACACACACACACACACACACACACACACACACAGATAGAGGTAGGAGAAAGAGCCAAGCCCTTGTCCCCGATTGGTTAGACACCAAATCCACCTTTATTGGCGCAGGCGAGGAGGTGAAGAGATAGATAGAAAGAGAGAGAGAGAGAGAGAGAGAGTCGAAGAGAGCAGTAGAGGGAGAGAAGAGAGATGAGGAGGGCCGTAGCAGGAGACGCAGGGGGCCTGCCCCTGGTGAACCACTTGCTGCAGCACACGCTGCGCAGCCTCTGTAGTCAGCAGCAGCAGCACTTCTGGGTCTACTCCATCTTCTGGCGCATCCTCCCCCGCAATTACCCTCCCCCCAAGTAATTAATTACCCTCATTCGATTCCATCATCATTTGCATTTGCACTATTCTCGTTTTCTCACACTCTCTTCTCGCTCTCTGAACTTAGCACCCCAATGCAGCTTCTGCTTTTTTTTCCCTGCTTTTAATGCTCTTCTATCTCTTCTCTTTGATAGTCAGTCATTCTACCTCTCGAGTCTCTAGCCCCCAATGTACCTTAATTTTCTTCATTTTGGTGCTTTTGACACTTTCAAAGGATCTCTTTACCTAATTAAGCTGCTCTTGGATGCAGATGGGATAGTGAAGAAGGGCCCTTTGACAGAAGTAAAGGAAATAAGAGGAATTGGTAATTATCCTTTTTTATTAAGTGTTTTTTAAAAAAAAGCAGAGAATACCGCATAGGCACTCCGATTTGCTGGTCTTTTCAGTAAAGCAGAAGATGTTTTCAGAAATAAATTATAGCCAAATGTTGCTTAAACACAGTAATCATCTAGTTTTTTTTTTTTTGTTTTTTTTTTAAAGTGGAGCAGGATTCTGGTATGGGAGGATGGGTATTGTGACTTTGTTGCATGTAGCAAAGAGTGCAAAGAAGAAAGGCAAAAGGATGATAGCTTTAGTGAGCCCTTACAACCTGAGCTCTTTTTCAAAATGTCTCATGATGTGTATAATTATGGAGAGGGGTAATTTTTTATTTTGGTGTTTTTTACAAAGAAATGTATTTGATTTAAATTTGCAATGAATGAAAAGCATTGTTATGTTAATTGGGAATGTGGCAGGCTGATGGGCAAAATTGCAGCAGAAAGGAGCCACAAGTGGATTTTCAGAGACCCATCACCAGAGCAAGAAAATGTGCCCATACTTTCCTCATGGCAAGCCTCTGCAGACTCTGTAAGAGCTCTCTCTCTCTCTCTCTCTCTCTCTCTCTCTCTCTCTCTCTCTTGCATGCAAGTTGGGCAATGGGCATCTCTCTCTCTCTCTCGCCCTCAATGGTACATTCTTCATGAAGAATTGGTTGTTTGAGTGATGAGAATCAAACATTTCGGCCTTGAGTTGTACATGCCACCTGGACAATTAGTTAGAGTGAGAATCAAACATGTCAAAAGGCACACACACACACACACACTCTCTCTCTCTCTATAAAGTTGGTCTCTTTGGATTGTTGCTATGATGTGAAAAGTTTCTCTGCTCATCTCTCTCTTTCTCTCTTTACGCATACTTTAAGGCTGAAAAAGTAGGCATAAAGATATGCGGACAATGCTCATTCATTTGAAAATTAGGCAATCTAGTAGGCATGTGTCACACCCTTCCCTTTAGACATTGGGAGGCTGACTTGTCAAGAAGTTAGTAAGCCTTGTGTCTGCCCCAATTCAGCCAATAAGTTCCATGAACTTGCTCCAAGAGGCTTCAACCTCTATAATCTTACCACTTTTAGCCTGCTCCTTTTCACTTGAAGCTAAATGTTTGTCACACCAAAATGGACCAACTTTCTATAAATAAGCTTGAAATCTTGTCGTGTTACTTTGAAATGAAAACAACTTGAAGGCTCATTTTGGCATTTTAAAACAAGGCGACGAATGGCACTGCCGGAGGGGGAGGGAGAGAGAGAGAGAGAGAGAGAGAGAGAGAGAGAGTACCCGCGGTGTCAGTTACACCTTGGATTGTAACAGAAAAGACCTCCCTGTCTCTTGTACTCTCTATCACATGACCACACAAACGTGGAAAGATTGGAGCTCCTCCTGATAGAAAAATTATTCAAGGCCACTTTTTCTAAGTAAAACATCAAAATGATGCATTAGCAATTGCCTCCGACAGCGCCAACAAAGGTTTTTTTTTTTTTTTCTAAAGGAGATGAGGCCCTTCAACGAAGGAACCATGTACGAACGAAAGAAAAGCTTTGACAACAAAAAGTTCTAAAGAAAGCTATGAGACCCTGAAATGAAGGGACCCCTTTGCAAACCAAAATAGTGCATTCAAGAATTTGTTCTCTTAAGATCGACAAAAGATTGGTGTGTGGATAACTCCATTGGCAGCCTTTGGAGACCTCTTGTTGGAACAAATCTTGCATCCCACGTTTGATAGAGTGAGGCTGATTTTTTTTGGACTACATAAGGAGTCCTTAGTGAATGGTATAATTTTGGGTGCAAATCTCGACCATTGAAAAAAGCTTGTCAATTAATGCCACATGACAAGCTAATGATAATTTTAAATTATTTTTTTTAGGTCCTTGTGAGAGGGTCTTGACCTTTGTGTGCCAATGTCTTTAGAGAGGGGCGTCGAGTTTAATGTCAAATATTATTTTTTATGCCTTTGGAATATATTGTAATGTAAATAGTTCATTGTTACACTTTTTTTCAAAAAAACATAATATTGTATTGTGACTTGCATGCTTGAAAAGAATAGTGTCACTTTCTATTTTTCTCAAAGAAGTTTTTTATTAGAAAATTCTTGTCAATAGCCTTATGTAGGCCATAGTGAATTTTAACCTTGTTGTTAACAGTTTTTCACCTCTGTAGTAGAGCTGCTAGTGGCCTAGCATCTCCTAGGGGCTACTCATACCAAGTGAGGGCTGTTTTGTGGCTACACACTACTTATGTGAGGTAGTTTTCTCATTTTTGGCATGCTTCTGCCGTTGTTTTGCCCACCTTATACTGCCGGAAGTGTCCTATCATTTGCTCCTTGGTGGCCCCAGGTCTAGCATTTATCCTAGATACCCAAGTCTTTTGTTTTCAATTTATCCCCTATGTTTTTGGGTCATGGGATTTTTGCAAAGGTTGAGCAATCTGGTTTACTCTTTGCCTAGGCAATGCCAGGCCAAGGGCAGGGCCAAGGGCCAGGACGGACATGCGGTCAAGGGACGCTATCTTTAGAGGCTAGGAGTCTATAAATAGCACGGTTGGGTGGAGAGTTGCATGGTCCAATCCCCCGCGGTCTCACATTGGTATCAGAGCTCAGGGAGGAGCGGGCTATGGAGGAGGGGGGAAATGCTTTGCAGGGCTTGGCATGTTCTCTCTCTCTCTATCTCTCTCTCCGTTCATGGACACTCAACCTAGGGTTCTCTCGATCTTGCTCTCGAAGCGAGTTTGCATGTCGCATGCAACACACAAGCAAGGCAAAACCGTGTGCTGTAGTCCCAAGTCAGGGAGGAAGGATAGGCCAAAGCTTGGAGGCCGTGGGTAGCCACTCTAAGCCGGGAAGGTTTAGAATTTCGAGCACCACCAAATCGGGTAAGGCCCGGTTCATTGGCAGCGCATAGGCTTTCTGAGGAGCTTTCATTTCTATTGCGACCCCAAAGGCGGCCCATAACGCTCTCAGGCTTCTTCTTCCCCATCTCGCAGGCAGCGGCCTCCTGTGCAGGTATTTCTTTCATTAATTTTTTTATTAAAAAATCTTTTTTAGTGCCCTAAGTTGGGCCACACACCCCACCTAGGGGTGTTGCCCCACGGGCCAGGGGAATCGGCAGTTTGTGGGACGAGCCCCACAGCCGGATGGACATTCATGGTCGCATCCATTGGCTCATGTTACGAATTTATGCACCTGTCATGAGCAACAATTTACAAGTTGAAGGTGTACAAAATCCCCATGTTTGTCACAAAACATCTCTTGGAATCTCTCGAACTCTATCCAGGGCGGGATTGAAACGGGACTCCAAGACATGCATGGACGCAGACACAGATGTGTGATAAGGGATGAAAAGTGTAAGCCATGATTCTACAGAAGCAAGGCTTCTCGTCGCTAAGACATGGATTGGAAATCTAATGCAAGGCATCACTAGGGGACGCCGATCGATTTTGCAAGGCATCCGACGACTCTCAGTCAATGGTTACAAGCAAGGTTGTTTGGCAACCATGGCAAGCCGGGTAGGGCCTATGAACTATCCGATTACGGTATTAGGCAAGGCCGGCTAGTAATTACAATTTCAAGCAACTGTCTACCATAACATACATTCAGGAGCAAGGCTCCCTATAACGACACTCTAATAAACCAACTTGTGTCTTACGTTGGCTGTTAATTTTTATCTCTCCTCGTTGTGCTCTCTCGAGGCGGATGAAAGAAGATTTATGGGAGCATGGCTCCATGCATTGGATGCATAACATGTCCAAGCCATTGCAGCTTGCTAGGGAGCAGGCAATCTGGCTATATAAAGCAGCGTGGAAAAAACATTGACATCCACAACTAGGAGTTGAATGCAATGTTGACCAGCAATATGGCTATATAAAGCAGCGTGGAAAAAACATTGACATCCACAACTAGGAGTTGAATGCAATGTTGACCACCATATGAATTTTCACAATGCCAACTTGTCAAGCAAAGGTTGCTTTGATCAAGTAGTATTGGACAATCGTTGACATTTGATAGTTCAGTTGGAGATGATATCTCTCTCACTATCGGGCAATTTTATGACTCTCAATCAGTAGTAAAATTTGGCAAGGCCGTTTCCCTATGAAATTTTGACAAGGACGATCTTTTCCTGCTCGAACATATGTGTGTCACCAAGAGCATCTGTTAGCTATGAGCACTTATGTTACATTCTTGTCTCATCCATTTGATGAACTTACGTGAAGCAAGGCTTCTATTTATGCATCTTGCATTGAAACTCCCCACGTTCGGCATATGCTATGAGCATACAAACTTGGGAAGCATTTGGCAATATGCTTGCATAACAGCTCCCACCCGTCTAGCAGATATGGCTATGAGCCATTTTTACGCAAGTTTTTGTTTCTTCCACGGAATCTCGGGCCAATTGGTTACAGCAATGACTAGGTTTTCTGTTCTTTTTATTCTTCCATGTTTACACCTTTGATTGGAAACTACTGGTTTTGTGCCAAGCAAAGTGCTTTGATGATTTTACATGAAGCAAGGCTTCTCCCTTGTGCCAAGGAATTGCCCAATGACTTGTCATCAAGGGCCGTGGCACACAAGTTTGAAAAAACTGGTAAAATAAGGAATATCACCTCATAGAATTCCTACCAGTTTAGATTGTGCAAGGCACTTATGGTTTGGGCTCTCACGTTTGAGGCCATCACTTTTGCCAAGGGCTTAAGATTATGTATGCACGACATGCTAGCTAAGTGGAATCAATTCTACCACCTCAGGAAACACGCTTCCGCTATAACACCAGACCTTTTGTCAAGGACAAAATACGTTCTGGATTGTTTTTGGGTTGCTGTCAAACACAACAACACTTAAAAGAACCTAAAACTTGGACTTAATTCAAAGGCAAAGTGCTCTCATTAAGTCACACTGGTGTAGTCACAACCACATACATGGTAGGTGGATCAGTCTGTGACTTGTTTGTGTTTTTTCTGTTACCTCCCTCGATAAGAGCGACGTAGCAGAAACCTGTTGCATGTTTATAGGATAAGTTGCACGTTAGGCATAAGATGCACAAGAGCATGGCAATCAACTATACAAGTCATAGTCGTTTAAGAAAAGTTCCTCAGCCCAGCATGCTCTTCTTCTCTCGTTCTCTCTTTCTCTCTCTTTAAGGGAATAATGAAAATCTTCTAAGAAGCTTTTCATACATCTTTTGCTCGTAACTTAGCTTGAGCCAAGGTGCTCTAACTCTCAGTTAGCATGTGGCTAAGATGCTACTTACATTAGTCTTCATCGGTCCGTCCACTGAACACTAATTTGCATACGGGCTATGAGTCACAAAGGCTAAGAGCCATTGTTAGGCCAAGGGTACGACCCGGCTATTGGCATTCTTTAGGTGATTGTTTTCACAATCAAACAGATCTACCCAAGGAAGTACACATCAACGTTAATGGGCAAGCAAGACTCTTGTCATTACGGATGTTTAGGGTGTCATTTTTGCACTACATGTTTTTAGTGCGACACTCAAGTTCAGTTTTTGATAATCTTCAACTCACATCCGCTGATCTCTACAAGGAAGTATAGATGCAGCAATCAGTTGTGACAGCATGGCTGTCCACCAGAGCTAGGCAGTCCACTTGTGTGGATTCCATGTTCTCTCTATAGCACCACGGAGTGTCTATGGACATATTGTTTTGGGGTACGACCGGGCGGGTGACTGCTACATCACCCCATAAGCTTTGAGGATCATAGTTGATCTGCATTAAGGATCACAGTTGATCTGCATTGAAGATCACAGTTTGATCTCTCTTAGTTAGACTTTCCAGGAAAGAATTCCGCAATCTACCACGCGATAGCGGACAAACTCAACTTTTCAAGTTGATTCCAATCATTATGTACACGGTTAACTATGTTGGTTGCCGTTACTTGTTAGTTGAGCAGTTTCTACAAAGGGTCTTACCAAGGGGTTTGACTACGTCGATTTTAACCACAAGGGTTGAATTGCAAAGGCAACACCCACGGTTCCCAGTGCAATGCTGTTTGTTTTTCAGGTAGGAGATGTGCTCCTCTCCGTTTGAATACTGGTATGTGAACATTACGTTCAAACCTCCAGGTACGCATCTATTAATTTGGTGTTATTCCATTTTTTGTATGCTTTGCTTGTTTTTTTTTTCCAAGACGTATAAGTATGCTTGAATGTTATAGAGCCATGCCAAGGGCATGTCGGCACAAAGTATTTTGGGCCAAGTGTCCAATCTACCTTTTTGCCTTATGCTGTTACGAATCTACTTGTAGGGTTCGATTTGGCACATGTTGTCACATGGGATACAACATGGTCTAGGAACTCAAGGAGTTTGGTTTAGCCAGTGTGGAGCATGATAATGAGGGTCCCTCTCACTCGCGTCGCAGAGTGTTTGTAGTTACCTCCACACACAAGTACAGCTCGTACTTGATGGATGTCACTTTTCCTGGCATCCTTACTTGAGACATATTCCACATGTGGAGAATATGAGTCTCTGGGACTGACACTGGCGTCCAATTCGAAATGATGTGTCGCGACGAAGTCCCTAGGTGCTGGTCGCATCCGTTCATTAGACCAATTGACGCACACAGTATCAGGAACAATTTCAGTGGCCAAAAATTGTCGGGTACTAAGTACAGACTTGTTGTGATTACAAGTGCTGTGACTTGTTGTGATTACAAGTGGCCAAAAATTGTCGGGTACTAAGTACAGACTTGTTGTGAGTACAGACTTGTTGTGAAACCACCTTAACGGAGGGTCGTTTCTACATATAGCAAAGTATGCTACGTTCATGAGAATGTCTCATGGTTGGTTCCTAGGTGTGACCGGGTTGTCACATTCTATTATGGTCCAACTTTTGCTGCAAAGTATGCTACGTTCATGAGAAGGACTCATGGTTGGTTCCTAGGTGTGACCGGGTTGTCACATTCTATTATGGTCCAACTTTGTTGCAAGATTTTCACGTAAGTATCGTGGAAAGTCTCGTCATGAAATTGCGGTTTGGATATGTTTGTGTTAAATGCATGCACACTAGGTGTTATGGGCCCTAGTGTTTAACACAAATTTATTTGGAGCGGCATGCAAATCCATGGACTTCATTCTTTTTGCACCCTTTTGCACTGCTAGTGCAATCTCTCTTGCAGATTTAGTATGAGTTTACACCCTGCCATACAAGGTGATGGCTGAGTATGGATGTTAGTGATTGGTTGCTGGAACCTCCAATCTACCTTCAACCTAGTTGGTTGTCTCCATTCCATATCGAGTATATGGCTGGATACTCAATGGTTGAGTCATAGTTTGTCGTCAGTCGTGGAAGACTGTCTGTAAGTGGTTGGGGAAAGTACCTCACTCTTACTGCTGTTATTCATCCCACGTTGGATGGGCAGCTTACAAGTATTCTATTTAGTACTAAAGGATATGCTAAGCGCATACGTTAGTAAACCGTGCTAAAGGATCTGCTAAGAGCATACGTTAGCACAATGCATTCTGAATAGGTGATTCTCTCCTTATTCTAGAATTTGCTTAGGTTCGGATCAACTTTGAACACCTGTTGTGGTGGGGTTGGATACCGATAGTTTCATAAGTGAAGGACTTAGTAGGTGTGCTGACAGAGTATGTTGGCATGTAACCTTTGTTAGGGGTGAGCATGTGGTTCTGTGTGTTCAAAATGTTCAGAAGTATGACATGAGGACACTCCCTATTCTATCTTTCAGTAGCTATGAGCTTTTCAAGATACTCACATGAGTTATCATGAGTTACCATTAAAATACGGGTGGTTGCAAAAGGACAACAATGTTGAAAATCAAGATGTTGCTCTTGGTTTCATTGAACCTCCTCACTGCACCAGGTATCGGTCATATGGACAATTGGCCCGTGTAGAGGATGCCAATAAGGAAAACATCAGTGTTCTTACGAAGATACTACCACTTATGTTTTCGAGGATGAAAACGCTTCTCCAAGGGGGGAGTAATGTCAGGCCAAGGGCCAGGACGGACATGCCGTCAAGGGGCGCTATCTTTAGAGGCTAGGAGTCTATAAATAGCACGGTTGGGCGGAGAGTTGCATGGTCCAATCCCCCGCGGTCTCACAGGCAAGGTGCCATCTGAGTTGTATGATTTTTGCACCAGCAGAGTTAGCCAGTGTTTTGGGTCTCTCACTCTCTCCAACGTTTTCTCTCTCTAGTGTTTAACCTAGATCACCCTCCCTCTCACTGCATCTCTTGAGTTTTTGCATATCCTCTGCTCTCCTGTCCTAGGAGACTCTTCAATTGTGCCATTATTGCAATCCTAGGAGATCACCATGGCAGGATTGCTCCTAGAGGTTCCACATTCGGAGGTTTCTATTGGTCACCATCGAATACGACAGGTTGTGCACGTGTTACGACTGCTCTAAACCCTATCTGTCCATCTTCCAATGCCACTTCTGACATGGTATTAGAGCTCCAAGGCTAGATCCAACCTTTGAGTGTTTTTGTGGCGAGTTTTGGTGCTTTGTTGGAGAGGAGTTAACTTGTCATTTTTCATATTCATATCTAGTATCAAATTTGGGGTGTGAGTTTTTGAGGATCTTGTGTGAGCTTTGCAAGTACATACTATAGAGAGCTTGTTAATTGGATGTAGTATAGACCCGGATTTGGAGGTGGAGAAGTGGTCCAAAGGAGAGATGGTTGGTTGGCCATCCATTTGTGTCTCTTATTTGGTGTGGAGTTGGAGTTGAGGGGCTGATTGGAGTGGTCTCTTCCGATGTATCGAAGCCTAGCCTCTTCACACGACATTACACTTCTTGTCAACATGTTCGAAGGTGACTCAAATGCAGGTGGTGCTACATCATCGTTAGGTAGGAAGATACCAACCCTTCTAACTTTTTCGGCTAATCTCAGCTAGATAGTACCAATTATAATACATGGAGATGATGTCAGATGACGATGATGATGGGAGTATTAAACTCGTATGATCTCAGGATCTGTTTGTGACCGAGAAGGTGGAGAAGCCATCCTCAACGAGAAGGGTGTACTTTGCAATTGTGTCAATGTTCACATGCAGTCCTTTATTATCTTGAATTGTAACCCACAAATATTGCAGAATGTGAAGGCTTTGAGGAGTGCCATGTACGTTTGGGATCATTTGGAGTCTACCCATAAGCTTGTTATCCATATGGAGCGTGTTGCTTTGCAAGTGCAGTCGACATCCCAATTAAAGTTGTTGTACTTGGTTTTCTATTCTAAATACTATTATGTGGGAGGAGTTAGTGCTGATGATTTTGGACCAGGTGGAGCAATTCAAATCCTTAGTTAGATCTAGATTTTTTAATTCAACCAAGGTTTGGCTAGACATTACATACAAAAAGGGAATATTGGATAGACTGAGCATGTTCTTCAAAGACCAATGCAAAGCAAGAAGTTTCGAAAGCCCAACGATGTTGCAACAATTGTGGAGAGAGTACTGGAGGAAATATCCTTTACAGAGAGTGGAGTCTTCATAAGCGACTGTAGAAAATTACCCTTTTTACTCAAATGGACATCCCTCAAGATCAGATACCCAAGGAGTAGGAGGAAAATTTTACTTCCCTCAATTGTCAAGGTTGGATCATTGATAGCGTTATTGTTAGGCACATGACTTCTTCTCATGATTTGATGTACGATCTGAGGCCATATGAAGGTGCATTTATATTCAGAGACAGATTAGTGGCTCCAGTACACAATGGGGGGGCTATGAAGTTTATTCCATATGGCAAAGGTGGAATATATATCTCATATACTCTATCTATGCCTAGTCTTGGCTACCTCATCTTCTCAATGTATGATCTTTGCAAACTTGGAATGGTACCTGGTTGTATTTAACGATCTGGTGATGTCGATTTGAGACAAGTCTCCAGCTTAGAATTTACAAGGGTTAGAGTGGTGAGTGGGTTGTATCAACTAGATCCTCCTCCTTCAGATGCGGACTCGCACACCCAGAAAGATTAATCTCAGGCAACCAGATGTTACATAATGTGCCACATGAGAGTGGTTACATTTTTGGGGAGCAACAGTGTGCTCGAGTTGATACAGCATTGATGGTGGAGATACCCGAGTGGATATTGGTTATTCTCCAGGATACAAGGGAATTGGATTTACTACCAAATGGGCGAGCTAGTGTCAACACTTGTTCGCAGATTCAAGTTATAGATACATAGTAGAGTTTCTAATGGAGAGAAAATGGGGTGTGCCTTGCCTTGTTGTCTTCTTGGGCCCGGATCGATGAGCTTCTTCATCAAATGTCACTTAGCAGCTAGCTTCACAGTTCAGTCTCACGAGGAGTTGAGAGGGGGTGTTAAGAGTTTGTCACCTAAGCTGCTAGTGTGTCCCAAGGGCTAATCATAGGGAGTGATTCTTGTTTTGTGGATGTACTTGGGCTATGTGAGGTAGTTTTCTCATTTTTAATCTATTTCCACCATTGTTTTGCCCACCTTGTAATGTTGGCGGTGTCTTATAGTTTGCCTCTTGGTGGCTCCAGGTCTAGGGTATACTTCCCAAATACCATGTGACACTCCTTTCCACCTATGAGCAAGGTTTTTATTTTTTCTCAATTTATCATATTTTTATGGGTCATGAGGTTTTTGGGGAGGTTGGGCAATCTTGTTTAATCTACTAACATAATATGGCGGAAGGGAGAGCCCTTTACACGTGTCGCAATCTGCGACGTGAAGGCTAAAGTCCAAAACTAAAAAAAGCCCCTTTGAACGTGATAAAGAGGGAGAGAGAGGGGGAGAGAGAGGCCACTGAAGGCGGCCGGCCGTACTAGTCTCTACATAGGGAGGAGGTGGGGTGCCCACCCACTTGTATCATTCTTGTCTATCAACATAGTTAGTGAGTGTGTTGGATCTCTCTCTCGCCAATGTTTTCTCTCTCTACTAGCATTTTCTCTCTCTCCCTCCCTCCCTCCCTCCCTCAACATTCCTTGCGATTTTGCAGATCCCTCTTCTTCTGTGCTCTCTCCTTGGGCTTGGGCAACTCTCCAATTGCGACATTATTGAAGATCTAGGAGATCACCGCAACGGGGTTGCTCTTGGAGGTTGTTGATGTCCCCCATCTCATATGAGAAGTTGTGCACCTATTATCGTTGTTCTCAGCCATATCGATCTGTCCATCTTTGCTGCCACTTCCGACAGTTTTTGTGACTATGCACAACTTATGTGAGACAGTTTCTCACCTAGGTGTAGCACAAAGACCTTAGGCCATGATGCGATCATATGTTTAAACAAGATGTTCTCATGGCACATTGGGATCTCCTAGGGGCGGGTTTTAAGGAGTGAGGGTTGTTTTTGTGGCTATGCACGAAACAATTTCTCTTCATCCGGTCACCTGTGCCATGTTTCGCGCTGCCTCGATTTTCTTGTACCAGTGCTTGCCAGATTTTTTTTGGTGTAGACCTGATTTGGTCATGGTGGTATTCGTGATTTTCCATGTTTTATCAGGATAGCTAGTCAACCAGTCTACCCCCTATATAGTCGACCCAATCTGGTATTCGTGATTTTCCATGTTTTATCAGGATAGCTAGTCAACCAGCCTACCCCCTATATATTTCTAGACGTCTCTCCCTCAACATTTTCTCGCCCCGTCTCTTTGCATTTTGTGTAGGTGCATCTTGAGATCTTCTCCCGTGTTGCGTACTATCACAGCTCAGTGCCGGCTCTTAGATTCTCTTCCGCAGCCACTTTTAATATGGTATCAGAGCTCCGGTGTTTTGATTTGACTTGGATCAGATCCTGGCCTTTTTGATGGTGATTGGGGAGGCCTGCTTCCGACGAGATAGACGAGCTTCTCCTTCAACTATCACCTAGCAGCTCCACAAACTAGTGACAAGAGCATCTGCCTTCGGTTTGGGGGTGCATAGTCTTCGTCGTTCTTCTTGTATACTTTTTTTGGCGTATGAGGGGAGCGGCCGGGCGTGCCCTACCCGACTCCGAAAACAAAACAAAAAAGCTCCACAAACTCTAAGTTTCATCTAGAAGCTAAGAGGGTGTGCTAGGGGTGGATTTTAGGGAGTAACTGCCTTTTTGTGGTTGAACTAGCCTATGTGAGGCACTCTCTCTCCATTAGTTTACTGCAAAAAATGGCCATATTCAGTCATGGAGACAATTTGGGGATGGTTCCTTACACTTGGACACAATCTCCCATGCTTTTTCACGCCGATCAACCCTTGGTCAACGTTGGTCAAAGATGTTGTAAAATAATCAAATTTTCTCCTTCACTTCTCTCATTCTCAGCTATGGTATACACATCATCAATATTTACTTTTCTGTAGAAATCGCTTGGTTCTTCTATGGTTTGATGTTGTTATCTTCATATGTAGGGTCAGCTGTCACAAAGGGATGACGTGGCAATACTACCTGGACACACACACAGCACATGACGAAAATGCTGACATGGTAGACTGTACGGACACTCCCATAATTCATACTGACAACTGTATGGATTTTCGCTTTTTGCACTGATGCTTTTTTCTAGCAGCTTTTTGAATTAGTTGCTTTAAGAACCAATTGCTTTTGAGTTTAAGCTTTTGGGGCTTTGCTTTTGGCAACCCTTGTAAGAATATAAGGACTCTATGGGCCTCACTTCTGAGAGCATTTGGACGCAGAGTCAGAGAGCAAAGGACCCCTACCCGAGTTGTACTTTGCTCAAGATCTAAAATAAAAAGGAAATACCGAAAGAGGTGCAAGGTTTTGGGGCCAATACCTCTAGGCACGGAATTACACCGGGCCGTGTCGTCTCGAATTGAATTGAAAATTAAAATTGTGAAGTATTTTCAATGAATCTCTCTCTCGTGTCACGACACATTCTAGATTGGGGTGCCCAAGTTTGTTACAGTGGTATCAGAGCATCACGCGTGCTCTTTTCTCAAAGCATACCGGTCCTATCAAAGAGCGGACAGGGCACTTGGCCACTTTGAAATTTGATATTAAAGAATCTTTGGGTCTTGACCTCGGGCTTATTAGTGACTTTCACCCTTACTTCATTGTGCATCGAACGCGCTTCCGTCTTCATCACTCTATCTTACAAGGCATAAGCCATAAAGAATCCCACATTACACATGGGTTCAAACGACGAATCCCGCAAGAATTAGACGAACCCCCCTCATACGTCTAAAACGGGAGGCAGTATTGAAGTCTGAAAATTCGAATGGATTTAGTTGATCATGAATATGGGCCACCTCGGCCTATGCAGCGTCAGCTAATGGAGATGCAACGTCAACAGTAAGTTGATGAATGTGCAAAGCAGATGCTCAAATTTGCAAAGGATCCTCATTATGCCAAATTTTTTATGTCGTGTTGATGACTTGGTTGGGCTGTTTTGGACACCATACTTGGTGTTTTTGTTGTTCCTTATCATGTCTATGGAATTTGATGTTTCCTTTGGGTTTTTGCCATTGAAATCCAGACCAAGGTTGATTTTTTTGTGTCTGGCATAAATCTTTGGCTATCCATACTTGCTTTGTTGATTTGGTTGGTCGATGATTTGGTTGGTGGGTTTATTTGGCCTTGTAGAGGGATTCAACTTGCTACTCTTTGAAATCGAAATAAACACCTATGTTTTTTGAGCTTGAACCAACTTCTTTGGTACCCATATTTTTGTGATGGATGCATAAGTGTTCCATATGGGTATGTGAGATGATACTGAAGTTTTTGCCGGCTTTTGGGTTTTGAGTGATTCTTTTCATCTTTCCTAACCCAAACTTGTCTTGTTTTGAGTTGTTGCTTTGAAGCCATCTCTCTCTTTTGTTTACTGTTTGTTTTGTTGGATTTTTTATTGGTGATGGTGTGGATGGGGCTGATGCCATCTTGAGTTGGTGTGTTGGCTTTTGTGAAGATTTTTTGGGAATCCATTGCATGATTCTTGTAGGCAAGGGTTTTTTACCCTTGTCAGTAGTCGTTTCGATGGCTGGCCTTCGTTCTGTGACTTGGTCAATGGAACCGTTTGCCTCAATGTTTAATTTTAAATTTGTACCAGATTCGACTTCCAATCTATTTGAACATTGTACATCCTTTTCCATGGCTGTTCTAGCAATAGTTTGTGTTGGTTTTGATGGTCTTCTACCACATAAAATTTGTGTGGGTAGACATATTGATTGATTTCAACATATAAGGTCACCAACCCTAATGCTTTGATTTGGTGGTCAGTATAGCTTTGCATCTCGTATGATGTCATTTAAAGCTCTACATCTTGACTAATCTATTGATACAAGCTGAGGAAAATGATATTTCCTTGGGCTCTTGTGTCAAGTAGAGCGGTAGTTTCAACTTGATTGTTGCCAATCTTGACCTTAATCACTGGTTCCACTCTATCTTCTTCAAATTTGTTTATGGAAATAACATTGATCTGCAATGGTCTCCCATGTTGTTGTTGTCGTCGTCGTCGTCGTCGTAGAAGCCTTTGCTTATCTATTTGTTCCTTAGCTTCTGTTTGCGCTTCTTCAAAACTCTGTTGCTTTTCTTTTGTTCATTGTTTTTCATTATGGATTTGATGTACCATTTCCTAGGTTAGTGGTGGATGATACTTCGTGACTCTGCATCCACTAATCCAGTTAGCCATTTCTTCTCCATCTAATGTCCTAAGCTTGATAGCACCACGCATACTCATTGGCAGAAAGCCATCGATTCCCCAATCAAGTTAACCCTCAAGCAACCTCCTGTTCCACGGATGTTTACCGAAGATGAACTCGAGGACGTTGTTGAAAAACGAGTCAACCAACTATTGGGGTCAAGAGAAAAGCAACTGAAGAGAAACGTAACAAGGGAATTGATTTCCCCAATTACTTGGGCCAAAAATCCTCTTTTGAAAACGCCAGAAAACAGAAGAAGTGTATACGCTTTGAAGGATTGCCCAATTCGCCCTCATCTTCTTCTGACAGCTCGGACAACTCATCTTCTTGTGACTCTAGTGATGAGGACAGAAAGGGCGGAAATGACGGAAAGATCATATGTTTTTGCCAAAAGGAAGCGCCCAATCAGTATGATTTCCTCGACGACAAGGACAAAAAGGCCAAAGAAGTTTAAAACCTTTCAGGGTTTCGAGATGCTCCTAAGGCTTTAGCCTTTATCCAACACTTTGATATAGCATTTTTTGAAGATCGATATACCGACCACTTCAAGATCAGACCGGTAGCATCCGTTTTAAAAGGCAATGCACAGACATGGTGGTCCACTCTTTTGTTACAAAAAGAAGCACCGACAGAATGGTTGAAATTCAAGAAACTCTTTATTTCTTCATGGTTCACTCCAAAGTATGGACGAGATGTGAGAATCGAATGGAATCACCTTTGGATGATAACAGGTGACACTTTGGATGATTATTGTGAAAGATTTTGGGAGACTTTCCTGTGACCTATCAGTTTTAAGGAGCAAATTGGAGGTTTTGTTGTGGACTTCCCAAAGAAAATTGAGACTACTGTCTTGAGAAGAAGTCAGAGTCCATTTAACAATTGATGGGACATACTAAGCGGGGATTCGCTATGCATTCAGGTAACTTGACTCACTCACGAGATGAACCTTCGACAAGTCTGAACAGAAACAAACGATAGACAGATACACGAACTCGACTGACAAAAAAACAGAAAGATACACAATCTCGACTGGCAGAAGACCATATAGATGAATATTTCAAAGCAGGAAAGTGTTTTGAATGTGAAGAACAAGGACGTATCGCTCATTCCAGAACAGATTCTAAATAGAACATTATAGATGATTTAGCATTATTTTGCTATATGAATTTATAAAATAAGACTTTTCGGAAGAGGAATTTGAATTTTTGAATAAAACCAATGTTGTATGGAAGAACCTATTATTTGTGAACATATAACACGATTATGAATGAGATGATGATGATGGCTTTGAAGTGGTGATAGCTCCCGGATGAACATGAATTGAAAAAGAGCGAGAAGATACTCGTTCAAGAATAGATACTAGCTTTCCAAGAAAGGAAAGAGAAAGGTAAAGTGAACGGTGGTTCTTAGTTGAGAACCATCCGACATTAAATATGAATTGAATGGAGGAGGAGGACCTAGCAGATACTCCTCAAATTTTGAACTTTACCTCGACGCTTTTGGTCTAGTTGTGGCTATTCCAAGAGTTTTCACAGATCAGCAGGTTGAATTCGGTGCAGGCGGGACTGCACAAGAGGGGAGTTACTCCACTCCTTTGTCACAGATTATCTGGATGGAATAAAGTCATTGATTTCCCTTTGGGTTTCAGGGATACTGCTGTGCTGACTGTATTCTGTTGAATGACTTTATGAGAGAAGTACTTCGGCATGGGATCCTCGTAAAAGATTACTCGCACACGATAATGCTTGAATGGAATGGTTGACCAAACGACTGCAGCATTTCGGTCTCAAAATCCATGGAAGTGATCGCGATATGGGATTTTAGTTAATTGACATCAGTGAGGTCCGGTGCGGATCTAGATGCGACTGCTAAATACGTCGCCAAGAATCACGGTTCTCGATACTATGTGATATAATCTGACTGTGATGTGATGTGACTGTCGTCTTTGTACAAGTGCTGGATTTGGGTCGTTTAGTGCATCAATACTTAGAGTCAGTGTCTATTGAATTGGCTTATGGCTTTTGTCTATTTTTGCAAGCATATCGAGGGCGACTACAATTCTTTCAAGAGGGAGGTATGTCACAAAAGGATGACGTGGCAATACTACCCGGACACACACACAACAAATGACAGAAATGCTGACGTGGCAGCTACAGACGGAAACGTCGCGGGCCCTGCAAAATAGCAAAAACAATATACTACAAGCCGTGAAACGAACAAATCTGCATACCTCGAATCACATAACGCATAATCCAAGTTGTACACGAGCAGAGAGAGAAAGAGAGCGTGATAGAACGAGAGAGCACGTGCAAGCGCACCTCCTAGAGCGGAGTGCTACGCCGGCACGGCGAGAGAGAAGAGGGGAGAGGAGAGAAGAAGTACACAGACATTGGATGCAATCTCCCCCCGTGTAAGAGTGACCATTTCCCTCTTGCACGTATTTCATTTATAGATTTCTCGAATGGTCAAATTGAGTACAAACTGGCCGGCCGGTCATAAGTGGCCGAAGCTCATAAAGAGCACTTGAATAATACATGAAATATATTTCCGTACGCATAGGCCTATCTCAGTCAAGCCTTTTCCACTTGTCACAGCTGCAGTAAATAATAAAATATCAATTCCATAACATACCTCTCCGTTGGAAAGCAACTGTCCTCAGTTGCAAAGATAAAAATCTGCAAACAGTACTTGTCAAAAACAATGATTAGAAATCTGTATCAAGTAAAAAAAATCCATAAAACTAGACACAATTGCTTATGCCTGCCGTCATCCACATACTACCTATTCTAGTGTCCCATACCACTAGAATAAGCAGTATATGTCATACCCTGATGAATCAGGATATCATTGGTCATGCTCATCATCAATCTCATAATGTCAAGTCTCATCACATAAACACTGCTAAATAATCACCAGATACCAAATCCCAATCCAATTCCACAATATAAGTTCAAATCCAAATCACTTTCATTATTTACCCGGGTAACAAAATCACACCAGTTACAGTGGTGGCCAGCCACTGTAGCATGAATTTGTGATTGGTGTTGCCTCATCCGGCAAGTCTACACCAATAAAGTGTGCTGCCTAAATCGGCGAATCTACACTAATGCTGCCTAAATCGGTGAATCTGCATTTGGTATTGTTTAAAAAATCATGAATCTATAATTTTCAATGTGCTGCCTAAATCGGCGAATCTGCACCAAGATGAGTAATTACACACTGCCTAAATCGGCGAATCTGTGTGTCCGTGACCAATGGACTAGATAAGACATAAAAGGGAAAAGTTTTTACTATGTGTGTGACACCATTTTGGAGTATAGCAAGGTGCTTACAAAGTGTTGGTCACTATCCAGAGCACCGTAGCTCGCATGAGTAGCTGCATAGCTTATTCACAAATTATCTGAATAAAGAATTCTTTCAATACAATCAGAAGCCATGTCCTTAGTAGTGTTGTTTGAGTATTCAGCGTAGAACACAATGGAGAGAAATGAGATAAGAAAAGAGGAATGACGTATTTGATGTACATACCAGGAGGGTAAACTGTATTTGAATATATAGACCATTGTTGGTATATGGATGAGGTACAAGTGCTGTGTGCTTTCTGTAAACCATTTGACCTTGGCTGATGTACTACATCTGAATATATGTACTAGTTTGTGGGTGGGGAGAGAGATACAAGTAGGATAGAACTGTAATTAGCAGAAGTCATTTACAATGATGAGTCTCGGATTAATTCGAAAGTGAGATGGAATCAATATATTGTAGATTGTTTTTGTTTGAATAAATGGAGTAGTCCCCTTGATATCGCAAATTGTTGTCTCTAAAGTGCTTTTGTTGTAAAATTTATTATTTATAATTGTTAAAGGGCATTGACTAATCTTTAATTATGATATCACGAGCATACTAGCGTCTAGTCATGATATCATGAGCATACATCATGTAAAGGCCATACTATAAAGAGTAGATTGGTCCAACAAAGAAAGAAAACAATGCAAAATTAATTTGACCTTAGAGATATTGCCAGTCAGACGTCAAACTATGTATAGAATATGCATCAAGAAAATGCCTGGCAAGACCAAAAACTTAAGCTTCTCTTTTAAACTTGTACTAGATATTGTAGTATGAGAGTTTGCAGCTTATACAAAGTACCTATAAGATCAAATTAATACAATCCTTATGGATCTAATCTAGTGCCTAGGTATTAAAATGAAGTGTAGTGAAAGACTGAAGTAGTCAGTTTAAATACATCATGATCACTGCCAGTGCATGTGGATGCCTAAAAGCGAGTGTTGTTTGAGAAAGTATTGCATTGGTCATCGAAGAAATATGTTGATGTTCGATGCTTCCATGACATCGACCATTGACCAAAAGGAAAGGGGAAGTGGGGGGGGGGGGGAAAGAGAGAGAGAGAGAGAGAGAGAGAGAGAGAGAGAGAGAGAGAGAGAGAGAGAGAGAGAGAGAGAGAGAGAGAGAGAGAGAGATGAAATGAAATGTTAGATTAGACTTTGTCCAATGGTCTAGGGGACGAAATTGACTAAAACTAAAAGTCTGAAAGGCGTGATTACAATCATCATCACGATCATGGTATGTTGAAGGATACGCGGCAAATGGCATCATGCGAGAAAGTGTTTCACTAGGCGCGGAAAAGTTGCGTGAACGTTTGCCTCTGTAGGGAGTCATAGGGGGAAAGGGAGAGAGAGATAAATGAAATGAAATGCTATATTAACAATGCACATATGATGCCAAATTGATACAATTCGTGTGAATCTGATCCAACGCATGGGTACAAATTAAAATGAAGCAAAGTTAAAAAATACAAAATTCATCATCAGCATTGTTAATGTTCTGACGGCGTCTGAGAAAATATTGCAACAGTCGTTGTAGAGCATCGCCCATGTCCGCTATTGTAAGCAATCGACGTCTTGGGGGAGAGAGAGAGAGAGAGAGAGAGAGAGAGAGAGAGAGAGAGAGAGAGAGAGAGAGAGAGAGAGAGAGAGAGAGAGAGAGAGAGAGAGAGAGAGAGAGAGAGAGAGAGAGAGAGAGAGAGAGAGAGAGAGAGAGAGAGAGAGAGAGAAAGGGTCTGCTTGCATGACACGGAAAGGTGGGCTAGTGCAGTAGAAGGTGGAGACTGCAACTTCTACTAGCGTCATCATTTGCAAGTGCCTGCCTACCTCAAAAATGCATCACCCTACGTGGCACTAGGTATAAGGCTGGGAGGTGATCACGGCATGCAAGCATGCAGGTAGCTGTGAGGAGTGACGAGATTGAGAAAGAAAAACTTTGATAGCTGCTCTTAGCTTTAGTGATGGCGCATGTGAGCCAGCTCGAGGAGGCCGCCAGACGGCTTGGCCAAAATAGCTGGGTTGGTGATGATTCAAGGAAAGTGAACTGCGGCCACCGGTGCACTTTTGAACAGTTTTTTTTTTGTTTACTGTGCTGGCTATTGGTGTTCCCAAAAAAAAAAAACTACCGTGGGATGGCCAGTGTTCTCCTAACGTTGCTATTGCTGCCGTTGCGGCTGCCACTGCTGCTGCTATCCTCAACTTTAACACATTCCGTTCTCTTTTTATGAACCAGCTCCACTATGCCCCCTCTTGTCGTCTTACCACCTGTGTAACTACTCGCATCTTCACTAGTCCGATAATCGCTTGTGCGACACAACTGTTGTCCTTCGACATCGGCATCACCCCCAATACTCATTTTCATTTGAGGCTTTGTGTTAATTAGGATCCCCCCATAATTTATTGAGCATCTTCATTTAATTTCCATAATTAATTCCATATACAGTAAGAGCATGGAAAGATTTTCCTCCATGCACAGATGCTTGCTGGAAGTATGATTATAACTCTCAATTTATATATTAAGATGGATAAAACTTGATGACCCTATTCCATAACATCCCATTGGGGTTAACAGATCTCATAAACTTGCTATGTAATTAAACTTCAAATCTTTACTTAGCTTTGCATGCATAGTATCCTACGGGTTGCGTGTCTACTCGTCATGTCGCATGTCTCCTTGTCGTCATGCCCAACAAGGCTTCTCTTCTTCATGTTAGTCACGACGTTCGTGATTAACACTATCATAATCATAATTGAGAGTGTTTTAATATGGTTACTTGCGAATTAATCACAATTAGTCAAGCTAATTGTAAATGATAATGATGCATAGAATACACTTATCTTTGTGTATGTAAACTTCTCGGTGTGAGGTTGATTGGAGCGTATCCAAGGCTCTGAGACCACTGCTACAGACGAAAACGTCGCGGGCCCTGCAAAATAGCAAAAACAATATACTACAAGCCGTGAAACGAACAAATCTGCATACCTCGAATCACATAACGCATAATCCAAGCTGTACACGAGCAGAGAGAGAAAGAGAGCGTGATAGAACGAGAGAGCACGTGCAAGCGCACCTCCTAGAGCGGAGTGCTACGCCAGCACGGCGAGAGAGAAGAGGGGAGAGGAGAGAAGAAGTACACAGACATTGGGTGCAATCTCCCCCCGTGCAAGAGTGACCATTTCCCTCTTGCACGGATTTCATTTATAGATTTCTTGAATGGTCAAATTGAGTACAAACTGGCCGGCCGGTCATAAGTGGCCGAAGCTCATAAAGAGCACTTGAATAATACATGAAATATATTTTCGTACGCATAGGCCTATCTCAGTCAAGCCTTTTCCACCTGTCACAGCTGCAGTAAATAATAAAATATCAATTCCATAACAGTGGCAGACTGTACAGACAGTCCCGTAATTCGCGCTGAGTCTTTTGTGAAAGGAGACTGTGTTGCTGATGTTGATGTAGAATGGGCTTTTAGTACAGAGTGCACTTACAATCCCGTTGTCCATGATGCATGCATGTTAGTTGTTGAAGATTCATATGTGTGGTATTTTGACAGTGGTGCTACAAAGCACATTCCCTCACATCGTGAATTGTTCACCTCTCTAGAATCTGTCCCTCATGGGAATTCAGTCACTTGTGCCAACAATGCCTCTTATCTGGTTTAGGAAGTTGGAAAGATTGTGCTTATCGCTGCAAATGGCAGTTCCTTCACACTTGTTGATGCACTTTATGCACTTTTGTCTGTATCTGCACTTGCTAGACTTGGACTTGTCGTCAAATTTGTGGATGACAGATGTACAGTTCATGATCTTAGTTTGGGTGATGAAATTGTTGCATCTGGCCTTTTGTTTTTCTTGGCAGCTTTTGGAATTAGGAACCAATTGCTATTGAGTTTAAGCTTTTGGGGCTCTGCTTTTGGCAACCCTTGTAAGAATATAAGGACCCTAGGGGCCTCACTTCTCAGAGCATCTGGACGCACAGTCTGAAAGTAGAGGACCCCTATGGAAGTTGTACTTTGCTCAAGATCTAATATAATAAAAAAATATCGAAAGAAACGCCAGGTTTTGGCACCAATACCTCTGGGCAATAACTACGCCGGGCCATGTCATTTGGAATTGAAACGCAAATTAAAGAATCTCTCTCTCTCTCTCTCGTATCGCGACAGATTCTAGACTTGGGGTACCCAAGTTTATTACATCAGCATGGGTTGGCCAGTAACCATCGTGGACATCCATGTTTGCATATCCAGAGCATCCATCCGGCTTGCACACCAATCGAGTTGAGGCAGCAAAGGTTATTGTTTGCCAATAACCAACAAGGGCATCGTTGATCCAAGAGGCAGTCCATTGTTTGCGAGTAGATGCATCATCACCATCCTTGTATTTTGGACATTTCCACATCACTCGGGGGATCCTCTCTCTCAAAAGTCGCCATGGAGAACATCATCTAGAAGGAACTTCATCCCAAACCATCTTATGGCGTGCATGGAGTTCGGTACCAGTACTCCCCCTTAAGCAGGAGGGGATGTCACATGCACATGGCTCTATGCGCCAAATGGACTTGCTTCATCAACTTCTAGAGCCAAAACTAGAAGTGTTTTCTACAAGCGTTTTGACAGATGTAATGACTCTACGGTGGGCATCTAGCATGACGTGCATATAGTCCATCATTGCCGTCCTCGAGATCTGTGTTTTCAGCCCTTCATTCCTTACACATCGGGAGTGCAAATCAGCCCCAAATCTTTCCCTTGGTAGCCATCAGCAATCCCACATCGAGAAAGATCCAAAGGTGCATCAAACCAGCCTTGGAGGTGCCTCGTCTTAAGGAGTTACCACAGCGACATTGACCATTCGAGTCGGTAGAGTCTGCACTTGAGGCATTGCATGTGTGCACCGTGTACATTCCATTTACGCAATCTAAAGCAAATACCACATCGGCAACGGTGTGGGGGGGCCTTGAGAGGGTTGGTTGCAACCCCATCGCGTCTCTCTCTCTCTCTCTCTCTCTCTCTCTCTCTCTCTCTCTCTCTCTCTCTCTCTCTCTCTCTCTCTCTCTCTCTCTCTCTCTCTCTCTCTCTCTCCACAGGGCCGCCCTAGCCTCGTTTCTGCTCGTCGAAGCTCACCGAAATTCTATGTGTCCCCCTGGGCGAGGGCGGCCTGTGGAGGGCGTTAGCACACAAGCCATGCCCCCATGCCCAGCCGGACTCTGCTGCAACCTTCGACCTGCTACGACTGTGCGACATGCTACGACTGCTGCGATTTTGCTGCAACCTCCTGCTGCCTGCTCGTCAGCACACAAAGGGCTCTAGTTCAAGAGACTTTCTCTCTCCCCATCTCTCTCAGCTCGTCGAAAAGCTCCCTTCTCTGCTATCCCGCCTACATAGAGCTTGGATTAATGCTTCTATTTCAAAAAATTAAACCCAAGTAAGCCCTCGATCTCACACAGTTTCAAACAGAAATCCCCTTTTGTAGCTCGATGTCGTCCTTTGGTACCCCTATTGCACGCAAGAGATTTCTTACGGTGGCAATGGCACCAAGGAAGGACCCCGCCGCCCACCAGGAAGCACGAGTCACAGCCCTTGAGGCTCATATTCAAGAACTCGTCGAGGAGAATGAGAGACCTAAAGAATCATTACAGAAGCTTGAACATGCGAAGGAAGTAGAGAGCCAAGCTCTTCTTGAAAAAGCACACGCATTCGAAGCCTCACTCGTCGAAACTGTCATGGCAGTGCAGAAAGAATCACATGAAGCAACACATAAGAAGATTGACACCAAGATACAGGCGGCCCTACTAGAATGCCGGCTACAAGAATCTCTTGGCCTCAAGGTCAGGATTGGGGGGGCTACACTCACCGTGTACCATGAAGGACACCCTTGAGAAAGCAATCACCCAACCTGTCTACATCAAGCCCGAAACTGTTGCTTGGATCAACGATACACATAGACATGTGCAACCCGAGCATTGCATACTCACTTTCAAGGACACAGATAAGCATATGAAGCTAAGCATATGAAGCTAAGCATATGAAGCTGTTATGTCAATCTCGACTTCTCAAGAGAAAAAAGCTTTGGATTGCTGAAGAACTGACCATGAATCAACTCAAGAGTAAAGCGAGCGAGCTCAAGAAGATGCATGAAGCACGTAAGCAAGGCAAATGGGGAGTCTACCAAGGTGGCAAAGCGATCATCCAGGAGTTTCGAAATCCCAAACCGACCTTAGGTTCTTGTTCTCCCTTTTCCCCTACTCTACCCTCTTGATGGACCCTCAGTCCCTAACTGATATGTATCATCCCGCACTGAGAAGGAATTGTTGTAATGTTGTGCTTTTTGGTCCCATGGGTCATATAGGACCTCCGTGGACTCTCTCTCTCTCTCTCTCTCTCACACACACACACACACACACACACACACACACACACACACACACACACACACACACACACACACACACACACACACACACACACACACATTCATTTCCTCTCATCAAGGAAACAATAAAAGGAATCACCATTCAAGCTAAAGGGAATCACTAACGTAAGGAAAGAAAGAAATGGATTCGTGGAACTGTAAAACCTAAATCTTTACCATTTCAATTCCACACAGACACCAACTCTATTGGAAAAACGTTGGTTCAAGGAAGCTTTTCGTGATGATAACGCAGCCATCGCAATCAGCGTTCTCCAATGTTTCGGATCCACTACGCATCATCAGGCCTAGGCTCTCATACCATGTCAAAGTGGAGTGGAAAATTTGGTGACAAGGGAACGAGAGAGAGAGAGAGAGAGAGAGAGAGAGAGAGAGAGAGAGAGAGAGAGAGAGAGAGAGAGAGAGAGAGAGAGAGAGAGAGAGAGAGCTTTGTAAATTGACTTTTCGATGGGTGAATGAGTGTGTGTATATAGGTGGGTGCATGGGT
The DNA here is from genome assembly GCF_014529385.1 of Adiantum capillus-veneris. Taxonomy (NCBI): domain Eukaryota; kingdom Viridiplantae; phylum Streptophyta; class Polypodiopsida; order Polypodiales; family Pteridaceae; genus Adiantum; species Adiantum capillus-veneris. The sequence continues at coordinate 106,955,189 of NC_140935.1, forward strand.
GTGGATGAAGTTTGATTGTAGAGAATGATTTTTCGTTGGATTTCGTTGGTTTCTTTATTGTTTGTCTTCTTGATTTTGTTCCTTGTCTTTCTGGATTTCTTGTGTTCTACATAGTGGGTTGTTTGGGTTTGTTGTTGACTTGGTGCTCCGCTCTCTGCTGGCTCTACTAGATTTGTTCATTAGAGCTTCCTCCACTACCTTTTTGGAGTTCCCTCCTCAGCCCTAGTCCTCAAGAGCCACCTTCGACAAGTGCACTTGTTTCTAGTTTGACCTAGTGGGTTGTCTTCGCATTGGGTTTGTTGTTGTTGACTTGCTGCTCTACTCTCTATTGGCTCTACTAGATTTCTTCATTAGGTGCCCAAAAGGTTGTTCAAAGCCTCCTCAACTTGGAGTTCCCTCTCCAGCCCCAGGTTCAACAAGTGGACTGGTTTCTATCTTGGTTGATAGCTTCTTGTTAGCTGGAGTGAAGTGCTTTGTTTCTCATCTTGTGGCATCCTCCTACAGTTTCTTGGCGTCGTCATCAACTGCTCTCTCCCTCCATTGCCTTCCGCTCCCAAATCTTCCCAGTTGGTGGGCAACGTTAGAACTCTTGCAGATGGTCCTTGTCCTTTTCATCGCTAGTGGCTTTTGGTGGTTCATTTTTTTGGTATACAGTAGTGTAGTAGGCTTTTCGTCAAAGTGCCTATCTTTCAGGGATTGTTGTCATTCTCTCTCCATTTAGCTTGCCAAGTCACTTTCGGCTCTCTTTAGGAGAGGTTTTTACCTTGGCTTTGAATTTTCTATATGTGGCTAGTTGTAACCAGTTTTTACAGTTTCCAAATTGGCGCATTTGGGCCTACTTCGTAATTAGGGATGTACTTGCCCTCTGAATCGGCACCATTTGGGCAATATGAGGAAATTTTCAGGTAGAAATCAGCCTCTTTCTTTGCACAAAAAAAAAATTAAAAATTATATATATATATATATATTAAAGAGAGAGAGAGAGAGAGAGAGAGAGAGAGAGAGAGAGAGAGAGAGAGAGAGAGAGAGAGAGAGATCCTAGAGAGAGAGACCATATAGAAATCAAATGGTTGCAGCATGTTCCTAAAATCTCCCCCGATCAGAATAGAGGACTTTGTAGGTTGTCGAAAAAAGACCCTTTGTGATTTTTGGTGTCGGAGGAGGAGGAACAATCTGAGGCAATAGAGGCAGCAACGTGTAGTTCAAAAACTGTTGAAAGTTGTGCAAAATCGGGAGGTTCCATTGAGGATGCCTCAACGAGAGTATGTCACGGAGTTCGTCTTGAGGAGGAACTAAAGGTACTTTGTAGAATCGAGATGCCATCTTACTCTTCTTTGTTCTTGAGGGATCGGTGTGCTTTCAAAAAACAGACGCCTGAAACTCAACAAGAGGGCACCACGCGCCAATTGAAAAAGAACATGCTTTTAGCACTTCAAAACAACTGAACAAAAAGAGGGAGAGATAGAATGCACATGAGAGACACGTAGTGGTGTTCCACTCCTAGAGTGCAGTGGCTCCAAAACCCTGTCGCCCCTTATCGGTATGCCTTTATATTGCTTCAACTAGTTACAAGTTCGGGGACGACAACTCTGCTTCTTGCACCTTGGAATGCCAGAGAGTGACCCCCCTTGTATCCACATTAGCATACAAACCAATCTCTCTCAAATCTTGAAAGATAGCAAATAAATGTGGTTCATGGTTTTGTAGATTTTTGCTTTGAACAAGCACATCATCAGTAAAATAAAAAATAAAATGACCCAGGAATGGTCTTAAAACGTCATTCATTAACATTGTAAAAATTGTTGGAGCATTGAGGAACCTAAAGGCATTACTAAATACTCATAATGATCAAACCTTGTCCTGAAAGTTTCTTTGAAGATCATTTATTCTTGGCAATAAGTTGGCATAGGATATTTGTACTTTATTGTGAGTTTTTTAAAGGCTCTATAATCGAGATTCTACACATGTTCCAAAAGAGACTCTTTCTTCTTTATGAGCAAAACTAGAGAAGCCAAGGGTGAAAAACTGGGTCGGATCAAGCCCTTGTCTAAATATTTTTCGATCACTATCTTTCTTGAGTTCATTCTCCTCTTTCAGACTCATCCTAAAAGGAGGCCTATTGACTGAAGATGCTTTTGGTAAAAGCTCTATCTTGCACTCCACTTTCCTGTGCAGAGGTAAAGCAGAAGACAATTCAGATTCAGAAACATCAGAAAACTTTGCTCCCACCTATCCAAAAAGAGCTTGAGCAGATGAAACTTTACTTCACCTTTGGAGATGCACCAATAGCAATAAAACAAAGGCAAATGTACTTACATTCTAGCTTTAGAAGCTTTGTGGCCTTGAGTAGATTCGTTTGTGGAAAATCCGGCTCTCCATGAATCAAAACTTGCTTGCTTTCATTATCAAACTGATAGCCGAATAGTTGATAAGCTGCTTGTTTCCTCTTTGCCACTGCTTGCTAAACACTAAATCAAACCGAGCTACAAAATAATGTTAAAATCTAGCATATCATCAGAGGATTGGATCTTGAGAGGAAGATCAAATACTTGGCAATTAGCTACCAGTTGATATTGTGCTAATTCTTTCTATCTTTTGTGGTGCGTATGCCCCTATCAACTACCTCATTTTTGTCGTAATTTTTCCGATTTAATGCTTCTTCTAATGTTGGGCTTCATTATGGCTGAGTATGCCCTTGATCTCTGGAGTCATGACAGAAACTCAGTACGCTGAACTTTGTGTTGATGTATGCTCATGTATGTGTGTGTGTGTGTGGTATGTTTTGTGTTGGGGAGCGTATGTTAGTATTTAGTTCTACACCCACTATTGGGCACTGACGACTTTAGTGGGTATGTCGTGGTATTTAGTCAATACTATGCATGGTGGAGCTGATGGTTATATTGTCATGTGGGTGACTACCATGGGTCTATACCTTGCACTTTCCTTCGAGGGTGAATCTAGGCTTATCTTGGATTCATCCAGGTATACTTGGCAATTAGCTACCTCACAATATATTTATATTCAGATTGTTGCATCTGGGGCTTTAACGTAATAATAAGCTTGCATGTGGGTAAAAAATTTACCTTGTTTTTCTTCCTCAAACTCATTCATAAAAATGAGTTCAGTATCTGGAACTAATATTCCTTCTATGCACCCAGAGATAACTAAACATCTGACAAACTTGGCAATTTCTTAGTGACCGAGGGAACAAAATGGCAAGCAAAAGTGGACACCACCTAGGCACACGACCCTGTAACAGTGTAGCCAGTCTGCTCCATGAGCTCATTACATGAACTCTGTACTCGTCCCTGGTGACCGACTTCTGTTAGGATCCCATGTGATCTACTTGTGAAGCTTGATTGGATTGGATGAAAGGGAAACAGCACATTGCTTGTCAAAGACAGTCCTTGTGAAATGACATATGATGGCATACCAAAAGCCAAGTACTGCAAAAACACAGTCCCTTGTTGTCTCAGTTCCATGAAATGGTGCTGCAAGTGGAGACACACGAAGTCTCTTGTTGTTGTTGTTGTTGTGTGTGTGTGTGTGTGAGAGAGAGAGAGAGAGAGAGAGAGGGAGAGAGAGAGTAGTGTATCTACCTATCCTTGAGAATTCAATGCGCTCTAATCTTTTGTTTAGTACCCGCGGACCTGGGAAGCTCAATTCAAAGCTGGAATTCAGGTTGGCACCTCTTTTTTTGCTGTCAAAATTTGAGCATTTATTGTCAGGCAATTGGCTAATATGCTACTCTTTTTCTTAATCAAGCAGACCATAGCCATAATAGCAGTTGGAGAAGGCCTTCTTCAGCTAGGCTCCACAAAGAAGGTAGAATGAGCTTATAAGGATCAAAGTCGTGCTTTTCCGTTTTCTTTGTGCCTTGATCTGCTGCTGTTGTGAGTGCATGTGTAAATGAATTGGTTCAGATAGGAGCTTCTTGTTGATGCATATGTGTGCACCTTTGATTAAACCCATGTATTGAGTGGGCGGATATGATGGCAGGTGCTTCAAGATGTGGACTTTGTGCTCATGCTACAGCGTAAATTCAATTACTTGCAAAGCATACCAGGGGTGTTTGCACAGACCAAAATGACGAGAGCTGCGAGCGCCAACAACATGAGCACCCACCAAAACATGCATGCGATGAGCCCTAATCTAAAACTTAAGCCCTTGACGGGTCTGAAGCGGGCAGCCCAGCCAGACAACAATGAGGATGATGAGGCATGCAGCACTTTTCCAATGCTCCCACGAAATTTGGCAGCACCGCTAAACTTAGTAGTACCTCCAAATGTGGCTGCAGATGTGCCATCCATGTACAACAGCTTGCAGGTGCTGCTCTCAAAATTACCAGCAGTGACACCCAATGTAGGAATGGGGATGGTAGCAACAGCAATGAATGCATCAGGCAAGGTGATGTCTCCGACGAGAAATCCGTTGGCAATTGGGTGTTCTGGTGTTAGCAGTCTGCCGTTGCCGTCAAGCAACTTCTGGCCAGAATCCCACCAATCTCTCCTCCTTCCGCCAGCTTACCCGCCGCCCTCGACCAACCCTAGTCCCTCGGATGAATTTGAGTCTTACCACTGCCTCTTTGGCCAGCCTATAAGCTAACTAGAGCAGTTGCCTTCTCTTGTAAGTACCTGGCTATGCATGTGTTAATATATAGTCAGTATATAGTGTAGAGATGTCTATCATTGTACGAATAGGACACCACGGTATATTTACTTACTATGTCACTATTATAACAGCACTGGCCAAAATTTATCACTAATGACCATTCCAGTGAGTAAACCCTACATCTTCACATAAGCTGAGATTTGTAAAAGGAAGGGTAAAAGTTGCCTTTCTAGCACAATAAAACTCTGGCACTGTCTCAAGGTCTACTCAAGTCCAATGCTTCATACCCTTCCATATGAGAAGTTTGTGTCCCCGCCCCGTCCTTGAACTTCATAACTCTTTTCGTCCAACTATAACGTGGTATCCCCTTTTTTTCCCCATTTGCCCCCCCCCCCCCCCCCCCCCCCCCTCTTCCATTCATATGAAGTTAAATGTGGTAAGCTTCTTCAGTTAGTTTTCTATCTCCATAAATATGGTGAAATTCTCTTAGATGGCAAATAATTAACACAAATACGACCATTCTAATTTAAAATAACAAACCCAGCAGAGAAGCAGTAGAAGAGGTTTGCTGAAATTTGTCATGTTATGGTGCAAGGCATTGCCCTCATCTGCCCACTCTTTGTGAGATTTACATTGTTCTCAATTCACAGCTCTTCAACAAATTTGACATGGGGACCCTGGCAGTAGGGAGAGTTCGCAGTCCTGACATCTCTGGATGAAGTTCGTTCGAGAGAATCCTGGAAGGCCATGGTCCACATAATCGGTTCAAAACTCCATGATTTGAGAGGTGAAGCAGAACATTTTGATATTCCATGTTGCATAAACAAATTCACTCTCACTCCTTGCGAAATTCTTGACATCGGTCAATAGCCCAACATGAGCTTCTAGCATCAGTTGCTTTCCTAGGCTCTAGAGAGAGCACGCAAAAATGGTGTACTATCCACATCAGAAAAAAATTCTTTCTAGGGTGGAGGGGGTTCAGATATTATCAAACTTGTAGTTCCATTGTCTTCTATTTAGTCTCTTGTTAAGGCAATATGCTAAGGAAGCGACGAAGGTAGAATGGGAGAGAGGATAAAGTTCAGCAGGAATCCTCCTTTCCAAATGATCCCTCTAATGTTGATGGTGCCTGCAGAGGAGAGGATCCAAGGAATCTCAGAGGGAAAGGCAGCTATGTGGGTGTGAAGGATATTATAAACTCCAAGGTCTCAAATTAGTCTAAGTAGCCTTATGTTTAGGCATATCCATCTCCCAGTAGGTCTTAAGTTCAATACTTGTCGGATAGATATTCTAGGTCTCTGGTGATTGATGCTACAAATCAGCAAATACCCCTCTAGGGCTACATGTTCTTCTCGTTTTTGGACGATGTGATCAGCTTGGATCATGATAAGAGTCTCTAAGTCTCTATTCTAGCCCAACAAGGATAAAAGGATACGGAGGATCCTTTATGGTGGCCTTTCCTCCCAATTCCTGGCAGAATGATATTGTGTTGTCTAGGCCACACAAGGTGGGACAATAAAGAGCTACCACTATCAATCTGCAAGCCTGTTTGTTCACCATATCTAAGATACCCAGACCACCTTTGAGAGCAGATTGTGCCTTGGTGCTATGATCCACTGAGATTCAGCACGTCGTTGTGATGATTTCCCCCTTCCACATTTCACGGTGGGGTACACCCCCACCCCCACCCCCACCCCCACCCCCCACAACTTTGGCTTTTTTTTTTTGGTTCAGATCATCGAACAAGAGAGAATTGAGGGAATTTTCTATATCTCAGATACATCAAAAGCAAGATGGTCATCTCCAACAAGAATGATAATAGATGATCTATGGGAAGAGGAAGTGGTCAATCATCATCACACTTCCCTGCTGTCGATTCCTTGCCAAAAAGCTTAGCTTGTTTCGATTCTATTACAAACCCATAAATAACTATGTCTACTCAACGTTCACAGAAAACCTGTAAATAGAGGCAGGCCCTTGCTGCATTGCATTGTATATTTTGCTTGTCCAATGAAAGTCTACATTTCAAGAAATTTGTGTACCACCCAGTCTAGATCTCCATGGGGCTTGGTCCTGACAAAGTTTTCCTAGACATGGTGCTCAAAATTCGATTCTTTCTACAACAATAGGCCCTAGGGAACTCCTGAAACATTAAGAGCAATTGTCCACCATTTTTTTAGATTAAGATGGGTTGATTAGTGGCACATGCCACATAGCAAAGTTGATTAAGGTAAATATTGTTTAGATTAAGCTAGTTAGCTAGTGCCACATGGAAAAGTTAGCTATAGAAAATAATTTTTCTCTCGTATTTATGATGCACATTTTAAGAGCCAGGTCTCATAGGGGAATTTTTTGCAAGATTAATAACATTAATGTGTGAAGTAGTCATAAAGATTAGTAGCATCAATAATTGAAGTAGTCACACCAAAAAGAATAGCAAGGAAAGTGTGAAGTGTTAAGTATGGAGCCTAATTTATAGTGTTAAGTATGAAGCCTGATTTACCCTTTGTAATTTTTCGTAGTTAAAGCGCACATTTATAAGGCCCTCCATCATGTGTAAGAAAAATCACTCACTGGAATATTCCCTTTCGCCAGAATATTCTGGCCGAATGGCGACCGAAAAGTGGTTGGAAAACGGCCGATCGGTTGGCCGGTTGGATGATAGCCAGTGGTCAATGGGGTGGGCGAAAGTCAATGGTCGGTGGGGCTGGTGGACGAATTCAATGGCTAGTGGCCGATTTCTAAGAGGACTTGTCTTCTCAAGGGCGGCCTCACATAGGCGCATCGGAGAGTCCTACTTGGACTTGTCTACTTAAGAGCGGCTAGACACAGTTGCCTCTCATGAGAGAGGGCAGCTCTTTTGGCCTATAAAAGGAGGCCTTTTCTACACACATTTTGTATTCTGAATTTGATGAAACAAGGTGTATGTGAGGTGGTGAGAGTGAAGCAAGGCGGGAGGTACATTAAGGGTATAATCCCTTTGTAACCTACTTCTAGTTTGAAGGAAAACAAATTTTGAGTGGCTACTTTCCCGTGGATGTAGCCCACATTGGGTGAAACACGTATCTCTCTCTCTCTCTCTCTCTCTCTCTCTCTCTCTCTCTCTCTCTCTCTCTCTCTCTCTCTCTCTCTCCATTAAGTAGACTACTATAATATCTAAGTAGTTACGCCCTATTTCCTAACATACAGCCTTGTCTTATCCCCACCCCCCATAACTTTGGCTTTGTTTTCAGTTCAAATCATTGAACGAGAGAGAATTAAGGAATTTTTTGATACTTTAACTGTTTTGGAATCCAAATAAACTCCTGACCTCTTTGGGATTGAATCATCTTGTTTAAAACCTAAATCTAATTTGCAAAAGCTTGTGAATTTGTGATTTTCTTAGCCGTTCTTGCATGCTTCGACTATTTTCCTTCTAGCGTTAGATCTTGTGATTTTTCATCAGAGATCTTCATCTTCTTGATCTATACCTGCTTTTGGCCGAGTTGGCTCTTTGGTATCCAGATTTATCGAACTTTTTGGTTTTTATTTGTTCTTTTCTTTTGGCTTTCTTTGGTTGTTATTGAAGCTGCTAGTGATAGTGATGACCTAAGTTTTCGGTTCGGGATGTCATAAGAATCATCACTGTCACTACTATCTTCAACAAGGTTGCATTCTAGCACTTTCCCTTTGTGGTTTGGCTGGTTATGGAAAGTTACTATCTATTTGCTCTTGGATTGTTGTTTCTGAGAGGACTTTTCTAGCCAATTGATTAGCGTGTTGTTAGCACGTTGACATCGCTATCTTTTTCTTGGCTGAGTCTTCTTGTCATGTACAAGAGCCACATATGAGGATGCTTGTTGCAGACGTGTTTTCATTGGAGATTTTGGAATTCACTTTTGATGCACTTTATGCGTATAGCGGTGACATTGGTTCCTGGGTTTTCGATCTCGGCAATCAAAAAATTGTGCATTAGTTAAAGTGTCGTCCGTGTCACCTATTGGGCTGTCTAGATTTCCATTGTCAGTATCTTCTTGAAGCTCCAAATGTTCTACAGAGTCATAGAACTCATCTTCTTGATCGTCTTTATTTCCTGGAATTCACTTTTGATGCACTTTATGCGTATAGCGGTGACATTGGTTCCTGGGTTTTCGATCTGGGCAATCAAAAAATTGTGCATTAGTTAAAGTGTCGTCCGTGTCACCTACTGGGTTGTCTAGATTTCCATTTTCAGTATCTTCTTGAAGCTCCAAATGTTCTACAGAGTCATAGAACTCATCTTCTTGATCGTCTTTGTTTCCTGGATCACACTCACTACAAAGTAAGGAACGACATCATAGCCATCTTTATCACAAAACTTCGTTGTTGGACCGTCTTGAATAGCACAAAGATCGAGAGTAGCCAAGATATGTTCCCATTCAAGTGGCTCTAAAGCTTCCTCAGGAAAGGGTTCTAGTATATTATCTTTATCTTCGATTGCCCTTGCAGTTTCATCCTGGTAGCCCTCAATGTTGGTTTTCCTCATTTTTTCCAGATCTCTTTTGTTGTGATGGAAACACCATCTCCATTGTCTAGGATTTTCATGGTTTTCACACCTTGGAATTGCATAGGAAGAGTGGTGTTCCCATCTTCTCCCTCATAGTACTCGCCTACCTTGTTTAATGGCAATGGCCTAGTGTTTAGCTGAGGCATTTCAAGATCTTTGATCCCTAATTAGTAAAGGTAATTAATTTTGATTGTATCAGCTCATAGCTCGATATAATGTGTTCTTAGCAAGCGATTTTCTCTAAGGTACATTTTTTCTCTTGCTAGCTCAGCGTGAAACGCCATGGATTTGGATATCAATATGCAACATACGTTTGATTTTGAAAATTCTCCATCAGTTCCACCTACTACTACCCCATGGTTGGATACTCTCACAGAGGGTACCCACGTGGAAATGGAGTTGAATGAGCTATGAGTTGCTTAATATCCAAGAATTTAGAGCACTACAAATACGCATGACTGTTTTAGAATCTAGTTTTGCACAATTGAATGTGAATGTCACCAAGATGTCCAATATTCTTGTGCAATTCATGCAACGGTCGGCCAAGGGCCAAGTTAATGAGAAAACTCAGGTTTCTGCAACCCCATATCTGGCAGAAGCACACCTGGTCTACATGAGCAAGGCTCCAATATGGAGGGGTTGCACCTTCTCTCTCAAAAAGAGGTGGATGACTTATTAAAGAATACCACCATTGATTTTTAGAGGAGAGGAAACGGATGCAGCAAAGATACTGGGAATATATTCTTGAGAAAATGAAATGGGATACGCAATCTTAGACACACTCCAGATGCAATCAAGGCACTACAAATGGGACCGACACTAGAAAGCAAGGCCTACAAAATGGTGGATGTCGCTCAAGGAGAAGGGCATCATACCATATACTTGGACAGCCTTCAAGAATGTTTTTAAAAAGAATTTTTCCCCACAAATGAAGCATAGAAAAATTGTTATGCATGGGATAAGTATTATATGCATCATCGTTAGACACTATTGGAGTATATTTCACACTATCGTGATGTAATTCTCAAGCTGGAGGGTTTAGATACCTTTCAGCAAGTGCGTGGTTTATTTGTGGGTTGACACCAAAGCTTAAGAAGCATGTCAAAACCCAAGACCCCAAGACACTTGAGGAGGCTATAGTACAAGCACATTTTTACAACGATCCTGATGAGAAAGCATTGCATAACACTCACATGTCTGACACTGCACATGAAAATGCACACACATAGCATGGGCTTAATAAGAGAAAACTTATAGTAGCTACAGCTGATGCATCCAAGAAGCCCAAGGGGCCATCTGTCTAGTGAAGAGTTTGAGAAGGCTAAGAAGGAAAAGTTATGTTTTACATGTTTAGGGAGTGGACACGGCAAATAGAATTGTCCCAAGGGAAAATTTGTTGCCCAAGGTAAGGAAAAAGCTATGCATATGGTACAATTTGTTGCCCAAGGTAAGGAGAAAGCTATGCATATGGTACAATTGTTGCCTCTCAAGTCCTCCTCTCATTTCTCCAATGTGGAAGTAACACACACCGAAGTAGTGCACACGTGCTATATCGCGGCCTCAATGTGGCAGCCGACCTTTGGTCCACATGAGTTGGTGCATATGCATGGGTCTATCCAAGGTCACAAGGTGAGAACCTTGTGGACAATGGTGCTTTGCAAAATTTCATTAACTATAAGTTACAGAAACGGCTCAAGTTACCCCAAACTCTGAGTTCCCGCTGTTGTAAGGTAGAGATGATTAACAACTATGACGCCAAGGTGTGGGACACTCAAGTCAAAGATGTACAACTGGAGATTCAAGGGTATCATATATCCTTAAATTTTCAAGTCATGAATATGTATCAAAAAGATGTGGTCCTTAGTTGAAAGTGGTTTTATAGTTTAGGATCATCATTAAAATGTAGCTATGAGCACAGTATTTTGATGCTCGAGTCTAATGACGTGCTGCTATTGGAGGAGAAGTATGTTCCTTCCTTGCCACTTATTTGTACAACCAAACTTATGAAGCTCTCTTTGTTAGGAAATAAGACGTAGCTAAATAGATAATTGAGTAGATTACTTAATGGAGAGAGATAGATTTATATACACGAGATTATAGAGTAGAGAGAGAGAGAGAGAGAGAGAGAGAGAGAGAGAGAGAGAGAGAGAGAGAGAGAGAGAGTACACACGATATACGTGGTTCACCCAATGTGGGCTACGTCCATGGGAAAGCAGCCACTCAATGGCTTTAGTACTTCAAAACAAGAAGTAGTTCACAAAGGGATTATATCCTTAATGGAGATCCCGCCTTGCTTCACTCTCACCACCTCACACTCACCTTGTTGCATCAACTTCACACTATGAAATGTGTGTAAAAATGGCCTCCTTTTATAGGCCAAAAGGGTTGCCCTCTCTTATGAGAGACAGCCATGTGTAGCCGCCCTTGTGCGAATAAGTCCAAATCGGACCCTCCAATCCGCCCATGTGTGGCCGCCCTTGAGAAGACAAGTCCGCTTTTGAATTCGGCCACCGGCCATTGAATTCGGCCATCGGCCACCGGCCATTGACTTCCGACCACCGGCCACCGGTCATTGACTTCCGACCACCGGCCATCGGCCATTGACTACCGGCCACCGGCCAACCGACCGGTTGTTTTCCGACCACTTTCCGGCCGCCGTCCGGCCATAATATTCCGGCGAAAAAAAAAGTCTCGGGGGCCTCCGCCCCCGAGGCCTTTAAAGTTGCCGCTGATTCTTGTCCGTGAAAATTTTGGTTTCCGGTGAGTGATTTTCCTTCACGCACGATGGCTTCTTCTCATAATGGGGGCCTTACAAATGTGCGCTTTTACCACAGAAAATTACAAGGGTAAATCAGGCTCCATACTTAACACTCTTTTCAAGATGAAATAGAAATCTCTTTTCTTGTTACTCAATGTACCATTTTTGGTCAAATGTTGGTAATGTTTTGAATGACAATTCCTCAATGCCGTATGCTTCTCTCTCTTCTCTTCTAACTTTGGCTACTTCTCTCTCTCCATAACAAGCAAATTTTCTAATAAGCTAAAAGAACTATTAATGGAATACAAAGATATATTCCCAAATGATTTGCCGCAAGGGTTACTGCCGACACATGATGTACAACATGGCATACACGTGGTTGCAGGTAGTAAGCCCGTAAGTAAAACACCTACAAAATGAGCCATTCTGGGGCTACTAAGGTGGAATGTCATCTTGTTGACCATCTTATTAGAGGTTTATACAACCTAGTTGTTCAACATGGGCCTCTCCCATCTTGTTGGTGAAGAAAAAAGATGGTAGTATGTACAAATGTGTATATTACCGTGGACTGAATGCGGTTATCATTAAGAACAAGTCTTCATTGTTGAGAGTGGATGAGTTATTCGATAAGCTCACCCATGCTTGTATCTTCATGAAGATAGACTTGCAGTCAGGGTATCACCACAGGTACGTATTAGTCTTGCTGATATACCTAAAACTACATTCCAAGCAAGATTTGGATAAAATGAGTTTTTGGTTATGCCCTTTGGGCTGACCAATGCACCTGCAACTTTCATGACACTTAGTAATAGTGTCTTGAAACCATGTTCTAGCAAGTTTGTCATCGTTTTCCTTGATGAAATTCTTGTGTATAGTGCCTCTAAGGAAGAGCACTAACAACATCTCAAGCAGGTATTTAAATTGTTACAAAAAAATAAGTTATATGCCAAGAAATCAAAGTGCAATTTTCTCAAGGAGGAAATTCACTATTTAGAGCATGTGATTTCAACTAATGGGGTACATATAGATAAATCCAAAGTGGATGCCATTAGGAGGTAGCCTTCTCCAAAAAAACTAGAGGAGTTACATATGTTATTGGGATTTGCAGAGTTTTATCAAAGGTTCGTTAAAACCTATTCTTATATTGTTGTTTCGATGATGGACCAACTAAAAGCCAACAGGTGAACTTTTCAGTGGGGAGAAGCTCAACGTCCAATTTTTATGCTATCAAGGATGCATTAGCTACAACTCCTATTTTAGCTATTGTGGATCCTTTAAAATGGTTTGTATTAGAAACAGATGCTAGCAAATGTGCTATTGAAGCAGGCCTTCTATAGAAGGGAAGGACAATTGCATTTGAAAGCAAATATCTTGATTCTGCATGCAAAATTGCTCTTATTACGAAGGAGAACTCTATGCAATAGTGTTCGCTTTGAAGACGTGGCAACATTATTTGTATGTATAAGTATAAAATGGTTTACACAATAAACAGATTTGAAGGTTCAAAAGACCAAGTGGGCTGAGATTCTTCATGAGTATGATGCAAAGCTTCAGTATCCTAAAGGATGATACAACGTGGTAGTTAATGGTCTTAGTTGTATGCCTAAGGTTAACTCTCTTCCTTTCACTAAACTTTGAAATGAGTTTTTGAAATCTCTCAAGGGCATACTCCAAAGTGTGGATCCATGTGAAAATGAGGGATCTTTCTCACTCCAATGTTGGTAGTATATCTTTAGTCTCCACACCCAAGTCTCATCTTTTGAGTGATGAGTTGCAGGGATGGAAGAATTTTTCCATAGATGATGGGTACCTACTCCACAAGGGGAGAGTTTATGTATTGACAAATGTGGACATTCAATGAAAAATTGTTTATGAATGTCATGATAGGCACCCATGCATAGAAAAGGCTTATACAGTCATACAATGAAAGTTTTACTAGCCAAGTTTCCATCGCTATGCTCAAGACTATGCCTTGCATTGCCAAAAATGTCAAGTAAATAAAGTTGAGCAGCTGAAAGCATGAGATCTATTTGAAAGGAATGGAGCAATGAAGTGTGCTAGTCTCCACCCAACCATGCTATCTTATAGCCTCCCCCTAGCGTTCACACTATCTGGCCGTGCTGGTGGCCTTGCCCGTAGGACATGTGTCCTTACATTACCCCCTCCTTGGAGAATTTTTTTTGTCCTCAAAAACAAATCTAAAAACATGTTTCTTAAGTACGAAGATATTTTCCTATGTAGAACCTTCTTCAGGTCTATCTTACCATTTTACCAACACCTGTCGTCTGACATGATGTTTTGTGTGAATCTCATGAGAATCCAAAATCTTTTTGGGTTCATGAGGGATGCTTGGCGGTTGTATAGTGTCAACTAACACACCTGTGTCAATGACATTATCATTCTGTCCTAGCTATTTTTGTAAACGGCTAACATGAAAAACAGGATGAACTTGTGAGTGCTCGGGAAGAGCTAACTTATATGCCACTTAACCTATATGTTTGAGAATGGTAAACGTTCCACAATATTGTAGTGAAAGTTTATCAACTTTTTTCGGCTTTAGACTTTCTAGATGCTCCGGAACCTTGAGGAAAACTTTGTCTCCTTCTTAGAAAGTAGCAAGACGGCGATGCTCATCTGCATACTTCTTATATCGATCTTGAGCTTGCTTAACATTCTGTTGAGCAACTCAAAGCATATCAAAATGTTCTTGGAGAAAATCCTTCACTGTTTGTATCTTCTCTGTAGACAACCCCATCGTAATGGGTGATCTAGCATGAAAACCATATAAAAACATACATGGACTTTATAAACCTTGTAGTCGCATGCTTTGAACTACTATAATCAAATTCCAATATAGGCAAGTAGTCTTTCCAATTGGTTTGCCTCTTGCTAATGTACACTCGTAGCATATCCTCTAGCACTTGATTAATCCTTTCGGTTTGACAATATGTTTGTGGATGATCAGTTGTACTAAGATTAAGTGTAGTTTTCGAATTTTGAAACACAACTCTCCAGAAGTGATTATCAAACTTTCGATCTCTGTCACTAATGGTACTAGGTGGAAGACCATAAAGTCTATATATATGCTCTATAAATAGCCGTGCTAATTTCGGTGTCTTAATAGTAGTCTTAATGGGAATGAACATATGGCATCATGGCCACAATTTGTATTAGGTAGTCCTACAACAAAATCCATAGAGATACTCTCCCACTTACCTTGTGGAATCTCTAAAGGATGTAAAAGGCCACCTACCTTGAGGCTCTCTCTGCCTTATTAACTTGGCATTGTTGGCAGTTTAGTGCGTACTCTTGAACATCATGATTTAAGCCTGGCCAATAAAATTTCCGTCGAGCTAAGACATGCGTCTTACAAATAGCTGGATGACTAGCACTCAGACTATGGTGACACTCAAATAATATTTGGTGTGTAGTCCCTGAGTCCTTTGGCACACATACTCTACCCTTGTGGAGTAAGTAGCCATCATCAATGGAAAAATTCCTCCATCACTTAAGCCGTCCTGAGTAGTGGTGGAGCTCTATGTGCTGGAGTTTTTATCTGCGCGTGCAAAAACATGTTGATCTAGTCATGCAAAGACATGTGAGTGTGAGGGATTCCTTCTTAAGACAGCACTCCACACTTTAGCACATGATTGATCTTGTGCACACTTACCACGTAATGACTCCAAAAATTCACTCTTTATTTTCATGAAAGCAAGTGAATTAATCTAAGGCATACGACTTAGTGCATCCGCTACTACATTATATCGTCCCTTGTGATATCGTAGCTTACAATTATAATCTTGAAGGATCTCTGCCCATCTAGCTTTACGACGCTTCAAGTCTGTTTGAGTACCAAACCATTTTATACTCTCATAATAAAAAATCAATTCAAATTCAACACCATATAAATAGTATCGCCACTTTCATAAATCATGAACTATATGGCATAGAGCTCCCTCTCATCGACATATTAATTTTGTTGAGCTCTATCCAACTTTTTACTTTCAAAGGCTATAGGTCTTCCCTAGAGAATACCGCACCAATTGCGTTATCACTAGCATCAGTCTCTACCACAAACGTCTTAAGTGGTTCAACGATTGCTAGGATGGGAGCAGTGGCTAGAGCTACCTTGAGTTGTTCAAAACCGCGTTGTTGGGCTTCTTCCCAAGAAAAGGTCTTACCTTTTGCTTTAAGTTGATCCCTCATAGGAACAAAGATTTTGGTATAATCACGGATATATTGTCAATAAAATCCAATCATGCCTAAGAAGATTTGAAGCTCCTTAATCGTGTTGGGATGTGGCCATTGAAGAATGGCAGCGACCTTGTCAGTGTCCATCTTGATGCCAAAATAAGAGATCACATGACCGAGGTAATGTATCGTTGTTTTAAAGAAATTGCAGTTGCTTGGCTTAGCATACATGGAGTGAGTTCGTAGCTGTTTGAACACTAATCGTAAGTGTTCTATGTGTTTATCTTCAGTCTTACCGTAAATAAGAATGTCATCAAGAGAAACCACATCAAATTTTCCAAGATAGGGACATAAGACACCATCCACGAGTGTCATAAAAGTAGCTGGAGCATTGGTTAGACCAAAATGCATAATCAAAATCTCATAATGCCAGAATCATGTTCTAAAGGTAGTCTTAGAGATATCTTTCAAAAGGATACGCACCTAGTGGTATCCTGAACAAAGATCTATCTTTGTATAGTATCTTAACCCATGGAGTTGATCAAACAACTCATCCACTCTAGGCAAAGGATACTTGTTCTTGATGGTTATGGCATTTAATCTGCGATAATCTACGCACATGCGCATAGTACCATCTTTCTTTTTTACCAATATAATTGTGATGCCCAAGGCGAAGTGCTAGGTCTAATGAAACCACGGGCGAGGTAGTCAACCAGCTCATGCTCAATCTCCTTGGCCTCACTAGCACTCATACAATAAGGTGGTTTACTCATTGGTTTAGTGTCCAACAGGACATCTATGCCATGATGCACATCACGTGTAGGGGTTAAACCCGGCGGTAAATCACTTGTAGGGGTTAAACTCGACGGTAAATCACTTGAGAATACATCACTATACTCCGTGAGTAAGTGAGTCAGCTTTTGTTGTGCAAAAGGAGAAAGTAAACTAGAGTTATGTTGGGATGGAGAATCTTGTTTTTCCTTTAATGTTTATTTTACAACAATTGCACGTTGCTCAACCTAATTAGAATTAAGAGCACTTTGCTCTTTAGAATTTTTAGTACTTTTCTTTTCATTAAAATTCATTGCACTTTGCATACCATAACTAGAATCCACAGCACTTTTCTCTTGAGAATTCACAAGACTTGGAGACAAGCAATAACACAAAAAGCCTTCATCTATTAAATCTGATTTCTATAAAATAGAAAGCTCAGTTGTTCATACAAGAGGTGCATATGGTATATTTTTCTCACCAAGTAAGAGCACATGTTTACCATTGGCCATGAAGGATAAGGAGTTGTGTTTGTAACTAGTGTGCAATGTGTTTCCTAAACCATGCAACCACTCTTGTCCTAAAACTACATCAGTATGGTCCATGTTCATAACTTGAAAGTCAAGGGTGATCGTACGATCTTGAACAATAAGTTCAACCCCTTGAACTACCGTGTCCCATACTTCTTTATCATTTCCAGACACTTGTTCTACCACATATTTGTGGGAGCAGGGAGTCTGTGTAAGCTTCAATTTCTTGACTAGCTTATAGTTCAAGAAGTTATGAGTTGCACCATCATTATTAAAATACGAACACGTTGTCCGTTAATAATGCCATGCATGCGAATCAAGCCATGAGGGCCAAAGGTGGGCTGCCACATTGAAGCGGGCAAACAATACTTGTGCTTTTCTTCCATATGAAGAACCTCTATAGCATAATATTTAGGAGATGAATCTAATGTGAGGTGTTGCACCGTGTGCATGGCCTTTTCTTTGCCTTGGAAAAGAGGACAATACTTCTTGTTATGTTGGTCCAAAAGACATTTGAAACATTAGTTGTGTTTCTTTGTACGCTCAAAATTGGTAGTGCTGAGAGACCCACATGGAGTATCTTGTGATTTCTTAGGCTTCTTAGCCTCTTGAGGGCGCAGAGAGGTAGATTGTCTCTTATTCCTCTTGGAATGTGTGGGAGATATACCCTGCCATTGGCTCTTACCCGAATTGCTCTTAGAAAAAGTATTCTTAGAGTAGGGAACATTTCCCTTCCTCTCTTGGTCATCATCATACGTTTGGGCATGAGCGATGGCTTTGGCTTCTTCCAAAAAATTTGGATGTTTGGTCTTGACATGAAGACAATAATCTTTGTCAAGACCCCTATTGAAACCCCGTATCTTTCGGAATTCATCGAGACCTTCTAGTTTTAATATGATTTCTTGATACTTAGAAAGATACTGAGTGAGAGAGAGGCCAGACATGCGGCATCATCCCATGCTATCCAATTCTTATCTTCTTCATTAGAGTCCAAAACCTCTTTGGAGAAAGAAGCTTTAAACGCAGTCGAATACTAAGGACAAGCATCCATTGGAAATGTCATCCGCCACTTGTAGACCTTGCCTTTAAGAGATAGACTTCTTTCCACAGTTGTCTTAATACCTGGGGTGTGTTTCAGTCTATGAATATCACTCCATTTGTGTAAGAACGTATTGACCGTATCCTTGTTGCGATCACGCTCTTTACCGTGAAATGCACGAATGGTGATATTCTTAAGTAATGCATTGCTACCTTCTGCATCTTTTGAGGCATTTTCCTCATGGACTCCTTGAGTCGTGCGAGCTTGGGTTCCTTGAACTATGCTAGCTTGGGCTCCTTCAGTCGTCTGTGAATTCATAAGTTTCACAATTAGCTCAGTAAGGTTTGTAACAATTGCATTTAGTGCAGAGAGGTTGCGTTCAAGTACGCTTTCTCAATTTTCCAAAGACTTAAAAGCAGCTATATCTACAAAGCCATGATCTACTAGACCATCATCATTATGCATATTAGTGTCGGCAGTGTCCGTGGTTGCCGAATTTTGATGTGCATGCTCAAAATCAAAAGTATGTGTATATGGGATATCCTCGCTAGCCATGATAAACACACCCTAATGTAGAGAGAGAAAAAAAAACGTCAACTTGTACCTTGTAAAGCTTAAAGTTGTTGCATTTTGTTTATGCTCGACGACTTTGTGTTCCATGCGATCCTTGCCTTGCAGAATTTGTAGTGCTTCACTTCTTGTTCTTCATAAGAACACCTTCGTTGATTCTTCACAAAAACTTGTCGTTTTTTTAAGGCTTTTGTTCGCTTGTGAAGCTTCTTTCTTGAAGAAAAAGGGATTTTGGAAGAAAACTTGTCTTTCTCTAAGGAGTAAAAAGGAAGGGTGAAACTACTTCCTTGAAGTTTGTAGCTCTCCTTTCCTTTTAGCTTTCTTTGTTAACTCAAGTATGCTATCTTTCTTTGTTGTATACAACAAGTCTCAATAGCTTGGATGGTAGGGTGTTGGCCTCTTACCCTCATGCGGTGGGTTCAACCCTCCTTCATGTAAGGGTTTAGAGGGTCTTTCTTCGTGTGTAGCCAACAGTGCCAATAGAGCCTCGGTGTCGTAAAGTTGTCGATCGAGTTTGCCTTGGTCGCATGTCTTAGGCGGTGATCATGGGCGGTTGTTGTTGCTCATTTTTGGTTGTCCCATGAACATGTGGTTCTGACTCGGATCTTCTTGAAAATGGTAAAATCCCAATGACATTCATTGTCGCCTGTCCCTTGTTGTTTGGGTTCTTAGCATAATGTTGGATGAGGGGATCTATTGAACATTTATCACAGAATCCAAATATCTTTGTTCATTGGCCCTTGTTTGGACAATCTTAAGCCCAATGGTCACCTCCATATTCATAATATGGACCTTCTGATTGGGCAGTTGGTGGTGCCTCCATTGGCTGTTCTGTCCTAGGAGGATTTTCTCTAGGCTTGTAATTTTGATTTTCTATGAACATGAGCGTATTTTTTTTCATCATAGAATGGTTTCTCGCTATTGGAGCCACATATGAAGGTTTCGTAGCTTCATCTATGCTTGCCCAAAATGGACTACCTTTAGTGGCATATACTACACCCTCAAGCTCTCTGACATGAGTTTCTACAGGCTCCTCATAATAAATTGTTGGTGGAATCATTGACAAACTCATGAGTGGCTCCACCGGCTATGTGTATTGAACAATGGCCCGATTGTCTTGAGGTAAAGGTAGCTATTGGCCCAACATAGGTTGCAGTTTGTCTCCTCCTTGTACTGCGTTGTTGGGTCCAATCTGGTATCTCAAAGGTGGTGGCAATTGTTGCACCATTGGAGTCCCATACGGTCTTCTCTCACATAATTCCAATTGTAAAAGCACTCATTCGTATCGTGGTTGGTATATTTCTACTCAATGGCACACCACTTCAATACTCTTGGAGCATTTACTTCTTGTGGCAATGTTTGTCATAGATTGGGATTATGTCTATACGTTTGGTTCATTCTTCGGATAACTTTATCGACTACTTGATCAACATTTTGTGTGATCAAAGTAGGAGCACTACGTTTCGTAGTTGACTCACTAATGGTAGAAGAGGTACTACTAGTATTTGGTTCTACATCTTTCCTCACCTCCCCATAAGTAGTCAAATTAAGATAGAAAATATTTTTAGAAGATTAGAAATTAATTTTAGAACATTACCTCTCCCTTGAAATCATAGTCATCCTTGACTATGGGGTAGGGCAATAAAGTCATAGCTAGTCATGTTGCTTTGGGTAGAGGATCCCTTTCTACCCGTCGTCGACATTTTTCCACAGTGGTGACTAACTCCACTTGGTGCTTGAAAGGCTTAGTTGTCACGAGCATTTCTTTACTTAGCCCTAATCATCTTTCATTGTGGATTGGCAAGGTCTACTAGGTTCTTGAGAGACTAAGCTATCATAAGCATGATCATGGTATGCATACACTTAAAACATATAGACATTTAAAAGAAATCTTAAAGTCAACACAAAAGACAAGATTCTTTATAAAGAATACGTGTTCATGCCTGGTTCTTACGTTTGATAGGAATCATTGTAAGTATTTACAAGGTTTACATTATACTTTAGTTGGATGTCTTTCATCCACCTTGCATCTTTAAAAGGTTAGTCCTTAAATTTGACAAGATATGATCGAATAGTCTTACCGCTTCTTCAAAACTTATCTTCATGTTGTACATTTGTTGGACGGATACGCCGCGACAGACGAGAACTCACCTAACATGTAATGTCAGCTAAGGACGAAGCTCGACCGGCAGGCGCGTGGAAGCAAGCATAAGGTGTCAACCTACACTCGACCAACTCCTAACTAATTCCTACAGAGGTCTCTACCAATTGTCTAAGTCACAGCCTTCAAGAGTGCATAAGAGGAAACTTCCTACAACGCTTTCTAGAGCCGAACACCCATCAAACACTCTCGAAACACCATAGAACATGAAGGAGACCCTACTAATACCACTAGGTCACTCTCCCTAAGGTCTATGAACCAAAATCTCGACCCAAAACACCTGGTGAAGAAACACGTAGGATGTCTGGCCGAAATTTGCAGGTCTTCGTTTCTGAAATCTAAAGTGCATAATGTGTAGTTCTACTCAATGTGAACGCGTGGATATGCTAAAATGCAAAATCGGACAACGTATGCTCACCCAAACATCCAGTAAGGCTCGTAAAAGGAGCTCGCAAAACCGGACCGTACGCGTGCAATGTAGGTATCGGCGCATAGCTCTCGTCGGGGGCAACATGCTGCACTTCTCCACACTCGATTCTGACCACCGGAGCACATGTAGCGTCAAGATGAAGCTCACACTCTCTCTCGTACACAGTACGCTCACTCACAGACTTCAAAACTTGTTTTTAAAATGACAAAAGGTTTTTCATTAAGGTCAAAAAGTGGTATATATACCTTACAATTTCTCAAAACCTAAAGTTCCAAAATCAACCATCTACTCAATCTAACTATCAAAACTGGGATACAATCTGGAAACTTCTATAAGTCCCAATAATTACAAGGTGAAAAATCAGGTTTTCCTCAATGAATGAATAATTACAAAAAGAATAATTTTCTGAATAGTTAGATGCCGTGGGGTGTGTCCAGCTTCTAACATTCCCCCCCTCCTTGCTCATGTCGTCCCCGACATAGCCTCGATCTGCTGCTTCATCGTATCGTTTCCCGCATCTTTAGCAGTGATTCGTACCTGGCATGCAGGTTCAGCATTGTTGGACCAAAAATGTCAGTATTTATGGTGAAGAAACCTATATAGAATGCTTCTTCAAAAGCCTGAAGGTGATAGGATGGTAGAAACATTATCCTTTGATATAGCGCATGTATCACCTCCTTGGAAGGCTGACCTGGCAGATCATAAGCGCATCTGTATGTATCTTGGAAGAAAAAGATGTTGTTAGTCACCTGGCCTGGCTTGAAGGTCTCGAACACTGCTAAGATGGTTCTACAGATTTTCCTCATCATAATGCATGTAAGGTCAGGTGAGCCAGTGAACAACTTTATGGCGCCTGTTAGGGTTTTCACCATGTATTGGACACTTATTCTCTCACCTGCCTTCAAGCCCGGCAGCTTGGGGTAGTTCAGCCAAGTGGATTGGCTTCTTTGCAAAATTTCCTGCACCTTCTACGTCCTAATCCTTGGTAGAGGACAGAAGCTGAGGTTGTCTCTGATATTTTTAGGTGTCTCTACCAAGTGGATTAGGTATTGTGGATACTTTGTAAGCCAGGCCTTCCTCCACTTTGGCTGAGAATCCACAATAAGCTTGACCCCTTCTGGTTTTGAGGTATCTGCATTGTAGAGAGGTACAAGTGGCTCTTCTCTGATCCGCTTGTTTATGGTAGTTGCCTCATATTTCAACAATGGATATGGGAGAGAGGGTTGAAGCCACTCGCGCCTAAGGTTGCTGGCGTCGATCTTCTGAATGGTCATAGATTTGAAGACCCTTTGCTCCCACTCCAAGGATTCCTTTGTGGTTTCCCTGAGCTCCACCTCTATTGCTTTACGCAATTTTTCTTCCTCTTCTTGTGTTAGATCCTGTGGCTCTTGAGAGGATCCTGGTAGGATTTCCTCTTGCATAGGCGTGTCCACAGGATCTGCCACATTTTCTAGGTCAATGCCCTCATTGGCGGCTGGCCCTGTGCTCTCTGCCTCTCCTCCTTGCTGGCCTTTCAACTCCTCAATTTGCCTAAGGAGTTTTTGCTTTTCCGTTTCAGCTTCTTCGCCCATATTCACGAGGAGGTCATTAAGTTCGGCGTTTATTCTTTCCGCCTCCTCGAGCTTTCTCTTCATGCTTTTTGGCCCTCTTCCATTCTCGTTTGCATGACTATAGAACCTTCTGCCATCATCAATCTCTGCTTTTTCTCTAGAGTTAGATCTTTCTGAAGTTCTTGCATTTGCTTCTCATAGAGTTGACTCTCAGTCATGATTTGAGTCGAGCTAGTAGCTCTGACTCTAGCAGGTGATGCTCGCAGCCTCTGGATGGTCTGATCTTTGACCTTGAGTTGGTCTTTGAGCTCTAAGACCTCATCCTGGTTTGCTTCTTGATCTATCTCTGCTCTTTCCTTGGCGTTCCTCATGGCTTCTACTTCTTTCGATTCTTCTACTAGCTGTAGTGTCAGATTATCTCTTTCTTTCTCGGTATCTAGTAGTGACTTGTTGAGCTGCTGACACTCTTCTTCAGCTGCTTGCATTCTTTTTGCTGCTGCCTGATTTGCTTCTTCCATTGCTTGGCAGTTTTGTAGTGCCCTTGTCAAGCTAGCCTGTAGGTCAGCTTCTCTCTCCTTTTGCCTTTGGCTTTGTGCCTGCAGAGAATCTACTTCCATTTTGATCTTTTCTTCAGTGGCCTTGAGAGTTGTCATCTCTTTCTCTGAAGCCATGGATTGTGTTCTCAATCCGGCTAGCTTTGTCATCACCACGTCCCAGTCATTGGAGGACGGGTGCAGGTCCACTGTGTCTGTAGCAATTTCTTTTAACTCCACTAGCCAGATGCCTTGCATCTCTTCTTTAGGCCCTGTCCTCGCCAAGTCGAATGCGACTATGGCGGCTTCTTCCTTCGTATAGCCTGCAGCTAGCAGGTCCAAAAATGCATAGTAAGAATCATCTAATTCTTTTTGCTCGGTTTGAGGTTTGGCCTCTTCTTTTGGATCAGGATCTTGTTTATGCTCTTGCTCTTCTGCTTGCCTTTCTTCTTGTTTGTCCTCAGCCTCCTTATCTTCTTGTGGAGGGCTGCTAGGAGGTGGTGAGGGTGGTGGTGATGGCTGTGGGCTGGGTTTAGGGCTGTCTGGTAAAGATGCAGGTTTGCCCTTTAAGTCCCTGTCTGCTTTTGTGTTTCTTTCTCTTTCTTGGCTCTCTTGCTCATCCAGCAGTTTCTTCCGTATTTGTTGTACTTCTTCCTCTGTGAAAGGGACATGTGGAATGTTCTCAGCTATGCAACATCAAGAATCTCAAAATTCTTGATATAATCTTCAAATCGGTCCCTTTGCACTCTTCTTGACAATCCGGACATAGACTCTAGAGATGGCTTCCAGAGTTCGCTTAAATCACCCTTGAGGGCTCTCTCCACTCGAAAACTCTCCATCAACCTCTCTAGTCTTGCCGCTTTCTATGACCTCGTTTCTTTGGCCGGCACTTGAGCAAACTCTTTTGCTTGGGCTGCTTCTCTTGGACTAGCTCTAGCCGTCTTTTCAGTCTTGTTGCCACCTTTGGTGCTCTTTGTGGCTCATCTTCCTTGTCTTCTTTTACTCTCAGCCAATCATTCTGAGACGGGGGGTCAGGCCACCTTCCTTTTGCGTGTAGTGCCCCATCAATCACCTTGGTGATCAGTTCTCCTGGCACTATATAGGTTGGCTTCTTGTTGCCCATCTTTACTAGGTTGTCATGTACATATGCCGCATAGTTGATTATCTTTGGGGTGCCTTTCGTCATTGCCCACGTGAATGTCGTGGCAATTGCACCTGGCGGCATCTTGTACTTCTGTGGCCTCTTCGTGCACATGTGGAAGTACTGGTTGTATAACTGGCTCATTATTGCCACTCTTGGGTTGGCAATGTCTTCAAAGGTGTAATTCCCCTTCTTCTCTTTGTACACCTTGACCTCATCCCTTCTTTTTGTTACACTATCCCCCTCGTTGGAGAGGTCTAGTGCATCGGCTACAACCCGCTCAGTGATTATTATCTCTGTTTCTGGTCTGCCTTGTAAATCTGTTACCTTGGCCACTCCATCCTCTTTGATGCTTGTCACAAACTCCCAGACTCTTTTGATGTCCACCCCTGCCGGTATTGCTTCAAAGTAGTTGTGGAGATCAATCTTCTCCAAGTAGCCGGCCATCTTGCTTCGTACAAACTCATTGAGTTCTCTTGGCAGCATTGGTAGCTCTATAACATTGCCTTCAGTGTCTTTGAACACTCCTTGGTAGATCTTTAGGTCATTGGACTCTAACAGATCCTCTTGTATCCATGTGCTGTGGGCTTTAGTGTTCCTTTTGGAATGACGAAGGGTTCCACTTCTTCCAGGTAATTCTTGATGGTCATTCTCTTCTTCTTTGCCTATGACTTCGAGGCTGCCATAGATCCTGTTGCACTCAGTAGTCCAAAGTTAGCATTTTTTTCCATATTAGCTTTGAAACTGAGTTTTACTTATCCAAATGACTTGAAAATTGAAAATAAAGCTTAAAAGGAACTTGTGAAGCTGTGCATGTGCTCACAGTGCAAATCTGGCCAAAAAATT
This sequence comes from Adiantum capillus-veneris, assembly GCF_014529385.1. NCBI lineage: Eukaryota > Viridiplantae > Streptophyta > Polypodiopsida > Polypodiales > Pteridaceae > Adiantum > Adiantum capillus-veneris. The sequence continues at coordinate 106,980,845 of NC_140935.1, forward strand.
TCATCTAGACATCCTACGCGTAGGATGTCTTTTTCATCAGAATTGGTTCATACTTGACATGCAGGTAGTGTAAGGCTCATGGAACATGGCTATATGCTTGGATTTGAATTTGGATATCAAAAAGTGGATTTTTGGGCTGATTCAGGCTTTACATCACAATTTGGATAGAATGTCCATCATAGGTAGCAATTGATGTCCAAATGGGTTGAAAATTGGTATATAGGCTTATTGCACCATGGTATTGGCTCCCATGATGTCATTCTTTGCACATAAGGCTAAATTTATGCTAGAGACATCCTACGCGTAGGATGTCTTTTTCATCAAAATGACATGAAACTTGTTCTGTGGGTTGTCCTTGGCCTATGGAACATGGCCATGTTCTTGGATTTGAATTTGGACAAGATTTGATGCTTGTAAGGCTCTGTGTGGTGTTTTTTGTCTCAAAAAGTGTATCTTGAAGGTGTTGGGGATCAAAAGTGATTAGAATGGCTTCAAACTTGATATATGGGCTCCTGATGATGAGGTGATTGGATCTGGAATGATAAACTTCCCTTGCATGTCAAAAAAGTCAAATAGACATCCTACGCGTAGGATGTCTATTTCATCATTTTTTGCTTCTGACCACACAGATTGGTTGTTGATGTGTTGGTGAATGTGTTGTGCAAGTTCCATTGGATTTGGACAATATTTGGTAGGTCTATGGCCCATTATTGCCTTTATGCCCTAACTTTGCGTTTTTCCATGCATATGAGGTCAAACTTGGTCCAAATGTGATGAATCTTGGTGGATAGCTTGTAAATGTCATTCAGAACATGTGCATGATGAAAAATGTGGGAGTTTGTGCCCAAAAGTGCCCTTGAGATATCCTACACGTAGGATGTCTCCTGGTGATTTTTTCATTGCTGGTGCTCCCAGTGCTTGCCCTTGGCCCCCTAAGTCCCTTTTGAGCGTAATTTCAACAAAAAAGTCAAATGGATAGAGAATAACTCCTTGTGTGGACTTCAGAGCCTCCGAGCCGTTTTCTGACTTTTGGAGTGCTTTTTGGCGATGAAATTTCTTGATGTTGGTCTCCATAGCTTCCCGATCCCTTGGGGATCCTTGCCGTATGGGTTTTGTCGACTTTGGCTTCACCGGAGCTCCATTTGACAATTTGTCGCTCTAAAAGCACCCGTGGTTGCGTTTACATACCTTTGATGATTTGTGGTGGTCTACCACCATAGGACTTGGTTGTTGATGGTCTAGGAAAGCCGCTCGTGAAGTTTGGTGGCAAACGGGCTTGCGGTTTGGTCGCAAGAGCAATTTGACACTTTGTGTGTCTGATGCCGTTTCTGAATTTTAGTGCCGCTTCGGGTCACTTTTTGGTCATGCGGGTCATATAGACTTGTCAAGCATGTCGAGATGCTCCTACCCATGAATTTTGGTAGCATTTGGTCGCCGTTTTGCCGATTTCCCATTTGGTGGCCTCTTGCGGGTTTCTGGGAATTAGGGTTTTTCCCGATGGTTTTCTACTGCCTTTGGACATCCAGGACTAGTCTCCTAGACTAGGGTAAGCTTCCGATGAAGTCTTGTTACTTTCGGGTTAGCCATTAGGCCGCCATCTCTACTTGTAGGTCTGTACCGCCCGCTTTGTGTGTGACCCCTATGCTAGTTTTCGCGACATAATGACAAACATGTGCGAAAAGCTCAAGGTGGTGAGCCTACCTCTCATGTCTAGAGCTCGTCGAGTAGTCGTGCGTGTCGTAGGAGCTGCTGGAAGGTCGATCCGCTCTAGGTGGCAGAAGCTCTCTCCACAAAGTCAATAGTGAGAATGAGCTAAAAATGAGGTGAAAATTTCTTATAACGGAGGTCCCCAAACCACTTTTCATGAAATTTGACATGTGCTCCTATCTTCTTGCGAGATGCGGTTTAGGCTCAAAAATTTCTTGATTTGGACTCCATTTGCTCTGTTTACCAGAAATGTAGCATTTCGGTCAAAACCTGGCCAAAACACGCTTTCCGCTCCAGTCTCATAATTGCACCCCCACTGTACCATAGGTTGTCCTATAGTCATCGATCATCCCCATATTTTTTGTTTTTCATTACGACTGTTTTTCACCTGCTTTTTGTATTTTTGAAGTTTTTCTGCCGAAAATTAGCAAAATTAAAAGGAAAATAGCAAATCAAACCCAGAAAATCCCCAAAAATCATAATAAATCACAACATCACCGCAAAACATTATATTCACTCTCATGCAATTTTTATGGCCGGATTTCTCTGTTTTATCAATATTTTGCCCGAAAAAATGGCTATTTCTACTTATATACACACACCTAGAGGCTTGATTTGGCGTTTGGCCCCATATACCTGTAGATACATGCTGTATAAGGGCATCTATACTTGGGTTTCTCCAAGAAAATTCGCAATTAACAACCCTTAAAATAGTCGAAAATCATGCCCTTTTTTGCTGTTTCTGTTATTGGTTCCGCATTTGAGAATGCTTCCCCCCCTCCTAGCCGGAGTCCTCCCGGACGACAAGGTATCGCCTTGGAGTATGTGCCGTGCAGAGGTTGAAAAAGTTGTGCTAATGCCTGGCCGATTAATATGGCCCTACTTTATGCATACTCGGTCAATGCATGGAAAAATTAATGCTATGCAAGAGAAGGGAATAAGCAAGATGCTTATTGGCATTCGCTGTCGAGGTTTCCTGTTTTCTTTGCAAGTAACAATTGTAACTCTACTGCTCTCTGTTTAATTGTCTTCTTTGCAAAAGGCACTTGCTTTGCCGACACTGTTGATAGAGCCGTGGCTGTGAGGACTAAGGAGAGAATTGGCTGGGCCATAATGATTATGGGCCGTATTGCGTTTGCTTTCCATTGGTATTTAGTTGCTGCCAGATTTTGTCGATGGTTTGGCACTTTCTTGTTTGCCATTGGTTTGTTGTTGATTGGCATCCACATAAAGCGGTTTTCCATTTTGAAATGCAGTTGTCCGCCTTCCGTTGGTGCTTGTACTGAAGGGAGTTCCTTTTGCTTTTGCTTTGGTATCCAGATGTGAGTGACATTTGGGTTATTGCTAAGCATTTTCTTCGGGATCCATATCTGTTTTATGCCCTTGGTTTGTGGTTGAACCATTTGCTTTGTTGGAATTTTGTTGGTGCATTGTTGTTTGTCCGCCATGGCATTTCTATCCTTCCGCATCCATACTTGTTTTCTTTGTTTTGCTAACGTAGATCTTTGCATTGCGGCCGGTGACTGCATATGTCTGTAATTAGCATGGTTGGCTTTTACCTGATTGTTGGTCTTGGTTATCAGGTCGTTCTTTGATGGCATTTTTGCTTTTGGCTTCTGTTCCAGTGATTGCATGGCTTGCAGCTGATCATTCTGGTATTGCTGAGCAAAGGCTGTCACCTGTTGTTCATGTGCATGCTGAATTATGACTGCCTTTGCTTTCCAATCTATTTGCACATTGTACTCTTTTTGCCAAGGTTGCCCCAACATCATTGGGTGTTGTGTACTTTCATCCGCCACCACATAGAATTTGTGTGGGTAAATATGTTGATGTATCTGTACATGCAATATAGTCCATCCCAATGTTTCCAACGGGTGTGATGTGCTACTTTCCAGCACTTGAGGAGTAGGATGAAGTTGACCTGTGACTTTGAGCTGTTGGTATAATCCGTAAGAGATCAAATTTGCTTGAACCCTAGAATCAAGCAAGGCTATTGATTCAACTTGATTGCTGCCCACTTTGACCGCAATTATTGGCTCCATTGTTTCTTCATCCAACTTCGTCAGTCGAATGGCATTGATTCGCAATGGTGGTCCAATTTGTTGTTGTTGTCGCAGAAGTCTTCTTTTTGCAATGCGTTCTTGTGCAACACTCTTCTTTTAGGCCAAACACCATGTTGTACGGTGTTGTTCCGATTGATGTTTTGTAAGCTACCCTGTATGCCCATAGTGTTGAGTGTAGCTGCTGATCCCAATCTGTTCTTGATTCGGACACTATTTTAGTGAGAACCATGCATAGTGTTTTATTAGTGGCCTCAGCTTGCCCATTGGCCTGTGAATGGTATGGTGCAGATTTCCTATATACGACCATGAATTCCTCTAGCAGATATTCAATGACTTCATTGAGAAAATGTGTTCCGCGGTCACTGACAATTTCTATTGGTAACCCATAACGTACAAAAACATTCTCATACAAAAATTGAGCAGTGGTGTGTGCATCAGCTTTTTGTGTTGCTTTGGCTTTGACCCATTCTGTGAGATAGTCCGTAGCCACTATGATATATTGGGTATGGGTGCGATATGCAGGGGCTGATATAGGTCCCACAAAATCAATGCCCCATTTTGCAAATGCTCTTGCTTCCATCATTGGCCGTAATGGCATCTCATCTCTTTTTATTGGCACCTTGGTGCGTTGACATGCGTCACAACGCTTTACAAACTCTTCAGCATCCATGTGCAATGTAGGCCACCAAATTCCTGCCGTTAAGACAATTTTTGCAGTCTTATCGCCCGAAGAATGGCCTCCACTTATTCCACTATGTACATGTTCTAGAATCAGTAGGTATTCGCTTTCACTTGCACAGATTCTAAGTTGATTGTCCTTTCCCCGCTTATAGAGTTGGTTCCCAATTAACTGAAAGTCATGAGCTTCCAGCTCTATAGATTTTTTTCATGCTCTTGTGATATTCTCAAGGAACGTCCTGGTGGTTAAGAAGTCAATGATATATTGACTCCATGCAGGTGCTATGTTTACCTGAAACAAAGTTGCGTGATCCACTGGTTGTTTGGCACTACATATAGTACAATTGGTAACATAAGAATGTGTGTCCGCATACATAGTTGGCCAATAAACCCCTAACTGTTTCAGTCTCTGGTGTGTTTTCACTGTTGAACAATGAAATGCACAACCCTGGACGTGTGCCTCTTCAAGGTAGCACTCGAATTCTTCCGGATTTATACATAATCGTAGGATTAGGTCCGATCCAAGATGATACAGCCGTCTTGCTATCAACTGGAAGTTTTTTGTTTGTCGCATTATTTGCTGTTTGGATCTGTATTCTGTATTATCAAACTTACTTCCAAAGAAAAGAATGCTCACAATTTCCTGAGACCATTTGGGTACCATTTCAATGTTGAAGAGATACGCATCTGGTATGTCATCATCTACTCCTTCAAGAGCTTCCCCGTTGTGTATCCTTGAAAGATGATATGCTCGTAGATGGGTTTTTCCCTTTTTGACCACCACTGTGAAGTCAACTTCTAGCAATATAATAAACCAACGTACGATTCTCCCTGTGTTGCAAGATTTATTTACCAGATACAAAAGAGCTTGATGATCTCTGAAGAACACAAATTTATTTGCGAGCAAATAATGCCGAAATTTCTTTACAGCATAAATCATTCCTAACCCTTCCCGCTCAGTGGTGGTGTAGTTCTTTTCTGCACTGTTTAACTGTCGGCTCACATAGCAAACCGGAAAATCCATTGTTATGTCTCCAGGTTGAGCCAGAATACTTCCAATGGCATATGCTGAAGCATCAATGTGCACATGGAATATCTTTTCCAAATCTGGTGCCTTTAGTACAAGTGCTGATATAAGGTTTTCCTTCATCTTTTGGAATGAAGTTTCACATTCCTCAGTCCACTCGAAATTGACTAGCAAACGATACAGAGGTTGTGCGATAACCGCATACATGTATAGGAATCTTCGATAATATCCGCAGTGTCCCATGAAGGATTGCACTTGTTTCATATTAGTAGTCCTGGGTAGGTCTACAATGACTTTGACTTTGTCTAGGTCAGTGGTTATGCCATTTCTTGAGACAATGTATCCTAAGATTCGTCCTTGCTTAACCATGAATACACACTTTTCCGGGTTAAGACAAATTTGATATGCCCTGCACTTTTCAAAGACCTTTTGCAAATGGTCAATATGTTCCTCTCGTAGAAGAGAGTGTACACACAGGTCATCCATGTAAATTTCTAAGAATATTCTTAGGTATTCCTTGAATGCGTGAGTCATTAACCTTTGGAAAGTGGCTAGGGCATTAGTTAAGCCAAACGGCATAACTCGATACGCATAAATCCCCCATTCTGTGGCAAACGCTATTTTGTGTTGATTCTCCCTTGCTATTGCTAGTTGTTTGTATCCTGAAAACCCATCCAGAAAGGAATAAGCCCGTTTTCCGGCCACTCGCTCAAGTACATGTTTTGTGATTGGTAAGGGATAATTATCCCTTATGGTGGCCGCATTTACCTTTTTGAGGTTTACACACACTCGCAGTTTTCCATTCTTTTTGGGAACTACCACAATGGGTGACACCCAATCTATGTGTTCGATTTCATAGATGAATTCAACTTCCATCAGTTTATCAATCTCTTCTTTGATTCGTTTAGCAAATGTGTCATTATATGTATAAGGACGTTGTTTGCTAGGTTTTGCATCCGATTTCAAAGGAATTGTATGTTGGCATATCGGTGGATCAACATCTTTGAGGTCTTCATAGGACCACGCAAATACATCTTTATACTTCTTGAGAAGTTGTGTTAGTTGTTCTTCCTCTTCAGGCTCTAAATCGTTAGCTATATAGACCGGCTGAGGCTTTTCACCTAGTTCTACGAGGTCTATCTTTTTTGAATTTTCAGGCCCATCGTAAGATTCTTGGTTGGTTCTTTCCTTGACTGGTGGTGTCATGATGATTTTTCTGTCCTGAATAATAAATTTCCGATAGTGTGATGGTACATTCATGTTCTCCTTTTTTGACTCCCCTTTACCATCACTATCTTCTTCAGTAGTCCATATCTCTCATAAAGACCGTTTCAGTTCTTGGTATTTCTGTTTACGCTCCAATTTGGTCCACTCTTGGTCTTTTGTTGTGTCTTTTTTTTATTTTTGAGATTTTGTTTTGGTTTTAGCTTTTCGTAACTATTTTATTTCCTCTCGCGTTCTTTCTTTTCGAATTTTTGATAATCTTCCTGATATTTGATCTTTTACACAATCCTCTGCTTTTACAAGCATCAAATAGTGAGTTTTACCTTTAATCTTGGGCATCAGGCTCTCTCTCGCTTTGTTTTCTGCACATTTCCTCCTATAGCGTTCCTGGCGTCTAGGGTGTTGATTAGCAAAATCATAAAACTTGATATTCTCGGTTTCATTTCCACGCTCACTTGAGGTGTCTGAACACTCATTATCTGCATCATCATTTACTTCCAAATGTTCAGAGGAGTTGTAAAACTCTTCTTGTTCTGGTGGTTCTACCGTCTCTTTTTCTCCTGGTATAACGCTTACCATGTAATAGGGTAATACATCATAGCCATCCTTATCGCAAGATTTTGTTGTTGGACTGTCGGTAATGGCACAGTCATCCAATGTTGCTAGTATGTGTTCCCATTCTAGAGGTTCCAAGGCATCTTCAGGGAAAGGTTCTGGAATATACTCCTTGTCCTCAATTGCTCTTTCTAAGACGCATTCCTCTCTTCTTAAGCTTCCACAATGTGAAGCTCCGCACATCCATAGCTCTTTTGGTTGCCCTAACCATGCTGGTAGTTCTGATCCTTCTGTAGCCGAATCAAACTCTTCCACAGGTGTTTGGTTCACATCTTTGTAACTATGGTCTTTCAGGTGTATTTTAGTTGTTGTCTCGCCATGTCTGAGGTATATGTGGTCATAACCCCAATCTTGGACCATCTTCAATTGTCGCATGAATGGTCGTCCCAAGATGATCTCATAATTGTTCTTTTTGTCAAAATCGACTATTGCAAATGTATGCTCATATTTGATTCCGCACGAAGTGACAATCACTTTTTCTAAGAGTCCTAGAGGCTTCTCCATGAACCCATCTGCCAATTGCAGTTTCATTCTGGTAGCCCTCAAAGCTGGTTTTCTCCATTTTTTCCAGATTTTCTTGGTGGCGATAGCAACTCCCGCTCCACTGTCAAGAATAGCTTTGGAAACTACTCCTTGGAATTCTACTGGTAGCGTGGTGTTTCCATCTTCTCCCTTGCAATATTCTCCCACCTTATTCAATGGTACTGGCTTAGTGTTTAGTTGAGGCCTGTCCAACTCTCTGATCCCTTCTTGTAGCTTCAAGGTGGGGTCTTTCACTCCAAATTTTTCTAGGAATTTACCTATTGTGGTCCACATGTTTGGCTTTAACCTTAGGAGTTCTGCTAACGTGATTGTGCATGCCACCGGAGTGGACAACAACTGAATCAATCCTTGCGAATCCATCACCTTGCTAGAAGAAAGTCTTTGAGATAGGATTGCTCTCACTTCCGACTTAGCTTCATACTCTCCTAGGTAAGACGGTAAATTTCTCAGCGAGTTTGGTTGGCTATTCCCTGAACTAATTGATCCTTGGTCTCCCCCTTGTGAATGTATCTCAAAGTTCATTTGCGACCTTGCCTCAAATTCTTCAATAGGAGGTAAGGTTACATTCTTTTCTTTTCTCGTGCTATTCATGTGGTTACTCATCCTATTAGCCTCGTTGGCCTCATGGATTTGCTTCCATAGATCGTTTAGACCATTACAGTCCTTACCCATTTCTGCCAATATTTTAGGCTGGAACCCGTCACTTGTCCCATCGGTGGTATTTGGCACTATGATAGGCTCTCCTCTGGACTCATAGGCATTAGTGAGTCTTTCCTTTGTTTCCACATGTTTCTCTAAAGTTGGTTGGAAAGGGGTTGGAGCTGGTGCCATGCCAATTTGCAGGTTTACCCAGTGGGTCTTCCATTAATGATTGAGCCGTCTCGATCATCTTTTTACACATATCCAACCTATGTTTTTCTATTTCTGCGTATGGATAAGTCATCCACCTTTGCTCCTGGGTTTGGTTCTTTTTAAGTCGAGCTTCATAAGCTTTTAGAAGCGCATCCAACTGCTCATTTACCTTGTCTGCCAGTACAGATCCTCATGATCCTGCACTTTTGGGCTTTGCTATTTCCTTAGATGCTATGGTTACTGTGGTGTGTGAGCTTAAGCTAGCTAGATCCTCTAACCGCTCCAATATGTCCTTTGTATGTTTCAACTCCTCGGATAGGGTTGTTTGCTCTCGTTCTTTCCTGGCTTTCCTACACGCCTTTCTAGCTTTCCAAGTGCTTTTATGATTTCTCGTTTCTGAACTTTGGGCATTGGTTTTTGGCTCTTCAACTATGGGTTCGTTTGTCCTTCTTTGAGCTTGGGCTTGTGTTACCGCCTGGATAGGTATGATTGTTTCATTTTCCGATCCTCCACTGGAAGATACTATTTCTAACATGTTCAAGGTGGTTTTTGCTCCTTTGCTCGGGTTTTTAGGGCAATCGGGAATCAAATGAGTAATTCCACATTCTGGGCAATACGCATTGACTCTAATGATTTCATCATGAGGACAATCTCTCAGCCAATGGTCTCCACCACACTTGTAGCAGGGTCCCTTGGGTTGTTGAGGTGCTCCTTGAGTTCCTCTTTGTTGGTAAGCATGTCTCTGTCCGCCCATGCCTCCATTGGCTATGAACAACAATGTTCGTTCATCTAAGCTATATCTTCCTTATCATGCTGCTTGTGCAGCAGTTGGTGGTCCTGTTTTTGCTATCATGCTCCATGGTTCTGGTGTTGAGGGTTCTTCCAGTGGATAATAGACAAGATTTGCCGCATATCCATTGGGATCTTCATAATATGCATGCATTGGCACCAAAGCCTTATCCTCTGATTCAGTTAGCTGTTGGCGTGTATCTTATACCAATTGGTCGTAACCCTGAGGGGTGGTTGTTGCCCCAACACCAATTGTGGTCTTTCTACACCTACAGGTCCTGGTAGGTTTCCTGCTTGATATCTAGGCATCGGTGGAACTTTAGGGGAAGTTACCGGAGCTTGGGGAGCGTAAGGTCTCTCTCTCACATATCCCTTGTTATAATAACATTCCTCGGTCCCATGGTTTGTCCATTTTTGTTCAATAGCACACCACTTGGGCTGTTTAGCCTGGGGTTTGGCGTACAAGTTAATCTTTTTTAGCACTTCATCTACAAGCTGCTCCTGGTTTACCGCTACTTCTCCTTTTGGTGCTGTCTTAGAAGACTTGCTTCCACTTTGTTGTGAAGACGAATCGTCATCAAGGTCCTTGAACTCTCCCTCTTTGTAGACCGCACAATTGTCCACAAGGTAAAGATCTTCCTTGCTCAACTCATTCAACGCAGTGCTCCTCTTCATATGTAAGTCTTTCTGGAAATCTGCATTCCTTAGTCCTTGGATGAATATTAGCATAAGTCTGGACTGAGTTGGCAGTTCTTCAATAGGACAGAACTTAACATATCTTTTTAGTCTTAGGGCTGCCTTTCGTACAGATTCTCCATCTTTCTGTTTGAATTTATGGATCTGTGAGATGGTATTATGAGCTATTCCCCTTTGAGAGAATTCCTCGATAAACTCGTCAAACACTTCCTCCATAGACTCAAAGTCTCTACGCTCTACAGAGTCAAACCAAGTGGCAGCATCATCCTCTAGGGTTAGTCCAAACCCTGCAAATTGGGTAGGAAAATCTAATACCTCTTCGGCTCTAATTACACGCACAAAGGCTGCTACATGATCTCTTGGGTCTCTGCTTCCTGTGTATTTCTTGTTTACCCATTTTTGCACTTGGGAAGGTCTAATTCTTCGATGGTCTACAAACCTCATCATTGGATCTCCCCGTCCTAATCGATATAACTCATCAGGCCTTCTGTAATAGGCTGGTTCCTCTCCCAATGGTGCTCCTAAGCAATAATTTCGAACGGTTCTCGCTGGAGGTGGTTCTTCTCTTCGAACTCGTTCTATGGGTGGTCCTCCAGGCTCTGTCGACCCTTGAGTCTTTGGCTTACTCTCTGTCTGATACCTTGAATAGAGTGGTGGTTATTGCAAATCCCTTAGCCCTCGTGCGGCTTGATAACCATCTCCGTTTCGGTCTTGTTCCAATGTTGCACTCTGTCGAAGCCATGCCTGCAATGATGGCTGGTTTGCTGATTGGTCTTGGCTAATGAATGCTTGCGGTCGGGTGGAATGTGAGGTAGCGTCATACTCATCTGTAAAAGGATTCGTTGACTTGCTTGGGGTGTAGGTGGCTCTTGTCACTTCCTCAGGGGCATATGCTGATGCTCATGGACCTGTTGCTCTCTCTACCTCCTCTGGAAAAATACGCTGGTATTCTTGCCCGTATTTATCAACAAAAACTATACCCTTCCCCATAGCAGTTTCATAAGAGAATAAGTAAAGAACCTTGTCTTTGCTTAATTCGTTTACGTATGGTTCTTTGCTGCGAAAGTAAGAGACTATACCCTCACTCTCATGTTTGTAGATTACCACGTTCTCGTTATAAGTTGGAACCCTGGTTGTTTTCTTATCATACATAAAAATAGCTCCAGGCCGATCAATGTTTGGTGGCAATTCTTGAGTTTCTAAAACCATTTTCCCTTTCGCCACGTTATCTCCATATTTGTTGTAATCTTCAGGGTTACTAACTATTAGATAGTGGTTCCCCTTTTCGTCTCGGAATCTATCTCCATCATCATATACTCGGATTATCTCCAATCTCTGAGCTGGTCTCTCTTCGATACAAATGCACTTGCGTCCTCGATAGTCATAATAGACTAGGGCTCCCCTCGAGTTTGTTCCCTCTAAGAAGATCACAGTGAGCTTGGAATCATTCAAAGGATTTTGGGAGGTGCTTCCTCTTCGCATAGGTCCATCATAGGTGAAACCTCCTGGCTGTTGACTACCCATCATGAAGAAAGATTTGTCTGACGAAGTGTCAGTATCACTACCTTCCTCAATAATCGGTGCTAGCGGATCTAGCCTTGCCTGAGTTACACTCTCTTCGGTGGACACTAAGCTACCTTGGTCACCTGCCACCTTCTGGTCTCTAACAATGTATCTTCCTGATCTTAAATTCATCAAACTTATCAATGTAATTTATCACAAATCCAACCACTCACCTGGCAAAGGGTCAGTTTCTGCACAACATCTTGCTTTGTTGCTGAATATACCTATACACAAGCGTTTTAATTTCGGCAATTGAATCAAAGCATTTATCTGCTAGAGGTTATATTAGTAATGATTGGTATAACTGGAGAGTTAATCTCAACCACTACTGTATTTTATACATTGCTGATGTCTGGATTAGGTTTGCTAATCTGAAATTGTACTTCCCTCGAATGTTGGTCAATTTGCGCGAAAAGGTCTGAATTCAGTCTTTGCTTCGTCAAATGGGCAAACAAGGTCTAAATTCACTTCTGAAAGAAGTTCTGGAACCCTTGAGCCAAATGGAATCTCACTGTCTATGCCAGGTCAATTTTTTTTTGCAGTATGCCCCAATAGACATCCTACGCATAGGATGTCTCCTGTTGTGTTTTGCCTGGATTTTTGCACTGTGGTTTTCCCTTGTTGTGCTAAGCCTACAGCTGTTTTTACTTTTTGATTTGGACACCTATTAGCTGGTCAATGAGTCAGAAATCTGTTTCGACAGCCTGTTGTTGATATTGATCAGTCTAATCAACACCAATTTGGACCAAAATTGACTAGGAGGCTTGCCTTAGACTATACAACACTTGGCTATGCTCACTGTCAAAGTCTGGCTTCAATTTCTTGCTTTAGACATCCTACGCGTAGGATGTCTTCTTCATCAGAATGGCTTCAAACTCAAAGCCCAGGCTCCCCTTGAGTTGTTGATCACTTTGGTATACTCAAAATTGGGTTTGGAGTCCAAAATCACTCAGAAGACATCATACGCATAGGATGTCTTTTTGGCTTGTTTGACCCCAGACTTGTCCCACAGCTTCCCCTTGATGTCAGTAACCCAGTGGTATGCTTAGATTTTGGTTTGGATGTCAAAAGTCCCAAATTTCACTTGTTCTTGCCTTTTTCAGTCAAAAGTGCTAAAGTCCGCTTTGAACCCAATTTTCTCACCCAAATGAGGTGAAACCCCTTTCAGTCACTCAATATATCATGCAAGACATGCTCATGCAGCCATCTTATGGTTTTGGTCTCAAAATAATGTTTTGGCACTATTTGGGTAGGATGTCTGGCAATTTCAGTCTATCTGGCCTTATCCTGTCAAGATATGGCTAAATTTCCTCTTTCCAGTTGAAATTGGAGTAAACCCTACCTTCTGAACACACTGGTAAACTCAAAATCCCAAAATTCCTCCCATACTAGCCTGTAGACATCCTACGCGTAGGATGTCTCCTGACTTAAAATTAATTTTTTTTTGGACAGAAATGCTTCTGATGCTCTGTAGATCTACCAGAAACACTCACAGTAACTTTTGGACTTCAATTAGGCTTTCAAACACACTTTTGCGTCTTCTACAAACTTGTGATGACTTTACCAAGCAAGTGTACATGCATGAAATGCTTTAGATCCCGAATCATGATGTCCTACTTACTCTACTCCTACTTATCATGTGAAATGGTGTTAATGGTGTTTTTAGTTGCTTTTTGGCCTCTCCGGACTCTCAAGCTCTCCTCTCACCGCTTCTACCACTCCAACTCCTACTCTAGAACTCGACTACTACCTAAAACTACCTGGTCTACCTAATCTACCTAAGTCGAAGGATCTAGGCCAGACACACACTTCCTAGACTCCCTCTAAGACCTAGAGAGTCCTCCACCCTCTGATCCTATCTAGATGTAAAGAAAGACTCTTGGCAAGCCAAAAATCCCAATCCTCAAGGATTAGTCTCGGTCACCTACCTAAGGTTTTCGTCCCTAGCAGCGGCGTCAATGTTGGACGGATACGCCGCGACGGACGTCAGCACAGCGAGAACTCACCTAACATGTAATGTCAGCTAAGGACGAAGATCGACCCGCAGACGCGTGGAAGCAAGCATAAGATGTCAACCTACACTCGACTGAATCCTAACTAATTCCTATAGAGGTCTCTACCAATTGTCTAAGTCACAGCCTTCAAAAGTGCATAAGAGGAAACTTCCTACAACGCTTTCTAGAGCCGAACACCCATCAAACACTCTCGAAACACCATAGAATTTGAAGGAGACCCTACTAATACCACTAGGTCACTCTCCCTAAGGTCTATGAACCAAAATCCCAACCCAAAACACCTGGTGCAGAAACACGTAGGATGTCTGGCCGAAATTTGCAGGTCTTCGTTTCTGAAATCTAAAGTGCCTAATGTGTAGTTCTACTCAATGTGAACGCATGGATATGCTGTAATGCAAAATCGGACAACGTATGCTCACCCAAACACCCAGTAAGGATCGTAGAAGGAGCTCGCAAAACCGGACCGTACGCGCGCAATGTAGGTATCGGCGCGTAGCTCTCGTCAGGGGCAACATACTGCACTTCTCCACACTCGATTCTGACCACCGGAGCACACGTAGCGTCAAGATGAAGCTCAAGTACGCTCACTCACAGACTTCAAAACTTGTTTTTAAAATGACAAAAGGTTTTTCATTAAGGTCAAAAAGTGGTATATATACCTTACAATTTCTCAAACCCTAAAGTTCCAAAATCAACCATCTACTCAATCTAACTATCAAAACTGGGATACAATCTGGAAACTTCTGTAAGTCCCAATAATTACAAGGTGAAAAATCAGGTTTTCCTCAATGAATGAATAATTACAAAAAGAATAATCTTCTGATTAGTTAGATGTCGTGGGGTGTGTCCAGCTTCTAACAACATTACTCTTTGGCTACAGGATCTCTTCTTGACCGTTAAACTTGGGTGGTTCTTCAATTATTGGCTCTTTGGCTAGCTTGCTCTTATAAGGTTTCAAGAGGCTCACATGAAAGGCATCACAAATGAGCCAAGTGCTAGATAATTGGCTCTTGTAAGTTGTTTCATTGATAGGCTTAAGAATTTGAAATGGGCCATAATATCTTTTTGCTAACTTAGCATAGTAGTTTCGGTGACCCGTTAGGCATCCTTGTGTCCCTTTGCATGTAGTATGGGTTAAGCGTGCTTTGAGAAACTTGAGCAATATCCAATCATTCTCTTTGAAGGTCAAGGCTTGTCTATGCTTATCAGCAACATTATTTTGCTTCTGTTGCGTAATGGATATAGTTTTCTTAATCTTCTGAAAAGATTCTTTACGATCTTCACTATACTCATCAGTGGTAAATATCTTCCCAAGTGTCTTGACTATCAATGGGAGTTTGGGTCTTCTTTTGAGTACTTCAAAGGGTGCCTTTTTTGTAGAAGTATGGACATTATTATATTAAGGGTAAATAAATTTTCCATTGATCTCTTTGATCTACTTTCATAACATAGCATTTAAATAGATCAATAGTAGTCGAATTTAGTGTCTCAATTTGGTCATCCGTTTGTGGGTGATAGACCAATGAGAAATTCAACTTAGTACCTTGATTCTCATAAGTGACCCTTCCAAAAATTGCTAGTCATTCTTGGATCTCTATTGGATACATAGATTTTGGTAAGCCATGGTACTTAAAGACCTAGGAGATAAAGAGGGTTGCCATATGGTATGCTTTGATAGTCTTTTTGACTGGTGTTAAATGTGTTTGCTTGCTAAACCGGTCTACTATCGTCCATATCGTCGTATTACCATGAATGGTTCTTGGTAATCCAAAGATGAAATCCATGACACTTTCCCATGGAAAATCAATTATAAGAAATGGTTGAAGTAAGCAAGGTTTCTTCCCTATATCATACTTTTTTCTTTTGACATTGTTAGCAGCAAGCTAACACGGACATCATTTTTCGGAGTTCTCTTTGTAAAACATTTATTATTTTGATAAATCAGAAATATTGTAACTCCTATTTTCTCGGATAAACTTTGTAATTAATGAGCCGGGGCTACAAGCTTCCAGATTGTATCAGCCAGTCAATTCCCAGCTTTGGTAGAACTCTAAATTATTAGTTTTGACCACCCAAAAACCTTGGTTAAGATATAAAAGCCAATTTTTGTAAGTTTTTGGATAAGAAATACACAGTGTGAGCTAATGGCGCTCACTTCTCTCCTTCTCGTGCTTCCTACTCCCTCTCCGGTTGTCACATTACAATTGTGTTTGTTGCATTGCAACCGCAGGTAAGAGCTCTACGCATTAACGTAATCCATTCACAGTATTTCGTAGCTTTTGGCGTTGCGGACCCACGGCCTAATTTCTTCATAACTAGGAATTTACACTTTGAAATCGAAAACTAAGCATAGGCGAGATATTGGGGCATCATTGATAAGCATTTAGATGCATTCTGGGTCGAAAACGACTAGGTCAAAAATCCACTGCTGTTAATAATCGCGATTTTGGAACTTGACCTAAAGTGGGATTTGAGACCATAAGCATGTGTGCTTAGGTCTTATAAACTTGTCCTAGAAGTTTCGTTATGTTTGGATGTCATTTGATGCTGTAAGGATGTGATTTGCTTGTCGATGAGCAATTGGCTTTTGGTGATTTCAGTCACTTGAGTGTAGCTTGAGTTAGATGCGAGTTGTTAGTTGTCTTTCGAGAGATTGGCAACCTCTTGTAGCCTCTATGCACTAGTCGAGTCAGTTTCGTCCCATGGTTTGACAAATTAATTGTGGTTCTCGCTAATACTGCAATAAGATAGGATGGTGAGGGTAGACATGCGTCCCACATTTGGTGCCGCTGTTGGGAATCGAAGAGACCTAAACTAGGGAAAAACACAAGCGTCTTGTGAAGTTGTCCTTTAACTTCCTCTAGCTTCACCAAGAGTTCAAAACTTTCTTTTAGAAACCGCATAGCTTAAGATTGTCGTCTTTTGCTGTGTAGAGGTAGCTTGGAAGTAATAATACTTGCTAAGTACCTTTAGGACTGTAGGATTGTAAATTTAGATTAGGATTTGGAGAATGATTGGTAGACGAGACAAGTCTTAAGATCAAGGCTCTGAAAAACATAAAAACACAAGAAAATGAGTGTTTGTGGACACTTTCCACAACCCCATTGCATGAGAATCTAGGAGTAGGGTAAGTAGGATCCGAGGTGGATTTTAAAACATTGCTCTCTCTGAAAGAATCAAGTGTGAGTTGTTATTGGAAGTTGCAGAATTTCAGGTCTACGGCTAGAAATAGCTCGAAAAGACTTGAATCCACTCAATCCGACTGGAGAGTAAGCCTAAGAGTTGTTTGAACCAGTTGGTAAGCTCAAAGACACTTCGAGGTAAAAAATTTCAAGAGTTGACCAAAACTTAGATTATTTACTTTTTCTTCACATTTTAGGCCAAATTAAGTTTTGACTTAATTCATAGGCTTAAAATAGCTCATATAAAGACAGTCTTTGAAAAACTTGCAAAAAAGTGTTTATCTTAAGCCTAAAGTTAATAATCGCGATTATTAACTTTTTGCTCTAAATTGACCAAGGTTCACACCATTGACTCATTGCATGTGTACAAACAACTTTTGTAAAGGCACAGAAGATTTGGATCACTAAACTGATTAAAAACTGAATAAAAACTAAAGTTTGTACTGACTTTTTGAATCTTGAGTATAAATTGGGGAAATATTTATCCACACTTGTTGAAATTTGATTCATAGGCTTATATTGATGTGATAAACATGTGTACATGCTCAGTTAACCAAAAATTTATTAGAAGTAAATAATCACGATTATTTACATCTGCCCTATTTTTCAACTTTTTTGACCAAGTCAGCATACCACTAGTTTCACCATGTTGTAATAAGCCCACAAAACAAATTTGGTAAGATTTGGATCACTGGATTGAAAATTGTGACCAAAATTGCAAAGTTAGTTTGCGGATAGATAATTGATGACCATTTGACCAAAAATTGTCCAAACTTGATGAAAATCGGCTAGTGATCTTAACTGAAAGTGCTTAACAGATCTGTGTCAAACTTGGGGCCAAAACTTGCAAAAAAATAGCTGGAGTAAATAATCACGATTATTTACATCTGCTTCAAAACTTGATGATTTTGCAAATTTGAGTATACCACAAGGTCAAGCACATCAAGTAGACCTCACAAATCCATTTTGGTGAAATTTGGATCCCAAAAGTGAGACTTAAGCCAGATTCTCGAACTCAGAGTCTGTGACACCAAATAGTTGATAAACTTGATCAGATTTTATCTAAACTTGTTGAAACCTGTCCAGGGACTTTAGCAAGTTGTATACTTGCCAAACCAATCAAAAAAGTGCAAAAAACTGACAAAAGTAAAGAATCGCGATTATTTACTTCTGCTATCCAAAGACATCGATTTTTACTTTTGAACTTATACAGTGATAGACCAACATAATATAAAGCCACAGGGCAATTTTGGGTTCAATTAGATCAAAATTGATACATGTACACTGAGTTTACAGGTTGCAGATTAGATCTTTGATTTTTTGCTAAAGTCAAATTTTGACTCTCATAGCTCGATTTGAACTGATACACAGAGATCAATCATGAGAATAGCAAAAACTCTACTGTCTTTATAGAAGAATAGCTAACTTGATCAAATTTGTACAGGAATCAGGTTGCAGACGAGGAATCAATTCCTTGACAGAAAGTTGCAATTGAATCAGGTGGAAATTGATGACAAGTCAATCCAAAGGTGAGTACTCTATCCAGGGCTTCATAAGTCTATATGAACCTTAGATCTGGTCGTATACTAGGAAATCGGGGCATACTCGGAGAAACCTCCAGTAGAGTATCTACCGAAGAAAGCGTGAATCAAGGCAATTCCTTGCACACAATTCATGAAGAAGTCTCGGACACTTTTTCAGATTCAACATCCAAAATGTCTTCATACTCAACTCACTTGAAAACCGGAACAACAATGCGCTATAAGCATATACTATCTTTTTACAAGACTAACCGTCATGGAGCCCAGGTTTACTTGGACTGTGGAATTGAATATCAACACACTTTTGCCATAGTAGACTTTGGAAAAAAATTCAACTATAAAATCATATTGGGAAGACCTTTCATGCGACGGGTACAACTTATCCAAGATTGGGGAAACAACTATCTATACTTGAAGCAAGTGGGAGCTATAACAAGAGTCGATCTAAAAGATCACACTTATAGAGATTTCTTGAAAACACCTATCCAAGAGTTTGATTCAGTCTCTTCGGCTGAAACTAAACTCCCATCCTGGTTAAACAAAGACACTCCTATTTGGATGTGTGGAGCTTCAGAAAACGAAAGCTTAAGACGAGAAGAATGTATCCTAGAAAGGGACTGCACAGACGAAGCCTACGTACCTAAACCCTTTCCAGAGCATTTGTTTGAGCCATTCGAGTAGACTCAAATTTTAGCAACAATGGATGTATGTGTGAATACATCTATGTGTGAATACATCTATGTGTGAATACATCTATGCCTACTCAATTTTGCAATGAGGATGGCTACGATATAATTCCCATCCAAATGATTTCAATCCTCAACATTGAAAACAAAGATGAGGAACCCAAGGACTTAATGAAAGCTCAACAGGTCTTTTCATACCTCTGTTATGATGCAAACTGATGAGTTAGATGGACAAAAATGCTAGGTCAAAAATCCACTGCTATTAATAATCGCGATTTTGGAACTTGATCTAAAGTGGGGTTTGAGACCATAAGCATGTGTGCTTAGGTCTTATAAACTTATCCTAAAAGTTTCGTTACGTTTGGATGTCATTTGATGCTGTAACAGATGTGATTTGCTTACCGATGAGCGATTGGCTTTTGGTGATTTCAGTCACTTGAGTGTAGCTTGAGTTAGATGCGAGTTGTTAGTTGTTTTCCGAGAGATTGACAACCTCTTGTAGCCTCTATACACTAGTCGAGTCAGCTTCGTCCCATGGTTTGATAAATTAATCGTTGTTCTCACTAATACTGCAATAAGATAGGATGGTGAGGTTAGACATGCATCCCATAAACATACAATGCATTTGCCAACATAGTCCACTCCAACATGTGTGTCTTCAACATTGGCCAATAAAAGTACATTTCTACTCCCTTGAGAGTAGCTTGAATTGCATAAGGTGGAACATTAGATTCATACATAACCTTTTCACATAAGCTATGTGTAACACATAATCTATTGCAATAGAAAATATAACCATCTTGCACATTATATGGTCCTCTTTCTTCCCTTCTGCAATGGTTGATATTACATCTTTGAAACTCGGCACATTCTATACAGAGATCAATGATTTCCAACATTCGCAACACCTTGTCAGAAGTCAAGGTCTCGTACTCAGCCACAAAAATTCTTTTCAAGAGGGAAACAATGATGGCATGCATTAATTCGAGGGACGAAATAGATGCACGTCCTTTTATAGATATAGCACTTCAAAGTCATTGGGCATACATAGAAGAAACATCGGTTTTGCGAATGCACGACTTCATTTAGAGGATGTGAACAACCCTTTTCCAGTCTTAACATGTCAACGACAAGGTCATCGTTCTACAAACATCAGAGAGGACATTAAGGAGGTTGTGTTTGGTTTCTGGACAGTAGAGATCCGAGTCTCCCCAAACAAGAAGGACATATGCCAAAGGCGTATCAACAGAAAGGCTGTTCTTAAGCATCCATTGCATTTGCTGGATCAACCTCACGTATTATCAGCCACTTCCAAGTAGTATATTGACCAAAGTTTCACCACTCTCAAGGTGTCAAAACCATAATAAAACTATAAAAAACCACTGTCAAGTAGTATAGTGACCATTGTTCACCACTTTTAGTACTGATAGTGATTTGAAGTACCTAAAATACTACTTTCAACCCCCCTTAGGGTGAAAGTTTTTACTTTGCAAAGAGTTAAAATAATTTGTCACCATTTTAAAAGTATTTCAATAATTACTTTCAATCTGCCAAGTGCTTAGGTGAGCACCTATGTAAGCACTTGAATATTTTCAAACCACCTGAAGGTGATTGAAAGTGAAAAACAAACCACTTGAAAGTGGTTTAATGACCACTTTCAATACTTTTAGGTGGTTTTAAGTGCTTCAGGTGGTTTGAAATTTGCCAAGTGCTTGGGTGAGAACCTTGAAGATTTCAAACCACCTGAAGATGATTGAAAGTGGTTTGATGACCCTTTTCAATCACCTTTGGGTGGTTTTAAGTGCTTCAAATGGTTTGAAATCTTCCAAGTGCTCATGTGAGAACCTATGTAAGCACTTGGAAGATTTCAAACCACGTGAAGGTGATTGATAGTGGTCATCAAACCACTTGAAAGTGGTTTGATGAACTTTTTCAATCACCCTAAGATGGTTTTCAGTGCTTCAAGTAGTTCAAAGCCACTTTCAAACATGCAAAAACCACTTCTAAGTGGTAAATGTTCCTCTTGAGTGCTTTTAAAACCCCGAGATTTGGGTGTTATCCAACTGCAGGTGATTGAAAGTGGTAAGCAAACCACTTGAAAGTGGTTAAATGACCACTTTCAATCACCTATAGGTGGTTTAAAGTGCTTAAGTGAGAACCTATGTAAGCATTTGGAAGATTTCAAGCCACATGAACGGTGATTGAAAGTGGTAAACAAACCACTTGAAAGTGGTTTGATGATCTTTTTCAATCACCTTCAGGTGGTTTAAAGTGCTTCAAGTGGTTTCAAGAAGTTTAAAGTCCCTTTCAAACATGCAAAAAAAGTTCTTAGTGGTAAATGTTCCTTTTATGTGCTTTCACAAACACGAGAGTGGGTGTTATAACTTGTAGATGATGGTACCAACCATTTTGGTTATTTGTTCTCACATTATCTCTTTATTGCCTGCTTTTTGTGCAGGTGGAATTTTACAGGCGGTTTCTAGAAATTCATCTGACGATGCGCATTTGTTGAGATGCTTTGAGAATTTGAAGCCCTTTTTTGTTCAAAAATTGCAGAACCACAATACCTGCTACTGCGAATATCATGTGCAAATTGTCTACTTGAAAGATGCTTTCAACCAAATGCGTCAAGGTAGTTTTGGAGTACATGGAGATTCTTGTTGCTATGCTTGTGATGTTTGTGACCCTGCAGTAAGTGGCAGTATATGTGTGGCTGCAAAGTCAACATTTGAGAGCCTCACAACACTATGGGAGTCCTTTTTGTGTCCTAAACAAAAAATTTCCATGTTTCATTTGCACATCTGCTTTTGATGGGAAAATGCAATCAGTGCGGTGCCAAAGTCCTCTTGAAACGACAACTTTCAGGTGGCTACAAAGGTTTTTGTCGGTATGGAGACACAATCTATACATGAAAATGGCCATCACCACAAAAGGAAAGATCTTGTTATTCAGCAGATCGGCTGCTCCATTTCATTTCATTCATGACAGTCAAGCTCACCAAGTTTATCAAACATAACTACATCAACAGATGGCAAGCCAACCAATTCAAAGAGTGTCTACATAGTTTTCCAAGTAATGCCGTTGTCTCTGTCGTGGACTTTGCAAAAAAATTACATTTTTAAAATTCAGAATGAGATCCAATCCTGCATTGGTATTCTAGTCAGGAGATCATTTTGGTCAACATTTGCTATGTGCACTTGAGAATGGGCAACATCATAAAAATTCTCCATTTTTATATATCCGATGACAATGTGACACATTGTTTGTTCAACACTGTTTTCTTTTGCACGACCAATGGTTGAAGGAGCAGGGTTTTTGTTTAAAGCAACACTGGGTATGGTTTGATGGTGCAACATCACAATTCAAAGCACGATGACCTTTATTCTTTGTTGCAAGGTTTTCTTAGCTTACTGAGCTTGAGATGATGCACAACTATTTTGGGTCAAGTAATGGAAAAGTTGAACATAATGGTGCTGGCGCAGTCATAAAGAGGGCATTAACCCATGAGCAATTGAAGGTGGATGGACACCCCCTGTATAATGCAGCAACAACGGTCAATTACCTCACCCTAATGAACAATAGGAAAGACTATTGGTCATCCGCGAACAAGGTTGATAGGGTCTTCTAAGAAATCAAGGTGGGTGATGTGCTAGAAATATAGAATGGGATTACAAGAAAATCAATGGATCACGTTCGATGCATTGTGTGAATGGTTTCTCTTTAGCATATACGACTGCACTGAGGTGTAGAAATCTGTCCTGCTTCTGTCATGCTTGTGTGCATGGTCAATGGAGAAGATGTGCAAACAAAGCTCACGTAGAAGCATGGAAGTACTTGAGGATCATACCAACAGAGGCTCACATAGATGAAGATGTTTCAAGTGATGAGGAGATTGATGCACCTATGTATGCTGGCCATCATAATGATTTGAGTGATGCCTTACAAGTTGGAGATAACTTTGCAATCAACACTGAGGAGGAAGACTTTGATTTTTATATACTGAGGTGTTGCACGGAGAAGAGGCTATCCACCATGACTCAGAAGGATGCCTGGCACAATCAGATAAAGAAGAACTCCTATGTTGAGGGGCACTTTTATGATAAAGCCGAGGGACGCTCCGATTGATATGTGTTATTAGACGATAGGCCTCCTCCTTCCATGTACTCACACCTAGTTTGATGCCTTAAGTTCCCCTTGTATCCTGAGAGAAATGAGCTTAATATTCACACTTTGAGTGATACTGTGTATGAGCACATCTACAATAGCATGCCCTCTAATACCAAGCCTATTTAAAACACATTGACCTCATAAAGTATAATTGGGTACCACTTTCTTGTATTTGTTTCTCATAAAAACTTATGTTCCTCATCCAAAAGCTGAAGTGTTTCTGACACTTTTTTATTCTTTTGAGTACATGTAGCTTACAACTTGCCATCCACTTGCAAGTGCTTTAAACTATCTTCAACCAAATTTCACAAAAATACCAAAACTTTTAAGCCACTCAAAAGTTGTCAAGACACCCTTATATACGTATTTTTGATATCATCGACCACCTACAAGTGCTATCTAAACCACTAGCAAGTGGTTCAGAACCTTTTCCAAACCACTTTCAAATCACTTGCAAGTGGAGGAGAAGACCTAGCAAGTGATCTAGAAGGCCTTTGCAAGTGCTTTGGAACCACTTGCTTGTATAGTAGTGTGGATCTCATAGACCACCTGCAAGTGTTATCTAAACCACTAACAAGTGGTTCTGAACCACTATCGAGTGCTATCTTAACCACTAGCAATTGGTTTTGAACCACTAGCAAGTATTATCTAAACCACTGGAAAGTACTACCTTAGCCACCGGCAAGTGGTTTAGAACCACCTGCAAGTGCTAACTAAACCACCAGCAAGTGGTTCTGAACCACTAGCAAGTGCTATCTTAACCACTGGCAAGTGGTTCAAAACCACTGGCAAGTGCTATCTTAACCACTAGCAAAAGGTTCAGAACCACTGTCAAGTGCTATCTTAACCATTATCAAGTGATTCAGAACCACTTTCAAAGTGATTGCAAGTGGAATAGAAGACCTAGCAAGTGGTCTAGAAGGCCTTTAAGACCTATTTAGGAATTTTGGGAATTATTCAAGACCCATTTCTTATAACGCTATTAAAAAACTTAGTATTTTTGTGTAGTTTGAGCTATCATCTATTCACGGTTACACTCTATGTTTCATATACCCCTTAACACATATCTATAGGGATATGTGTATTTATATACATACTTAAATGCATCAACTACAGTGACATCAAAAGAATGAGGGAAGCATGGCACTAAACTCAATTTGCATTATACAACATTATTCATGTAGAAATAGTTCTTTGAATCAGTAGCTCAGATTTGAGACATTAATGTTAAAGAATTGGCTGTATCAACACTCATAAAAAGAATCTATAATAATCAAAAACAAATTTTAGAATTGAAGGGACCTTAAAATAGTGTGGTGTTTAGAAACACCAAGATAAAAAATAAAATCCAATTCACATATTTACATGGATCCAAGTATTGTACAACTCATCCGAGGAAATGATACTATGTCAAGAGGCTCAATGACTATAAATACATCATTAAACTTTGCATTTTCTCATGTATTGCTCCAATACGTACAAGGTTTCTCTATCACAAGCTGCTTCATTTACCAACATATTGCAAGTATACTCTCGTTTGTCTCTTGCATAGATCCAACCAAGTAACCATGCAGTGATTGTTCTCTCCAAAAAACTTTCAAGCTCTTCTTTTGATTGATTCCACATTTTTGGTAAAATCAAGTAGGTTTCGGGCATATTCCACATTACACTGTAAAGGGCCTCGTAAAAAATTAAGGTATTATTTCCATCCAAATCATGAAAAATTCTCCATGCTACATCCAAGTTCTTGTGGTATACAAATCGATATCCAATTAGAAGATATATCTTTTGGCATGCTGTCTGTCCTGCTATGACATTAAATTTTTTATGGCATTGTGGAAAGCATAACTCAAGAATACGACGAGTCCTTTGCAATCTATTAGTGCTCCAAATCCACACCTCAAACCATTGCATGCAAAAATCAAGGAAAGTGAATGCATCTTTGCGAATAAAATGCCACACATTTGTACTCTCTTCAACGAGATGCATATGTTTTCCCCAATCTGGGCATACATCACCATGTTGCATTTCAATGGTCTTAAGTAAAACACCATTGAGTTCAAGGATCAATACTCTTCTTTGTTTCCGTATAGTATCTGAGGGTGGTGGAATCAAGTTCCTTCTAGGCCTATGAGTCCTCAATGACATGTGCCACCTCAATAGTAAATGCTTTGTACATTTGAAATCAAATTTATATGCTTCAGAATCTCCTGTTCCAAAAAAAAGGCATGATGGTCAATGGAAGAGATATTATTTTCAATTAACCCATTGTGCACCAACATTATTTATTTTATCCATGATATGTATAGACTTAAACCTTGAGAAGACAACAAAAGAAAACATTTTTCTTCAATACACAGAAGAAATCTTGTACAAAGAGCTCCAACCACAAAGATAAAAGAGAGACTTCTTTTCCAAGGTTGAATAGCATCTAGTTGATGAAATATAAAAGTGTACATATTTGGTTCATGTTCAAATAATTGGACCCAACACATTGTTTTGGCCGGACTACTAGAGCCCAACACATTGTTTTGGTCAAAATCTTCTTAACACATTTCCACCACTCTAGATGTATGTGAATATTCCAGGTGATGTCAACGCGCACGCCAAGCCCTTACTGGTTGTTTTCTTCCACTTGTAATAAAAAATATGCTAGATTAATTAAAAATTTGATTTTATTTTTTATATTTTTTGATAAATCTAAAGTGAGTCCTACCCATAAGCTTAAGTAGGACTTTTGTAGCTTTGATATGTATGCTTTTGTTGCAACTCCGCTAGTGAAATGACCACGACCATACCCCAAGCTAGTAGCATAAGCAATGGCACGTTGATCACTCAAATTTTTTGTTTTGTGAGACAATTTTAACAAGTTCAGCTGGTTTGACGATAATAGTGGCACACCAAACTTGGATGCCAACATAGCTGGATACTTGCTTAAGGAGTTTACTACTTTCTTGCCCCTACTTTCTTGAACATAACTTAACTTGTTATTGCACAATGGTAGCTGTGAAGATGCACAAGATGAACTTTCCACTTCGACTGAATTGTTGTCAAGTTCTTCCCTTAGAACTTGGACATTGAACATGCCCCATTCTTCCATAATGTCTTGAAACTTTGTAAATAGGTCATGAACCTCTGTGATTGGAGATTTTCCTAGCCGATTGAGTGAAATAATAGACCGAATGTCATCTATATTATTTAGATTTAAAAGGTATGGTAGAAGCTCATTGCAAAGAAGATAGTCAGGCCTCCCTTGAAAACTTTCAGGATATAAGCAATTATCTTTTGGGTTAATAAATCCCTTGAAAGAGCTATCATCAATGAGCAATGTATTCTTTGTACTGCATAAATTCCTGCACTGATACCAAACCCTCAACAAAGGCTTAAAGATAGCCTCAACATTAGGCTTATCCGGTCTATACACTTTTCGAAGATTATGGATGTAGCAATCTTCTTGTCCCCATACCATAAAGAAATGATATTTTTCATGTGCATGCTTTTCAAGAGTGTTCACATAAGTGCAAACATTCTTTTGTAGCATGGTGGACCAAATACCAACATGAAAGTATTGACATATCTCATCCAAAAATTCAAAACAATCGGGGCGAACAACAATTGTGGTGTGACCAAGGTCAATTTTGACACAATCTATACATGGATGCCTCTTGTCTTCTTTGCTGAGTAAAACTCCATTAAGATCAAGAATGAGTGCATGTTTCTTCATGCTGATTGCATGAGCAATATTTTCTGCATACAATACAAAAGAATGATAACTATTTAAGTTTTTGCACTTATAAATCTCAAAACAAGGGACCATATATTTGCAACACACAATTGTAAATTGCACACGTTTATTTATGTCTCATACTCCCATACTCATCTATAATGATGTCTCTTAAAAGTGATTGAATTTCTCTATTGATGTGGGAGGATTGAAAGACTAGTTTATCTCCATCTCTCTCAAAAGAATATAAGCTTCCAAGTGGCCTACGTTTTTGTGCATCAGGACGTAGCTCCTCAACGTTGATGTCTACTTGTGGTACACTGGATCCTTGATTTTGAATGTCAATTTCACCTGCAAAGACAACATAATAGAATTTTGTATAATCTTCCAAAAAGGGCCATGAGTCTATACTAATCACATTGGACAAATAATTACCTTTGTTTTTCTCACCAACTTCAATCCCTTGCTCCCTTTCTTGAATGCTTTGGACTTTGTTTGTATTTGGTGTTGCTTTTTCTGTCCCTTTGTCAATTTTTTCTTGTATATCCTTGGTTGCAAGAGTTGCTTGGAGCTCTTCATTGGCTTCACCCTTCTTCTCACTACCCTCTGCATCCTCCTCTATTTGAGGCATGTTGTTAGTGTCGTGTGAAGGTTTTGGAGAATTTTGCACAACAAAATCACAGTGATGCTCTACCACCACCATCTCCTCTTCACTAAACCTAATGTCACTTTCATGAATTTGGGTATCTCCAATTGTAGGTAGCATGTTCTTGCTCTCTTTAGTCATGTCATTAAGTTTTTTGAGAGGTTTGTTCTACAAGATCACTTTTGTGCTCTACAAGATCACCTTTATGAAACTGGGTCTCTCCAACAATGGTGGGTAGCACTTGTGCTGCTTGAGATATGTTATCTCCGTTTTCTATTTTGTTGTCTTCATCTGAAAGATGAAAAAAGCCAAATTTTTACCTATATAAAAAATAGTCTAGTGGATTTGCAATAACCATAGAATCCATTTCATTTCCATCATCTAACCCAGACGTTTTATGCTAGAAAGGCTCCATTTAGCACATTAACACAAAAATGCTAACCTAGAATGATACCTAAAGCACATTTGAAAGTGAGGCTTAATCTTAAGCTCGAGCCTAAGGCCTAAGTCTCAAAGTTTAGGCTTTTGTTTCAAGCCTAAAACTTAAGTCTCAAAATTTATGCTTATGTTTGAAGTTTAAAATGTAATTCCTAAGCCCTTTTTAGTCTTCATCATTCACTATGTGAAAACCTTTTATACTATGTGCACTGAAGACCTATTTATAAAACCCCTTATCTATGAATTTTTCAAGGTATCATCCGATTTTCTTCATAATATATAAGTATTTTGTTATTTGTAACATTTTTTAGCTACAATGCTCATGAGACTGGACTCATATGGTAGTGCTACACTGACATACAAAGGCAAGGCTCGAACTTAAGTTCGATCCTACAAAATAAATTTCAGTTTCTTGTTATAGATTACAACTCTTTCTTAACATATGTAATCGCTACAATAGGATATGAAATTGTGAGCTTCACTTGGAAGTACTGAGGTAGGATTCTATGACAAGGACTTTTGTCGTTGAAACTCATACACATGATCACGTGATGCTCACCTAACATGCTACCTATTTCACATTTGGAGGTGAGGCTCAAACTTAAGTTCATGCCTAAGGCTTAAGTCTTAACCTTAAGCTTATGTTTCAAGTGTAAGGCTAAAATTTCAAGCCATGTTTAGTCTCAACGCATTCACTATGTATAAAATTATTATATTGTGCACATCTAAGGCCTATTCAAAAAACCTCTTAACTATGAATTTTTCAAGGTATGATCCTTTTTACTTCATGATCCGTAAGTATTGCTATTTGGAAGATTATATTACTACAATGCTCTAGAGATTGGCCTAACATGGTAGTGCTCATGAGCTTGGCCTCACATGGTAGTGCTACACTAACATGTGGAGGCAAGGTTTAAACTTAAGTTCAAGCCTACAAACTAAAGTTCAATGCCTTGTTAGGTACAAAGACATTATGAGTTTCACGTAACATATGCAAGTGCTACACTAGGATATGGAATTTCAAGTCTCACTTAGAACAACTAGCCAGGACTTTTTTGAGTAAGTTCATACACAAGTGCTTCATTATCTCTCCTTGTTAGGCTTGAACTTAAGTTTGAGCCTCATTAGTGTTTGGTAATGCTTCATTCTTGTCTCACCAAAACCAAAATTTCTTACTCTTAATACACATCTGTATGTTAGCTATGTTCTGTGAATTGACACTTTAAATAAAGACATGTACTTTGTGATGGCTCAAAGTCAAGTTTGATCCCCCCCCATCATTTTTTAAAACAACAGCAATTAAATGTAATTAGAAAAATGACATACTTTTAGATAAAGACACATGATAGTATTAAGAAAATAGTATTTGAAGAACCTAAAGTATCACAATTGATCAATTCAATACACTATCCTGCCTTTTTATACTTTAGGAGTCTGTTGGTACATGATAATGGCATGCATCATTAAACCTAGTATCAAAAATAATCTAAGAAGCATTCGCACCTTTTTCATCAGCTACTACAATGTCTTGAGGGGCTCTATCATCCTCATTGCCTGTATCATCCTCATTATGTTCATCATTTTCTTTTGCACACTCAACATCCACAACTGGACTCATTTCTCCAACATTGTCTCCCCCCCCTTGATGATCAAAATTCGTAGCTTCTTGAACTTCACTATCATCCGTGTTGTCTACGTTATCGTTGTCTTTATTTCCATCAACATCCTCTCCAGTGCTTTGTTGCTCATCGATGTCAAGATTGTTAAGGTCTTATTTTTCTTTATCATCCAGCTCCACTGTTTGTCTCGCAAGTGATGCTTGACTTGCACCACACCACTCCTTCAAGGACGGATTGCTCTCTAAAAGACTAGAGCATTGGGATTCTAACTCCATTGCTTCAAAATCATCTTTACATAGAGAAATTGCCCTTCTCTTCTTCGACAAGCTTTGCTCCAACACAACTCCACCGCAAAAAATTTCCAAAACATAGCTTTGCGCAGGACAAAACCATGTGATAAGGCCATCAATGAAGTTTCTATCAATAAATTCATGATCCTTGCCACAAGAGCCTGAGAAAAAAACTCTTTTCGTATGAGCTTTGCCAATAGCCTCAAATCTATCAACCTTGCTAACAAAAAGAGCAACCATTGCAGAGTCCACAGTTCCATCTATCCGTGAGTCATCTCTTGTTGCTTGGAT
The DNA here is from genome assembly GCF_014529385.1 of Adiantum capillus-veneris. Lineage (NCBI taxonomy): Eukaryota > Viridiplantae > Streptophyta > Polypodiopsida > Polypodiales > Pteridaceae > Adiantum > Adiantum capillus-veneris. The sequence continues at coordinate 107,011,201 of NC_140935.1, forward strand.
ATTTCCATATTCAATATGGATCTTAGTTGACTGGCTAGAAACCCCTTCAACAAGCATTCCGATATTGATGAAATCAATCAAACACACTAGCACATATTCGTATTGTGCATTCAATGTGTTTAGATTGAGTGCAAAATTTGCAAAAAAATCTATAGAGATCTTTTCTTTAGTACCATGAAGATCCAAGACAACCAATTGAAATGGTACGTACTCTGTATTGCAAAAGTCTTTGATCTTTCCCATATCAAAGCCCACCCCCTTGATTCTCCATGGAATAGACTCATCTTGAGATATTATGCCCATATTAGCTCTATAAAGATGATTGAGGAGAGTTATTACACTTTTTGGAAGTGAGGGTGGAGTCTTCTTTGCTCTGTTGAGGGAGTCCTTGACATAGTACCGGCTATAGCTCCTCATTTGAGTGTACTCATGCTCTCCTAGCTTGTACTTCTCACAAACTTGCTCCCAAGATAAATTTTCCCTTGTCAAATCAAAGAAGAATGATATTATTGCTTCTTTCAACACTCGATCTATTTTTAGCTTCCAAGCTATCTCATCCATGTCCATTCTATGAGGGGTATGCTTGCTCTTCTTTAGCAAGATGGTTTTGTGCAGGATTGCATTTTGTAGTTCAAGAGCTTCTTATTCTCGAGGCCTAAAATGCACCTGAACCATGTAGGTGCCAGTGTTGCTGTGCCAAGTGCTTGTCAAATCTCACCACCCTTCATAGTTAGAAATTTAGGATTTTCGTTGGAACCTTTGTCAATTGTTTCTCCCTTTGTATTTGGTAGCAAGCCTCAAGCATATTGTCTCATGATCTTGACCCAATTCTTCCATATCTTCTCATCACATAGAAGCAAATGCAAGTCGGTCTTGACAAATCCCTTTTGAAGTGTGTGCTCTGTTGTCTCAACAAAGGTTTGCAAAATTGAAAATTCCAACATCAATATTGACAAGGCTCTACCTTGTGGGATTGGGACGCATACTTAATAAGTTCAAGCCTAGCTAGATCGAATTGTTTCTTTATATGCTCACATACATCTATGCAAAGTCCAAAATACATGGGTATATGTAAGTGGGGCTCAAACTTATGTTCGAGCATCGCTTGTTTGTGCTATAGCCTCATATGCAAGTGACACTAAATCTTAAGTTAAAACCTCAATTTAAGTTCTAAATGAGCACATGGAGGTCTTGCTCGAGCCTATGATAGACTCTAGTTTACAAATAGATATTGATTAAAAAGACTCACATCCATGTTTTCAAAGAATCAAACAAGTACCTTCCAAGCCTCAAAGTCCTTCTTGGTTTGGTTGACACCAGGTGGTGGCTTAGAAGGACAACCATTTGCATGCCATTGTGCTCGTGCTTGCATAAGTTGGTCAAGAAATGGCTCCTTTTGCATTGACATTACAACAGATAGATTCACATCTTTGGAGATTTCACGAGAGATCTTTGGTGGGCAATTGAGAATAATCTTTGATCGTCTATATTTGAATTGTTGACGCAATTGAGGGGTAACCTTTGCACCCTGCAAACGTTTTGCAACACTAATGGAGTGTTGTCCAGAGATGATCCAGTAATCAACATTGCGAACATCCTCTTTGGCAAGTTTGTCAAGAGGATGTTTTTTGGAAGGATCACAAGGCATCAAAATTGCTAGTATATCCTCTTGCTTTGGTTCTTGAATGAAGTCTAAAGTCAAAATCCTGACCTAATCTAGATTTAATCTTCTGTACACATAGTTTGATGGAGCAGGAAAACACCTTGTCACGTCAATGCTAAAGACTTCATTAATCCCAAAAGGATAGAATCCCTTCTTGATTTCTAAAGAGGTCAGTGCCTTGTTATCTTCAGATGGAGTCTCCATGTCCATCAACTCCTCTTCAGAAACCTCTTTTTCTTCTGCACTCTTTTTCATCTTCCTCTTTGCTAGTTTTTGTCGATCTTCCTCAAGAGTAGAATCATCCTTTGCCTTTCTTTTTCTTCTGAGTCCTTGTGCATCTTGCCCTTGTGAACCTTCTTGCTCCTCTAAATTAATGGTGGCAGTGATCTTCTCTACACGTGTTGAAGTGCTTGCTCGGGCACCTCTTGATGCTGCAAGTGCACTCCTAACTATGGCTTTCCTTGTCTTCTCCACAACTTTTTTAGATAGTGCCCCTATTGGTTTCTTTGCAGGTACAATCTTCTTTGGTAAGCTCAAGAATCGCTTTGCATGTTTCACTCCCTTCACTAGGTCTTTCACACAGTCCACACCTGAGTCTTCTTGATTAGTGAAGCTGGAGATCTTCGATCCTAATTTTACAATAGAATTTTCTTTTCCTAGTTTGCTACCATTCATGTCTGCTACATGAAAAGTTCCCAATGATAAGCAAAACTTGTTTGCCTTTGTGGTCTCTCCAATAGGTAGCACATTACATGCAAAGCATGGCATTGCTGTTGCATCCACATCATCTTTGACACCCACAACAATCCCCATGTCTCCATATTTCATATCACCTTGTGACAAATATAGATGTATGTCACCTTTGTAGTTTGCATCTGTATCATAGGTATCCACAAACCACTTCACTCCTTCTTCTTTTGTTAACTCAAAGGTCTTGTCAACCTTTATTCTTGGAGCAGTAGTTTTGGCGTGAGTGGACATTCCAAGAACATCGAGTGTGAAGACTTGTGGACCCTGATCTAGTATACTTGGTACATTGGAAGCCTCCATTCCTTAAACAACCAAAAAGAACAATATTAGAACCTAAATAAGGAGCATATGTTTAAGTTAAATAGTACATTTAAAAAAAAACACTAGCATGTGTAGGCGAGGCTCGAACTTAAGTTTGAGCCAAAAGATGTTGTTTTGTACCCTTGCTAGCCACAGGGATGTCATGAGAGTAGTCTTGCAAGTTAGTGCTACATTAAATTTGAGCCTAAAAGTGAAGCTCTATGATTTTTCTAGCTAGAAGGATGTCATGAGGCTAGGCATGCACCCTAGTGCTACATTAGCATATGGAGAGGAAGCTCAAACTTAAGTTTGAGTCTAAAAGTGAATTTTTATTCCCTAATGCACTTGAGGCACAAACTTAAGATCGAGCCTAAAGGTGCTATTCTATGCCCTTAATAGCCACAAATATGTCATCAAGCTAGCCTTCCATGCTAGTGCTACACTCGAATATGCAAGTGGGGCCTCTGGTCATTGGTAACCAGAAGGATGCCATGAGGCTAGACTTAAGTTCAATCCTAAGTGTTTTTCTATTCTTGCATGAATCCTAAAAGGACTTAGTGAATCTAGATTTTCATGATAGTGCTATACTAACATATCTAGGTGAGGCTCGAACTTAAGCTCGAGCCTCTTGCCTCTGGTAGCCACAAGGATGTCCCTCGGCTAGCCTTACACCCTAGATACAATAGCATATGCAAATAAGGCTAGCCACAAGGATGTCATGAGGCAAGCCTTGCATCCTAGTGCTAAAGAATATGCACTTGAGGATCGAACTTAAGATCAAGCCTAAAGGTGTTCTTCTATGCCCTTGGTAGCAACAATCCCTACATGCTGGTGCTACTCTAGTATATGCAAGTGAGGATCGAACTTAAGTTTGAGCCTACAGGCATTGGTAGCCACACAGATGTCATGAGGCTAACCTTACACCCTAGTGCTAAAGTAACATATACAGTTGATGCTCAAACTTAAGTTCAGGGCAGACTTGCTATATTAGCATATGTAGGCAAGGTTCGAACTTAAGCTCGAGTCTCTTTCCCTAAGTAGCCACAAGGATGTCATTAAGCCAGACTTGCTACAATAGCATATGTAGCCAAGGTTCGAACTTAAATTTGAGCTGCTTTCCCTAAGTAGACACAAGGATGTCATTAAGTTAGACTTGCTATACTAGCATAAGTAGGCAAGGTTCAAACTTAAGTTTGAGCCTCTTTCCCTAAGTAGCCACAAGGATGTCATTAAGGTAGCCTACAATAGCATATGTAGGCAAGGTTCGAACTTAAATTTGAGCCGCTTTCCCTAAGTATCCACAAGGATGTGATTAGGTTAGACTTGCTATACTAGCATATGTGGGCGAGGTTCGAACTTAAGTTCGAGCCTCTTTCCCTAAGTAGCCACAAGGATATCCCTCGGCTAGCCTTACACACTGGTGCTACAATATCATATGCAATTGAGGCTTAAACTTAAGTTTGAACCTAAAGGTGTTGTTCTGTTCCCTTGGTACCTTGGTATCCACAAGGATGTCATGAAGCTAGACTTTCATGCGAGTGCTATACTAGCATATGTAGGCAAGGTTCAAACTTAAGTTCGAGCCTCTTGCCCTTAGTAGACACAAGGATGTCATGAGGAAAGCCTTGCATCCTAGTGCTACCTAGCATATGAAAATGAGGCTTGAACTTAAGGTGCTATTCTATAACCATGGTAGCCACAAGGATGGCATTAGGCTTGCATACTAGTGCTACACTAGCCTATGCAAGTGAGGATCAAACTTAAGTTCGAGCCTCTTGGAATTAGTATCTCTAAAGGATGAGTCTAGACATACTCCCTAGTGCTACAATAGCTTATACAGTTGAGGCTCAAACTTAAGCTCGAGCCTCAAAGTGTTTTTATTTTCCTTTGGTATCCACATGGATGTCATGAAGCTATACATGCATTGTAGTGCTATATTGACATTTGTAGGCAAGGTCTACACTTAAGTGCAAGATTTTTCCCATTGTTTGCCACAAGGATGCTATTCTATGACTTAGTAGCTATAAGGATTTCACAAGGCTAACCTTTCCCCCTAGCACTACAGTATGAAATACTCAAACTTTAGCTTGAGTCTAAAGATATTTTGCCATGTCCTTGATAGCCACAAGGATGTCATGAGGCTGTGCCCTTGCATAGTAGGGCTACACTGCAAGCAAGGCTCTTTCCATTGGTAGGTACAAGGATGTTAGGAGGCAAGCCTTGCATCCTAGTTCTAAAGAATATGCACTTGAGGCTCGAACTTAAGATCGAGCCTAAAGGTGTTCTTCTATGCCCTTGGTAGCAACAAGCCCTACATGATGGTGCTACTCTACTATATGCAAGTGAGGATCGAACTTAAGTTTGAGCGTACTGGCATTGGTAGCCACACAGATGTCATGAGGCTAACCGTACACCCTAGTGCTAAAGTAACATATATAGTTGAGGCTCAAACTTAAGTTCAAGGCAGACTTGCTATATTAACATATGTAGGCAAAGTTCGAACTTAAGCTCGAGTCTCTTTCCCTAAGTAGCCACAAGGATGCCATTAAGCCAGACTTGCTACAATAGCATATGTAGGAGAGGTTCGAACTTAAATTTGAGCCGCTTTCCCTAGAGCTATTATGCTCTGGCCTTGGTTAAGTCTCAAGCACTTACATGAGGCAACACTATCATGCTAAAATATCCACAATAAGCTCATGAGGCCACATTAGAGTGGAATATGCTAGTGCTTTGAGAGCATTAGAAGGTGAGGTTTAAGCTACATCAGTTCATTGTTCTAGTTTCTCAAACAAGGAAACAAAGCACAAAAAATGAGCTAAATATCAAAAGTAAAGAATCTACATCAAGTGGAAATGTCACACTCAGTACCCAACCAAGTAAGTGTTGTTATCTATCTTTTTCTTTTAGTAGATTAATTACTTAATTATAGTTTTGAAAAAAGTTAATTAAAGTAATTATTGATTAAGTACTCTAATTAGAGAATAGCCACTTACTTTCAATTTATAGAACGTGATTTTAGACGTAGTTGTAGTTTGATTAACTTAATGATAGAGTTTAAAAGGTGTATCAAGGAGACGGTAGCAAACAATAATGAGTATATGTAGTCATTAGAAGTAGATTAAATAGAGAATAGAAACTAATAGAATGATATTGAAGATTGAATTTTGAGATGCAGGTTTAGGAGCGATTAAGAGGAAGGGAGGGAGTGATTAAGAGGAGGCAAGGGAGATTACACAGAGAGATTAGAAGAGATTAGGGAGTGATTAAGAGGAGCCGAGGGTAATTACACAGCAAGATTAGAAGAAGATATCACACACACACACACACACACGAGAGAGAGAGAGAGAGACAAAGAAGTGCACCTGGATAAGCCTTTCAAATTTGAAATTCAAATTTCAAATCTAGACTCTACTGCTATATCAGATCTTCACCTTCAAATAAAAAAGAGAAAGACATGCACACACAGAGAGAGTTAATGTAGAGCGTTTTGGGACTGCAAATAGATTCATAGAGGAGAGGGAGATGGGAAAGTAAAGAACCATACCTGTCACGTCGTCGTCGGGTTTTTCACAGTCTACACAAAAATCCAAACCCTGTTTTAATGTAGAAGAGAGAGAGAGAGAGAGAGGGAGAGAGAGAGATAGAGAATTAATATAGAGTTGTGAAAAAGAGCCTTGTGGGGCCGCGAGCAGATTTGCAGAGGGCAAGGAGACGCGGGAGTAAAGAATCTCACCTATCGCGCCGTCGTCGAATTCGTCACAGCCTGTAGAAAAATCCAAACCTATTATAATATAGAAGGTTTTAAAAGCATTAAAAAGTCTTTAATAGCTTTTCCCACCAACCCTACCAAGGTTAGATTAGCAAACTCACATACGTGGACCAAAACTAATGATTTTCATGATGGTTAAAAGAAGTGGAAAAAAACATTTCACGAAAATCAGCATAACTTTCACATACGGAGTCCGATTGCAAAAAGAAATTTATGAGCCTGTAGCTCGAGAGCGGCTCTACGCTTTTCTAAATAAACTGTGTTTAGAAAACTGTTGTTACACAACAAGTTTTATGAATTGTTTTCAGAAAAATGACGTTTAAAGGGTCAAAAAATTCGACGAAGTTAGGGGTGTCTAGAACTAGTTTTTTGAGAGTTTTGGGAAAATAATACTCACAAGTTGGACATAGTTTTGACTTCCCTTGGCTAAAACCTCTTAGGATCAATGAGTGAGGGACCCACCTCCACCAACCCTCTTACTTAACCGATTTCATTGCACCTTTTTGCATGTAAAATTGTCCTGCTACAACACGTAAAACACCAGGACTATAATCACCAAGAATCGATTTACACATAAACAACTGAGAAAAAAACCTCATTGTATTTTGAATGTCCATCAAAGCTCAATTGTCATAGCATAATCTCCAAGGCCACCTATACTTGAACTAATGTCCTATCCTAAAAGAAAACTATATGACTAACTAGGCTCGAACTTAAGTTTGAGCTACTCATGCGACTACTTTGAAGCCTCACATTCTTGTAAGCTCTGACTCTTTTGATAGGTCATTCAAGGAAACTTAGGTTTGATAAAGCTCATCATTACCTTGGATCCACCTTACAACTCTTTAAATGTATAATGTAGCTCAAACTTCAATCTGAGTCTCCTTCCAAAGTCAAGGCTACTTCAACATAGCTTGGGTTTTTTCTCACACCTCTTGTTGCTCGTAGATTTCTAACACTTGAATGTGCATCTATGCTCAAACTTGAGTTTGAGCCTTCTACCAAATTCCATGGGTGCCTCCATGTAACTTGGGCTACATCTTGCAACGCGTGTGACAAGTATAGATTTCTAACACTTGGATGTACATTTAGGCTCAAACTTGAGATCGAGCCACCTACAAAATTCCATGCTTGCCTCTATGAAACTTTGGCTTTGTGAAACTCTTTTAATCTAGGTATTTATAGCACTTAGATGTACATCTAGGATCAAACTTGAGCTTGAGCCTCCTACCGTCGTTCGTGGGTTGACTCAATATAGCTTGAGATCCATCTTGCAACTATTTTAAGCTAAAGATTTCTAGCACTTAGACCTACATTTAGGCTCCATCATTATGCTCCGGCATTGTAACTTAGGCACCATCTTGGACCTATTTTCAGCTTTAGATTTCTAGCACTTAGATGTACATTTAGGCTCAAACTTGAGCTCGAGCCTCCTACCATCCCCAATGGGTTGATTCAATATAACTCGAGATCCATCTTGTAACTCTTGTGAGCTATATATTTCTAGCACTTGGATGTGCATAAAGGCTCCATCCTCCTATCAAATTCCATGGGTGCCTCTGCAATGTAACATAGTCTCTATCTTGCAACTCTTGTCAGCTTTATATTTCTAGCACTTGGATGTACATACAGGCTCAAACTTGAGCTCGAGCCTCCTACCATCCTCCATGGATTGACTCAATGTAGATTTTCTTAATTGAAGGGGATGCAAGATTTTGCCAAAATTGTGAGTGTATCTTGGGAATGCATTAAATTTTGAGTTATATGTTCAGACATACAATTTTACTGATATCTCTTGATTTTCTCAAAAATTGCAGGGTCCAAAACAAGGTGATTCAGTGTTTCTTGTTGATGGTTCCACAAAGAAAGCTCGTGGGGTTATTCATTCCACTGATGCATCTCAACGTTGTGGTTTTGAATTGATTGGCACAACATGTGTGGCAATACATGTACTAGAAAGTTTTGATGACACCTTCTTGATTCCATTCGTCACAATGGATGCAAGAACCATGTCTCAAGTAGTTGGAAGCATCATCAAATGGCCATTGCATAATATTGTTATGGACAGAGGAAAATATCACACAATAGATGAGGATTTTCTTATTGGTCAAGAAGATGGCTTGATAGATAGAGCAAGTTGGAAAGAGAAAAGATTCATCCTTTGGGCTGACAATAGATCTACAAAACTTGGTAATGGAGTGGTATTGCTGGTCCACCCATATGAGGCTATAAACTGTACTGAACTAGGTGAGAGTAGCTTGGGTGTCATTGTGGAAGGGTCAATGCATCCACATCAAAGTGATATTTCAAGTTTGAATTTGATAAGTTGGCCTATTAGGTAGCTCACATTTGAGAATGGTGAGACCTTGATCAAAGACACTGGATCTTCTTCTTCCATTGAGGGTATTCAAGATTTCCTCATGGAAGAAACGAGAGATTCCATTGACAGCTTATATGCTTCCAGTGATGACTATGAGGATGATGGCATAGATAACAACACTGAAACTAGTTTTGAAAAAGGTATCACCAGTACAGAACTAGGTCTTCTTAAGTTCATACTCAAAATGATAGAGAGAAGGATGCCATTGCTGGTGACTATGATATAAGAGATGGGACAGGTAAGAAAAGGAGTTATGTACATAGAGTTAGGCCTAGAAAAAAAAAGGAAATGCTCATGCTTTCAACAAACAATGTGATGCTGCAAACATTCACAAAGTTGCAACAATTGATTGTTGTGAGATGCGATGCTGCCAGATTGGAAACAGATCCAAAATCATGCAAGCGAGGGTAGACTTTTGGGGACAAAGCTACACTAGCCGATGCACATTTGTATTGGATTGTATGAGCATGGCTCATAGAAAATATCAAGAAGAGGAATGCTTTGAGTTTACTTTTGATGGAAAGAAGGTATGTAGTAAAGCATGGTATGTAATGCATGGAATAAGAAAGTCAACATTTTACAGGCTGCGTAAAAAATTCTTGGATGGAGCATGCAATGGCAATCATGGAAACACTGGAATAATAAGGAAGAGCTTGACACATGTTGAGATGGAAAAAGCACTCATACAAGGCTTCATAGATAATAATGCAGATCAAATTCCACATAAGTCAAGGACAACCATGCATGGCACTCGGGAAACTCAACGTGTTCTACCAACGATGTACAAACAAGTGGACATTTTGCGGGAAGTAAACGACACACTTGTCACAATGGAATACAAAACGTTGTCACAGCCAACATTCTCAAGGTTGTGGAACACAGTCTTCAAGACAGTCACTTTATCAAAATCAAGCACATTCTCTAAATGTGACATTTGCACATCAATAAAGGTCCAGCTGGAGTCTACCAAAAATCAGGTGGAGCGTGCTAGATACATGGCACAGAGGAGAGCACACATGTTGAACCAAATGAGCTATATAAATCTGTACTATGCTTGGAGGAGCTCTTCAGAAATGAATACAACCAAGTTCTTGTGCATTATACATGACAAGATGGACCAGAGTAAGACTGCTATACCACAAATTAAACCAGTTCCAAAATCTCTCAATGGAGTTGAGAGGCTTCCACTATCCTTGACAGGAATGCTCGCTCATGGACATGGACAAACAACTTATGGTCACTTTGCATTGGTATTATGGCCGAGTGATCCCAACTCACAATTGCATCTCTCTCAAAATGTCTAAGAAACTTAGAAAGAAGAGATAAACATGTGTTTGGTGACTTAAGCTTAGAAAACTCAAGTGTAGAACCACGAACAAATATTTTTGATTGTGTTTTGTCTACAGCTTCTCTCTATCACCATATGAAAGTTCATAAGGAGAAAAACCAGTACTGCAAGTAATAGAGTGCTTAGAATGAAGAGGCAGAGACTGATCTAATCACAAATGTGAATGTGGACACTGAGAATTTTGCTTCTAGACAGGTAAATGATTGTCCAAGGATGCAATCAATCTTTGCTACTAATGCACATGTACAGGAGGATGGCAATGTATTTGGGTTCAAGAGGTTGCCAAGAACATTGTTGTTGCAACTTGACAATTGTGGTTCAGAAAATAAGAATCCATATGTGTTTGCATACCTATCATTGTTGGTTGCACGAGGAGTATTTGACACTGTGCAAATTGGATTTCTTATGGTTGGTCACACTCATGAAGACATTAATGCATTGTTCAGTCGCTTTTCTGAGAAGCTTAGAAAACAAGCCATTTCTGCATTTCCACATTTGATGCAGATCTTCAGTGAGTGTGTTAGCATGCATCCAACACCTTTTCTCCTACAAAAGGTGGCAGACTTTAAAGGATTTGTAAAGGGGTTCTTACATGATGGAGCAGATAGCTTAGTGGGTCATTCAAAGCCATTGCAATTTAGGTTCTATATGAGTGATGGAATACCTTTGATGCAGTACAAAGTACACCCTAAAAATGTGGATTGGTTACCCAAAAATGGTATCGAGTTATGGAAGAGAAATGACCAAGGAGGAGCCAAGCTTCCTGAAGGTGTTCCAAAAGTATTACCACCCTTTGAGTATGTTAAAGATAGTGAGAAAGTTATGGAAGGAATAAAGAAGTATGTTGGTTGGTGGAAAGATCACTTGCAAGAGAAAGGAGATGAAAGTGAGTATGCTAGGTGGATCAACCCAGTTCTTATGTATTGGGAGAGTCTCATGCAAGCTATGCAAAACCCTGGACAAAGTGAAAACACTTTATTTGATGAATTTTGGTCAAGGAGTATGCGTGAACAAGATCATCCTCTTGAAGTTCCATTGGAAGATGGTCTAGATGAAGCACTTGACATAATCAAGGGCCACTATTGTGGTCCAATGCGCAACAAACCTGCTGAGGATTTCAACCCAACTCTTGATGTGGCAAAGGGAGACTTTGTACTTGTGCAACCTTGTGATTAAAATTACCCAATTTGGTTAGGAGTGGTAGCAATAGATATTGATCAGAACAATGACTCGGCAACCTATCTTCAAGTGAAGATACAATACTGGGCACCAATTTCAAAGAAGAAGAATGCAAGTGATGTGGAGGTTTACAAGGATTGTTGGAACAAGTATTGGAGAGAGAACATCAATGATCCTCAACGCTGGGAAGACACTAGCTGCATCATTTGGGCATGGAAGCCCAAGGGTGGACGAATTCCTGAAAAAATCAAGATTTCAAAGGCAATAATCCTCAAGGCCAAAGAGAGTCAGTTGAAACTTGATGAACATGAGGCACCATCAAATGTCAATGCAAATGACATTTGGGCATGGAAGCCCAAGGGTGGACAAATTCCTGAAAAAATCAAGATTTCAAAGGCAATAATCCTCAAGGACAAAGAGAGTCAATTGAAACTTGATGAACCTGAGGCACCATCAAATGTCAATGCAAATGAAGGGGAATGATTGCTTAGCATTCACCTTTCAACTTTGTAATCTTCTAGCAATGGTTCCAATTAGTCCACCCATAGCTAGGGTCATTATCAACATTGATAATGACATCCCACCTTTGTAATCTTCAAGAAATCTTATTCAATATGAATGGTGTTTTTTTTCACTTTAGTCACCCAAGTTCTTCTTGCAACTTACATTTTAATTGTTTTATCAAATGAAGCATGTGTGGGAAGAAAATTTTGTTTTGGGTGCATGAGCATGTGTGTGTGTGTGTGTGCACGTGCGCGTGAGTGTGTGTGTGTGTATTTGTAAACTAACATGTGCAAAAACACTCTAGTGTATAGTATGGTTGTTGAAAACGGACCATATTGGATCTTGAAGACTCATAAGCATCCACTAAACATTGTATCTCAGTTTTCATATGTGCAACAACCTAGTACAATACAACCTTACCTCAAGTCCATGAGACACAAAGAATCGTCCCAAATGTGTGAATTTTTCCCTATTTTCCTAAATATGTGTTCTTTGCAAGTGGTTCAGAACCTCTTTCAAGTGGTTCTTAACCACTTGCTAGTGGCTACCAGTTTACATAATGCAAATGGTTTTCAACCACTTGCATGTGGTCCACAATTCACAAGTGATATAGCTTGCACTTCTGCCCACTAATCACTAATTTTTATCTTATACAAAATCCCTAAGAAAGTTTGATAAAACAATTTAAAATCAACTTATAATAAGACATCTTGCAAGGCACACAACAAAATGGTCGATTGAATAGAAATCATGTTTCTACATTAGAAATTGGTATTGAATTTTGCAATACAATGTTGGTTTTTTCCCCTTCTTACAAAACAAAAGAAGTCCTCATCACGAGTTACACTATCAAACTCATCATGGGTATCTATATACATGATCACATGTACACAACTCTTAAGATTTTTGTTGACATCGGAGATCAGAAGACGTTGGCCTTTTATAACGTGGTTCTGGAGGTGGTGGAGGCAGCACTTTGCCTTTGCTGCTTGATAATTTTTCCCTCAAAGATTCATCTTTTCGAAGAGTCTACCACCCTCTTCTTCTAGCATCCAATTTACAAGCAGTGATTAGCTCCGATCGATGATCTATTTTCTTCCACTCATAGACAAATGGAAAAACTTTATGATGCATAAACCTCTCCCATTGGTCTTCCATCTGGTCCTCTAGAGAAGGCAAGATAACATAGGAGTCTTCGTCATTCAAGCAACACGTGGGATATTTGTCATCTAGCAGGAGTGTTTTATCTTTGTTGCATTGTGGAAACTAATTCCAAAAAGTGCCCAAGACTTGAAAGAGCATCTGTTCCCCTTGCTCATCAATCCATGAGCTTCTACTACATGCCTCCTTTGCAATCCACCCATTCAAGCACCTGCAGGCCTGAGGCAAGCAGAATTCTAACCTCTTTTCTAGGTCTCGATAGTAAGGGCGTGTGTTCTAGACGTACACTTCAACAATCTAGCTAGCCCCAAGAACAAACCACTTTGCAAAATGGTGCACATAGTGGTTCAGATTGTTGGCATGCTTTACCTTCCGAAAGTGTGGCATGTCCACGCTAGGCGGGCTTGGTCCCAGTCTCTTGTCGTGAGTGACAATAAGCAAATAATTAATGTTAATGATCAAGGAAGGCCTATTATCCTTCGAAAAGTGAGGGACATGAAACTGAGTTACTAGGGGTGTCTCCCGATCAAAGTGCCCCAGGTCTTCTTGATCACAATGCCAGTGCCCAACATTACCAATCACTTGTTATTTTACTACAGTGCCCAAAAAACCACACCCAGTAAATTGTAGTGAAGATTGACACCATGAGACAAAAAATATATCTTATTTTCAAATAAGTAAATAGCACAAAAAGCACATGGAACTTAAGGCTTTTGATGTGCGCCGGTTTTGGGGGGGGGGGGTGTCTTGATTAGTACTTTTCTTTGGATCTGGATGATGCACTCCTTCCTCTTGCCATCACTTGTGTTTCTTCCTCAGGGTATCTGCAATTACTAGTAATGTCTCCACATCCTCTACGTCCTCCACTTTATCCTATGGGATCACAATAAGGTTTAGGGGAAAAAAACCAAAATTTGCTCGAACAACAACGAAAGACTACATATATGCACTTCATTACCTTCATGGTTGTCGGTTGAGAGCTTATTGGAGTCATCTCCAATGGTTTCCTTGCCATAGTTCTCAACCACGAAGAGTTCAGCCTCGGGGTCCTCCACTCTATCCCCACTTTTTACAACAACCTTGCCATGCTGAAAACCCTCAGATAGCTCTATGTTGTTCTCATCAAGTTTAGATGGTTATGTATTATTCTTGTCAAGCTCAAGCAAATGAGAACTTTTGTCAGCATTGGTTTTTGTGAAGAAAAAAATCATGTTAAGGGACTTATCTCATGGACAAGTGGATTGAAGCTGAGTATAGTGAACCCACCCTCCGGCTCTGTGTACTCAATTTTGAGTGTCAAGCACTTCGCAATTTTTGGAATCTTTACTGTGCACAATGGGTGAGTGCACTCTATCATAGTGCCCTATAGAACTGCAAAGCAAAATGGGTGATATTTGTGTTGACATTCTAGCGAGAAGAACCCTGCCATGTGGTTAGCTGAGAGGGGTTTTCCACATAAAACACAAACACCCTCAATACACACAAACGGTTTGAAAACAGAGGCGTTAGTCCATGGTGAAGGGAAAATGATGCCTCTACCCTTTTCTTCGATATATTGGATGGCTGTATCCATAAACTCTCTTCAAGACATTGTGAGCGGGATGGAAACACACAGAACGCCTCTATAACGACCCAACACACACTCTTGGAATGATACACACACACACACACACACACACACACACACACACACACACACACACACACACACACACACACACACACACACACACACACACACACACACACACACACTATGGGGCACCACTCGGCTTACACAACCCACCTGGCCGAGACAGGGAACACACCGATGGAGTGAGAGGAGAGAAACTATCCACTTGCCCACTCCACACAGAGACACACACACACACACCCACAAAAAACTCAGCTCAAAAGAGGATAATTTCTGATGTTTAGATACAATAGAGCTTGGGCCAACACCAATGGGGCAAATAGCTCACACACTATAGGTAAAACTTGCCAGATACAATCACAATTGGAGCAGAAGCTTCACTCATAGGAGAAACTTACACAATCAAAACAACAGAAAAACCATGAGGAATTTGGAAAAATGGACAGTGCCATCGCGTCCGGAACGGCCCAAAACCCTAGTCTACAATGTCAAAGTGCTCAAATCCGACCTCGGATGAGCAGTTTATGGCCAAAACAGGCTCCGAAAACCCCAAAAACACACCTGCGGCTGTTCCTCCTCCTCTCTCCACGTTTTTTATGGTTTTCTCTCTGTTTTTTCAGTTCCCACACTTAGCTTTATTACTTGGGCACCCTTGGACTTTTGGATGACCTCAAACGGACCCCGAACAGGCCAAAAACTGACCTCGCAGTGCATAGTTGTCACCTTTTTGCATCATCCGCACACCTGGCACTCAGCTTTTTCCAATAATGCATCTCACCACCACGTGAAGTGGCCCCAAAATATGGTCCTCATGATGACCTTTTTGCATAATTATCACAAGGAAACACCCACGTTGTGTCCGTACTCATCCACGTGCAAGTGTTGACCCCATTCGTCCTCCTGACGCCACTAGATTCCATGTGACGCACCTACTTACCTCATGTGGTCGGCCCGCCGATAGCTTCCTCGAGAAGTTTTACGCGCTACGAAATCCTCATTATTGTAGAAAAAACACACTGGTACTGGTAATAGTGAAAATCGATGCACTATGTACATGATGTCCTACCTGTACACATGTGGGCCCCACATAACCACCTGGCTCTGGAAAATGGGCAATCCTTTATTCGATGCACCATGCATGGGTATGTACATATGCGCAATCCCTTGCTCCAAAAAAATCCTGACATAATTTGCCCATACCCTAGCCAGCTAGAGCATTCATGCTCAGCAAACAGCAGCACTAGTAGATGCTCATTCCACCTGGATCAAAAGGCCAAAGACATATCGCCTGATTCATAAGAAGCATCATAACACCACACATATATTTGTCACCAATCAACCAAAATGCACCAAAGGCATATCCAACTAACACATCCATCCTATCTGGACCTCCAAAAGTATAAATATTGCATACCACATTCAACCCAACCAATCGAGACAACTCAAGTGACTCATCACCTGGCATCTTGGCTTCACTAGCCATAGCAACAACATGCAAATCATGCACCCAAGTAGCTAAAAGCATTGTGTGAAGGTAAAGTTGTTGATATCCAAAGCACAAAAGTATCCCCGCGGCACACATATCCTAGCATAGGCATCCATATATCTGAGATTGGACTCATATATGCCAAACCCCTTCTCATCATCATAAGCATACTCATCATCACACATAACTTCATCCACATCATAATCACGGCTATCACCACTATCCATAGCTTTTAGCATGGGTTCATCAGTCTCCAAGGATACAAATCCCTGCTCTAAACCACAACCATGCTCACAAATCGGTTCAATCACTGCACATGCATCAAAATATGGCTTCAAAACAGGCTCCACATCCAACAAATCCACAAAATGGCTCTCAACCTTGCCCTCTTCCTTAATTTCCAAGGAACTAGTATCCAAAGATACGTGCTCATCATCAATAACCTCAACCTCACACTCACACTCAACCTCACACTCAACCTCAACCTCACACTCACACCCAGAATCACAAGGTACACAAGTAGCCAATGCATCCTCTTCAAGACTTTTCAATCTTGTATCCAAAGCATTACTCACCTCTTTAGGCTCTTCCATAAACTTGTCAACCTGCAAGACCTCTTTACGCTTCACAATAGACCTTGGGAAGAAACGAGAAACATCATAGGATAGGCTATTTTTCACTTGCTTAGGCTTAACTTCATCTTCCATGCCAAATCCATCTTGCACATGCATACCTATACTGATACCATGTTCCTCAAGACACTTAAACTTCCATTCCTTGTGCTTTGCAATGCATACCGCATCTTCAAAAGACTCGGGCCTATTCAACTCAACCTCGAACCGCAACCAAGGTGACAAACCATCAACAAAAAAACTTTTCTTCAATGAATAAGGGGGGGTCTCATCCTTAAGAGAAACACACCAATGAGTCCATAAATCTGTAAAAACTTGTATATAGGCATCAACACCTTGACAAGAACCTTGCTTAAGAGAATTTGAGCTCATTCCATACTGCATTTGTATCTTCAAAGACCTAGAAACGCTCTAAAAAAGCTTCTATAAACTTGTCAAGACTCAAACCATAAGAAGAAGCCACTGCTTCTTTACCTTCCAAATCCATAAACCAAACACGGGCCTCATCTTTCAAAACGAATCCAAATAGCTTCAAAATATTCTCCTCATCACACATATTGTTGCTTATGCATGCCACCTCGACTTGCTCCAGAAAGTCTTCCGCATCTTCACCACTTCTTCCATGAAATTCCGGATAAGAGAAAGTCATGGCTACCCAAGTTTCGATGCTTTGAGAACCCCTTCTAACACACGTACAAGAACCCAAAACTTTTGACTGCCTCAATCCCTAGAAACTTCAATGGAGCTTGACTTTAGATAAGGACAAACACATGCACATCAAATGAGTTTTCATAGTTGATCATCAGAATTACAACAGGCAAAGGACATTCCAGGATCTCTCTTAATCTTCTTGGCCCGAACATAAAGACTATGTGCTGCTGAAAAAAAATCTTCCTGGACACGTGAACATTTATCTGGATTCTTTGAGTTAAATGAAAAGGCGTGAATTGAGGTCCATTTTGATCATCCATTAAAGCCAACCATGAAGCTCCCAAGAAAGCACACTTGTCTTATCCTCTGATTTTGCCAAAATTTCGGCATCATAACATCATAAATGGCTCAAAAGACAAAAAAACCAGCCATCATAACTTGGAAAATTTTTGGCAGAGTTTCCCTAGAAGTAGAGCAGTAAGAACCCAAAATATAGATTGTAAATGTATGCATAAACTGCCAACAATAGAACCCGAGCATCAATTAGGAATCACTAGTACATAGCCTATGGCGAGGTCACAAAAAGGGTGCTCTAGCTACCTGTATCACCGAAAGGATCTCCACATTTGAGAATCCCCCAGCTCAATAAAACCTCACGCTATCGACCCACACACGAAGGCTAATGCAAATCGCATATAGTCAAGTATCAGAAATGACTATCTTCCAGACCAAGTCTCAGAAATGGTTGGGACTGCCAAATAAAACCAAGTATGGCTCCACAAAGGCGTACAATGGCAGTTTCCACAAGTAACGTACAATACCAACAGACAATTCGCTCAAACAAGCGCCAACTGATGTATACCCACAACAACTGCAAGTGACACCACTGCTAGTATATCACTGTACTCCAGCTACCTGTACCTGTGTGAATCACCTGTACATGTACCTGTCCCTGTAACCTGTAACCTACAATCCCGAATCTCGAAGCTTGAAGCTCGAAGCAGAAGGTACTCGAAGAAGGTCCTCCGTGGGGGCACCAAAAGAATGTGAGCGGGATGGAAACACACAGAAAGCCTCTATAACGACCCGACACACACTCTTGGAATGATACACACACACACACACACACACACACACACACACACACACACACACACACACACACACACACACTATGGGGCACCACTCGGCTTACACAACCCACCTGGCCGAGACAGGGAACACACCGATGGAGTGAGAGGAGAGAGACTATCCACTTGCCCACTCCACACAGAGACACACACACCCACACCCACACCCACACCCACAAAAAACTCAGCTCAAAAGAGGATAATTTCTGATGTTTAGCTTGGGCCAACAACAATGGGGAAAATAGCTCACACACTATAGGTAAAACTTGCCAGATACAATCACAAATTGGAGCAGAAGCTTCGCTCATAGGAGAAACTTACACAGCCAAAACAACAGAAAAACCATGAGTAATTTGGAAAAATGGACAGCTCCATCACGTCCAGAACGGCCCAAAACCCGAGTCTACAATGTCAAAGTGCTCAAATCCGACCTCGGATGAGCAGTTTACGGCCAAAACAGGCTCCGAAAACCCCAAAAACACACCTGCGGCTGTTCCTCCTCTTCTCTCCATGTTTTTTATGGTCTTCTCTCTGTTTTTTCAGTTCCCACACTTAGCTTTATTACTTGGGCACCCTTGGCCTTTTAGATGACCTCAAACGGACCCTGAACATGCCAAAAACTGACCTCACAGTGCATAGTTGTCACCTTTTTGCATCATCTGCACACCTGGCACTCAGCTTTTTCCAATAATTCATCTCGCCACCACGTGAAGTGGCCCCAAAATATGGTCCTCATGATGACCTTTCTGCATAATTATCACAAGGAAACACCCATGTTGTGTCCGTACTCATCCACGTGCAAGTATTGACCCCATTCGGCCTCCTGACGCCACTAGATGCCATGTGACGCACCTGCTTACTTCATGTGGTCGGCCCGCCGATAGCTTCCTCAAGAAGTTTTACGTGCTACCAAATCCTCATTATTGTAGAAAAAACACACTGGTACTGGTAATAGTGAAAATCGATGCACTATGTACATGTTGTCCTACCTGTACACATGTGGGCCCCACATAACCACTTGGCTCTGGAAAATGGGCAATCCTTTATTCGATGCACCATGCATGGGTATGTACATATGCGCAATCCCTTGCTCCAAAAAACTCCTGACAACGTCAAGGCTTCTAATTCAAATTCCAAAGTCATATTCCTTTGCTGCTAGCAACATCATAACCAATAGCGGAGAGTAAAATCATTTCATGACTGAATGGACTTAAGTGCACAAGCTTGAATGCTTCTATTCAACTTATTCTAAACAATTCAAAGAAAATTAAAAAATTCTTGACAAATCTTATCAAAATGCTTTCTAGGCATTTCTTAACGCTTTCTAACAACTTGTTTAGCACTTTTTAACCACCTATTGAGCACTTCAAAGCACTTTCTAACCACCTGGTCACCACTTTCTAAGCACCTAGTTGCCACTTTCAAAGAACTTTCAAAGCACTTGGTTACCACTTTCTTGGAACCAAAAAGCATTTCAAATCACTTTCTGACCACCTATTGATCAACAATAAGCACTTCAAAACACTTTCTTTAGAGCACTTTCAAAGCACCGGGTTACCACTTTCTTGGCACCAAAAATCATTTCAAATCACTTTTTGACCACCTATTGATCAACAGTAAGCACTTCAAAGCACTTTCTTACCACCTAGTCACCACTTTTACTCCTTGTGAGCAGTTAAAGTGCTTCAGATTGCAGATTGGTTCCTTGAAATCACTTTAAGTACTTTTTAAGCATCATTCAATATTGTGGAGCACTTTCTAACCACCTGGTTACCACTTTCTTTGCACCATAAATCATTTCAAATCACTTTCTGACCACCTATTAAGCAACAATGAGCACTTGAAGGCACTTTCTTACCACCTAGTCACCACTATGTGCTCCTTGTGAGGAGTTTAAGTGCTTCAAAGTGCTGATTGCTTCCTTGAAAGCACTTTGAAGTACTTTCTTAGCACCATTCAACATTGTGGAGCACTTCAAAGAAATCTCTTCACTCAATCCTTCCACTTGGTCAAAATTTCATAACCACCTAGTAAGCAGTATGGAGCTATATCAAAGCACTTCAAAGTACTTTGAAGGACCCTTTTAGCACTTTGAAACACTTTCTTACCACCTATCAAGCATTTTCAAGAATATTGTAGGCACCATTGAGAACTTTAAAGCACTTTTAGGTGCTTTTTAAGGAATTTATTAGCACTTTCTAGGCACCAATGGGCACTATAAAGCTTTTTTTAACCACTTAGTCAGCACTTCCTACTCCAAGTAAGCAGTTTAGACCTATCTCAAAGCACTTCATAACATGAATCAATTCTAGTCTGAAGTCTAACCACTTGGTCATCACATTCTACTTATCTATTGAGCAATTTGAATTTATCACAAAGCACTTCTAGGCACTTTTAGCAGCAAGCTGACCTGCAAGGAATCCAAATCTTCTTTAAGGCGCCCTGAATCAGTAGTGGCACCTGCCTTGGATAGCATCTTGGTGATAGCTGTGACCTCTACCTCTTTGCGGTCTCACTCATCCAAACCCCACTTCTCAAATGCATTCTGAGCTATGATAGCCCCTTGTGACTATAGAAGGCCACCAAAAACTAGCTCTAAGCACACAAAAAAGGACCCGATCTTTGCCTTGATGTCTGCTCTACTCATGACACTGCTCTAGAACCATACCGATTTACTCTTTGTAGAGGGCCCTTTGTAGCATCCATCTCTATCGTATGTCATCGGATCCTTGCCAACCAATGTGAATTTGTGAGATTTTTGAATAATCCTCCTTTTTTGTAGCTTGGAAAAGCTGCAAAAAAGCCATTCAAACGTTGAACTGTAGTGAAAAAGCATCAATATCTTTTAGTTTTTCCCTACCTACATAGGTGGTGGGTGCCACATATAGCCCTGCTACACATGAGCTTGCACACGACTCCTAGCCAATTGATCAACTTCTTGATTCTGCTCCTTTTTTACATGTTTAAAATGTAATGCTTCAAAAAACATCAAGAGATTCTTTATGTCAAGAAACCAACTTCTGAGAGACTACCTTTTTAGTTGCCACTGCCTTAAAAGCTGGTTAATGAGCAAGAAAGCATCCCCCTTAACCACAAGCCTGGAAATCCCAAACTCCACACATTGATTTAACCCTAGATGAAGAATCAAGTACTCTCCTTCATTTTTCATATGAACATCCTCAAAATCATTGGCCTTGGAGAAGATCACCTTACCTTGTGGATCTTGTATTATCACACCTCGTCCTACCTTTTGTACTACTTCTATAAGCTCCATTAAACCACATAGTGAAAGCCCCTTCCAAGTCAAGTTCTTCCCCCCAACTTCTTCCCTTACTACCCTTGGATACACCGGTAAATCAGCCTCCTTGTTGACTAGAATATCTACCAAATGGGACTTTCTTGTGTGATCAACCTTGAATTCAAAATCAAACTCTTGTAGCTCTAGCGTCCACTTCCTGATATGTCTCCCTGGCTTTAGATGGAGCACCACTTTAGGCAGCAAATTGTTATATGTGAGCACATAGAAGTTTCAAACAATCAAATACACCTTGAACTTCTTGCATGCAAAAACCAAAGTCATCATCCACTGCTCATCCTCTATGTAACTTATTTTCCATGGGCTAATCATTCGACCATCAAAATAGACCGGCTTATAGCATCTCCCACTTTCTACATCAGCACAGAACCTATGGCAAGAGTACCTACTGTCATGGCCACATAAAATACATCCTCATTGTTAGGAGGACAAACCGTTGGCGAGTGGCAAAGAACATCCTTCACATTGTCAAAGGCTACTTGTACATGTCTAGTTTATTGAAACCCATGAACCTACTAACTCATCTTTTGGAGCGGATATACATACTGTGAAAGCATCCAAAATAACACGGACAAATACTTCAACTTATGAGCAAACAAAGACAAAACTGTTGCATTGGTTGAGGACTCCATCAGAACCAAATCCTTCACCTTTTTTGGAGGCTTTTATTCCATTCTATGAGACACATAATTCAATAAATGATCCAACGTCTAAGCCAACTTGCACTTCATGGGGTTTGATTGTCCATCCTCTTCATCTAGCCTTTGAAGAATAATTTTAACTTTGACAAATTATCGGCCCTAGAACTATACCACCCAATATCATCCATGAAAACTTTGATGAACTTATCCAAGTACAACCCAAACACCCTATTAATCCAACCTTGGAACACCACATAAGCATTCACCAAACCAAAGGGCATCCTACGGTAAGCAAAGCATCCCCATGGAAAAATAAAGGTAGTCTTCAACTGGTTCTCCAAAGAAATACCAATCTAAAAATATCCTAAAAAGCCATTCATAATTGAATGTCTTTCATGCCCGGCTACCTGGTTCAAGATTTCATCTTGGAACAACAAGGGATAATGGTTTTACTTCATAGCAACATTCAACACACACCCATGACTTATAATCTACGCACACCCTCCACTTCCCATTTTTCTTCGGTATAGTGAAAATAGGGGAACCAATTTAGATTCTTGCATTGGATAAATGATACCCGCTTCGAATAGCTTGTTGATCTCCTACCACAAATCTTCCTTTTGAAATCTCTCCCTACCTCTACAGCTTTTGTGCCTTGGGCTTGTATCCCTCTTTGAGTAGAATTTGATGCTCCACACCTTTAGCTCCCCACAAGTCTTTATAATCCGTGGAAAATAGATTGGGATACAACACACATAAGTGCACATAGCCCTTCTTTTCCTACTTTGTTATCCAAGATACTCTCTACTTCTATAACATCCACTCCACAACCTAGAGATTGCATACCTTTACTAGCATTGGGGGAGTCTACAATGATTCCGAACAAATCGTATCAAGATTTAGCAGATCCTCCTTCCTTCTCAGTAGTGGTAGAGCCCTCATCATAGGTGGACTCTAACTTGTACTCATAGTTGGTGCTCAAATCTCCTTTATCACCTTCCACCATAGGATGAAAGCGACTTTCTCTAGTCTTGAATCAAGCACCACCTACCGGCCATTTTCTCAGTTTGGTAGAGTGAAAACTCCCCTTTCCCAATCTTGTTTCACCCCAATTGCAAGCAACCATGGCATCCCCTAAATAACAAGGTAAGAATTCTCACTTTCTTTCATCACAAACAAATCAATGAGGCATTATATACCCATCACCTTCACCTTCAGATCTTAAGCCGCGCCCAAACATCTCACTTTGGCATGGTTGGCATCCTCATACGCACATTGGACTTGACCATAGCTTTGATACCAATGTCCTTCATAATAGCCTCTACTAGCACACAAACACATGCCCCACCATCAATGTAAGCTTTCACCTTCATTTTCTTCTCGATAGAAACATAAAAAATTGGTAGGACATCCATCAGATTCCCTACCATTAGAGCTAGATTTTGTTCTACATGCACATCCCCTCTAGCCTGTTGAAGCTTCATACTAATACTAGTAAACGACTACCTACTCAGATTGGGGTTCAATGGTAGCAATTGACCAAATGTAGTGTTAGCCTTTGATTTTGGACGTCACTTACCAAATCATATTATGGATGAACCCACCCTAGCTATAAATTTGATTAATTGATCTTGCAAACGATGCCTTCTTTTGCTTGTCTCTCGCTGCTCTTTGCCTTCATTCACCTTCTCTTTGCCCTTAGGAGCCATGGTCTCTTGTTCAATTTTTGTCTCCCTTTCTACTCGTTTTCTTTTATTTGCTAGAACATCCACATCCTATTTATCCACGTTGATATTAACCCTAGTAACTTCATCATTACCTGCTGGTAGAGCCCACTTGCATGCTTCTCTCTTTGACCATTGAACTTTGCTTGCCCTCTACCTCTGCCATATAACCGGTACATACCTCCTATTTTCCTTGGTGGATGCGGGGAATCTAGAGCATAATGACCTTCTTTCTGACAATTGTAGCACCTGCAAGGAAATGGACTATCCCTGCCTCTACCTACCCTTTTCTGCCCTCTATCTCATGCAATACTGCACAAGCAATTTCATCCTTTTGTGCAAAATTTCTGTCAGTGCCATTTTTAGCATAACAGGTCCCTTACAATCTTCTTTGGGTTGTACTATATAGCATGTGTTGGTCTTGCTTTGTTTCTCCTCTTTTTAGGTGGTTTTCACATCAGGTGCAGGCACTCGCCATGGTTGACAACAACACAAATGTGTTCAAGATGTTTTCTCTTGAGGATAAATTGGATGGGAATAATTACCCAATGTGGACTTACATGATGCAACATGTACTTGTGTCAAAGGGTGTTTGGAATTTTGTGCAGGGCATTGATGTACACCCTACTTCTGTGGATACATGCGATGTTGAGGATGTTATAGGTTTTGGTTGCAGGGTTGCTGCTGCCAGAGCTGTTTTGCCTACAACTGAGTAGGCTTGTTTGGATGAAATCACTTTTTCTTGATGCTTTTGCTAGCAGCACTTCATCTGGGAAATTTGGTAAAAAGGGAAAAAAGAAGATACGTTGCCATTAGTGTAAAGCTAATGATCACTTGATTAAGAAGTGTCCTAAGTTGAAGGCAAAAGAAGCTAAGAAGAAAGAGGATGGTTCCACTACAAGTGCAACTATTGTAGAGTCTTCTGTGAAAGGAGATTGTGATGTTGATGTAGATGTAGAATGGGCTTTTAATGTAGAGTGTAGTTATGATCCTTCTGTCTATGATGCATGTATGTTAGTTGCTGAATATTCTCATGTGTGGTACTTTTACAGTGGTGCTACAAAGCACATTAATCCAGTCACTTGTGCCAACAATTCCTTTTATCAAGTCAAGGGAGTTGGAAAGATTGTGCTAACTACTGCGGATGGAACTTCTCTCACACTTGTTGATGCACTATATGTACATGGGATCAAGAAGATTATTTTGTCTATATCTGCACCTTCTAGACTTGGTCTTGTTGTGAAATTTGTGGATGACAGATGTACAATTCATGATCTCAGTTTTGGTGGCAAAATTGTTGCATTTGGTATTTTGTTGCATGGCCTCAATAAGCTCACTTTGTATGACAATGTGGGAAGAATTTTGCAAATGCACTTGTGGATCCAAAGGCTGTTTAATATGCAAAACTTTGGCATGCAATTTTGGGCATCTGAATTTTGCTAGTTTGTTGCATTTGTAAAAATCTGATATGGTTTCTTCTTTGCCACCTCTTGAAGCCATCACTCCTAGGGGGGATTTGTTACCATGAAAATGTGGTAGAGATGTGTGTGAACACACTTAGGACTGCTGGAGCCTCACTATGAGGTTTTCTCCCCCATGCATTGTATATACACCCATAATTATAGGGCTAACTTATCTTCATTGTGCACTAAGCAATACCTACTCTCATTCATGTGCCTTGAGCTTATTTGTCTTCTCCAAGATGTGTTTTTCCATGCAACCCTATTTCCAACTATTGCCTTTCTATAGCCCAGGGTACTCACAACATTTTACTCTTCTCAAAGAACACCTCCAGAACGATACACTCACCAAAATGCACACCTTCAATTGCACATCAACAACAAATGCACACATCCTTTGTAAATTCAACACCCATGCATAGCTTATATTATTTCTATCATGCCAACAACCAACACACAATAACACTCTCTCTCTCTCTCTCTCTCTCTCTCTCTCTCTCTCTCTCTCTCTCTCTCTCTCTCTCTCTCTCTCTCTCTCTCTCTCTCTCTCTCTCTCTCTCTATCTTTGCACCACAAAACATGGCCCGGGGGTCACACCTACACACGGCCATTATGGCCAACGTGTAGATGTACAAGAGAAGAAGGGGAGTGGGGGGATTGATAGAAAGTGGGCACAATTGAGCTTGAGTTTTTTTGCAAAAGAGCCATACACAACTTTCCTTGAACTCCTGCAGGCTGCGGTGCAAAAAGGCCCTATGATTGGCAAAAGGGGGACCCTTATAGGGGGGGATTTTTATTCTTAGCCACTTTACTCTCCTTCAAACACTAGTCCGATCCACCTTTAGCAGCATGATTGCATGAGAAGCCCACCTTAGTCAACATTCTATCTTTACCTCAACGCGGGAAAGGTCTTCATTTTAAGCCATGGTGCTTGGTGCCACTAGGGGAGGGACCCCTCACTTGCCCTCAATAAAAAGAAGAGGGACCGATGGGAACCCCCGTGTGAATGCCACTCAGTCGGGCTCCCACTATTACCACCTACTACCGTAAGACTACCATCAAGCCACCACCACTGCCAAAGACCACAACACAATGCCACCACACCATCGTGTGTCACGTGCAGCTGCATGCACTTTCAAACACGTCTGTGTTCTTTCTTTTGTATACGATCTTTTCGGCGGGTTTTCCTCGCCTCAAGGTTTTGAACTTGTAAACTAATCCCAAAGATTTACAAAAAAAAGTGTGTGTGTGTGTGTGTGTGTGTGTGTGAGTGAGTGAGAGAGAGAGAGAGAGAGAGAGAGAGAGAGAGAGAGAGAGAGAGAGATGAAATGAAATGAAATGTTGTATTGGATCTTGTCATGGTTAATAAGTACTCACACTTATGTGGAATATTTTGGCAAAACAAAGATGGAGTGCGATTGCCTTTGCACTCTCTCTTTTGAGCAGAGACGGATACTTTTGGTGCTCAAACAATTTTTACAAGTTTTGGCATTGGTATGAGCATCCTTATAGGCGTCAAAATAACCGTCCGTATGGCATTCTTTTATTCCAGTAGGTATATTGACGGTCATACCAACATGATGGTACTGACACCTATACGGACGGATATACCAATGAGCAAATTTTTATAACTATTTTATTTTCGTCGATCAAGCATCGATATTTCTCCAATGTGTTGTAGTGACATGGCCATCACAATCCGTTTTGAGAATCTAGGGTGGTAGCATCGATAACTTTTGACTGTGGGACCCTTGGCGAGCCCAAAGCCAAAAAATTGGTGCTTGTGCCGCCCTAGACCGACAGGACAAAATCGGATGTCCATGAATCTTTGCAGGGGTAGGAGAAGAACACTATTTCCCACCTGTACAAAGTTTTATGACCATCGCAATTCGTCTTGATGGTCCACCGCAACACAATCACCAGGTTTTGGCCATTGGGCTGGCATTAGCGAGCCCAAAGCCAAAAAACTGATGATTGTGCCTCCTTGGACCAACGAGACGAGAACGGATGGCCATGAAAATTTTCACAGGTAGGAGAAGCACACTAATCTCTACTTGTGCAAAGTTTCATGTCCATCGCAATCCGTCTCAATGGTCTAGGGCGTTTTGGTGTCGAGTTTTTACAAAATTTCATCCTCAATTAATCTCCTCGACCTGATGCTCGCCAAGCATCACTCACATCATCTTGAAGCTCTCCTTGCAAGCTCCATAGAGACCTTGATTTCCCCATTCCAACACCATATGCCCATTCAATTTAATTCTAATTATAGGTGTGTGTTAGCTTTGTGTGTGTGTGTGTGCATCCTCTGCTAGACCCGGCACATATTTTAAATCCTTGGAGTTTTTGACATCTAATGGCCTTGGACTTGTTGTCTAGCCCAATATAGCTTAACTAAATTGGCCCTTGAGGTCGTGGGCATAAAATAATTCATCTTGAAATAGGGGAGCCTTGGCGGACACGAAACTCCTAATTCAAAACAATTTTGAAAACTGGTGGATCCACTTGGCCCCAATTCCCATGTTGCACGACTCTTTCATGTTGGCACCCGCTACCCGAGCCCCTATCCCTACCTACCAGGGATCTTTCCTGCTGCTCGAAAGTTGCCCGATTGCCCGCCTTTTGCTAAGGTGACTTCCCACAGCTTGCACAAAGTCTCTCAATCATAGGTGTGTGTTAGCTTTTATGTGTGTGTGCATCCTCTGCTAGACCCGACATATATTTTAAATCCTTGGAGGTTTTGACATCTAATGGCCTTTGCCTTGTTGGCTAGCCCAATATAGCTTACCTAAATTGGCCCCTAAGGTCGTGGGCTCAAAATACTTCATCTTAAAATAGGGGAGCCTGGGCGGATGAGGAACTCCTAATTCAAAACAATTTTGAATACTAGCAGATCCACTAGGCCCAGTTCCCATGCCACACGACTCTTTCATGTTGGCACCCGTTGCTCGAGCCCCTGCCCCCTGCCCAAAAGTTGCCCCACGGCTTGCACAAAGTCTCAAAGGCACAAGCTGAAGCCCTAAGGCCCTGATCCCACGAGCGGACCTCATTCCCCTGCACCAAGTATCGAAGCCCTTTAAGGGCCTACTTGCACAGTCCTGCATGGTCTAAGCTCCGTATCAAGCATTTCAAAGAGTTTTTTGTCAAGCTTTCAAATGCTTCAAATATTCAAAGCATCAAGTGTCTAAGAACTTCAAAGTCCCAAGGTAAAGGCATCAAAGTCAACAATGGAATTTATTTTCAGAGGTTTCCAAAGGATTTTGGAAGCATGCCAAAGCCACATACGGGCACTACTTCCTATTGTGAAGGGTGACTTCACATAAGTGAAGAGGTACTTCAGATTTAAAGTACACATTAAATCTTGCAGCCAAGAACAACAGTTTTGCAATGTATGATTTTATATCTATCACCATGGATATCCGCAATTGTAAGGAGCCTAGACACTGGCCTAGGAGAGTCTCCAAGTGCAAAGACCGCTCCAAGGCACCATGGAGGAATTTGGGAATTCTACTTCAAGGGGAGGGAAAAATTGCAACAACATTATTAGCGTCCGCATCATCAACTCTTTTGCATCAGTATTTTTGCATTGCGCTTATTTTTTCAATAAAGCTCAAGACAATGCTATGGCAGCATTGACATCATTGGAAC
Source organism: Adiantum capillus-veneris (assembly GCF_014529385.1). Taxonomy (NCBI): domain Eukaryota; kingdom Viridiplantae; phylum Streptophyta; class Polypodiopsida; order Polypodiales; family Pteridaceae; genus Adiantum; species Adiantum capillus-veneris. The sequence goes on from NC_140935.1 coordinate 107,040,573, forward strand.
CAACAAGGTGCAACTAGAAGACAAAGACCATGAAGCAATTGAATACAAAGCATTGAAGAAGACAAAGGTGCTCTTGGATTAGAGTGAAGAAAACATATTCTAGGATTTTGCTCTTGGATTAGAGAATTTTTTTTGCTCATGGATTGGACTGTTATGGTGTTTGTCTCCTCGATTGGGGATGTATGTTGTGTATGATCCTAGATTGGAGTGTTTTCTTCCTTCATCAAGTTGTAGCCCAAAGCCCAAGGGGAGGAATTTTTGTCATCCTTTGTGGATCTGTCATCCTTAACAAATATGTATTGACATCCTGTGTGGATACTATGTGTCATGCTTAGTGGATAAAGAATCTTCATTGTGTTGTCCTAGTCCAAACCTCAAGGGGAGGATTGTAAGGTGTGAGCTTTGTCTTAGAGTCAGTAGAGTATGAGTCAAGGAGAGAAAAGGTGGAATTATCCAACACGTAGTGGTGCAAGGCTATAGGGCTACTTAAACCTCATTCTTGAATAAACAAACCCATTCCACGTTTGCATTATATCTCTCTTGTTTATGTTGAGTTTGTGATGGGTTAGCAACTACTCAAGATCGTGTTTATGAGTCCAAGTTAATTGCTCTTGGAACCTACTTTGCTTGAATGATAATCTAGCCTACACACACTCACTTGTGTGCACGATGTTTGTCTTTCATCCACCCTAGCTAGCACAATCCCATTCCCATCATACAATACTTCAGCTCATTTTAGAGTCTTACTCAAGGTGTCTATGATGGAATTCTAGGGATGGATTGGCGCCAATGACGCTCACTTACATTGCAAAAATACTTCATTGACTTTCATAAATGAGCAAAATTCCAGAGTTACCTCTACCGAAAATTGTGGAAAACCTAAAATTCAATTAGTGAACTTTACCAAATTAATGAAGCACTATAGAAAGAATGAAATGATTTATGCAATAAATATCAACCCTAGCAAAAAGAAGCTAGACACACCTGAACCCGAGTGATTGATAGAATTTGATGATGTATCTCATAAGAACTTTCACAGTCTAAGCGTGAAGTTGATCATGAAATAGAGCTTATTCTAGGAGCTCAACCAGTTTCTTGTAGACCATACAAGATGTCAAAGCATGAGTTTGTGGAACCCAAAGAGAAACTTACTCAACTTCTTGAACAAGGCTTTATTCAGCCTAGTGTTTCTGTATGGAGTACTTGTGTTCTTTTTAATCAAAAGAAAGATGGTACTGTATGTCTGTGTATTGATTATCGTAGATTGAATCAACAGTCAATAATAAGTATGCAATACCAATGATTGATGAGTTACTTGATTTATTACGTGGAACTTCTATCTTCATAAAAATTGATCTTAAGTCACGGTATTATCGAATCCGAGTCAAGGAGGAGGATATACCAAAGACAGGCTTCAACACTCGTTTGGACGTTATGAGTTTACAGTCATCCCTTTTGGACTTAAAAACACTCCTACAACTTCTAATCATCTTATGACCAATGTGTGGAGCTTCTATCTTCACAAAAATTGATCTTAAGTCACACTATTATCAAATCCAAGTCAAGGAGGAGGATATACCAAAGACAGGCTTCAACACTCATTTGGACATTATGAGTTTATAGTCATGCCTTTTGGACTTAAAAATTGAGCTTCTATCTTCACAAAAATTGATCTTAATTCAAGGTATTATCAAATCTGAGTCAAGGAGGAGGATATACCAAAGACAGGATTCAACATCATTTGGACATTATGAGTTTACAGTCATGCCTTTTGGACTTAAAAATGATTTTGCAACTTCTAATAATCTTATGACCGATGTGTTTAGAAAACTGCTTGATGATTTTATTCTTGTCTTCTTTGATGATATTCTGGTTTACTTGAAGAATAGAGAAGAGAATGAACAACATGTATGGTGAGGACTTGAACTTCTACGTCAGAATAAGCTTTATGCTAAGCGTATCAAATTCACCTTCTTCACTGGCAAAGTGGACTACTTGGGATTTATTGTATCCAAGGATGGTGTTTCTATTGATCCAAGTAAGATTGAGGCTGTCGTAGATTGGCCTACATCTAAATCTATCAAATAAGTACTTGGATTTTTGGCTTAGCGGGATGGTATCATACTTTTATAAAAAGCTATGCTAAGATTGCATCTCCATTGACTAATACCCTTGAGAAGACTAAAGTGTTTACTTAGAATGAATGTGCTCAAGATAGCTTTCAGAAACTCAAAGAAGCTTCTGTGAATGCTCCAATATTACAACTTGCCAACTTCTCAAAGTCATTCAATGTGCTCACTGATGCAAGTGGGGACAAGTAACCGATGGTGTTCTATCTCAAGAAGAGAGGCCAATAGCTTATGCATCTTGTAAGTTACATACTCATGAGTTAAATTATCCTACACATGGTTTGGAATTATTTGCTATTGTTCATGCTCTTAAAGTATGGCGGCATTATCTTCTTGAGAGGAGTTTTGAATTACATACATATGATAAGAGCCTCAAGTGGATATACAGTCAACCTGATATTAATATGTGACAGTAGAGATGGATGGAGTTATTATGTTAATATGATTTTGGAATTAAACATAAACCTAGAAAGTAAAACTTAGTGGCTGATGCTTTAAGAAAAAAGAGTATTGTAGCGGCTATCACAACCTCTACTGCCTCTTTAATTGACCTTATTTATGAAGGTATGTGTCAGGATCCATATTACACAAAGATTATGTACTTAATGAACTTGGTAATCACACAAAGAAGCAAGAAAGGCAAATTAAAGGATTACATGTTGAAGACAATGATGTTTATTTCAACAACCGTTTTGGTATCCCAAATCATGGTGGGATCAAACTTCAGATATTGTAAGAATCTCGTGATATACCTATTGCAGGACATCTAGGGTATATAAAAACTTATGCCACTGTAAGGAAGAGTTTCTTTTAGCCAGGATTAAAGCGTGATGTGTTGAACTATGTTACAAGATGTTTGACATGGCAACATATTAAAGCTGAACGAGTTTGATACCCTGGTAATATTCAACCTATTGATGTACCACATATGAAATGGGAATGCATATCCATGGATTTTATTATAGGACATCCTACATCTGTGGGATATGACTTTATTTTTGTGGTTGTTGATATGCTTACAAAAATGACACATTTGTTTCTAGTCAAAACAACATTTATGCCGGCTAAGGATATAGCTCAAGTCTTCATGAAAGTTGTCTTTATGTATCATGGTTTATCTCGTTGTATAATTTTAGATTGTGATGCAAAGTTTAGCTCAAGTTTTTGAAAGCCTTATTCTCAGCTACATGAACACTATTGGCCTTTAGTACTACTCATCACCCTCAAATAGATGGGCAAACAAAGAGAACCAACCAATTGATTGAGATATGTTAAGAGCTTATTGTATGCATGGACATAGTAAATGGTATTTGGCCGAATTTGCGTATAACTCCTCATTCCAACGCTCAATTGGAATGTATTCTTTTCAAGCATTGTATGGACAAGAGTGTCTTACTCCATTAATATTGACAAATCCTCTAATAAGAGTTCAAGTATTCAAAGATATGTTAGATGAAATGTAATTGCAAACGAATCTCATACAACAAGACAGAAAGACTGCTCAAGATAGAAAAGTTCAGGAGGAAAATCATATAAAGTCCATGTGTCATTTTCAATAAGTGCATCATATTATGATTGCATGGAAGCCATCCAACTTTTTGGAGTATGTGATTCATCAAAAGATAGAGGTTCTTCCACATCACATACGCTAGAAACAGTCAAAGCATAACAACTAATGCATAAGATGCATGACAAGAGCCAGAACGAGTACGACTAGACATAAGTGCATCCAATTTACTGTCACACAAAATATGCACTAGCCATTTTGGCATACCTCTAGCTTGCTTATTCTTAACCCTTTCTACATCAAGCATATCATGTAAATATGCATAAAAAATAGGCTAATCCATAGCATTTTCAAGAACCCCCATAGGATATACATTGGCCTCATTGGAATTTACATTTAAGTTTCCACTTGTAAAAAGAGACAACAAACTGTCATAAATGGTTTGTGAGCTTACAATCTTTAGTACATGACAACAAAGTTGAAACCCCCCCCCCCCCCCGATTCCACCCCCTCAATTAGAAGTAATGGTCCATAGTACATTTAGAGACATTTTTAGCCATAGCCAAAAATTTCTTGAAGCACAATAAAATTTCCAAGTTAGGTTTAAGAAGATACCCCCATGCATGCATGGAGTAATCATCAATGAAAGTCACGAAGTACAGATAATTGCCTAACTTAGGATGGAGTTTGCATAGGTCCACAAACATCATTATGCACAAATTGCAACCTACATGTAGCCCTAACTGAACATCCTTTGGAAACTTCGAACGCTGCATCCTACTCAAAATATAGCATGCACAAACGTGCTTCATAGGTGCTTCAAGATGCAGCAAAGAAGCAACCATATCAATTTTTGCAGACATAGCAAACTGGCAAAATTCAGATGCCCAAAATATGTATGCTAAAGTTTTGCATATGAAAAACATCCTTTCAATCCACAACTGAATTTGCAAAATTTTGCCCACACTTTTTATACAAAGTGAGCTTATATAGCCTACGATACAAAATGCTAGATGCAACAATTTCATCACCAATATTGAAATCATGAACTGTATATCTGTCATCCATTAATTTCACAACCAGAACAAGTCTAGCAAGTGCAAACACGGACAAAGAGTTCTTTTTTATCCTAGGTACATAAAGTGCATCAATAAGTGTGAAAGAATTACCATTCAAAGTATTCAACACAATCTTTCCAACTCATTGTTGGCACAAGTGACCGTATTCCCGTGAGGGAAAGACTTGAGAGAGATAAACAAGTCACGATGTGAGGTAATGTGCTTTGTAGCACCACTATCAAAGTACCACACATGTGAATCTATAGAAAATGACATACATGCATCATGGACATAAGGATCATAAGTGCACTCTACACTAAATGCCCATTGTGAACCTACATCAACATCACAATCTCCTTTCAACAAAGACTCTACAATAGCTACACTTGTAGTGGAACCAACCTCTTTTTTCTTGGCCTCTTATGCCCTCAATTTAGGACACTGATTTATCAAGTGATGATTAGCCTTGAAATAATGGCAACACATCTTCTTCTTTCCTTTTTCACTAGAATTCCCAGATGAAGCATTGCCAGCAGAAGTATTAGGAACAGGTGATTCGCCACTCGTTGAAGAACCATGAGAAGTGGCTACATTGTTGTTACCACCTTTTCTTTGAGCAGCAACAAAAGCTTGTTCAAATGCACGATGTTAGGCCTGTTCTTTCTTGAAAGTGACTCTTGCAATAGCAATGTGCAAAATGCATTAAACTTGATAACATCAGGATTTCCTTTGGTCATAAGTCTCCAAATACTAACAAAAGTCTGGTAAGCATTTGGTAATGCATCAAGAACAATCTGCACAAGGGAACTGTTAAATGACTTCTCTTGTAGAAATGAATTTCTCATTGATATCCTTGATACCATTAAGGAAAGTTTCCATGTCATCTTTCTCATGCATAACCTTTGATTCTACCTCTTTACACAACAATATAATTTTAGAATTTGGCAATGCATCAAGACCAATTTGCATAAGGGAACAATTAAATGACTTCTCCTGTAAAAATGAGTTACTCATTAATATCCTTGATACCAGTAAGGAAAGTTTCCATGTCATCTGTCTCATGCATAACCTTCAATTCTAGCTCTTTATGCAGCAATACATATTTTTAGCCTCATTACATAGCAATATAATTTTAGCCTTAATACGACTTGCATAAAGACCAACGAGAATATTCCAAACCTGTTTAGCTGAGCAAATGTGAGGTGTAATAGTGCGCTTCGTAGATAATGCAATTAATGCATGAGCCTACGCATCTCTAACATTCCAACGAGATTGCTCAATGATAGGCAAAACAGCTCTAGTAGCAACAATCATGCCACCAAAACTTAAAACATCCTCAACAGAGTGTATATCATAGAATCTATACGTACATCAATGCCGTGCACAACATTCGAAATGCCATTTGACACAAGAGCATGTCGCATCATGTAAGCCCACATTGGGTAATTGTCCCCATCCAATTTATCCTCAATAGCAAACATCTTGAACACATGTGTGTTGTTGTGAGCCATGGCGAGTGACTATACCTGATGTGAAAACAACCCAAAAAGAGATAAACAAAGTAGGAACAACACGCGCTATATGGCACAATCCAAAGAAGACTATAGGAAACCTGTTCTGCAAAAAGTTGCACTTACAAAAATTTTGCACAAAAGGAAAAAAATACCTGTGCAATACTACTTGTAGCAAAAACAGAGGCCAAAATGATCCCGAATGGAAATTCTAAGAATGGCAAGCTCAACGAGCATACTTGAAGTTTTTATCACCCTGCTGACGCTTACCAAAGCTCACCCAAATTGGAGAAAATGAGCAGGCGTGTGCTGGCGACGGTGCTCCAGGAGGACGCAACCTGCTCTGATACCAATTGTTGGAAATAGGATCACAGGGAAACACACACAGCTTGGAGAAGATGAAGAAGTTAAGTCACACAAAAGAGAGTATATTGCTTAGTGCACAATGGAAAAATACTTGCAAGGGCCCGGAAAAACCTCTTAGTGAGGGAAACAAATGCCCCGACGGTCCTAAGTGTGTTCACACACATTACTACCATATATGTATGGTAACATTTGATTCAATGTAACTTGGGCTCCATCTGGCATCTCTTGTCAATTATAGGTTTCTAGCACTTAGATGTACATCTAAGTGCCTCCTAAGCCTAGATGTACATCTAGGCTTCCAACATCAATTTGAGCCTCCTACCAAACTCCATGGGTGCCTAAATGTAACTTGGGCTCCATCTTGCTACTCTTGTCAACTATAGATTTCTAGCACTTAGATGTACATCTAGGCTCAAACTTGAGCTTGAGCCTCCTATCAAATTCCATGGGTTGACTTGGTGTAGCTTTGCTTGAATTGAATGGGATGAATTTTTTTTGTAACATCATTAGTGTAGCTTTAATATATTAAATTTTGAGTTCTACGTTTCAGCATACACTTTAACTTACATCTCTTGATTTTCTCAAAAAGTGTACGGTCCAAAACAAGGAGATTCATTACTTCTTGTTGATGGTTTTACAAGAAAGGCTCAAAGGGCTATTCATTTCACTAATGCATCTCAAAGTTGTGGTTTTGAATTGATTGGTGAAAAATGTGTGGCGATACATGTACTTGAAAGTTTTGATGATACGTTCCTTATTTCATTCATCACAACAAATGCAAGAACCATGTCTCAAGTAGGTCGAGGCATCCTCAAATGACCATTGAATGGTATGGTTATTGGCAAAGGTAACTCAATAGATGAGGATTTTCTTGTTGGTTAAGAACATGGCTTGATAGATAGAGATACTTCGAAAGACAAAAGAGTCATCATTTGGGCTAACAATAATAGATCTACAAAACTTGGTGATGGAGTTGTATTTTTGGTCCACCCATTTGAAGCTATAAATTGTAGCAAACTAGGTGAGAGTAGGTTGGGTGTCTTCGCGGAAGGATATTTGCATCCACATAAAAGTGATATTTTAGGTTTGAATTTGGTAAGTTGTCCTATTAGGTAGCTCACATTTGAGAATGGTGAACCCTTGGTAAAAGACACAAGATCTTCTTCTACCATTGATGGTATTCAAGATCCCATCATGGAAGAATGGGACATATCCTTGACAACCTAGATGCTTCCAATGACGAAGATGAAGATGATGACAAGATAACAACATTGAAAATAATTTTGAAGGAGGTGCCACTAGTATAGAACTAGGTCTTCTTCGTCATACTCAAAATGGCAGAGAGAAGGGTTCCATGACTAGTGACTATGATATTAGAGTTGGGACAAATGAGAAAAGGATCTATGTCCATAGAGTTAGGCTTAGGAAAAAATCAGGTAGCGCTCATGCATTTAGCAAGCAATGTGATTCTCAAGGTTGTGGAACACACTCTTCAAGATAGTCACTTTATTAAAAACCAACACATTCACTAATGTGACATTTGCACATCAATAAAGGTCAAGCTAGAGTCCACCAAAAATCAAGTGGAGCATGCTAGATACTTGGCACAGAGGAGAGCACACATGTTGCAACTAATGGACTATAGAAATCTATACTATGCTTGGAGGATCTCTTGAGAAATGAATCCAAACAATTTCTTGTGCATTATACATGACAAGATGGACCAGATTACCACAAATCAGACTAATTCCAAAATCTCTCAATAGAGTTGAGAGGCTTCTAGTGTCCTTGCCATGCATGCTCACTCATGGACATGGGCAAACAACTTATGGTCACTTTGCATTGGGGATATCGCCAAGTGATCCTAACTTCACATTTGCATCTCTCTCAAAATGTTTAAGAAACTTAGAAAGAGGAGATAAACACATGTTTGGTGACTTGAGCTCAGAAAACCCAAATGCAGAACCACAAATATATCTTTTCAATTGTGGTTTTGTCTACCACTGCCCTCTATCACTACATGAAAGCGCTTAAGGAGAAAAACTAGTACTACAAGCAATAGAGTGCTTATAATGAGGAGGTAGAGACCAATCTAATAAAAAATGTGGTTATCAAGAATATTGTGTCTAGACAGGGAAGTGATTGTCCAAGGATGCAATCAATCTTTCTTACTAATGCACATGTATAGGAGGAAGGAAATGCCTTTGGGTTAAGGAGATAGCCAAAAACATTGTTGTTGCAACTTGACAATTGCAGCTCAAAAAATAAGAATCTTGATATGTATTTACCTATCTATCACTGTCGATTGCACTCTGAGGACTATTTGACAAGGTGTACCTTGGTTTTCTTATGGTTGATCACACCCATGAATACATTGATGCATTGTCCAATTTCTTTTTTGAGAAGCTTAAAAAACAAGATATTTTTATATTTCCACCATTGATTATCTTGAATGAGTGTGTTAGCATGCATCCAACACCTTTTCTCCTACAAAAGGTGGCAAAACTCAAAGGATTTATAAAAAGGGGCTTACATGATGGAGGTGATAGCTTAGTGGGTCATTCAAAGCCATTGCAATTTAGGTTCTATATGAGTGATGGAATACCTTTGATCCAGTACAAAGTACACCCTAAAAGTGTTGATTGGTTATGCAAAAGTGGTATAGAGTATGGAAGAGAAAAGACCGAGGAATACCCAAGGTTCCTGAAGGTGTTCCAACAATATAATCACCTTTTGAGTATGTTAAAGACAATGAGAAATATGCAGAGGAATTAAAGGAGTATGTTAGTTGGTGGAAAGAGCACTTATAGGAGAAAAGAGATAAAAGTGAGTATGCTAGGTGGATCAACCTAGTCCTTGTGTACTAGGAGAAGCTAATGCAAGATATGCAAACCCTTGGTGCAAGCAAAGACACTTTCATTGATGACTCTCAGCCAAGGATTATATGTGAACAAGATCATTCTCTTGAACTTCTATTGGAAGATAATCCAAATGCAAGACTTGACGTAAATGAGGGCCACTATTGTGGTCCAATGTGCAAAAACCCTCCAGAGGAGTTCAACCTCGCTCTTGATATGGCAAAGGGAGACTTTGTATTTGTGCAACCTTCTGATGCAAATTATCTTGTTTGACTAGGATTGACAACAACAAATGTTTAGCAAAATAATGAGTCGACAACCTACCTACTATAAGTCAAGATACAATACTGGGCACCAATTCCAAAGAAGAAGAATGCAAGTGATGTGGAGGTTCCCAAGGATTGTTGGAACAAATATTGGTGAGAGAAAATAAATTATCCTCAATTCTAGGAAGACACTAGTTGCATCATTTGGGCATGGAAGCCCAAGGGTAGACAAATTCATGAAAAAATGCATTAATCCTCAAGGCCAAAGAGAGTCAGATGAAACTTGATGAACATGAGGCACCATCAAATGTAAGTTCAAATGAGGAGAAATGCTTGCTTAGCATTGGCATTGCACCTTTGTAATCTTCTACCATTGGCAATAAGGAATTAACGAATTCTTGAAAAAAATTAAGGCTCCAAAGGCATTGATCCTCAAGACCAAGGAGTCAGATGAAAGTTGATGAGCATGAGGCACCATCAAATCTCAGTTCAAATGAGGAGGAATGATTGCTTAGCATCAACATTACAACTTTGTGATCTTCTACCATTGGCATTGCACCTTTTAAATCTTCTAGAAATGATTTGAGCTAGTAGACTCATAGTTAGATTCATTATCAACATTGTAGTCTTCAAAAAATCTCATTCAATATGGATGGTGTTCTTTTCAATTTAGTCACTCTAGTCTGTCTTGCAGCTTACATTTTAATTGTTTTGACAATGAATCATGTGTGGGTAGAAAACTCGATTTTGGATGTGTGTGTGTGTGTGTGTGTGTGTGTGTGTATTTGTAAACTATCATGTGCAAACACACCCTAGTGTATAGTATGGTTGTTGACAACACACAATATTAAATCTTGCATAGTCATTAGCATCCACTAAAAATTGTACAACAACTTTCATGTGTAAAACAACCTAGCACAACAAAACCTCACCTCAAGTCCATGTGACACGAATAATTGTCCCTGATGTATGATCTTTGATGCTTGTAACGTTTGGGATGAACATGGCTGAAAGAGAAGAAGGAGGTTGTGTGTCATGTGGGGTCTACAAAATTTGTTTCTCAGTAATCAATTTTTAGTTATAGTTTAGCAATGCAATTTCATGAAAGTTCTTTGTTTCTTGGTTTTTATTTGAATACTATAATGTGGGAATTTAATGGAAGAGTATCTGTTTTTTTATTCATTATATTCTTCTTGTTATGATCCCTCATAACACATGGCAATCCTATTGATTGTCGAACGAGTTCAATAGCGCCATTGGGGTAGTGGAAAATTTTGAAATGATGAAGACTTGTTTAGATGAATTCTTGAAGGAGTTTTCCAATTGGTGACTACATAAGAAGAGATGGAAGAATACAATAAAATTTTCATGCATACCTATTTTGACCTGCTACCTGATGATTTAAGGTTAAAGATGTCCATGTAGATACATTAGCATAGGGTCAATCATGCACCATTTGGAGTGTGTAATGCACCATAGTTCTTATCCTTTTATTGTAGAAGACGGGTCATTCAATATTTGAGGTTCCATAGGAGAAGGAGGTGTATGAGTGATTAAGGAGAAGAACCACCGCTAACCACTTATAGCACCAGATTTTAGAAAAGGAGGTAGGATTCTTGGCTTGAATTATTGCAACAAAGGCCAGGTAGGGAATTGATGGATTTTTCTCATGAGACATCTTGTGGCCGGGATGGGCATGCTTTGAAAAGATGGAAGGGGTTTTAGATGTCTGCTTTGCATCCTGAGGACAGGTTTGTACCTATCCCTTTGGATTTTGCTTTGATACCTAATGTTAATGCCCTCCATAACACCTTCTACAAGAAGAACCTCACTATGCTAGGCCATGGAGGATCCTAGATGTCACTTGCAACTATTGCCACCCATTTTTCTTCGAGCCACAACAATTCCCACTATTTGTTAAGCGGCAAGAACCAGTAACTAAGCTTGTAGTATATGTTCTTTGTTTGTGGTATATAAAAAGTCGTATTTTTGGGCCATTGCTAGACCTTCCAATGAAATTCTACCTCAAAGATAGGTGCAAGAACATTCCTCAAACTTTCATTGCCATTAAGGTCGTACTAGGTAGTTGTTGATATGCTTCTTTTTAGTATAGCCTGCTTCTATCCTCGATTTGAATTAATTGTCTTAATCATTTATTGTTGATTTTTTGGCCTATTTCTCTCCTAAAGGACCTTAGCAAACCACCTCCAATCTTATTGAGCTAGGGAGACTAGTGGCTAATGGAATTCTTGAAGTATCTGGTTGTCTCCCCCCATTCTAGTGCTTGTGATGTTTTGGCATACTTACTCACCTGCTCATCCGTATTGTCACCTAGCTTCACGTTTGCCCAGAGTGGGGCCATTAGCTTGTCATAAACTCCCACCTCTTTCCAAGAAGATCTTTGCCTTATCCATCATATCCCAAGTCATGATGGGCCAAGCTATATCCTAGTTTGCTATTGCCTCCACAAATTTGGCACACTAGGCCTCTACATGGGTTGGTGGGTTGAGTATTCCAATTCCTCCCTATTCCTCGGTCTGGCAACATGCTCCCATTTTCCCCACTTATATGGTACCGTCTCTTTAGAAATTGTTTTCCATAAGAAACATTTCACATGTTTCAAGGTCTCTTTTCAATTGCATTTGGACATCTTTAGGATTGGGGAGAAGAAGGACAAGTACGGGATCATGAACAAATTGACTACCTTTTCTCTACTGTGGAAGGGAAGACCCACATACTCCCATCTTTTTATCTTGATCCTAATTTTATCCATGGCCCATTGATACTTTTTTTGTCAGAGATTCCTACTCATAGTGGAAAAACATTGTTCCTTTAGACTCTAGAGACAACTTCTCTTGACCAATCACTTGAGATAAACGTGTCGTTCTCTGCAAGGGAGATCATCCTCGACTTCTCAATGTTGCATTTAGAGCCTAGAGATATGGCAACGTTGAACTATCTCAAGTCCTTTCTGAGAATATGTGGGGTGTCTTTCAAGAGCTGTAGGAAGTCATCAGCAAAGAGTTTGTCTCTAGGAGTTGTTTGTCAATGGGGAGAGAGGCCTTAAATGTACCCTTTCTTAGCATTTTCCTTGAGCTTGTATCTAGGGAATGAGACCCATTAGCAAAGACCAAAGGGGCTAGATGGAAACGTTGATTGACTAACCTTTTGGCTTTAAGAAGTTATGATGAGCTACTTGCTCCTAGGTTGTGTATAATTTGAAACATACAGGGACCAAATCCTATAGCCCTGATGACTTCTAAGGAATTTCTTATTGAGAACATTAGTTTCATCCAAGTAGAATTTTTTGCAAGTGTGTCCTTCCACTTGAGAATTCCACATTTTGATACACAATGTTGTCGTATATGTTTGTTATTATAGTCCAAGAATACCTTGGCTCATAAAACTTAGGGAGAGACTCAACTATATTTACCAATATTGTACTTAAAATGTCGAGCCATTTTATTTAAAAGAATGAGGGCAAGTACATTATTGATTACAAATCAAGCCTGTAGGCAACAATTTAGAAAGTATAAAGGCTGGATATAGTTGGCTAAATAGTTAAATGTAGAAAACTAAAAGCCAGGGCAAAAAACCTCTCCTAAAGAGAGTAAAAAGTGCCCTAGCAAGCAAAGTGGAGAGAGGATGACAACATCCTCTGAAAGATAGGCACTTCCATCAAGCTAGGATATCCAACTTGTAGAGAATACCTTCTTGAGTGTTTTGAATGCTCCCAAATACCTAGGAGATATGATTTTTCCATTCTCCAAAGAAGGAAATTTGTAGCACTTGAATAGAGAACTAGTTACTCTTCTCAAAAGTGATGAAGTATCACTTCTTATTTACATATTGTGTCACATTATTTACCTTGGTGTGCATTGCATTTGGCAACCTTTAACATGTTTATAGGAACTTGGAGGAAACCCTTAACATGCAAAACTTTGTAAATAGCTACTCCTCCGCCAGAAAAAGGAAGGGCGGGGGGGGGGGGGGGTGGTTGGTGGTGGTTCCATTGTATAATCATGTTAATATACAAATGAGTTCAAAAGGACGAGTTTTTTTTTTTAATTGCTTTTGAACAAAAAAAAAAGCTATTATCCACGCATACCCGTTAGCACTACACCTTAAACTAGGGAAAACCTAAGCAATTTCACAAAAACACATAAATAGGAGTGGTTTTTTAATCCATTCTGTTAAAAAACCCATTAATTCATAGAAAGAGGGGTCAACATATTCATGTCAAATTTTAACATAGGGGTGTTTTAAGTACCTTGTGAACACACATTATTTACGGGGGTTCCTAATAATGGACCCCCAAGGCTACATCATTGAAATAGGTGATCAAGATTAAAAGCCATGCATCCACATGATTATAAGAGAAATTGAAAATGTGTATGCAATCTTTCAATTAAACTCGCATTGTGATTACAAATGCTATTAGCATATTCTCGAGAGCGTTGCTTACTTTGTTTGTTTAACCATTGGTATCAACACCGATGCATAAATTAAATATAATACCCAATCTTTGAATATTTCTCACAAAAAATGGCTCCACCACTAATTCTTGAGTTTTTATCATAGTCCTGTAAAAAAGTCTACATAGTTTTGCTAGACAGCACTACCCAAATGAGATTATACCCATGGCTTGTGGTAGGAAGACCAACAATTAAATACTCTCTCTCTTTTTTCTTTTTTGATTCCTAAAGGAAAATAAGAGACAACCTGCCTTGAGATGCTCTACCTTGTTTATTTGTTGGCCCTTTTTGCCATTCAAAAACTTACGTTCAAACATCCTTGTATAGTCAACATTTAGAATTTCTTTCTTAGTAGTGCATAGGTCTTTTGGATGCCAATAACCAGCACTTTGACCTATCAAGTCACTAAGAAAGAATTTGGTGCTAATAATCTCCCAATAATCTCGCCTTGTGGGATAAATAAAGCTATAATGGATTTTACATATTTAGAATTTTAACGCTTTAGATCATTTTGAATAGTAAACCACTTAACAAAATTTTGATGAAAAAATATCTTAAAAATTGTGCACTATAGAAAAAGTATTTCCACTTGCATGTAGACCTCACTATCATAAAGGAGTACTTTTGCTAGACTCTATCCACTTGCTTGCTTGTATAAGACATAAGCTTCTCAATGATGAAGTAATATTGGACTATAATGGCTTGCTTATTAGTATTAATCTCTACTGCCAATAATTTAAGAGAATCTATGATAGTGGCTAAAGCTATCTTAAGCTTATGAAAGGAATGTTGTTTTTGCTCACCCAGAGGCTCATCCTTGAGCTTTCAAGTAGTTATTTAAAGACAATCTACCCTATTCATAGTGCTTATTTTGTAATAGTATATTTCTCTTAAATCTTGCATGTCCAAATAATCTCTTAACAATTAGGTGTGCCAGTCCAACTATGTGCTTTCATATCACAAAAGCAACTACGATAGCAGAGGCTCAAAGCATATGGATGAAGTCTTATCACCAAGGTTTTAACTATTCATAACATGATGCTATTTTTCACATGATATTGCATGCCCAAGAACATATATTTATTAATGGATACATGCTATGAACAAATATTCACTTACCCACTAGGTTGGTGAAAAGTACTCTTGCTGTAACAAACTATCACCATTGTAGAGTGGATATCTCTCAATCTAACCCTAAAATTTTCGGGGCGATTGATCTCCTTGCATTAGAAAGGTGCCAAGTTGGCTTGTCACAAACACATTGCTCATGAAAAGGTAGGTTCGCTTTATCCAAAACCTCTTCAAATCATAAAATGGGCGCCTCAAGGATTTGAGGCTCGCTTGATTTTTGATTGAAAGGCTTAAATTTTTATAGAGTTTTCATTCTCAAATATGATTTTCGCCTTCTCTTCTCATAAAGGGATGAAAAGGATCCAAAGCCGGCTTCATATAATTAGTTTCTCGAGCATGGCTTGAGCATGTATTCTAGACCAATGTGTAACAAACTATTGTGCATTAGAGGTTCTTGCAAAGACACATATCAACAAGTAAGCAGTAAGGTTGCTCTTAATATTAACATGAATAGAGGAGAAGGGATAAAGGTGTACAAATTTGTTTTGTGCATTTGTTTAGTTAGAGATGGGTCCCTTCAACGAAGGGCCACATGGAAATTTTATTTCAAAATATTTATGTGAAGCTTCATCTTGTTTATTCTGTGATGAAATGGAATACCCATGGTTCGCATTAGAGCATGTTTTTATGGCGTTTTGGAACAGCACTTTTGGTTGTATATTTCAGTGATTGTACTATATCTAGATTACCCTTTAATTTGACATTATTCTGTGCATTTCATTTCCATTTACTCGGTGAGTGTCATATCTTTGTCAAACTATTGGTGCGCAGAAAAATAGTGTTCCAACTTATACTTGAAAATAGATGTACGTCCCTGCCATCCAATCTAGATAGATCCGGTGAAGTTGATACTTTAGTAGACTCTTCAATACATGTAAAGAAATTTCTTTGCATACTGTGTATGATATAACACTTGAAGCTCCTTATATACAATCCCTAGTTTGGTGTTTTTAATTGTCTACACACAGGTGATCTATGTGAAAATGCACCATTTGAGTGCTTGAAGGTATCCGTTCCCTAACATAAAGCATGCTGTCAAGACAGGACATCCCAATTCTTTCACACATTTCGCAGCTCCGGAAACCTTGTTTTAATAAAGGGAGTAGGCTTGTGGCCTTCCTTTACCATTTCCTCTGCCCATGAGCGTGAATTCTCAAAATCCTCAAGACAATAGAAATGCGTCACTAGAGTCCAGTAAGACTTAGCAATAGGAGCATACCCATTACTCTTTAATTCCTCTATCAGCAGTAGCAATTCATCCACATACCGGCTGCCCTTGCAAAGACCCTGCTGAAGTAGTTGATACAAATGGGCATCAGCTTTGAAACCCTTCTCATTCATAGTTTTCTTCAAATCCAAAGCTCGCTTTATCTCTCCAATATCGCAAAGACTTTTAATCATTACATAGTACAAAACAGGATCTTCAGAGCCTCCGTCTCTTTGCATTTGCCCAAAGACATCAAAAGCCTCATCAATCCGTCCCACAGCGACGAGGCATGACAGAAAAGCTTTGTACATTGAGTGATCTAAAGGTCTCTCGTCCTCTGTTAGTAGCTCTATCACTTCCAATGCATCCTTTGCCCTTCCAGCCTTGTACAAACCATCAACCAATATAGTATACGTGGGCGCATCTGCAGAACAACCATGCTCATTCATATGCTTTAACAAACGTTGCGCCAATTCGAACCCCTGCTTCTTGCATAGCAATTTTATACAAGCATTGTACGCATGCTTGTCAGGTTCAAAGCCCTTTGCTTTCATTTCATTAAGAAGGTCCAATGCCATTGAGCTGTGGGCCGTTCTCCATACAGCACAGATCAATCTACTATATGCACCATCCCGAAAACTGGCCGACGAGCTCATTTGCCCCATTTCTTGCACCAGCTTATACGCATCCTTCGATTTTCCTACCTTGCAAAGGGCATCCAAGAAAATGCCTAAGACCAGCTTGCCAGGTAAAATGTTGGCAGCTAGCATTTCCCGAATTATGAGTATGGCAGTGTCAAACCGCTGGCATTTCACAAGTGCAAACAACAAGGGGTCGTATAGTAGCTGAGAAGGTACGCATCCATGCTTCTGGGAATGCATAAAGACGCTAATGCTTTGTTGCGGCTTGTTCAGAATATTACTGGTTGTAATAAGAGTTGCCCATGTAACGTCTGTATACATAGAACCTGCCGAGTCAAAACATTCTTCCAAATCCTTGAGTGCAAATGATGTAAACTTGGATGCCCACAAATGGGCTATTTGATTTACATCATCAGTACCTGGCGCAAAACCTGGCTGCTTGCAAGCCCATGAGAGAAAGAGCAAGGCGTGCTCGAGAGGCATGGGCTGCTTGAGCATAGAAAATACCGCAGAACTCGAAAGGGGCTCATTTTCTTTTAGCAAGCACCATAGTTTCTCATACAGGGCATGTGAAGCGAGCCCATTCTTACCTTCAGAAAAACCTGCAGCCTTTTGAGACGAAGATCCACTTGCGATCAGCCTTCCAACGAAGGAGACGGGTGGGAGCGCAGCGATGAAGAGGACGCCGAATGAGCAGGGCAGCTTGACAGAGGAACCTCTCTCTACGGAAGCCGCACCGAGTCGTAGGAGTCGTTTCCCTACATGAAACATCGTCACGAATTCGCCATACCTCCCTGTGGGTCAAATGGAGAAGGGCGAGGAGAACATTTACTGTGCATAGTCGACTCCCTTCTCCTTACAGGAAGAAGAGGACAAAAAAGAGACTCGTCATCAACAGTGCGTTCAAAGAACTCACTTGATAGTAGTAAGTGGAGGATAGCCCAACACGAAAAAAAAGAAAAACTATAAGATTCCCAACGAAACTATAAAACCGCCTTGTGTTCGAAGGAGTTCTTGAGGTGGCAAGCTTCACAGAAATTATGCAAAAAGTAGAGTGCTAATATGAACGCTCGGGTGCAAGCAAAACTCGGATGATTGGTCTAGGGTTACCTGCGCCTTGTTGTCAGAGGAATGCTTAGGTAAGGGGAAAATCATGAAACCAGAAGATTAGTGAAGAACATGTTAATGAACCTGGTGTATCAAGGGCATGGAGGCAGGTCGTTAGGGGTGGCTCCCTAGATAGCTGATGTAAGTTTGGTCTCTGGATGGTGTCATGGCTCGGCACGAGCATGACAAGTTCTTGTAATTTGTTGAGATGATCAATATAATTCACTTACAATTGTGAGTTTTGCAAAAAAAAAAGATTCCCAACGAAACACTCTCTCTCTCTCTCTCCTGCCTTTTCGAAGTTGCTGGAAAAAGTCTTGGTAGGCCTTGGACTGTTGCCGCAATATCTGGATATATATATGGGTCCGTGCTCAAGTAGAGGTCCTTTTGCAAGGTGTCACGGGTGGCTCCCCTGTCAAATGATGTATCTTTGGGTGATGGAGACAACATGGCTCAGCTCGAGCATGATCAACCTTTGTAATTTGTTGGTTAAGCTAATATAATGCACTCACCATTGTGAGTTTTGCCCCCAAAAAAAAAAGGATATGGAGTGAGCTTGAGGGAGCGAGCATTTCTTTCCTTTGCCATCCATGCATCACTTGTCCCTCCCTTGGCCACCAAAGTCAACCACTCTCCTCCTCTTCCACTCTCTTTATCTCCACCACCACCTCCTCCTCCTCTTGTGGTACATGTCTCTTCCACTCTCTCCCTCCCCTGCCTCCAAATCTCTTTCTCTCTCTTTTCTTGACTCTATCCCCCCCCCCCCCCCCCCCCCCCCCCCCCTCTCTCTCTCTCTCTCTCTCTCTCTCTCTCTCTCTCTCTCTCTCTCTCACACACACACACACACACACACACATGCAATGATGAAGCCAAATATGCAAAGAAAAAGAAATGGAGTGCCGATAGATCCAACTAAGTGATTCAAAATTAGCAAGAACAAACATGCAAAGAAGATTTTCACTTTCTTTTTTTAACTTAGCATTCTTGTAATCGCGTAATGTGTTTTTGTAAAACACTTAGATCTTTGGGGCTATGGTCCACTTAGAAGCGACCCACTTATTGCGAGGGCAAGGTGGTTCCCCTGTTAGGGTTCATGGCATGCTCAACCTTTATGAGCAGGGAGGATTTAGGGAAGCATGACGAAAGATCTACTCTATGCAGGTCTCATGGGTTTGTGGTAGGTGCGTAGTTGCTTTGACGAGAGGCACAAGATGGATGCCCTCGATTGCTATCCCCTCACCCTTGTCATTGGTTAGATTCTTGGTGGCTCAGTGTCTATCTCGGTGGTTGTTTTGCGATACTGCCGATGGTGGTGGCAACAAAGGTGCTGTTTGTGGGGAGGAGATCCCCGCGCTTGTGTGTGTAGGAAGAGGGAAGGAGAAGAGGAGAAGGGACAATGTTTTGGTGGAGCTTTTGGTGAGAGTAATCCTCACCACTCCTTCATATTCCATATAACAAAATAATAATCTAGTGTTAGTGATGGGCGGCCGACCACTTTGCCTAAACCCTAACAATCTTCCACTTGAAGGCGAATGTGGCCCAAGTGCCTATAAGTGTAAGGGTTAGTATGTACAACTGTACAATTGTTAAGCATGACCATAGCTTCACACTATGCCCATCATCTCGATGCAATGTGAAAACCGCTTTGAAGTGCAATTTTGGAGACACGATCTTCAAGAGACTATTGCTCTAGTAAACAAGAAAATGTAGCCGGTTGTGAATCTCCTAGTGTCCACACAACCCGCATAATTAAAATCAATGTATCCAACTACGGATGCATCATTGTTCCCAAAGCGTAAGCACTTGCTAGTTGAACCCTTGATGTATCTCAAGATTCACTACTTCCCAATGCTTTCTACCTGGATTTGCCATATACCTGTTGACAACTCCCATTGCAAATGTAATGTCTGGTCGCGTGCTAACCATGGCGAACATAAGACTGCCATTGCCAAAGAATATGACGTTTTTTCCATCCCTGGCTTTTTAGCATCCGATTTGGGGTATCTATTCTTGCTAAGTTTTACATATTCAGCCAATGGGGTACTAAATTGCTTTCCCCCCTTGCATGTTAAAACGTTGCAAGACCTTGTGAAGATACTTTTCCTATGATAGTTCAAGTATTCCACACTTATGATCTCTCTTTATACACGCATACCAAGAAAGTGATGTGCATCACCCAAATCTTTCATGGCAAATTGCTTGCTTAGGGCATCCTTGAGAAGTGCAATCTCATCTTTTGACTTCCTGGATATAAGCATACCATCCACGTACAAGATTAGAATGATGAGGGAACCATCATTCAACCTCCTTGTGTACAAGCAATGATTCTCTTGGCTCCTTACATAACCTTGGGATTGAATGTACTCATCAAAATTTTTGTACCACTTCCTTGAACCTTGCTTTAGTCCATACAAAATATTTCTTGAGTCTACATACCAGTTCTGCCGTTGTTGGTTTCTCAAGCTTTATCTCAAAACCTTCTCGCTGCATCATGTAGACATCTTCCTCAATATCCCCATGAAGAAACACCGTCCCCACATCCATTTGGACCAATTCCATGTCCTCTACTAAACCACGCACAAGTCACAATGTAGTCATCTTGACCATTGGGGAAAAGATCTCATCAAAATAGACACCCTTCTTGTGCTTGAATCCTTTAGCAACCAATCTAGCCTTATACTTAGGCTTGGGATCTTTTGCCGTGTACTTCTTCCTTTACACCCACTTGCAAGGTAATACTTGTTTAACCTCTTGTAACTCTGTCAATTCCCAAGTCTCATTGACTAAGATCGAGTTATACTCAAATTGCATAGCCTATTCCCACTTCACGCTATCATCCATCTAAATAGCTTCTTTATAGCAAGTGGGCTCACTGCACTTAGTGACTAACAAATAGTCCAATCATGGTTGAAAACTCTTAGGTGCACGAGATACACGAGTAGACCTTCTAAGTGCCTGACTGTTGAATTCTACTCTCTGGAGCAACATTTGTCTGTGTACTAGTGGAAGGTGAATCACTAGCATGTCAAGCATTTTGCATAATTGGTGGTGAGGCAACATCCTCAAACCTTACTTTGCAATATTCAATCTCTTTCAATGGTTGTCTAGCATCTTAGACTCGTTGAATATCACACGTGAGCTGCATAAAATCTTCTTTAGATTCTGAGTGCTAGAGACGATATCCCATCTCTCCATCCACACCATATCCAATGAAGATGCACTTGTGTGATGTGGGATTCAGCTTTTGCCTAAGCTCTTTTGGCACATGTGAGAATGCCTCACACCCAAATACACATAACCTATCGTGATTAGGCTATTTTCCCGTCCACATCTCCTCTAAACTTTATACTTCAGTGGTGCACTACGTGACCGGTCTATCAAATAAACAGCTATCATAACAACTTTCCCCCAAAAATCTTGAGGTAAAGTGGGTGTTGACAACTTAGAAGTGACGTGTTCTTGGAAAGTCCTATTCATCCTTTCTGCCACACTATTTTGAGTAGGTGTGTAAGGCATGGTGAACTATCTTCTTGAGGTCAACCTAGTTTGTTTGCTATAAATGCAGTGTCAGCATAAATAAAAATCAGAGTAGTTTAACACAAGGATATAACCAAAAGGGTATAGTACTTTCATTCCTTTCTGACTCATATGTCCCAGCCGGCTATGCCACAACTCCGTAGACGGAAGTTCAGCTACACAAATAGAATTCTCTTTCACTGAAGAGACAAAGAGTGAATACATTGAGCCAGACTTTTGGCATTTAAGTATAACCAAGTTTCCTTTCTTGATTATCCAAGAATCATGTGCAAAAATAGTAGTGTAACCACAAACATCTAATTGCCCAACAAACATCAAACTTGTTGTCAATTTAGGTACATGTATGACATTCTACAGCATAAACTCGGTGCCATTTTGCATACAAAGTTTTATGGCCCCCATCACATATATCAAGCTCATAAGAGTTTCCCATTTTCATTGTACCATGTGTAGCAGTATATGTGGAGAACCACTCCTTAGGAGGAGTCGCATGAAAGCTAGCACGTGAGTCCACAATCCAATTCTAGGAATAACACTCGTCAAGAGGTATGAATGCATTATAAAATTCCAACTTGCAAAGATCAATTGTTTAATATATAGCATTGATTGTGGCTATAGAAGTGGTATTTCTAGGGGTATGACCCAAATAATACCAAACCACTTCATGCATGTAGACGATCATTGATTGATCTCTTCACAATTGTACTTTCAACAAAATAAGTCCAAAATCTGCCAAGGGGTGGTCAATAAGCCTAGCTTTACAAGTTGATTACAATCTTATTGGACACAGTAAATTGAGTTTGTCATCGTTTCAACAGTCTACATGTAGAATCTAACCAAGGGGTTTGGATTGCCAAGGCAACACCCAAGGTTACCAATTACATGTTGTACTTTTTAGGTTTGGCTAGTGCACTTAAGTCCGAGTAAGTGGATGCTATCTTTATTCTTCAGGTAAATATATGTTTTGGTTTCATTTCATTCTTGCATATGATTTGAGTAAGTTTTCCAAGTGGGATGAGTATGCTAGAATGATTTCATCCATTTATCTCTTAAGACACATGACAAGGTCATGTAGGAGCAAGAATCTTGGGACAATAGTGTACTCTGTACATTTTTTTCATCCTACAATTATACACTTACATGGTAGGATTTGTTTGGCATACCGCACATGTTGTCACAAAAAGCAAAGAAACATGATCTAGCAACTTATAGAGTTCAGTTTAGCCAGTGTGGAGAAAGGTTTAGGAGGCTCCCTCTCACTCATGTTGCTGAATGTTTTCAGTTACCTCCACACAAAAGTACCTCTTGTCCTTGAAGTATGTCATTTTTTGGACCTCCTTATCTGAGACATATTCCACATGTGAAGAATATGAGTCTCTAGGACTAATAGTGGCACCTATTCTTATAATTATGTGTCACGACAGAGTCCCTAAGTGCTGGTCAAATCCGTTTGTAAACCATTTTCAGCATGTAGTATCAAGAACAATTTTAGTGGCCAAAAATTGTCGGATACTTAGAACAACTTGTTAAGGTTACAAGTGTTGCTATAAACAACATTAACGGATGGTTGCTTATGCATATAGCAAGGCTATGTATTTTTCATGAGAATGTTTCATTTTTGTACCTAGATGTGATTTATGTTTCACATTCTATTATGTTTCAAAAGTTTCAGCAAGGTTTGCAAGTGATTGCAGTAGGAAGTAATTAGTTTCTTCTCTGAACTATTTACCCCCCCTCTTTCTAGCTATTTACCCTCCTCTTTCATGTGTGCTATGAGCATCACATTTTCCATATGCATTGGCAGTTATAGTCATGAAAATTTTGGTTCATATTAGTTTTTGCTAAAGGCATGCACACTAGGCATTATGGGCCCTAGTGTTTAGCAAAAGCTGATTTGGAGCGGCATGAAAATTCATGAAATTGATAGCTTATGAAGCATTTTGCACTTTATGTGTAGTATCTCTATGAGCTTAGTTGTGGTTCTCCCAATCACCAATAGAGGTCATGGTTCGGTTTGGGTGTTGGTAGATAAGTGACTAAACTTTGTACAATTAACCAAGTTGGTTGTTCATACCATTGTTGATTACTCAATAATGTTGCCAAAAATTTTAGCTCCCAATTTACTAGTCATTTTGGAGGATTGTCTGTAAACGATGGGAAAATACACCTTAGTACTGTCAGGCATCCAAAGAGGATATGAAGATTACAAGTGTGACTCTTGTGTTAAAGGATATGCTAATCATGTATGTTAGCACCAAGCAATACAATTGGAAATTTTATCTCTCTAGTTGGAGTTAGCTTACCATGAGGCAAAGCATGTTTCAACTAAGTTTAGTCCCTTCATGTTTAAATCAGGTTCTCAAACTTGATCAACAAATATGGTGGGGTTGTCTACTGATGAAGAATGATAACAAGTCAAGGACTTATCCTTTGATGATGAGTTATGCTATCCAATTACTTTCATGGAAAGTGAGAAGAGGTAAAGGCTATTGAAAACCGCTTCAACGAGCTATAAGGATACCGCTTCAACGAGCTATGAGGATACCGCTTCAACGAGCTATAAGGATACCGCATCATGAATTCAATCAAGAGGAAAGATTGGTGTAAATAAAAAGGGATCCTCACTTACATCAAGCCATTATAGCTAAGAAAACAAGTGGGTTCCATAGAAATATGTTTTGCTAAACAAAAATTCTCCAAAACTAGCATCTAGTTAAGACCCAACATGGTATCCAAACAAGTTACGCTTGGCATTAGATAATTATGCTAACGTGAATAGCTATATCAATGAAGTACTTCTATTGCATCACAATTGTTTTCATAGCTTTGAAGAAAAGAAGCGAAGAAGCTAGAAGGCATCATGACAACATCTTCTACGTTCATCCATACGCTTCTCAAAGTCTCAATGGTACATAGAGCATATCAAGCTCAAGCACTCATACTTTATTGGCTAGAGTGTGTCCATCAACAGGAACATAAAGTAGGGGATGGCACAAAGGAATAGAAGTGGAAAGAGTTAAGGTTTGTAGTGGAAAGAACTTAGATTGAGCTAGACAAGGAAGTGGCAAGAGGAAACCACCAAACAAAGAAAGGAGTGTTGTCATTGTATACTCACAAAGAGCACATTGATGGTTATCAAGGACAAGAAAATAAATAGCCTTGTGCATCTATCATCACAATTGGGACTTCTGTTGGCTCTGAAGAAAAGACAAAACATTCTAGCATAAGACCCATGCATCATCTACATAAAGGCTCAAATGGACGGATATGTCCATGCAAACCTAGCAACCCAGGTCAGCTTGGTAAGAACATTGCCATAGATTTCAATGTCAAATGTAATAGATAAGGCCATCACCCAACAAATTTGTGAGGTGGAAAACAAGTGTAGTAAGTAGAGGTTAACTTTAACCTATTGCTAGAACCCTTTGTCCTTTGATAGCTTGAGGCACTAGTTGTCTAAGATTGTGTGTGTCAACAAAAAAGTTTTTATAGTTTCATCCCATATATTTGCAAATTACTTTTGCCATCAAGAGAAAATGGCTATTTGTTTAACTTTTAGACACTAGCCTCGTTCAATGGAAGAGCTAAGCTCAAACGTGAGCATAGGAAGGCACCGATGAGACATGGTCATGAATGGACTAGGGGGTGTCATTATGTGTATACCCTCCATATCATGTGCGTTCAAGGCCTTATTTAAAAGTCCCTTAATATGTAGATTTTCCATGAATAAATCCACCCTTTCCTATTTAGTTTGTGTATTTCTCCCTTAATTGGTTTGGTACCCTTTTGTGAGTGTAAAATGCATAAACATTGAGCTTAAAAACCCCCTTATGTGGGTCCACATCTAGCTCATAATTTTTTCTTCCAATTCTATTCTTTGGCCCCAAAAACACTAACAATAGGATCATCCTGACCCTTCTTTCTTCTCTTCTTTGCCTCATCATAAAATCATCCCAAAACTATGTAGCTGTCTTTGACATTGGACAAATGTTAATATATGGGACCTCTTCCCCACCATGTCGTGTGTGTGGATCTTCCTCAATGACCTTTGATTCAATGCAAAACTATGTGTAGATTTTTACTAGATCCTCCTTGCTATCACTACTTTCAATGTGCTCTTCTCTCTCCTCCAAGTTTTTCTATGCTTTGAATGGTTGGTGATGGGCGGTTGGGCTTAACCCTAACAATCTCCCACTTGAAGGCCAATGTGGCCCAAGTGCCTATAAGTGTAAGGGTTAGTATGTATGACTATACAAGTGTGAAGCATGACCATAGATTCACCCTACATCCTTCATGTCTATGCAATGTGCAAATTTCTCTGAAGATAGGCTCTTTGTTAGAGAATTTGCTTGGCTCTCATCTATGTGTACTTGGGCTAACTCAATGCATTTGCTAGCTAAAATATCCCATATCACATGATACCTAACCTTGATTTGGAATAAAACACGAGGTTCTTTGCTAATGCAATCGAACTCTGGCTGTCACAATGTAACACTAGAGTCTAGTGTATACCAAGGTCTTCCACTAGACGATATAACCACACAGCTTCCTTGCTGGCACCAGAAAGTGCAACATATTCAACCTCATTGGTGGAAGACGAAGTGCAATTTTGAAGACACGATCTCCAAGAGACTGCTGCTCTAGTAAACAAGAAAATATAGCTAGATGTGGATCTCCTAGTATCCACACAACCTACATAATCAAAATTCGTATATCCCACTATGGATACAACATTGTTCCCAAAACATAAGCACTTGCAGGTTGAACCCTTGATGTATCTCAAGATATGCTTCACTACTTCCCAATGCTTTCTACCTGGATTTTTTATAGACCTGCTGGCCGCTTCCACTACCAATGATTGTCAACAACAACCAAAGAATATGGCACCTTTTCTATCCCCGCCTTTTCAACATCCAATTTGGGGCAATCATTCTTGCTAAGTTTTACATATACATCCATTGGGGTACTCAATGCTTTCCCCCCTTTCACATTAGAATGTTGCAAGACCTTGTGAATATTCTCTTCTTGTGATAGTTCAAGCATTCTATGCTTACAATCTATCTTAATACTCATACCAAGAAAGTGATGTGCATCGCTCATCACTTTCATGAAAAACTACTTGCTTAAGAAATCCTTGAGAAGTGAAATCTCATCTTTTGACTTCTCAACTATAATCATATCATCCACATACAAAATTAGAATGATGAGAAAATCATTGTTCAATCTCCTTGTGTTTAAGCAATGATCCTTTGGGCTCCATACATAACCTTGTGATTGAATGTACTTATCAAACTTGATGTACCATTGCCTTGAGCCTTGCTTCATTCCATTCAAAGCTTTCTTGAGTCTACACACCAGTTCTATTGTTTGGTGGATACAACGGACTATCACCTAAAAGCCGGATACAGGTCAAACTTTGTTGTATTCAATCCTTTTGCCAAAAAAATCCTTGTAGTTTTTTTATTGATTGTTCTCAAATTGTAATTTAGCATGTTATTCTCTATTACCCACTCAGAGTCTACAAGCCTTGTAAGTGCCCAATGGCCGTGGGAAAGGGTCCCAAGTTTTCAAGTGAAAACCCTTAGTTTTGAAAGACACATTATCATTATCTTTGGGATTTATTGGACGTTGACTGAGAGCTGTACTTATGCTACAAGTTGTAATCAACCTTTCTCCTTGTCTGGTAATCAAAATTTGATTTTGAATAGCACATTATGTTCCTTGTCTCTTGCTCTTTAATCTAAGTGTAATCATTTTCAATTCTATTGTGGTTCGTAACATCTTGTCTGTGAGCTAAATGCATTGATTTGAGGTCTTAAATGGTTATTTTTTGATGTTTTGACGTTGGAAGAGTGTTTCTAAGCTTGAAGGGAAACTTTCCAAGTAGTTATGTTTCAATTTTCTATACATTTTTTGGGATGGATCGTGATTTATGTACCTTCCTAGATGACTGTAGAACTTGGCAGGATTATGCCCTTAGGTGTTGTTACACGTCTCCTTAAATTCCGTTGAATGCGGAATTTGTTTGGATGGCGAAAAGACATGATGACCTAGAGCGGTGAGATTGGACATAGGCTGATTTTCTGACTAGGAAGTGGTTGATTTGCTCTTGTAGATGTATGAACAGTTCTTTAGGTTCACTTCTTTGAAATTGAAAATCTCATTGAGTCTCGGTGCCCCATCCCGAGTCGCTTCCTTGTGTATTGACATTATGTTAGTACCAGATAGCTATGCTACAGACGTCCGTTTTGCGGCGACCCACTAACATTGGCACCACTACCGAGGAAGTCGATCCTTAGGTTGTGAGTGACCTAGTTGTCCAAAAAATACTTTCTAGAGATTTTTGATACCCATTCTATTTACACTTAGATAGTAAAGCAGCTAGACGTAGGTTTAGTGCCTAGTAGAGACTAGTGTCAGGGACCGGCCGGTGCTACTCCTTATGAGCAAAGAGATCTGTGAGTGAAGTAAAAAAAGTATTTGTTCTTTGATTTTACTATGCTTGAAAAGGACTACTTCACCATACATTTTGTTGTCATTTTTGCACTGGTAAACTTATTTATGTTTTTGGATACATTTCAGCTTATAGGAGTAGGTTAAGTAACAATTTCCAACATCAATTTGGGCCAAAAGGATCAGGGTACAAACTGTCTAAAACCTTATTCTGGTACAAAAGACCATAACTTTGAAAATTTTCAAAATTGATGGTCAAAGCTTCAAAGCTGAATTAAACTCAACAAAACCTAGCAAAAAGGGATATACAAGCTTGAAGGAGACGTACTGAGCAATTGTTTCCCAGATTGTCTGCCCAACATGGATCACGATCCATGTATCTTTTTGGCCAATTGACTAGAAACTGCCCTCATTTGTTAGAAGTGACCCTCAGACACCAAAATCCTGAGTTTGGCCAAAAATAGATTGCTAAAAGAACATCTAAGAAATTGGGCTAATATGTACAAAACCTTGAAAATTAAGTAAATTTGGGGGAACTGAACTTGTAGTTGTCCAAATTCAAAAAGGGGTGAGAATTGGGTTCAACTAAAGGCAAGGAACCAGCAGGACAAAATTCATGACCAGATGCTGCCAAACATGGATCGCAATCCATACCAAGTTGACATTTGGACAGGATAATTGACCAATACACTCCTGAGAACTGAGGGAACAACTTTTCCAAAAGGGTCCACAACAAAAAAGTGCAAAAGCCTGATCAAAACAACAAAAAACAGTTGATTGCAAAAAAATCGCAAAGTAGACACAAAATCTTTCTTTTGGCTGGCAAAAAGTAGTTCAAATCTAAAAAGATTTAGGAAAAAGTATTACCATACCCAATATTATAAGCTCACCAAATCTCATGTCAAAATGATGTCCAACATGAATCGTGATCCATATATCTCATAGGGATTTTGACCTGGTATTTGACAGGTGGACAATTGGTAAGATTTGAAGAACATTTTCCAAAACAACTATTGTCAAAAAAGTTCAAAAAGTGGGTCAAAAGGGCAAAAAACAGTTCAAGGTGAAACCTTGGAACAAAATTGAGGATTGACTTTTGGTTGGCCTAAAAAATTCCAAATCCTATAGAAACCATAAAGCTGACATCAATGAACCAAAGGGAAGCTGTGTGTCAAGTTTGAGTGCAATCTTACAACTAGGTACATGGATCGTGATCCATGTTCCTCTAACACAGATTGACACCAAACCTGCACAATAGCTAAAGCACATCACAGGGACTCTAGTGATCATTTCAAAATTGAATTTGGATATCAGAACCCAAGCTAAAAGCCCAGAACTGGCAAGCATTCTGAGCAAGTGCTAGAACTGACCTAATTTTCAATCCAAAAATCCATTTTCAGAAATTTTAATGCCAAATGACCTACTAATAATGCTGATTATGTTGGTATCAAGAAAAGTTAGTTTGGCCTCCCAACATGGATCGCGATCCATGTCCCTCTGAGTCATAATAAGAGAAAAATTTCACCACAGATAGAGATAGTCTCCAGGACCCTGGTGGTCTTTTCAAAATTGACATTGGACTTGAATTGTGGATGTTGTGAGCAAAATTGTGAAGTTATTGAAAGTATCTGATAAAATTTTGTCGATTGAAATCTTGAACTAACAAGAGTGGCTGCAAATTCATAGTTATCAAGCATATTTTGAGAGGTTGCAAGTGCTAGAGAGTACGGCCCAACAAGTAAGACCAAATTGGGTAATTCAAGTTAGCCAATGAGGTAACAAGGTTTGGATTTTGTAAGATCAGTTCTTCATGTATTTGCAATCAGGAAGATTATATCCCAGCGTCAGAGACCAAGTGAGAAACCCCTCAACTAAAGGTAGTGTGAATCAAAATCCAGTGCATCCTCTAGAAGCCATTATAGAGGAAAGTTTTCTCTGATACCTCATCAGAAAGATCATACACCGTAAAGGTGAAACTTAAGAAAGGAACTTCAACGGGGGCAGGTCCTTCTTTACCCTCATTTGACGTTGTTAGCATGCAAATGTCAAGAAAAACGAGTGCCTCTATAGCCTTGCACGAATCACACCGTCGAAAGGAAGAACTATTACACTGTCGAAAACACCTGTGATAACCACTTGTAGAGATTTATGAAAAAACCCATTAATCATGGAACACACTCAAAACTAGAAGAAATTGAGGACATCGTGACAAATCTCATCTTGTGGTGATGTCCCTAGAGTATCCATGGGCCAAAAACAAATGAGAGACGAAAGAGTTATGGCCACTCGAACATAGGGGTGTACTCTTTTCTTGCTAAAAAATAAGCTCTCTAGAAGTTGTGCACGTGTTGCAGCTATTAATGGGGGATCCCTTATCTTTTATTCCCCAAAAATATTCTCTCTCTTCTCAGCCGACAAGGCTTCCTTTGTAGGCATCTTTTAATTGGCTCATTTTTGGCCTTTTATGGGCAAAAAATGAGGTGTCGGTGACCCTTTCACCAAGGGAATGGGGGGGCGCAAGTGGCCGAGGACCAAAGAAAGTGTCGAGGTGCCTGTCCAGCTGGTGGGAATCCAAAAATGTGCTACCTCCTTCCCCATGAGCCCACGAGCCCCTCCATAGGAAGCCTTGAGAGCTCCACACCCATAATTGGCTCCCCCTTTAGGATATATACCCCCCACTCTACACTTTCCCTTCCCATGTAGGATAATCCCCCCACCACATGGCAATATCCTCCTCAATCCCCCTAAATCCCTTGTGCCCAACAAATTTCCGGATTTCCCCCAAAGCAGGAGAGCTTCTCGGATAAACTTCCCCCAAGCATAACTTGCTGCTCCGGTTACCGAATGACATGGCTTGGAGTCCATGTCCTCGGTTACTTTTAGAATTCTCAAACCTCAGCATTTCTAATTTCAATCATCAAGTTGGCCCAATTGCCTTTGTCGCATACACCCTCAATCGCCTTCTAAGTTGAGACCGCCCACTTTGGATGCTCATAACTCATGATGTACAAGTCCGATTCACGAGCTATAAAACACGGATGAAAATATTCATTAAAATCCATGTCTTGGGGACTCAAACAACCCAAAACATTAGAATTCAAGCTTGGAAAAATCACACCTTTGTACATGAATTTTTACATGGTCACTTCCAAGACTTGCAGGGCTATATACACATATATACATGAGGCTAGTGGGCAAGATTTTTGGCATGACTTAGTGACTTTATGCTCATAAAAAAAATGCATGGCATAGCTTTCCAACCCCCCCAGCCTGCTTGATCATTCATGACAAGCAAAGGTTCCTAGGGTGAACAACTGCTGCAGCTCATTCCCAGAATCCTCATTTACATTCTCAGATGTTTCCACACTGTCTTCCTCTATTGATAGCATCTCATTTGTCACAATTGTCATCAAACATGCCAGATATTTCTTCAATCTGTAACCATTAACGTGATATTTATGTTGTGCACCACTCAAATCTGCCAAATGATATGTGCCATTATCAAACTTCTTTACAACAACAAAAGGACCTTCCCATTTGATTTGAAACTTTTTTGGAAAGGTATTGTCCAACTTATTATTGTATCGCAACACCAGATCACCCTTTCAATTCCCTTATCCTTTATGCATTCATTAGATTTTAGTTGAGCCTTCTTTGACACTTCTTCATAGTAGCTCAAAGCTACAACTTTGTCCAATTGCAAACATTGTAGATCCAACAATCTTTTCTACCAAGTATTTGTTTGCTCTTCATCTCCCAATGACAATAACTTGAGTGCAGGAATCTCCACTTCAATTAGAAATAAAGATTCCTTGATATAAACCAAGTGGTAAATCTTGTGCTAATTTTGATAGCAATTCTGTAAGCCCATAATGCACAAGGCAACTTTGAATCCCAAGTCTTCCCATGTGTCTGGATCATCTTTGTTAAGATATTCACCTTCACCAACTCTCCATTGAACCTCTCATTGAGACCATTGCATTGTGGATAATATGGAGAAATGTACCTATGATGTATATTGAGCTTCTCGCATAAGAAATCAAAGAGCTCTCCTCTAAATCTTGGTCATCTATCAGAAAGTAGCTCTAGGGGCACACCAAATTTGCAGCATATATGCTCATAAACAAACTTTCCTATTTCCTTACTGGTAACCTGTTTGACAGCCTTGGCTTCTACCCATCGTGTCAAATAATTGCCTGTTGTCAAAATGTAAGCATTTCTTTTGCTAGTCATAGGTAAGGGGCCAATAGCATCAAGACCCCACTTTTCAAACACATCATAAGATAGAATTGTCCTTCGCAATTCGGGCTTCAAAATTCTCTTTCTCATCTTTTGGCAAGGCAAACACGACTTGCATCAATGGTTTACATCCCGCTAAATTCTTGGCCATACATAGCCTTCTTGCAAAAACATGATCTTCATGGCAAATGGCCTCCACAAGATCCCTCATGACTTTCTTCCAAGATCTTGTAGATTTCCTCTTTCCAGGGCACACGACGCAAAACCAAATTACTTCCTTTCATGTAAAGCACATCATCAAGCATTTTGTATTTCTTGGCTTTTCTTATAAACACATACTTTTTAAAAAGATGGTAAACCTTCAAGTAGGACACCTGTCAACAAAAAATCCATCTCCTTTGATAACACTTCCCTCCCATGATATAAAGGGGCATTTTCCTTCAGCACAAACACACAAGTGATCATTTCTTGGGCAACATCATGAGCTTCTTCATTTTGAGACCTCTCGGTATGCTGCAAACTCCATGCTTCAAACTGGTTGAGCAATGATTTCACCTTGAAGCATAAATTCTTTAGTTTAGGATTCTTATTCTTCCATACTCCCAATACTTGCTTCACGACCAACAAGGCATCTCCTTTGATCTGCAAGCGCCTAATTCCCAACTGTAAGCAAATGTGCAAACCACCTTCAAGAGCCATGTACTCTGCTTCATTGTTACTTTTTGCATCAAGTTTCAACCCTTGCTTCCTTACAAGTTTTCCTTGTGCATCATAAATGACAATGCCTCCCAAAGCAGCATCATGACTTCTTTGATAAGAGCCATCAAAATATAACAGCGAAGCATCAAAGATGGCAATAGTCTCAACTTTCTTCTTTCACACCACCTCTTCCTTAACCAAAATAGGAGTTTCTTTATAAGTGAGTAAATCTGCCATGGTAGCCCTAGTACTCTCTTCCACCAAAAAGGTGAACTGAAACTCCTGAAGTTCAATAACCCATTTTATCATCACTATTTTTGATATATTTGAATCATTGAAAAGATGAGGAAGCAATGAATGACTGGTGAGAAAGGTGAACAAATTTTGAAGCAAGTAGTGTTTGAATCGTCTGCAAGCATAAACCATACTGGTCATCACCAATTTCAGAGCAATCTCTTTCATGAGGAGTCTTCACTCTGCTAGCATAATGAACAGGCTTCATATATTGAGATTACTTCCATTTTTGCAACAACATGGCCCCAATAGCATCATCTCCCACTGATGGGTTAACATAAAACTCCTTTTCCCAGTGAGGAACTTGCATAATGGGTAGTGTACTCAAAACCTCTTCGACTGTGTTTAAGACATCATCACAGTCACGAGACCACTCCAAGGGATCATTCTTAACTGCTTGTTGTGATGGATACAATAGTTGTGATGCCAAAGGTATGAAACGAGACATATATTTAACCTTCTATATGAAAGTGGCCAACTATCTGGTATCTTTTAGAGATGATAGCAACAACAAAGCCTCCACTTTGGATTTGCTTCAATCTCATTTTGTGAAATCACATGCCCAAGAATCTTTTCCCGTGGCTGTGCCAAATGATATTTCTTAGGGTTCAACTGACCTCCACATTCATCATACCTTGCAAAAGTCATTTCAAGCTTTTGAACATGCTCTTTCCTTGAACTGTATACACATAAATAATCCATGAATCCTTTGACAAACTTCCCAAGGAATGGGGTAAAGACCAAATCCACTTTTCTTTCAAAAGCTCTAGGCCCATTTGTTAACCCAAAAGGAAGGCAGCAAAGCTGAAACAACCCCATGGTGTGATAAAATTAGTCTTTTCCCGGTCTTCAAGAGCAAGGATAAGCTAAAAATATCCCGAGTAACCATCACAAACATTGTATCTTTCAAAGCCAACCACTGCATCTAAAAGTTGATCAATGAAAGACAAAGGATAAGGATCTTTCTTAGTCACTACATTTAATGGCTTATAATTAACACAAACTCTCCAACACCCATCTTTATTTGGATGACCACTACAGGGCTCACCCATTCAACATTATCGATTGGCACAATGAACCTTGCATCCAAAAGTTTATCCACTTCTTCCTTTAAAGCATTCATTTGCTCCTTACCAATCCTTCTTAATTTCTGTCATATTGGTTTTGCCCCTTCAACTAGTTCAATCTTCATAGGATCTCCAACAAAACCCCTTATTTCTTGATATATGAAGTGATGAAAAGATTCAAAAACCTATCCAACATTGCTAAGTACTCGCTTCTTTCTCCTTGTGTAAGATCGACACTGAGCATATTTTGAATCAACTCTTTCTTCACAGGCAATTCTTGCTTAGATTGCATCAACTCCTCAAGTTGCTCTAAGTGGCTTGAAGCATTTATATTCTTTGAAACTTGCAACATTTAACCCACTTCCCTCTTCTCCTTGTACAACAACAAGAATGACACTTCATCCTCATCACTACAACTAGAAGCAGAGCTACTTTCCGAATCTTCAGAACTATCTTCACTGGTAACTTCGGATTCATCATTCCCACTCACATCTTCTAGTGCCATAGGTTGCTTGGTAGTCATATCAAACACCCTCTTTTCACTCTTCTTGCCATACACACAGATTGTGCCCTTGCCCAATCTTGCACAGCACCAACAACTCTCAACCAAGGTTGTTCCAAAATGAGAGGAAAAGCTCCCATGCCAGCTGGCATAACATGAAAGTTTACTATAACCTTCACGTTAAAGACTTCAACTTTCAAATTTTTAATCAGCCCCAAACACTTCACTTTGGCATGGTTTGCTAGTTGAATCCAAAACCCAAAGCTTCCGCATGTAATGAGACCCAGTCTCTCGACACATGACTGTGTGATCACACAAACTTGAGCACCTCCATCACTGTAGGCCTCTCCCATGGCCACACCTTTGTGCCATGTGTTCACCACAGGACAAATGTCGGGTTCTCCCACTGCCAATATTCTGGCTTGTCCATGCTTCGGCTCTTTCTCTGGATTCACTAATGACTTCCACTGCCTCTTGATTTTGGGCACTATATTTATCAATTGTCCAAAAGTACAATCTACTTTCCTCCCAATTAGGTTTTACTTTAAACTGTAAGTTGTTTGGCCTTCTCCCAAAGGTAAATCTGCTACTTCAAACCGTCTACGAGGTCTTCTCTTTCTCTTGGCTTTTGCATCTTCACCCTCTTTCTCTTTCCCTTTCTTTTTTCTGGGACCTGGAGTGGCATAGCCTTCCCTCTCTCTTTTGCCTACCGGCAACATATCTGCTTCTTTCTTTTCAATCCGCACAACACCCACATGACCATAAGAGGTTGAGGCCTGGTTTTCCTGTTCAGTACCTTGATCTCCCCGCATATACAATGCATAATCATTAGCCCTGTTAGGAATCTGCTGGGGAAGTGGAAACACATCAGTGATCACCTCCCATCCTTGTTGTCTTTGAACAATAAGTGCTGATATGACCAAGTTCACCACAATTATAAACAAGTAGGGATGAATCTCCTTTGCGGCTCAAAGACACCTTGTCCATGACCCGCATTTGCATTAGGCTGAGCTTCACATGCCTGGGCCATTCCTCTACCACGACCGCGACCACGAACACCTCCACCTCCAAGAACACCGAGTTGCAATTCCTGCATCATGGCATCATGTCTTGCATATTTTGTTGTAAGTGTTCCGTATTAGCAACCCTTTGAGAAGATTGGGCCTCGGTCTCTGCCTGGTTTTCCTCCTTTTGTCCACCATTACTTTGCACAGGGACCGCTTTTCCATACTCATTAAGTCGTTGAGCCTTCTATTATTTCTCCCTAGCGATAGTAACTGCTTCCTCGAAGGTAGCGGGCCTTTTCAACTCAACTTTGAACTTCATGATTTCTTTTAAGTGTGCCACAAAATGGTCCTTCTTTAACATGGATGGAGGGTTTTCATTTCCCAAAGCTCAAGCCCATTTATCCCATAAATGGGTGAACTGCATGACAAAATCATCAACACTTTGATTAACCTTTTGAGTGTACCCCAAAATTTCATGCCAAACTTCATCAGGTACTTCAATGGACCTATACTATTCCAGGAAAGCTTGCTTCACATGATTGGAGTCCAAAACCACCCCTGGAGTTTGTGCCTGCACCAACTCTTCATGATTCTGTAACCAAACTTTTGTCTCAACCTATAAACTATATTGCAGCAACCGCAACAATATAGCTTGCAGTAAGCAATTGACTTCCAATTTTTCAATAAAACTCTATGCATTATCATTAGGCAATCCATGAAACTGTGGGAACTCATCCTCCATGTTTGATTGCCACAAAAACACTTATATGTGACGTCGAAAGCTCAAAGGATGTTGATGGATCGCTCCCGTACCTAATCTCCCTCACACTGGGTAACCCGGCCCCCAGTGCTTGGCTTCACAAAACCTCACAACTCTCCAAAGCCTGCAATCCAATTATACGACCACCTCAAGTGTTGTCCACAATTTTCACATACATAGGCAGTTGTCCATAAGGACCCACATCCCCTTTACATTCTCTGCCTGCATAATAGACATATTTCACAAGAATTGGAGCATGCGAGCACTTGCTCCTCCCTGGGGGACACCAAAACAATATTAGCATACAAACAACAAGAAAAACGAGTGCCTCTGTACCATATGCATTTAGACAAAAGAAGAAAGAAAAGGTGAAGGAAGCCTCGCTTTGATTTAAGCAATACATAGAAATATGTCCTGCTAGAGAGCTACCTTAGGTTGAGAGGTTGTCAATCCTTTTCATAGAGGAATTGCAAAACGATACTCTCAAAAAAGATTTGTACTTTAAGGCATGTGTTACTTTCGAGCAAGTCACAAAAGAGGCATTGTATTTGGTAGACAATTGTAAGGCATATGGGGAGGGGACTGAGGACACAAACCAAGGGAGGAGTAGCACCTCTTCAACCACTAGTGAATCCACGATGAAACTGGGTGGGCAAAACCCAATTGTGCCCCGGAAGTTGATCAAATGATTGAGGAAGTGATCAAAAGGATGAACCAAGGAAACAGGACGAACACAAACACACAACAATAGGCCACACAAAATTGTGACACTTGTGGAGGAGATCATCCAACTCAGTGGTGCAACATGCAGTCGAGGCCAGGAGCAAATGTACAACGTGTATTGAAGTGGTATGCTATTGAACAAAAATGGACAAACCATGAGACCCACAAATGTTTCTACAATAGAAACTATGTTAGAGAAATACCATATGGGCCACGTAGAGGGCAACAATTTCCACCACTTCCAAGATACCAAGTAGGAAAAAATAACACAGTCCAAGGGAAGGAAAAACCTCAACCTGTGTTGGGACATCAGCCTCCTTTACCCCAGGAAAACAAAGCCATGGTAAGAATTTCACAACCCATAGAGGCACTTGCAGATCAGAGTATGATACGGGTAGCTTTATACCAAGAAGATTCAGAAAGCTATGAGAGAGGGTTAGACAATAGTTCCTATGCTTCTAAAGGACAAATTCCATGGATATTTTATAAAGGGATGTTAGAATCATCATACATAGCACAACCAATAAAAAACCATTACCTGGTCGATAAAAAATGTTTATGTTCACGGAAAATCAGAAGTATAGACCTAGGGGATACCCTCCTAGAACCGGACAACCACCAATGGGGGCTCCACAAGCTTTCTCCACCACCAGTAGGATCATGCTATCAATGTGGCGGTGAGCATTGGGCAAGAAGTTGTCCACACAAAGGAGAGCGTATCAAACTCTATGGGTACTGTGAGGGATGTACAAATGACCATCTCATTCCACACTGTCCAAAAAACCCGATATACCTCTTTTAAACAAAAAAATACAGTATTTAAAGCTGTTCAAAGCAACTAATTGCCTTAAAGATGAGATATTGAAGAAGTTCATGAAACCCGACTCAACAGAAAAAAACTTGGAAAAAAAGCAGACAAAAATCAGAAGAGGAAAATATCTCTAAAAAGTCAATGAAATTATAAAAACAGAGCACAAACACAAATACAACAAATTAAAATGAACCTTGAAAGAATTTTGGACAATGGAGTTGGAAGCAAATGATGAATCAGATGATGATAAGTTTGACGCACTTCCTACTACAAAAGGTATACTATTCAAGATGTAAAAATTGTAGTTCAGAAGCCTAAACAAGACTCAAAGGAGCCTGGAACCTCATATGATGGGCCTGAAAAAGCCAAATGTATAGACCTAGTAGAGCCAAGCGCGAACCTAAGCCGACATACATTGCCATAGACCTCACGGAAGAAGAAAAACAGCTATGGATAGCAGCACTCGAACGACATAAAGATGTGTTTGCATGGTTATGCAAAGACTTAAAGGGAATAGATCCAGAGATCTGTCAACACACGATACCTCTTAAAAGTGATGCCAAACCACGCAGACAACGCCCTTACATGTACAATGAGACTTTGCCAAAAAGATTAAGGAAGAGATAGACAAAGTCAAGGATGCTGAGTTTATCTACGGTGTCCCAAATTATGGTAGTTCCCAAAAAGAATGAAAAGTTACGGGTATGTGTGAACCTCAAACAGGTAAATGATGCTACCATCAGGAACAACTATCCACTACCAATAACATACCACATTCTATGCGTAGACACTTACTTCGTACCCATACACTTTGACCAATGTTTGTTGGCTACGACTCATTATGGGAAGGGGGAAAAACTAGCAACAAGATAATCATCATTCTGTATATATTATTTTCTTGTCAATTTCTTTTATCAATTTTTCAAAGCTTTTTAGCTCTTAGCAGGCATAATAATGAGCCATATTGACACCATTCATGAAAAATAAGATGCCAGACTGGGAATATGTATATATAAGTGATTACACTAATTTTGACAAAATTTTGGCCAATTAATAATAATTGTGGATAATTTTCTTTTATTTTTAAATGCTAAAAAGCTAAAAAGGATGAATAATCAACAAAAATTAATAAGTCGAGCCAAAAAAGTTGGAATTGACTTCTAAGAGCACACGCCAAATCTTCAAAGCAAGGGCTTCAAACATGGCAAGCCAACTTCTAAAGTATCAAATCTGTAGA
The DNA here is from genome assembly GCF_014529385.1 of Adiantum capillus-veneris. Classification (NCBI taxonomy): domain Eukaryota; kingdom Viridiplantae; phylum Streptophyta; class Polypodiopsida; order Polypodiales; family Pteridaceae; genus Adiantum; species Adiantum capillus-veneris. The sequence continues at coordinate 107,080,158 of NC_140935.1, forward strand.
TTAAAGGCCATTGGTCGATTGAATACTCGAATGAGGAACGGTTCAAATTGCAGATTATATGAACAGGAAGATATGAGCATTGGAGGTAAGTATGAATGGGGCATTCAGAGTAGGTAGGGAACATATAATCAAAATGGGGCAAGTTAATCTCATTTGCATTCACTAAGAGAGAGAGAGAGAGAGAGAGAGAGAGAGAGAGAGAGAGAGAGAGAGAGAGAGAGAGAGAGAGAGAGAGAGAGAGAGAGAGAGAGAGAAGCTTAGAAATCCTACCGTGTTTTTGCCTACTGCGACCACTACAGTAGCCCTTACTCCACCATATCTAATAGTTATGATCATTTACCCTACAAGTAAATATATATATGCTCCACACTGCACCAACAACACCAAAACAACAGATCAAATCAAAATCAAAACAAAAAGTTTGCAAGATGTCAGAGCCGATTGGAGAGTCCAAAACTTACCCAAAACCAAAACTTTCTCATCAATAGACCCCTGGCACCTGACAGAATTACCCCATGTAAAAAAAATTACAAAAAGAGTTGGAACATGGATCACGATCCATGTTTCCAAAACCCTAAAACCAATAAAATTTGGGCAGTGAGTTCCCCATAAGGCCAGGAGCAAACTCTACTAATTGTAATTGCAAAACATGTTTCAACATGGATCACAATCCATGTACCTTGATGACAAAAACAGGGCAGACGTAGACCACTGGCTGGAGGAGGCAAAGGGAAAACTGATCACGCAAGTTAGGCACAAAATGGATCTTAAAATCATTAAAACCAAGTGATTTGGTACTTTCAATCTACAAAGGGTCATTTTTAATTTAATCAAGGCTAAAATGGTCTTACTTCCAAAAAGCACTATGGAATAGGGATGGGAAGGGAACATGAATCTAACCCACTAACCAGAGCAGCATTTTGAACTTCTAGTGGCTTCATTCAAAAGCAGTACAAAGCAAAAGGGAATTCCAGAGTGTGTAGAACCCAAAGATTAAGAGAAGAAACACTAAAGGTCTAAATAGGGGTAAATAAAAGCAAAGGGATACCTATAAAGTTGTGAAAATTGCCTGCATCAATTTCCCCATTTCAGATGAATCCAAAAAATGATGAAATTTGGTGGGGAATTGGCCAACATGATGATTCTCTAGCATAAATGATCAGGAGTCAATGAGCCATCAAATATCAGTTAAGGGAAGTGGTCAAATTGGATCCAGAAAAACAAATATGGTCAAGACGTGACAAACATGACCATAAACTAGAAAATTGAGTATACACAGGGAAAACAAGTCCAGACTTGAAAAAATTTCACCAATGTGCTAGAAAGACCTATAGGAACATGTGTACAAAAGGGTGGGTGCTCCAATACCGTTCCCAACATGGACCGCAATTCATGTACCTTTTTGTTCAAGCAAAGAAAAAATCACATCAATTGATTCTGAACATCATACCAAGTCTAGCCATGAAGTATAAATTCATTTGGATCCCAAAATCCCAACCAAAAGGTCTAAATTCTCTAATTATGAAGAAAATTGCCAAGAATTGGCCTAAGTTTTTAACCAGTGATCCAAATCTCAGAATTTTTGGACCAAGGCATCACCTTGATGAGCGCTACTAGATGATATCATCAGACCTTCAAAATGTTTCCCAACAGGGATCGTGATCCATGTACCTCAGAGCTAGATTTCATCTGTGATATCATGCCTTTGTGACTATAGTAATCTTAGATGCACTAGTGAAATTTGGTCATATTCGGGGTAGTTTTGACAAATTTATGCTCATTTTCATGGTCAAAGTTTGCATTTTTTCAGCTTCTTGATAGCTTTTTCAGGATGCCCCATAGGAAAGCACAAAAAGAGTGGGAGATGGCTCTTTACGAGATCACTGACATCTCCACAAACGACTCACGAGAAAGCTCACATCATGGAATAGGCACTGGAAACAATACTCGCAAACATTTTCATCAAGAAATTCCAGGCAGCAGATGGAGTGACAGTGAACGCCACCCTATTTCCAAAGGAGATGTGGACATTACACCAAACATCCAAAGTGCTATAAGGGGCCAGATGTCTCAGTTGTTGGACAACTTCTTAAGACTACCGTCATGGGAAACAACTTTCAAAAGATCACATGAACTTTTTAGCTCCATTCAATACAATGGGGAAGCAACTCTAACTGACAAGGATGGAGCTACAGTCAAGGTAAAATCACTGCAGAAATAATTAGCAAAGCTCTTCACTTGTATCATGGAACACACAATCTATTGCTCAAAAACAAAGAAATAGATAATAAGGCATTTTTGAAGCAGCGGGGACACAAAAAACTGACCTATCAAGATCTAATATAATCCGAGACAGAGCTTCCACTATGGTTGATATCGAAATATTTCAAAGTGAAAAAGCCACCGCACTACACAGAACCAATGTTGCGTATGGCAGTGGTCATGGCAATGGGATTGGCAGAAAGAAGAGTGGTCACATGTGACTTTGGAAACTACATCCTTGACAATATAGGGGAAGCAAACATCAAAGAAATTAAAAAAAGCAAGTCATATATGAATGCTAGACCAATGCTGATCGGAATTTCTTATCAGGCTTTAGGCATGATTGATGAATCACCACTTACTGGAGCACAATTGGATCTAATCCACAAATCCAAAAGAGCGGTGAAGCTAGTGGTAGGACCATCTACAAGACCGCAACCAGAGATAAAGCAAACAAGGCAACGCTCAATAAAACATGACACTGATAGCGAGGAAATAGAATTAGATGTGCCAAACAGTGATGAAGCTAAATCAAAGGATAGAGAAACTCTCTCAGAGTATCAATCTTTGGAGGAGGGACAGGAAGGTGAGTTTACAACTAGACACACAAGACTAAAGAGGAGGTCAAACAGGGCAATAGAGGCAATTCCCATTACACAAGCATGAAGGATGATGGAAGAAGCTCAAGCACAAAGGGAAAGACTTTGCCAACAAAAGAATGACAAAAAGAGAAGTATTGGAACGGAGGCAGATGATGAAAGAGAGGACAAGGAGGACATGCCTCTACACCACAGAAAAGCTGAAGCTCCAAAAAGAATCAAACAATGGAAAAGAAGAGAGGCAGCGAAAAATTTGAATGTTGCCAACAAGATGCGGAAATGAATTTAGAATAATCTTAAATGCAAGATGGAACAAAGAGAAAGAGAAGAAGAAAAACACCCACGCATCGATGATCTTAAATCATGTGACGAGTCTACCAAGGCAGAGGAGAAGGAAAACACTAAGAAAGGAAAAATCTAGGAAGAGGAAAATAATCTAGACAATGTTGAAGGTCAAATAGAAAAAATGCCATCACCAATTGAGGAAAAAATGCATTCCCCTACTCAAGAGTCAGCTAATCCAGAGGTTGAAAAGGAGAGAAAGTAATGCACCATGGACCTTCCTGAACAAACAACAGACAAAGTGCTGTCACCAAAGCAAACACTTGAAGAAGATGAGACAACAATACCATGTATCACCACAACTCTAGCAGCTCATGAAGCACAGATAATAGAAGAAACAATGACGATTGAGGCTGGCACTTCTGATCAAGGTTGAAAAGATCAACAAAAGTCAAGGTCGCCTCATTTGCAGGCTGTAGTAGATGAAGAGGCACAATTGATCGCATCTTTTGACATTGATGCATAGTTGGACCAGATCAAGCTCCAATTTCAATGCCAAAGAGCACTCTACAACCTACACGAATTAGATCTGGAAGACACCAAGAAGGAGGCAGTCAAAGCGGCCAATACAATCTAGAAAAGCAAAACACAATTAAGGAGTCACAAAACGTTCAGTTACAACTCTAGTCAGAATTACAGAGAGAATAAGAGAATGGTGCCTATTACTACAAGGAAGTTCAGGCATTCAATGAATCAAACACAACTCTGCAGGTAGAGCACCATTGACTAGAGGAAGAGTTAATAGGCATCAGAATGAAAATCTTGGAGAGTCATATGCAGTGGTGACCAAGACTCTTACACAGCTCTTAGCCTTGTAAGAGATGCTAAGCTCAACAAGTACGTGAGCTAAACCAACCTTGCTGACAAAAGAGGTACATGATCTAAAGACTGCCCTTGCTCAAGAACAGTGCGACATGAAAATCCTAACAACATGGCATAGAGCTTTACAAAAAGCTAAAGATGAAGAGATACAAAAACAACTAGCCAAGGCAAAGGAAGACGTGGTTGCTCAGAGCGCAACGCAGTCGAAGCAAGCCTGATCAGCCCCTATAGAAGTCACTCAAACAGAAGGATAGAGATAGTTCACGTTGGAGACTCACCATGCAGATATGCCAAGTACAAGCACAGAAACAACAATGCACAAGTTTGCAGATCCAGCCACTACATCAATCTCTGACACTACAAAAAATGAAATTCAGCGGTGGATATTAGAAGTTGGGGATCCTTCACACAAGGAGTATCTGCAATATGAACTCAAGGTGTTGGAGTCAGCTGCCCTTCTCATGATTACACCCGACGAAGTGGTGAAGAATCTAGGGCATGAAATGATCGCGCTTCCATTGATGAGGCAAGAGGCTCTCTTATGGAAAAGAAAAATGTTGCTTACCATCGAGCCCAACCACAAAGGTGATTACAAGGATGTTCCTGTAACTACTATACAGGTACAAACGATCATCCATAATCAACCAACCTGGTGAAGGAAATGGTTTGAGTAGCATAACCTATTACAAAAATGCTCCACAGCATCTCCGGATCGACCCAACCTATTGTCCCATCAACAGAAGGTGATCCTAGGATAGCTTCTATTCTTGGCAAAGCAAGAGACTAGCTGTTCTCAACTACCTCGTAATAATAAAGCTAGGCAATAACCTTCTTTCCTCATAGAAGTATATGATTCACACACTCAAAGGAGTCATCAACATGATGAAGGTGTTAAGTATGGAGCCTGGTTTACCTCTTGTAATTTTTTGTATTAAAAATGCAAATTTGTAAGGCCCCCATTATGAGGAGAATCCATCATGCATGAAGAAAAATCACTCCCCAAAAACCAAAAGTTTCACGGCCAGTCTTGAGCTTTGGGATTTTCCGGAATACTCCTTTCCCTCGGAATATTATGGCCGGATAGCGATCAAAAAGTGGTCGAAAAATGATCGATCGGTTGGCCGATAGTCAGTGGTCGATGGACGATGGTCGAAAGTCAATGGCCGATGGCCAAATTTGTGAGTGCACGAATGCAGTGCATGTGCGGAGAGTGAGAAGGGGAGAGAGAGACAGAGAGTGTACACATGATGTGGGGTGGAGCTCCCAAATCTCACTGTATGAGCACAATGTGAGAATGTGTGGGAGAGCTTCTTATTCTTTGTATGTATAAAGAATAAGGAGATAAATGTGGGTGATCGGACACTGGCCGACAGACACAGGCAAAGCACGATGAGGCACACCGCCTTTACCTAACATTCTCCCACTAAAGACTGTGTGCCGATAAGTGGCGAGAAGACTAGCCTACAACTAGTATATACTAGAGGTGAGAGAAGACGACTCTCAATCTATGTCCATTGGCTCACTCTGTAACCGCTCTAGTGCCTCTGCAACATGTATACCACTAGGGCTAGAGCCATGATGACACTCCTCATGCAGGTATCGAGTGACAACTTGCATTGCTCCACAATGCACAATGCCAGTGTCAGTCATCGCAAGACTGACAACTCCCACTACAAATGCACCAACCGCATAAGCAGATCAGGTCTCAAGACCAAAAGGTCAGACATGAGAGACCCAAAATCCAATGAAACATGCACTATGTGTGCCAACCTATCCCTGTCAGCAACCTCAATGCCATATGCATCCGCATCAAAAGCCACTTGACTATGCATCACCATGTCAGCATCGTTTGGCAAAGGCATATCTACTGAGAATGACTGCAAAACCAAAAAATCAGCACCACTGCAATCACACACAGCTGTTTGAAGGACAATGTCATCCTCAAACGTATCAGACGTATCATAGAACAATGCATTGGTCTCTAGCTCAACTAATGTCATCTCAACTAATGATTGACCAAGCTGTGCATCCCTAGAGATACTACTGTCTACGTGAACGTCACCACAAAATAGATGCACAACCTTCTCTCCATACAGCACATCCACAGAAGAGACACGCCTCATCTCTCACTCTAAACGATCCTGCAACAAAATTGAGACTACACCGTCTCCAACCTCAGACATGCATAGGATATATCTGGCGGGCTCCTCTGGCAATCACTAATGAACCGCAATGCATCTGGAAAGACTACTCTCTAAGCAATACATGAAAGCCAAAAGCTGCCAACTATCTCAATGAGATCAAGATCTATCTTAGTTGAGGAACATAGCGCACATGCCATAGCGTGTATGACGCGCCATCGGGCAAAGACAAACAAACATCTCCTGCACCCTCTATGTCAATCACCGAACCTTCGGCCAAGTGCACATGGGCAAGTATCCCACTAGAAAATGTGTTAAACCATTCACGACATGGTGTGACATGGAAAGCAACATCGCTATCTAGTAACCACTATGGAGAAAGAGTGCTAACCATAGACAAATATGCAAGAGGTACACTGGAGGCAAGCGTGACATCACCATCACTGGCATACAATGCCACTGGGACTACCTCTCTAACTTGTGTCAAAGCCGTATCTGCATCTTGCATACATCTCCACTGTTGTCTCATACATCTAAAACAATGGTGTCTAATGTGCCCTGTGTGACTGCAATGCCAACAACATAGGTATTGGCAAGAACAAGACCGTCGTCTCTCATGAGCCGTCACTGTGGACTCAATTGTGTCACACATCATGTCAATGCACGCACGCCAAAAGTGGGAGATCACTCAACCACTGCACTAATTAGGCATAAACCAACCAGTAGCTCAATAGTAAAAACCTATAACTTGCATGTTGCAGTCTCACACTTAGATTATGCGTCGATGTGAGAACATGAAGCAAAATCAAAGGAAACCCGTAACCACTATGAGCATACCATAAATGTATGTCTAAGAACCAAGGTATGGCAAGAAATCTGGCTGCTGTGAACTGAGCAAGACCTCAAGTACAATCTCAACCATAAACCATGTTAAACTGGCAACAAAGTGGGAGGTAACTTGACCACTACACAATGCTCAAAAGCATGATCAATCGCATCAAAATCAATGCTCCCATATGCATAAAACAACTCCACAATCTGCAAACTTTGTAAGCATAAACTAGGACAAACTGCTCAACCGAGCATAAAGCGCATAACCATATACGCAAGTAGAGAGCAAACCAGCTCAAAATGCGTCCCACAAGAGAAACTGCCTACAAAAATCTACAAAAACCTGTGACTAGCCTGTATTGTAGCCACACAAGCATATGCAAATCCTCACTCCTGCGAGAGTGGGTACAAGGTCGGAACTGACAAAACCTGTCAATGTGAGAGCTAAGCTCGATCACAAACTATGGCGAGTAAACTCTAGTCACAATCCCATAAAAGCATACACAAAGCAAAAGCTCAAGACACCTGCTGTGTCGAAACTGGTATGCAAGCCAAAACACTGCAGAAGATGTCCTCAATTGCAAATGGCAAGATCTATGGGAGTACTAGACTCAACATGTAGCTCCAAATGGCCAGCACTCATAGCTCAAGACAAAAAATGTAGAGCAAAACACGCTTGCGATGCACCACCCAGAAGGGAAAACATTGCACGCAAATCTTGAGTGCTACAAGCAATTGCAATCTTGATCGCACCAATGATGCGCATAAAACTGTTGGGAAAATGTTTACAGAGTTTTGTCAGCAAAACTAGCTCCAAACTCAGTAACCAAAGTGACTACACACTCAAAACCATGAGCAACCAAAGCGCATCAAACCGCACTCCAAATGCATCCACCAATCTCCACTTTGCATACATCATTGCAAACACCTGCAAATCTAGTACACAAATACCTGCTCTACCTGTGACTGCCAAAAAACATGCTCAAGGCATACATTGCCGAGCTCAAACTGCAATCACATGAGCCTCCCTGAGCATCAAACCACATGAGGCATACATCGTATCCTCCCACCTGTGAGCAAACTTGTAGCCAATACCACTCTCACATCCAAGAGCAAACATCCAAGAGCAAACCATGTGTGGAATCCTTGACACACAAAAGACAACTATGCAAAAAATTTAGTGCTCATAATTTTAAAATTTTGATATGATTAGTGCATTTGGAACGTTCCAAAACCTCCAGGTAGAATCCTGGATCACATGTATCCAAGTTTGGGTGTGAGAAATATACCAAAAACCTCCGTTTTCGGCCCAAAAATGCAGCATAAACTACCAAAAGAGGGCTAAAAAATGTAGCTCTTGAACTGTAGCTCAAATGAGGTTTTTGTGGCACGAATGGATTCAAAAGGGGGGTAAAACCCTAGGACGCCTAATGGAAACGCTCTCGGAATGCTGAATATGTCAATTCGAAGTCGGAACCCTGTTTTGCACTCTTGAAAGTGCGCGCACACAAAAATGTTTTCTGGAATGAAACCGCCCTGATACTAGTTGTGAGTGCGCGAATGTGGTGCGTGTGTGGAGAGAGAGAGAGAGAGAGAGAGAGAGAGAGAGAGAGAGAGAGAGAGAGAGAGAGAGAGAGAGAGAGAGAGAGAGAGAGAGAGAGAGAGAGAGAGAGAGAGAGAGAGAGAGAGAACACAGGATGTGGGGTGGAGCTCCCAAATCTCAGTGTATGAGCAGAATGTGAGAATGTGTGTGAGCTCCTTATTCTTTGTATGTATAAAGTATAAGGAGATAAATGTGGGCGGTCGGACAGTGGCCGACAGACATGGGAAAAGCACGATGAGGCACACCACCTTTACCTAACATAATTCAATGGCCGATGGCCAATTTCAAAGGTGGACTTGTCTTCTCAAGGGTGGCCACACATGGACGGATTGGAGAGTCCAATTTGGACTTGTCAACACAAGGGCAGCTACACATGGCTGCCTCTCATGAGAGATGGTAGCCCTTTTGGCCTATTAAAGGAGGCCTCCTCTACACACAAAAACGAAATGTGAAGCATGGTGGTGCATTGTGAAGTTGATGTGAGGTGGTGAGAGTGAAGCAAGGGGGGAGCTTCAAAAGTGTATAATCCCTTTGTAATCTACTTCTTGTTTTGAAGTACTAAAGCCATTGAGTGGCTGCTTTCCCGTGGACATAGCCCACATTGGGTGAACCACGTCTATCGTGCTCTCTCTCTCTCTCTCTCTATAATCTCTCACGTGTGAAATTATTTCTCTCCATTAAGTAAAATACTCAATTATCTACTTAGCTACACCCTATTTCCTAACAGAAGGAAGTGTCAGATCTTGCATACCAAATGCTTGTAAAGATTGCAAAGATGCTAATCACTTGCATAACGGTCTTCAATGGTATTGAAGTAGTGGAGCATCCTTGGCAGGTATTTGTGGAAAGAACCAGAGGACTATGCTGGAATATGGAAACTGAAGTTCCCAACAAAAACATCATCATGGGATTATATGCAAGAGTCATGTTTTTGTTCTCACACTACATGCAAACCTTTGAGGAGGCATTCATGACAGGATTCTTTAAGGTTGACTCCTCCATATTTAATCCCATTACTAAGGATTTACCGGCTCGCCATATCGCATATCAAAGCACTCTCAACAATAACCCATTCAGAGAGCTGAAAACAAGGATGGAGATCAAAGCACGGGTAGAGAAATTCAGATGACTCATAGGGACGCTGAAAAAAAGACTGATAAACTACTAAAGGCAGCAATCAAATGCAATTGCACGAGGACGTGCAATGAATAGGAAGGGGAGAATGTTTGGTGGATACAACGGACTGTCACCTAAAAGCCTGATACATGCCAAACTTTGTTGTATTCAATTTCTTTTTCAAAAGAAACCTTGTAATTCTGCTATTGATGATTCTCAAATTGTAATTTAGCTTGTTATTCTCTATTACCCACTCAGAACCTACAAGCCTTGTAAGTGGCCAATGGCTGTGGGAAAGGGTCCCAAGTTTTTAAGTCAAAACCCTTAGTTTTGAAACACACATTACCATTAGCGTTGGGATTTTATTGGATGTTGACTGAGAGTTGTACTTATGCTGCTACAAGTTGTAATCAACCTTTCTCCTTGTATGGTAATCAAAATTTGATTCCAAATAGCACATTGTGGTCCTTGTCTCTTGCTCTTTAATCTAAGTGTAATCATTCTCAATTTTTTTCTGGCTTGCAATGTCTTTTCTGTGAGCTAAATACACTGATTTGAGGTCTTCAATGTTGATTTTTTTATGTTTTGACCTTGGAAGATTGTTTCTAAGCTTGAAGGGAACCTTTCCGTGTAGTTTTGTTTCAGGTTTCTATACATTTTTTGGGATGGATGGTGATTTATGTACCTTCCCAGATGACTGCAAAACTTGGGTAGGATTATGCACTTAGGTGTTGTAACACCTCTCCTTAAGTTTCATTGCATTACGAATTCTTTTGGATGCCGAAAAGCGGTGATGACCTAGAGCGGTGAGATTGGACATAAACTAATTTTTTGACTAGGAAGTGGTTGATTCGCTATTGTAAATGTATGAACAGTTCTTTAGGTTCACTTCTTTGAAATTGAGAATCTCATTGAGTCTCCATGCCCCATCCCAAGTCGCTTCCTTGCGTATTGACATTAAGTTAGTACCAAATAGCTATGTTGCAGATTTCTGTAGCCGGCGACCTGCTAACATCTACCATTCTTGGCTACTCAAGATTTATCTCGAAACCTTTTGGTTGCGTCATGTAGACATATTCTTCGAGATTTCCATGAACAAATGCCGTCTTCACATACATTTGGACCAATTCCATGTCCTCTATGGCTACTAAACCAAGCACAAGATGCACTATGGTCATCTTGACCACTGGGGGAAAGATCTCATCAAAATCTATGCCCTTCTTCTGCTTGAATCCTTCATCAACCAATCTATCCTTATACTTATGCTCGGGATAGTATACCGTGTACTTCTTCTTGTACACCCATTTGCAAGGCATTTCTTATTTTCTTTATGGTAACTTTGTCAATTTTCAAATCTCCTTTTCGAAGATCAAGTTATACTCAGATTGCATAGTCTACTCCTACTTCACGATATCTTCTATTCGGATAGATTCTTTATAACAAGTGGCTCACCGTAGTCAGTGACTAACACATAATTCAATCCGCTGAAAACACTTAAGTGCATGAGATACACGAGTAGATCTTCTAAGTGCCTGACTACTAAATTTTGATCTCTGTGGAGAAACATTTGATAGTGTACTAGTGGAAGGTGCATTACTAGCACGTCCAGTATTTTGCATAATCGGTGATGAGGCAACATTCTCAAACCTTACTCTTTTGCGATATTCAATATCTTTCACTGGTTGTCTATGCATCTTAGACTTGTTGAATATCACCTGTGAGCTTCATATAACCTTCTTAGATTCTAGGTGCAAGAGACAATATCCCATCTCTCCATCCACACCATATCTAATGAAGATGCACTTGTGTGATTTGGGATCCAGCTCTCGCCTAAAATCTTTTGGCACATGTAAGAATGCCTCACACCCAAATACACATTGGAAAGGGGGAAATGAGAACACACCCAACACACACTCAGAATTCCTCTCTATAGCCCATTGATTCCACAACACCCCTATCCCCTATTTAACACACACCTAGACTCTCGATCTGCAAACAACTATTGACCAAGCCTGCATCCGACCAACCCTAATTTCACACAATCAACCCCCAAGCATGTCAAAATAGCTTCACCCTTAGACTCTTGAGAGAACCCTCATCCATGGATACATAGCCCCAACTTCTTCATACACCTCAAAATCATTAGCCGACTCGAACTTTCTCACTAGCTTTCATACTCAAGGCATGCACCACAACCATATAGGGGACAACCCACCCACTTGACACACGTCAAGAGCTCAGACATATCAGGCACCCATAGGCTTTGCTACCCTTTGTGCATATCATACTCACACTCATATACAACTGCAAGCCTAGTGGGTATGAGAGAGAGAGAGAGAGAGAGAGAGAGAGAGAGAGAGAGAGAGAGAGAGAGAGAGAGAGAGAGAGAGAGAGAGAGAGAGAGAGAGAGAATATTCACATGAACACCGAAAATATAAATACTATGGAGATGCTGATGTAATTGGATTTATTTAGAGAATGTACAATGATGAAATTGCATAAAAACTTCCCTCCTTTAGTGTAGGATCCATCGAGCCCTTCTCATGCCATCTTTGAGTCAATCATGCCTTCAACATACGCTTTCTTGCCTTTGCCTCTTCCCAACACCTCCTCTTTTGTTCAGCCTTGACAACTCCCAATTTCTCTTGTGGTGATATTGCCCTCTGGGGGCCAATACTTGCCTTATGGTCACCCTCTTGACATCACCAAGTCACCCTTTTTGGCCTCCAACTATATGCTCCTTCTCCCTGGTGCTTTTATCACCGACCAAAAGCGTCCACATACTTCCAAAAATGCACAAGGGTTGCGCTACAAAAGCATCATCCTGACCTACTTTCGGCCCCTCTGAAGTGCTTTCAAAATCCAGACAAGACCCGCTCCCTCCTGCTCTCCCTTTCTGTAGCACTGGGTGCCTCCTCCATAACCGGCCTCGAGGCCTTGTTCTCAACACCCAAGGGTCACGAGCCCCCTTCTCTGCAACTGTTAGGGCCCCATGTGACATGGCCACTTTTTTTCCTCCTTTTCAAAGCTCGTGCTCCCCACCTCCTTGGCGGCTACTTCAACAACCTCTGCAGCAACTCATCATTGCCATGTTTCTCTTTGTATCATGCTTCTTGACCCTAACTGCAATAGCCTGCAATCCTATCCTCTGGCTCTACATGATAGTGCTCCCTCCCACGCTCCCCCAACTTGCTCACAGCTTTGCGCCCTCCACACCTTATAGATGACAAACTCCCTCAACTCAATTGGTAGTTTTGTCCTGACCAAGAAGGCAACCACCTTGCATGGCAACACCTCCATACACTTGTCGTGCAGTCAACCACCTTCCATGCATTGCTTTAGTAACACCTCCATTTCCGAGAGATGGTGCTTGTTCTTTTTATTTTCCCCCTTTTCTTGTAATCCCAGCTCATATTTTCTTGAAAATCTTTGCCTGGCCTCCTTTCCATGCCACCGACTACCAACTTTAGTTTGACTTTTAAAAAGAACTCCCATCTTTGCCCCAATTCACACCTTGCCATAGAAATCATAGCTTCCTCTAAATAGTCCCATCGATTGCAAAAGATCTATGTCCTATTCTCGGTAAAGCAAAAATTTGTTACACGATCCTTGTGATCTTCAAAGATGTGCACCAAATTTGTAGCCTTGTCATCATATACACAAATATTTGCACTATCTTGATTGATAATTGGTAGTCAATTTCAATCTGATGTCACCTTTCCCACTAGTCCCAAATGTAGATCTATAAAAACCATGCTACAAAAAGCATCAAGAGCCACAAAAACATTGAAATGCGGTGTTCTTCAGGCACTTCGACTAGCTGAGCTGGAAAACCATGCTTGAACTACTAAAAGCCACATTTGGCAAACACTTCTTGATGATATATTTTGTTCTCTGCATCTAATATCTGCCCCAGCACTATGCCATGACCTTGCTAAAAACTAGGCATCTGCCTCTTGCATGTCTTGGGGTCTTGTTTGGCTGCACCAATGTAATCTATTGAAATTATGTTCTTTTCTCATCACATCTCCTATGGAATCTTATACTTTTGTGATGTACTAGGTGGCCGGTTTATCAAGTAAACATCCTTCAGAAAAACTTCCCCCCAAAACACCTGAGGTAAAGTGGCTGTAGACAACATAGAAGTGACCCGTTCTTAGAAATTCCTATTCCTCCTTTTTGCCACACCGTTCTTGGGAAGCGTGTAAGACGTGTTGAACTATCTTCTAATGCCTCATTTGTTGCAAAAGTCCTTGAACTTAGAGGAGATATAGTCATCTCCACTTTTAGTTTGCAAAGTTGTAAGCTTTCTACCTGATCGGTTTTCTACCATTGCAAAGAAATTTTGAAAGACTTCACTCTTCTACTTCAAGAGATAGACCCACACCTTCCTAGTAGATTCATATATGCATGTTAGGAAGTGTAATTTGTCCCCCCTAGAGACTTGATAGGCGTAGGTCTGCATAAGTCTATGAAAAAGATCTAGAGGGCTTCCTAACTTCTTGTCTTAAGGCACTAAGGTCAATCTAATTTGTTTCCCAAAAGTGCAACTCCCACATAAAGAAAAATTAGAGTAATTTAGCATGGGGATATAACCAAAATGCTATAGTACCTTCATTCCTTTGTAGCTCATATGTCCTAGTTGGCCACACCACTACCTTGTAGATAATAGCTCAGCTACTCATAAAGAATTCTCTTTCACTAGAGAGACATAAAATAAATACAATGAGCTAGACTTTTGGCCTTTAAGCATGACCAGGTTTTCATTCTTGATTATCCAAGAATCATGTGCAAAAATAATAGTATAACCCAAATTGTCTAATTGCCCAATATACATCGGATTCTTTGTCAATTTGGATACATGTTTGACATTCTGCACCATAAACTCAATGCCATTATGCATACAAAGTTTTATGGCCCCAATACTGCATATTCGAGCTCATAAGAGTTTCCCAGTTTCACTGTACCATGTGTTGTAGTATATGTGGAGAACCACTCCTTATGAGGAGTGACATAGAAACTAGCATGCGAGTCCACTATCCAATTCTGGGCATACCACTCGTCAAGAGCTAGCAATGTATCAGGACTCAAACCGGAGGTGAAGATCAATACATCAAGAATAGTCTCAATAGTTGGAGACTCCACAACACTAAGTTCTTCTATCTTCACGGTGCTCTTAGTGTCTTATAATTTTCTTTTTCTTTGCCCTTTTCATGTTGTAATGCACAACAATCCCTCCTCACGTATCCCTTTTTATGGTAGTGATAACATTCAACATTTTTCATGTCTCTTCCATGACACTTTCTACGACTATTCTTGTGATCTTGAGAATGACCATGACTACGACCACACTGCCTTGTCTTTTCACGGTTGCTAATAGTCATATACGTATGACCATGTCCACTGGCATCAAGAGACTAACATTCAATCTCCTCAGTGGAGCAACACACTAGAAATGTCACTAAAAACAAACTTTCTCTTAGCGGCAAAGTTACTTATGGCTGTATTGAACATATCCCATGACGATGGCAACAAACATAGCAAGATAATGGCCTTCATCTCATTCATCAAAGTTAAGACCTTTGGAAGTAAGCTGCAAAATAATATTGTTTAACTCATTCCAATGAGAGCTAACACTACTTCCGTCTTTCATGTTCATGCGCATAAGTTTTTTTATAAGAAAAACTTTGTTGAAGGACACTAATTATCAGTGGATTCATTCTCTTTTCTTTCAGGTAATGGTGTTATAAATCCCTTATTGATCAACATGTCCTGCATACGCTGCTTCCAGATTGCAAAGTTTGTGCCATAAAACTACTTAATGTAGTACTCATCCTTGTCTGAAGCAATACTAGCAGTCATATTTCAAGAGCTATGCAAAACATTTAGAGTATACGTCACTAGACATTGTTGTGTGTATCAAAATTGCTTGTCTAACACCGATGCCAAGACTGTCGATGCCGATACAGATGCCAAAAGTGCCAATGGCTAATGTCGATGCTAAGAAAGTATGTGTGCATGTGGGAAGAATGCCATGCTGATCTATGTGTCTCCCAAATCATCCCTCATGTCTCTTCTCTTGCTTCTTTATGCTTGTTGACGGTGTGTGTGTGTGTGTGTGTGTGTGTGTGTGTGTGTGTGTGTGTGTGTGTGTGTGTGTGTGTGTGTGTGTGTGTGTGTACACACGCTGGTTGACTTGGAAACTCCCAAGCGCTCATGATCTCTCTTCTCTGTAGTTGTGTAGAGTACCAAGAACTACCTATGTTATTGTTTTTCCTTGCCTATACCGCTACTAAGAAGCCCAAATTCTCCAAACGTTGGTTTCAAGAGAAAATAAGTTATTGCACAAGACGTCGTGCGCACACTCACACACCCAGACAACTTAACACCACACAAGGAATTTACTTAAATTCCAACCCACACACACCACCACTCACGATCTCAATAAAAATACTACCCACAAGCTCAATTCAAACTCAAAACACCTCGACCTACAAGCCCTTGCCTGCCCGCAGACACTACAAGGTGAGTTGAGTTGATCAACACTTGAAATCATACTTGATGGTGAACAAAATATACAAGAAAAACCATCAAAAAGTCAAAAACTCCATCCACAAAATTCCTCTCTCAAACCATTGCAAAGCCTTCACCTAACTGCACTCTGTTGGACTCTTTGGAGTAGCGCCAATCCTAATGACACCGATACAGGGTCACATAGTCTTGCAGAAAGCCGCACCTTCTTCCCTTAGTTCCTTGCACACACATATTCATGGAAAACTCAGAACTTCCATAGAATCTCCCAAGT
This sequence comes from Adiantum capillus-veneris, assembly GCF_014529385.1. NCBI lineage: Eukaryota > Viridiplantae > Streptophyta > Polypodiopsida > Polypodiales > Pteridaceae > Adiantum > Adiantum capillus-veneris. Next base: position 107,096,679 of record NC_140935.1, read on the forward strand.
GCAAAATTGAAGAGAGAAGGTCCTCATTCACTCCTCCAGACACTCGAAAACAGGACGCGAACGCGATGGGACTGCACTAGACCACCTGTAGAAACCCTGCTTCCTCCCACACACAGAGAGAGGAAAGTGCTGAGTATTGGCTTCAAAAGTTTTCCTTCAGCTTGAACATTTATGGCAGCATGACTGATGTGGAAATTTGAAGACTTTTCACACCTTTTTTGACCATTTTTGGACCTTTTTTTGGCCCAATTTTGACCCCGGCGGGCATTTTTCACGGAAAAAACCCGAAACAGACTCCAAAATTTACCAAATTTTCTACGTTTGATCCTTGATACCCAAGTCACTTTGTCACACATCCCCACATTCTATTTTTGACCACTTCTAGGGCGGTGCACGCATCACCAGATTAGGTAGCGTGAATAGATAGTTATCGCATGTGCCAAACTTCTCGGGCAGGTCAAGGGTGTCCACACCTCCCACTTGCATTATTTACATTCTAGAAAGCTCAAACACATTCCTTAGAACCAAAAATCCACCTGGAACCATATCTAAGGTGCGAGCACCCTGTCCATGCATGTACATGTGTCTGACTATCGGCATGCAAGCATGACCATTTACAATTTGTACACGTCCAATATTTTTCAAAACTTGAAACCACTTTGCAAAGCTCCCAAATTCAGGTATTTACATCCCTTTATACATATGCCCATGCACATACACGCTACTTTGTACATGCCAAAAGTGATCTATTTAGCGCTACTATGATGCAAAATCCAATGCTAGTGCAAAAGGCCACCAGCGCTATTGTTGATAATCTTGAACGCTACTAGTTATTTCACATAGTGCTACCTTTCAAGATTAAAAATGCTAGTGTAGATAGACACTAGGAGAAATTTGGACTCAATTTTGGGCCGTGTAAGAAATTCCAACTCATTATAGAAAGAGGTAATCTTGGGAGATACAAAAGTAATATTTTGGAATTTTATTTCTCATAATATGTACATAAAATTTTGCACACGATCACTTAAATTCATGCTCGTACAAAATGCTTTTTGAGAGCCCAACTTAAGTGTGCACAAAAATCCATATCCATGAATCCTAATGAGTGATGTAATGTGCAATGAGAGAAAAAACATAAGATATATTTTCAAAATACAAAAAGAATACCACAGATGCATCCTGTCCAACATCCAAAAACCTTAGGATAGCAATTTGAAAAGCTCAAATTCGACGTCTCTAGTTCAAGATACAACCCTTTTAAGCCTAGGGCCTCAAGAGGTCAGAACCAAGAAAATAGAGGCCCAAGAGACCCCTCATGGCCTCTATTTGCTTAGTTCTGACCCCTTCTCAAGTACGATGCATTTGAATTTGAGTTGTGAGTAGCTCATAAAAAGGCAATTGATGCTTGCGTGAGATGCACACTTATAAGTACCTCACTTTAAAGGATAGCAACAACGAGTCATAAAAAGGCGCTTGATGCTTGTGCAAGATGTCACTATCAAGGGTCTTACTTTTCTTATAACAGTGGCACTTTCACCAAAATGGTTTTCATGGACATTTTCAAAAATGAGGAAAAAGGATTTTTCTAATGTAATATTAGCCTTCTTCCTATTTGCTGAGGAGAATTCTCTCACTAGAGCTAAAAGGCATGAAAATGAGTCCATTTCTTTCCTAATTGCTACTATTATTTTAAAGTTCAATGCTACTACTGAAAAGCTTTTTTGCAAACTGTCTGAAGCTTTAATACTCATTGAACCTCTCTCTATGCTAGAGCTTTGAGCCTTAGCTCAAGCCGGAGCTCATGCATGCATCAAGGTTGATCGAGAAGGTGTCGTGGCTCTGATACTTGTGAGGTGCTACATGAGCATGTGGATGCATGTGCAGTGGAGTGTAGCAGAGAGTTGAGACTATGGTTTGGTGGATCTCATGGTGAGAATTATTCTCACTACTCCTTATTCTTCTATATTATCCAAAGAATAAGATATGGTTAGTGATGGGTAGGTGACCAATTGGCCTGAACCCTAACATGGACACACAAATCACCATGAATTTAAAGACCCCTTTTATTTTAGAAAAATCTAACTTTTCTAAAGGGTGCTGAAAAAATAATCTTGAAAAAATAATATAGATTGAATAGAAAAAGAGTTTGACCTTTTATTGGTAAAAAATTCATAGCTAAGGGGTTTTTAAAAAGTGCTTGAATGCACGTGATATATAGGTTTTACATATAGTGACCCCTTAGAGAAGATGCAACACTAAGCAATGACACCAACAATGTCCCATGTTGAACCATCAACAAGATGCACACAACCAAATTTCCCCCTAGAAAAATTGTTGCACCACTCACGGCATGACATGACATGAAAAACGACAGCATTATCTAGCAAACCAATGTGGAGAAGTGTGCGCATAAAGCCTAAGTATCAAGTAAATTGGAGACAAAGATGAAATAAATTTCACTGGAAAAACAGGCACTGCAAGTACCTCAATAAATGGCATCACTTCCATAGTTGCATCACCCATGCATCTCATATGTTGCCTCATAGGTTAGTGTGCGTATTTTGGACACCCCGTTTAACGTAAATTTGGTTATATGGAAATGAGTTCATGTTTTAAAAGGGTGTACGGATTTTCTTTTTGTGGTTTTTCTAGCTTTCTTTATCAAGGATATGTACATGCAATGCAAGTCGTTAGTGGAGCACCAATTGTTGGGTTAGTGTAAGTGCTTGTTTTTTAGTTTCTTTGAAGTACCACTTGTATATAGATAAAATTCATGTATAAACATAAAATATTACAACCAAATATCAGAAATTTGCAAGGCTTGGGTGATTGTGGCTTCCTTATGCTTTTTGATGCAATTTTTTACCCTCAACTAGCCTTTCCTACATGTAGTCATGCCATGGTAGCTTGCTATTCGTGCCAATTTTGAACATAGTGGTGCATAGATTCAATGTTACCATATACATGTGGTAGTGATGTGTGTGAACAAACTAGGACCGCCGGGGCATTTTTCCCTCTTTAGGAGGTTTTTTCCCCCGTGCATTGTATATACGCCCATCACTCTAGGGCTATCTATCTTTTCATTGCACACTAAGTAATCTTTCCATGTGCCTTGAGCTTCCTTCACCTTCTCCAAGCTGTGTGCGTTTTTGTGCAACCCTAATTCCAACAACTGGTATCAGAGTAGGTTGTGTCCTCTCGGGCTTAGTCGCCAGCAGCTCCAGCACATGCCCGCTCATTTTCCAATTTCAGTGAGCTTTGGCGAGCATTCGCAGGTTGATAGAAATTTTGGGAGAGATCACAGAGCTTAGTCTATTCAGGTTTCTAATTCAGGCTCATTCCGGCCTCCGTTTCCACTTTAGGCAGTACTGCACAGGCTATTTCGTCATTTTGTGTAAAAAAAAATTTCAGTGTTGTTTTTTGCATAACAGGTGCCTTACAGTCTTCTACGGGTTGTGCTATTTAGCACGTGTTGTTCCCGCTTTGTTTCTCCTCTTTTCAGACATTTTTCACATTAGGTGTAGCATTTACCATGGCTAACAACAACACAGATGTGTTCAAGATGTTTGCTGCTGAGGACAAATTGGATGGGGACAATTACCCTATGTGGGCTTACATGATGCAACATGTTCTTATGTCAAAGGGCGTCTGGAATATTGTGCAGGGCATTGATGTACGTCTTGGTTCTGAGGATGTAGGCGATGTTGAGGATGTTGCAGGTCTTGCTGCAAGGATTGCTTCTATTAAAGTTGTTTTGCCTACGGCAGAACAATCTCGTTGGGATGTAAAGAATGCACAGGCTCATGCATTGATTGTGTTGTCTGTGAAGCACAATATTGTTCCGCACATTCGTTCAGCAAAATTTGCAAAACAGGCTTGGGATATTTTGGCTGCTCTTTATGCAATTCGTAATGAGGCTAAAATTGATTTGCTGCGTAAAGAGCTGGAGTCAAAGATTATGCATGAGGAAGATGATATGGACACTTTGCTTGCTGGTGTCAAGGATACCAATGAGCAATTTATTTCTGCAGGTTAGACAGTTCCCTTGTGCAGACTATTCTTGATGCCTTACCAGATTCTTACTAGACTTTTTTTAGTACTTGGAGACTTATGATCCAAGAAAATCCTGAAGTTGTCAAGTTTGATGCATTATGCACATTGCTGTTGCAAGAGTCACTTTCCAAAAAAAAAAACAGGACTAGACAGCGTGCAGTTGAACAGGCTTTTATTGCTTCTCAAAGAAAGGGTGGTAACAACAATGCAACCACTTCTTATGGTTCTGCTGCAAGTGGCAAAACTTCTGTTCACAATGCTTCTATTGGCAGCACTTTGTATGGCAATTCTGGCGATAAGGGCAAAAAGAAGATGCATTGCCACTATTGTAAAGCTAATGTTCACTTGATCAAGCAATGTCCTAAGTTGAAGGCCACAGAGGCTAAGAAGAAAGAGAGTGGTTCCACTACAAATGCTGGTTCCACTACAAATGCAGCCATTGTTCAGTCTTCTATGAAAGGAGATTGTGATGCTGACGTTGATGTCGAATGGGCTTTTAGTACAGAGTGCACTTACAATCCTGCTATCCATGATGCATGCATGTCAGTTGCTGTAGATTCACATGTGTGGTATTTCAACAATGGGGATACAAAGCACATTACCTCACATCGTGAATTGTTCACCTCTCTCAAGTCTACCCCTCATGGGAATTCAGTCACTTGTGCCAACAATGCCTCTTATCTGGTTCAGGGAATTGGAATGATTCTGCTTACTGCTGCAAATGGCAGTTCTTTCACACTTGTTGATGTACTTTATGTACCTGGGATCAAGAAGAATCTTTTGTCTATATCTGCACTTACTAGACTTGGACTTGTAGTCAAATTTATGGATGACAGATGTACAGTACATGATCTCAGTTTTGGTGATGAAATTGTTGCATTTGGTCTTTTGTGTTGTGGGCTGTATAAGCTCACTTTTTATGACAACTGTGGAAAATTTTTTGCAAATGCAATTGCAGATTCAAGGCTATTTTAGATGCAAAACTTTGGAATGCACGTTTTGGTCATCTGAATTTTGCCAGTTTGTTGTGTTTGCATAAATCAGATATGGTTGCTTCTTTGCCGCCTCTTGAAGCACCTGCCAAACATGTTTGTGAAGGCTGTATGTTGGGTAAGATGAAGCGTTCAAAGTTTCCAAAGGATGGTTCAGTTAGGGCCACATGCAGGTTGCAGCTTGTGCACAGTGGTGTTGTAAAGAATGAGGATGCAAGAGAGCTACACAAGACAAGCACAAAGCACACAGAGATGGAAAGCTTCTTCTTATTCTTCACAGAAAAGAGAGTACAAAATGACTAAGTGCTAAAACTGAAAAGTAGCACATATGTACATGCGGTCACTAAGTGTGAACTCGCTAAAAGCGTACTAGGCTGGCACTATAAGTGTAGTCCAGCTGTAGAATCACTGGTAGAGATCCTCCGTGTCGGTCACCTAACGCGCCAGTGAGTAAATGCCGTAAGCGGCCAAGACCCGTAGTGGATGCCAGCTCAAGGTGTAGAGCTCGACATCTCAACACTCCCCCTCGAGCTCTGCATGTCGCAGAGTCCAAGCATAGTCCGGAAACGTCGAAGCTTCTTAGCTCCGAGGGCCTTGGTAAAGATATCCGCTATCTGCTCCTCTGTGCTGACGTAGACCAAGTTGATGTCGCTCGCCAACACTCGCTCTCGAACGTAGTGGTAATGGACCTCTATGTGTTTGGTCCTAGCATGGAACACTGGGTTCCTAGCCAACAGCATGCTGCTGAGGTTGTCACAATGGATGAAAATCTGCTGGTCCACCTACACTCCCAAGTCCTCAAGTAATGTGCGTAGCCAAGCTACCTCGCATGCCGCAACTGCTACACCTCTGCACTCGGCCTCTGTGCTCGATAAAGCAACCATAGGCTGCTTTTTGCTGCTCCAAGTAACAACAGCACTCCTAAAAGAGAACATGAAGCCACTTGTAGATCTCCTATCAACAATGCTACCTGCCCAATCTGCATATGTATACCCATACAATGCTAATGGTGCATCTGCTGCATAGAACAATGCATAGTCAAGAGTCCCTTGCACATACCGAAGTGTGCGCCGTACTCCATCCAAATGTGGCTTTCTCGGAAGCTGCATGAACTGACTCTCCAAGCCTACTGTGTAGCTCAAGTATGGCCTCGTGATAGTCAAGTAGATTAGACTACCCACAATCTTCCTGTACATGTTGACATCCTCAACAACATCACCCTTCTCTGCACTCAACTTTGCATTCACATCCAAGGGAATAGAAATTGGCTTACAATCAGCCATACCATACTTTGACAACATGTCCAAAGCATATTGTCTCTGTGATAGCCATACACTCTCTGGAGTCCTGATCACCTCAATGCCAAGAAAGTAGCGCAACTCGCCTAAATCTTTCATTTCATGATACATTCCCTGTACCTGTTGGTGGAGTAACCTGCGTACGTAGTCTACCATTCCATGGTTTCTCAACAGAGCCATGAGAAGAGGACTCTTGTGGTTCACTCAAAACCTGTGACTGTGGCCTCACATTTTGTACAACCACATCATCTTTTACATCAGCCCCAATAGTGCCATGTGCATTACTGTACCAGCTGCTCATCTCATCAAAGACTACATCTCTGCTCACTCGTAATTCTCGTGTAGTAGGATTGTAGCACCTGTACCCCTTTTGTTCAAGGGAATATCCCACAAGAATACATTTCTCTGCTTTAGGATCCAATTTCCTACGCAACTCATCTGGTACATGCACGTAAGCTATGCAGCCAAACATTTTCAAGTGTGCCAAATGAGGCTTTGTACCTGTAAACTTTTCCTCAGGTGTTACATCATGCACCGCAGCTGTAGGTGTCATGTTCATAATGTACACAGTTGTATTTACGGCTTCAGCCTAGAAATGATGAGGCATGTTCTTCTCATTCATCAATGCACGTGCAACCTCTGCAATGTGCCTGTTTTTCCTTTCTGCGACTCCATTCTGTTGTGGAGTATATCTGCATGTAAACTGCCTGCGTAAACCATGCATTCGCAGAAAATCTGAAAAATCATTGGAGAAGTACTCTCCCCCTCCATCTGACCTCAATGTCTTGATTTGCATATCTGTCTCCTTCTCAATCATGACTTTGAAGTCTTGAAAGTGACCAAACACTTCACTTTTGTTACGCATGAAGTAGACCCATACTTTCCTTGTATGGTCATCAATGAAAGAGACATAATACCTGCAACCATGTATACTTGTAGTATCGGTTGGACCCCAAACATCTGTGTGCACCACCTCAAGTGGCTTTTTACATACATTGCGCTCATGTGGAAATGAGCCCTTTGACTGTTTTCCAAACTGGCATGCTGCACACACTTTATGCATACCATCCACCTTGAATTTGGGCAAACCTTTTACAATCTGTTTTGATTGCATGCTGCGCAATCTCTGCTCATTGACATGGCCAATGCGTTTGTGCCAAATGTCAACATCAGCCACAACACCTGTGCCCTGTGCAAATAATGCAGCTTTTACCTCAGGCATGTCTACATTCAGCGTAAACATTCTGCCCACACATTTGCCCTCTGTGATCAGCTTACAGTCATTCTGGAAATCTTCTACATAACAGCCATTTGGATTGAAGCGAACCTGCAAACCCTGCTAGATTCTTTGTAATGTTTGGGACATGAAGTACATCTGCTAAGTACTTTGATTTCCCACTCTTCGTATTTAGAGGTATGTCCCCTACATGAGCAATGGGGTGAACTGTGTCATCTCCTGTCTGCACATAGCCTGACACATCTGGTTTGCGCATATCTCTAAACCACTCTCCACGAGACGTCATGTGATTAGAGGCACCTGAATCCACATACCAAACATCATCTTGGGTGGAATTCTCTGCAGTCATTGTATTCATTACATGCTGCATAACAAACATGCGCTTGTTTTTGCTGTCATCTGCATCTCTGCTAGTAGATGCATAGTTGCCCTGTTCTCTCTTTCCACTTGCTTTTCCCTTTGGACAGTCACGTGACATGTGACCTCTTTCACCACAAGTCCAACATTCTCTGCTATCTGGAGTATGTTGCTGCCTGCTTGATCCTGCACCACGACCTCTTTGACTCCCCTTGCCTTGAGACTGGTTTCCCCTGCCACCTGTATTGTTTTGATTTGATTGACCTTCCAGAAATTGGCCCCTGCAACCCCTTGGGCCTCAACCACGACCTCTACCTCTACCTCTGTTGGAGTTAGAATAGAAGTCCTGTTCAGAATTATTTCTGCCATGAGAAGAAGATGTGTCAAGGTTCTTCTCCTCAAGAATAAGCATAGAAATCAAATCTTGGAACACGGGGATGTCGTCTCTTGTATTCATGGAAGATCTAAAATGTACATACTCATCTCCTACACCATCCAAGCATGCACGGACAATGTCATCGTCTTCCACTGAGACTTTAATAGATCCAAGAGCCTCAATGATACTCTTGATCTTCAAGGCATAATCATTAATTGAGAGGTTGTTCCTCTTAACCTGATTTAGCTCTGACTTTAGTTGAAGCTTCCTGGCCTTGGTGTTCACCTCGAACACTCTGCCTAAGTTTCTCCATGCAATGGCGGGGGTTTCAGCATCCTGTAGATAGCCCATCATGCCATCTGTGATGCTCATAGAAAGCCAATACATCACTTTGCTCTGGCCTTGTTGCCAGTCCCTCAAAGCTTTCCTTTGTTCTGCTGTAGCATTTGCCTCGGGAATCTCTGGTTCCTTTTCATTGTCTCCTTCTACATAGTCCCAACAACCTTTTCCTTTTAGGAAATTTGTTATTCTGAACTTCCATGCAGGGTAGTTATTTTTCTCAAGCTTCTCAGTAACAATCTGACTGAAACCGTCAGACATCTTGAAGCACTAAGACAAAATAGCTGCAATCTGCAAAAACCTGTAAATTTGTTGAACCTGCTATCGTGGTACGTGTAACGCTTTCTACACTCAACGAGTGTCCACAATCAAGCGTACATACAACCACTGTACTTGTACAGTAAATCTCTATATACTGCACTTTGGAGACCTGTTCAGAAACTTGTGCGTGGATTGCGAACGAAGGGATTGTGATGCTCTTGCTCTCTTAGCCTCTCTTGCCTGCACCAGGCTCTAATACCATGTAAAGAATGAGGATGCAAGAGAGCTACACAAGACAAGCACAAAGCACACAGAGATGGAAAGCTTCTTCTTCTTCTTCACAGAAAAGAGAGTACAAAATGACTAAGTGCTAAAACTGAAAAGTAGCACATATGTACATGCGGTCACTAAGTGTGAACTCGCTAGAAGCGTACTAGGCTGGCACTATAAGTGTAGTCCAGCTGTAGAATCACTGGCAGAGATCCTCCGTGTCAGTCACCTAACGCGCCAGTGAGTGCATGCCGTAAGCGGCCAAGACCCGTAGTGGATGTCAGCTCAAGGTGTAGAGCTCGACATCTCAACAGATGTTTATGGGCCCATGCAAACTCCCTCCTTGGCAATTACCTTTACTTTGTGAATTTCATTGATGATTAGTCTCGGCATGCATGGGTATTTCCGCTTAAAGCGAAGCCCGAAGTTTTTATGTGCTTCAAACAATTTCTGGCTATGACTCAAAATGTCTCGAAATGTACTATGGGAACCCTACATTCCGATCGAGGGGGTAGTATCTGTTTTATGAATTTAATGCATTTTTGGCTAGTTGTGGGATAAAACACCAATATACAGTGCCTTATACGCCTCATCAAAATGGTGTTGTTGAGAGGAAAAACATGTCACTTATGGAAATGGCACGATGTATGGTCAAAATTCAAGCTTTTCCGCATTCTTTTTGCCTTGATGCCATCATGTGTGCCACTTATGTACTTAACAGGTGTCCTACAAAAGCTTTGTAGTCTATTACTCCATATGAAGCATGGCATGATAGAAAGCCTTCTATTGAGCACATGCATGTTTTTGGCTGTTCGGCATATGCTTTGGTGCCACAAACACAGCGCAAAAAATTGGATGATAAGGCTGTCAAATGTATTTCTGTTGGTTATAGTGCTGAAAGCAAAGGTTACAGGTTGTATCATCTGTAAACAAAGCATATTCTGATTTCATGGGATGTAGTGTTTGTGGAAGATTCTGTTTAGCCCTTGCTGTCATGTACTAGAGACAGTAATGTAAGCTCGCAGGACATTTATGACACTTTGTTGCCTCTTTTCACTGGTGGAAGTTTGAATGTAAATTCCAATGAGGCAAATGTACAGCCTATGGGGGTTTTTGAAAATGTTACAGATCAGCCTATTAGTAATGCAGATGTACATGATGTACTTGATGAGGAAAGGGCTGAAAATGAGCAGGCTAGAGGTATGCCAAAATGGATGGTGCATACATTACATGACATTAAATTGGATGCACCTTTGTCTAGTCGTACTCGTTCAGGATCTTGCCATGCATCTTATGCATCAGATTGTTATGCTTTGGCTGTGTCTAGCTTACGTGATGTTGAGGAACCTCTGTCTTTTGATGAAGCACAAAATTTAGAAAATTTATGCATAGCCTAGGGTCTAAGCATTGGTGGTAGGCTGTCAAGAGGACTTTTTGCTACCTTAGTGGCACTTTACATCTTGGCTTGTTTTATCCCAAGGGGGATCATTGCCGCGAGACTTACATGCTTTTTCGGACTCAGATTGGGCTGGTTGTTTTGACACGTGAGTATCCACAAGTGGTTTTTGTTTTATGCTTGGAAGTTCATGTATATCATGGTTGAGCAAGAAGCAACCTACTGTGGCCACTTCGAGTTGTGAGGCTAAGTACAGGGAAGTCTTCACAACTACGGTTGAGTGTGTATGGCTCAAACACCTTATGGCTAATTTGGGTGTTGGACAGGACACTACCAAGACTATCTACACTGACAGTCAGAGCGCATTGGCAATTGCAAGAAACCCAATTTTTCATGCTCACACAAAGCAGATTGAGGTGCATTACCACTATGTCAGGGAGAGGCTCTCAGTAGGAGAGATCAGCTTGGCTTATGTGCCAACACAGGACAACCTTGCAGATCTTTTCACAAAGGCATTGTCTCATGAGAAGCTCAAAGATTTTTGCAAAGATTTGGGCTTACTCCCCTTTGTGGATTGATCATGTCCTCAGGGTATGTCACTTCGCTCTACTCATGTGCCGGCTCTCGTTCACCACATCACTTCAAGGGGGATTTGTTACCATATACATGTGGTAGTGATGTGTGTGAACACACTAGGACCGCCGGGGCATTTTTTCCCTCTTTAGGAGGTTTTTTCCCCTGTACATTGTATATTCGCCCATCACTCTAGGGCTACCAATCTTTCCATTGCACACTAAGTAATGCACTTTCTATTATGTGCCTTGAGCTTCCTTTGTCTTTTCCAAGCTGTGTGTGTTGCTCTATGACCCTAATTCAACATTCAAAATCTGGTGTCCTAATTTTTTTTTCAAAAATTTAGAGAATTTTTAAGGCTTGAAAGCATCCTTTTTGGAGTTTTGGTTTAGTAGATACACACTGTTTCCCGCTGGGTACAGGATATGGCAGGCAATTTGGTGTAGGGTAATTTGTGGAGGCTTACATGTTTTGTGTATGCACACTTTTCAATTGTGGTTTTGAAGGATAAATTGGTGAATGGGGAATTTATTTTCAAGTGCATTGGTTGGCGTGTAATATAATTCCATGCCTAAACAGGTGCTTCCTAGTTTCCATGGTGGTTTTTTGGGTAGGCGTGTGCTTGTGAATTCCCAAGGGATATCTTAAATTTGAGTTGTGTTGTTGTGGGAGTTATTTTGATATCATTTATGGTGCTGAATTTGTGCCTTAAGCACTATTAGGAGACATTGCTATAGAGGTGTCCGTTGCTCTTGTTTTCCCAATAGTGTTTTGGTGCCCGCCATCGAAGAATTGCTTTAAGTTACCTTCAATTCATAGATTTTGGAGACATGGTGTTTAGTTTTTTAGATCTTTTTGGAAAATCAAATGAAAGTACCAAAGATTTCATTGAAAAAATGGAGTATGCTTGCCTTCTTGCTAATAAGCAGGACCCATCATTGGTGCTATGAATCTTCTACTTCTCTTTGAAGAAATACACTATAGAATGGAAGGCTACAAAAAGGAGCTACAATTAGCACAAACGCCTTAGGTTATGGCTTATGAAATGTTAATACATACTTTTATCACACACTTTCAGTAGGTTGAAGACCCACAAAAGGTATGGCATTCTATTCAAAGATTGGTATAGAGTGAAGACCATACCATAGAAGACTTTGTGAAGGCATTCAATGCATTATGGAAAAAGTGGTGTACATCTTTGGGGATAAAACTACTCCATCCATGTTAAAGAAGGAGAGGTTTCTTGCAAGCTTGAGAAGAGGCCTGCTTGAAGGTGGATGTCAAGCAACCAAAGACCTTTGAAGGGGCAATTGACATTGCAGTGAATAAAGAGTTGAAAGCAAAGTGCCTTAGTCAACTTGGAATCAATGTAGAGCCAAAGGTCGAAGTTAAAGTTGTAGAGAAACCAATGGTCCTTATCAAAAAACTAGTTTATGATCAACAAGTTTCTCATGATGTGAATTATTTTTGCAAGGAGATGCAAAAGGTGGTAATTCTTATGAAGAATCTCAATGTACATATGATGGGATGGGGAAGAGGTCAAAGCTAGGAATATAGTCATGGATATGGAAGTAATGAGGGGTTTACATGTGGAAGAGGTCAAAGCTATGGATATGGTCATGGCTATGGAAGCAATGAGGAGTTTATATGTGGTAGAGGAAGAGGCATGGCTAGAGGAGGGGATATGTTTCAATGTTACAATTGTGGTGAATGGGGTCATAAAAACTAATTGTGAATGGGGTCATAAAAACCCTTAATGTGACAAGCCAAAGAGAATGGGTGGTGATATGTTTCCTCTTTCTTCACAGAGATTCCTTCTCAAGCTCAAGATTGTGGTATTGAGATCAAAGGGAAAGTAGGACCGAGTGATTTGACAATTGAAGAGAAGGGCAAGGTAAAGGTGGTAACATTAGGAAGAGAATGGGGTGTAGGAGGGCCTCTTTATTTGGCAGCTTAAGGAAGTCAAAGCTTTAGTATTAAGAAAGTAATCAAAGGAAAACTTTTAAATTCAAACAAGAAAAACGGCTAGTTTATTTGAATTCAAATTTTCCCGCCAAAATGGAATTTAGAATCTAGCAAGTAAAACCATATCATGTAGCTCGACGCATAGATTACAGATCTATGATCTTCACTCAAATTGGAGATCATATGTGGGGGTTATGGAAGGCCAAAAATCATAGAATTTTCCACCTCCTTTTTGGGGGAAAAAGTGCACTCTTTGACCACTCTTGCACATCTCTTACACACCCACCATTCTTGCACACATGGCGTACACCTATTTGTCAAAATGTTGATCACCTCCATAACCTCATGGAAAATAAAGAGGCCGTCCTACACCCCATTCTCTTCCTAATGGCATAATCCATTTGCAAAAAGAAAATTAAGATTCAAGAGCTATGGTGATGCATGCATGTAAGACATTTACAAGAGATCAAGGTATGAGTGATGCAAGTCCTATCCATAAAGTAAGTGGACAAAAGCGTTCTCGCTGCTGCTGCCCCCCCCCCCCCCCCCCCCCCCCCCCCTCTCTTCCCTTTTGCCATCGCTGGATTCCCCCTTGTCCTCGCACTACACCCTCACCCTCTCCTCCTTGCGCAGCCCACCCTGCTCACCTCCAGCATGCTCAACCTCGCCTAATGCCACTCTCGCTACCAAGCCCGCATCAGGCCCCACCACTACCCCTGCCCTCACCGCTGCCCCTCATGCTGCCCTCTTCCCAGCCAGCTGCCCGTTGTCCATCCCCGCCCTTCGCCCTCCCCGTTTTCCACCCCACACCTACACTTTGCCTTTAGCCCCCTCCCCCTCCCTTCTTGCTTGATGAGCTTCGCCAGCACCATCGACGTACTCGGTCCAACACAAGTCTCCCATTCATCGACGCTCCTTTGCTTCTTCTTCACAGCAACAAACACAGATGGAGGCTCATGCTCCATCGCAGAGGGACTCCAATGAAGCCCCCTCGCGCGACCCCACTGAGCCCACCATTCCACTTGCTCTCTCACCAATAGAGAAAGCGAGCCTAGCCGTAGAGGTAGAATGCCTGCAAGCGACTTTCATCATCTGCAAGATTCTCAGCACCAGACCTAGCAAAGGAGAGCTGCATAGGAAGCCCAATGCCAATACCTACTCCACATGTAGTCTCTAGAGCGCCTTCACCCACGGTGCCTGCTCACTTAGGTGACTTGGCACATTTGCTCAAGCTATTGGTCGATCTATTGCTGAGAATATGCGTAACACGCCTGATAGAGAGCCTAGAAGTAAGGCCTAGAGCTGCATGATGTTCTCGAGGCCCGCCTTCTCATAGAGGTGGGCAAGATCTTGGAAGTTCAGTTCCTCGGACGAGGCTACTATAAGGCTGAGTTTGAGACCTCCAAGATGGTGTCCAAGGTCATATCCATGAGTCCCTTGACCATCCGAGCAATTCGAGCCCACTTTTGATAGTGGAGACATGGTTTTGACCCAGCTTCAAATGTTCTAGTAGAGGATGCAGGCCTGCCCATCTCTGTCTGCTTTCCTGGTTTGAGAAGGGAGTACCTACCACTTTTTTCCATGATAGGCTCAACGATTGGGATTGTCCTGGAGACACCTCGCACGGCAACCTCAGTAGCTGCCAAGGTGGCCGGCATTTCCTCGATACGCGTTCTGGTTAGGGACACCCACACTCTCCCAAAGGTCATCTTACTTCCTCGGGTGAGTGGGGGTTGGTTCTGGCAGAGCGTGGAGTATTCGGGCATCCCGAATTAGTGTTTCATTTGTCGACAGATGGGCCATCTCGCGAAGGCCTATCCACAGAGGAGACCTTGGTCTACACCATAGGCCTAGCCCCAGCCCTCAAAGGCTGGTCAACAACAGCATGCAGTGCCACAGAGTACATAGGCATAGCCACCCTCCGAGCCTGGGGCTCAAGCAGAGGAGGGCCGGCAACAGGTTCTTGGTCAACATTGGCAAGGGCCACTACGCCAGCCTAGAACTCAGAGTGCTCCTCAGGCTCCTACCCAGTAGTAGTGGGTTCCCACAGGGAACCAATTTGACCCTCTTCAGCAGGACGAGGTCCCTGCTCCAGCCTTCACCTCAGCCTCACCCTCGACAACCCCCCCTCCTCCCCCCTAATTCTTTTCCCCCCCTCCCCCATTCTTCCTCTGCCTCTACACCTTGCCCTCCCTCCTCTGTCGATCCCCCTCGCCCCCCATCGACTCCTTCTTCCCCTACTCCCCTACCTCCTCCCGCTCTAGTCCCGCAACCGTCCCAGGGGGCAGGGCCTTCTTCAGCTGCTAGGAGATCTCTTGGCAATGCCTTTGCCATGAGTCATTTGGCGAGAGAGGGACAACCTTTCTTGCGACCTCCTCTTCTGGTGCAGCCGTCTCCTTTTGCAGCAGTTCCTTGTGGTCTGACGAGCTTCGACATTCATCGTCGTTAGGATTTCTTTGCCTACGACTTGTTTTCTTGGCAACCCCTCATCAGACCTTGAGGCAGCCTACTTCAGAGTTCATGTATTGTTCCTTGCAGCTAGGGGGATAGAGGCCTTGGACTCGGAGGTTGGCTTCTCTTTTCTCCTCTGCGATAAGGACCAGTTTGAGTGGACTCTAGACTCAATGTTGAAGTGGCTGGAGACACAGGCCCTAGAGTTATCTCATCACATGAGAGACCTAGGAGTTACAAACTTCCTTCAGACTCTCTGGACATTGGCCAAGTTTGTTGTGACACCTCTAGACGCAACAGGATGTAGACACATTGTGGTTCACTTTTTTGCTGACACGGAGAGCCCGCCATGCTATGTACACATACATGAGGACTCCTGGACAGAGGAGGTTGCTCTATGCACGGCTTGGTCTACTTGGGCTTGGGCTAGACACTCTTTGTAGTCACGCCTATCTCAAGGGCGCTCGGATGTGGGTTACTCCCCATCCAAGCCTGCCTCGAAGATAGCACGATTAGCTGTTGCGGTAGCATCAGTTCTCTCTCGCTCCCCATGAGGATCATCTCATGGAATGTACAGGGACTAGGTGGGCCCCAGTTTCCACGTCAGAGGGGCCGACTGCGTCAGGAGCTTCAGTGATGCCTCGTGGGAGGAGACATTGACCTTCTTATGTTACATGAGCATCACATGTGTCAGAGCCGGATCAGACGTTGTCGTCAGCTTTTGCATGGACGGTATGAGACCTTTTGGTCAGCTAATTTTGGAAATGGAGGCATCCAAGGCGGGGTATGTATGACTATTGTGGATTCTTTGCAGCATGCCATTGTGGACAAAGGGATTATGTGTCAGGCAGGGCTCAGTGGATCACTATGCAGGTTCAGGGTTGTCTCGTGGGATTCCTAAACATATATGTGCCCAATGTGGTGAGCGCACATGTAGAGTTTTGGTCTCAGATTGTTGCAGGTAGAGCAATGGTGCATAGTGGGTGACTTCAACAGGTTGGAGGAACCCTCTGACAGGAATGGTGGTAGTCACACATGGAGTTGAGCTAGTAGCTTGGGAGAGGTTTTGTATGACTCTGCGGGTTACAGATGCGTAGCAGTATTCTAGTTTTGTGAGGCCCCCAGACAGCTTGGCCTTCTCTCATTCGGACTGTAGAGTGAGAGGTGTGAATCTATCTTGGATAGATTGCTTCTACACTAGTGGCCACTTCTGTGACTTGGGTGGGACAGTTGGCATTGTAGTAGGGACTTCCTTTTCGGACCATGCTCCGGTGATCCTTACAATGACTGATAAATAGAGGAGGGGGAGCACAATGCTCTGCATCCCAGAGAGGGCCTTGCTGGACTCAACGCTTAGAGAGCAAGTGGATGCTCTTTGGACAGAGAACTTAGACATGCAGGATTCTCCTGCTGACAGAGTGGCTTCAGGACTTGCTCAGCTTAGTTGACTCTTTCTCCAGGAGTCTTCAGCTCGCCTGGCTGTAGCGAGAGAGGAGGAGCAACATCTTCAACAAGGCATTGCTTCCTTGCAAAGGATGCAGGAGTAGCATCCAGACAGTCCTTGGTTGGAGCAGCAGTTATAGCAGGATCACCAAGAGCTCATCACCACACATAGAGGAGAGGTACCATGAGTTTGTCTTCCATCAACAGACATCTCAGTGGACCCAGGTGGGTGAGAGAGTGGCAGGCGCTTTCTTTGAGACAGCGGGACCTAGGCATTTGCATGCCAAGGTCAGTCAATTGAGGAGGTCGGACGGGTCAGCTGCTTCAGAGCCAGAGGACATGCGTGTAGTTGACACTGATTTCTATCAAGATCTATTGTCTGCAGAGCCTCGGTCAGAGTGTCAGGATGCATGCAGAGAGAAGGTATGGGCACAAATGCCTTGTCTTGTGACTAAGGAGATGCGCCATAGTCTTGAGGTGCCTCTTCAATTAGAGGAGCTACACACGGCTCTTAGCGCACTCCCCCATGGTAGCTATCTAGGTGAGGATGGCTTGACTCCCAATGTTTTCTTGGAGTACGGGGACTTGCTTGGCTCAGATATCTTTAGTGCTTTCCAATACATCCTACACACTGGAAAGATGCCTGACAACATGAGTGAGGGCTTGATCTACCTCATTCCCAAGGAGGGTCACTCCTTGGATGAGATTTGACAGTGGCATCCCATCACCATCCTCAACTCAACCTACAAAATTCTTGCCAAGGCTCTAAGTTTGAGGATTTAGCCACTTCTAGAGAGCATTATACATGGAACTCATACAGGTTTTGTTAAGGAGCATAGTATCCTTGACAACATCTTTACTTTTTGGGAGGCTTTTGCCCTAGTGCGGCTCCGTGATGAGGATCTAGTTATTCTTCTTCTCAATTTTGAGGCTACAACAGAGTTGACTTGGACTTTTTGGAGGGCACTCTACGTAGGATGGGCTCTTGAGACTTTCTGTTGTGCATCTGGCACATTGATCAATTGAAAAAAGACAGTGGCTTTCTCGATTGGTAGTGCTCAATGCCCGATTGGATGCCAGGTGAGGGTTTCAGGTGGATTTCCCCAGGGACTGCAGTTTGGTACTTGGGTTGTCAGGTTGGTTTGGACTTGTCTCCAAGCAGCAGATTGCTCCCCTCCTCCTGTCTATCAAGAGGAAGTTTCTACATTGGAGCTCCGCATGACTTTCTCTGGCAGGCAGAGTTGTAGTGGCCAACCAGGTGTTGTTGGCTACTATGTGGTACATCACTTCTTGCTGGATCTTCTCAAGTTCTTGTATCAGCCAGGTAGAGAGGTTGATTAGGAACTTCCTTTGGTCAGGTCATGTTTGAGAAGTGGGGCATTGATGCAATAGGATCTTTACCTATAATAGCCAGAGGTGAATGCTACATAATTAACGTTGTTGACTATCTATTCAGGTGGACAGAAGCCAAAGCTATTAAGCAAATCACAAGCAAAGATGTTTCCCAATTTTTTTATGAAGAAATTTCCTGTAGATTTGGCATGCCATTGGAGCTACTTTTTGACAAGGTTCCATGTTGCACAAGAGAGCTAGTGGATTACTTCTGTGAGAAGCTTCATGTGCATTGTAGGCTTAGTACTATCGAGTCCCAATCATCCCCAATGTAATGCAACATGAAAGAGAGGTTTAATGGATAACTCATAAAAGGATTCTTAAAAAGATGACAAGAAATAATGTGAAGACTTCGGATTTAGAGCTATGTTGTGCTCTATGGGCCTACAGACTGCCATCAAGTCAGGTATTGGTTTCTCTTTCTTCCTCCAAGTTTTTGGCAAAGAGGCTTTGCTTCCTATTGAAAAGGAGATACCAACTTTGAGGCTGATGTTAAAGCTTGAATATGAGCCTCATGATGCACTCAAAGTATGCACAATTGGATAGGGTGCTTGCTTTTGAGCATTATGAATAGGTATTGAAGAGAAATCAAGCAAAAGTAATGAGAAGGTGAAAGAGAAATACTTCAAGGAGGGTGACATGGTTCTTCCTTACAATATTAAGCTTGATGATACTTTTCAAAAGAAACTTCAAATCAATTAGCAAGGTCCTTTCTTAGTCTTGAGCAGATTCTAAATGGCACATATAAGATTGTTGACTTGGATAGTACCCTGCATAAAGAGTGTGGGAATGGTTATAGGTTGAATTATATTGCAAGGTTGATGATTGTGGTTGAGGATGAGTCTTTTTTTGAAGAGTTTTCTAATCGTGTGTGTGCGCTCCTTGCCGCACTGTCGAAGCAAGGGACTTGCCAATACACCGTGTGCGAGCCACAAATGGCTCCAAGCACACAACAAGCCTAAACTAGCAAGCTCAAGAGAGCAAAGGGTGTGTCACTCACCGCTCTACACTCGCCTTCGTGCTGGATTCCTTGCCGCGAAGAAGAGGGAGACGCCGCTATGCCGCGCTCAACCACCTCGCCGCCGCCGTGCCTTCGTAATGCTCGATCGCACACACACTCTCCCTCTCTCTCTCTCTCTCTCTCTCACACACACACACACACGAGGAGGTGAAGAAGAAGAAGATGGAGATGGAGATGGAGCAAGAGCACTCTTCTATTGCACAAATGAGAGAATGAGTGAATTTTAGGTTTAGTTGGCTTTTATATGAGCTCACCCCATTCACACTTGGGCGCCCATGCTTAGCCAACTAATCCCTTGAATGTCCCAGTTAGAGTGCGCCTCTCATCGGCGATCACCCTTACCCTGTTCCTATTGGTCCGACAAGCCCGGTACCTGACTCTAAATAATACAACGTTTATAGATCATAGGGTGTCCGTGTGCCGTGAGGGTTAACATGCCCCCCTTCCTGATGTAGATTCCGTCCTCGGAAGCTATCCAGTTGAAGCTCGTTCGTCGAGATAGGAGAGCAGTCGACATGGATGTGCGTAGCCTTCTTCAATCACTGCAAAATAGAACAACATTGCCACAGTAATTGCATTCTCATATACAATTAAAAATCGCATGCAATCTTAGACAGACAAATTGATTGGTAAAAGAATTTCAAACAATTTGTTAGCAATGAACATTAAATTGCAATGTAATCAAATGCATAAACAGATGTAAAGGTAAAAAATTAAACAAGTCCGGGGTCGCTAATTTAACGGTCAAAAGGCACTAGAGCTCGAATATTAATACCATGGGTAAGCTTCTTAATTATCTGTGGTCAATTAAGTTGTTTAATCGCGAGAGCCAAGTATTCATGTTCGAGGGCTGACTAGAGGCTATACCTAGAAGACTTTGTAGTTAAGCTACGATAAAAGGAATTTCTCATGAAATCATCGCCTGACTGATTACTTTTTCTTTGACCCCCCAAATTCTTTTCTCATTGATTCAATTATGATGTGTGTGCTTATTTTGTATGCCTTGGGTTTTTTGCTTTTCAAGGAAAAGCGCCCACACTGGGAACCTCTAGGGCTCTAGTACCATAGGCGATACATGTGAGTGAAGTACCAATTTAAGCAGGGATTTCTCTTCCAACTTAAAATTTTACATTGTGGCACTTTGATTTTTTGTTTGTTCATTTTCAGCATTTTAATTTTGTAACTTTGGGGGGTCATATAACACTGTTACCCTCCCCAAGCTCATCACATTAGTAAACTCCCTTTATAATACTTAAGCTAAAGGTCAATAGGGTTAAGCCCACTAGAAAGCCCTAGTACATTTCATACAATGCTGCCTAAATCAGATTAAGAACCTAAGTAACCATTGCTTATTAGGAAGGCATTCCCCATGGTATTAAGAGAAGATTTCTAATACCTAGCTTGGTCAAACTAGCTTAGTCGGACTGCTTGATTTTTAAACCTAGACAAGTGATTATGACAAAACATTACATTGAATTAAATGTTTGATAGTAAGCAAATGCGGTGAATATTAGGCTACCAATCACAATCAAAGCAGACAAACATGGATGCAAAAAGATAAGGGGCAATGCTAATGGACATAAAACACCTGTTTGTGTCGATGGTCGCGCTTGATCTGAAGTGTGAACGAGAGAAATATTCCATGAAGGTCCAAATCCTATCAATAGCAACACGCTCCTGTACACACTAGGAAACAAAAGGAATAGCTCCAGGAGGCACATTAGTGGGAAAAGAGAACTTCGCTAATCTCTCAACTCTAAAACAGAAACACTCCTATCGTACTAATCTTACCTACCCTCCATCACTCAAGTGATGAGGATCAAAGGTGTTTCATGACATAGGTTTCTGTTTCAGTGTACCGGATGTGACATGTGTAGGTCTGGGTCAATGTTTTGACTTTTATTGCGCATACTCGTTTGCTAATTGCTCTTGCTCTTTATTTTTTTGTTTTTTGTGAGTATAAAGCTTTATATGTACATTCCCTAAGATTGGGAGATATAGAGGTCAGGGAGAAAGGTTGAGAGGGAAGCAAGTGAATGATGGATGTCCACAAACACTCCCCCCTTCCTTGGGTAGATCATACCATTTGAAATGAGCTTGTCACCCTTTGAAACCAATTGTTCCAGTTGGTAATAGGTGAGGATTTTTGCCAGTAGTTTTCTATTACCCTAGGTGCCTCGTCAAGTTGCAAGGGTGGTAAGGTACTCTCCCAGGATCGAACTTGAAGTGGTTCATCAGGTGATTCTTGAACACTGGGAGGTGTGGGTTCTTTTGTAGCTTCATGGAGGTCCACTACTATAGATGGAGGCTGTGTAGAAGCTTTTACCTCTATGGATGTATTACATGAGGAGCTAGAAGCTTCATGGGACTCCCCCCTTCCTGAGCTAGGTGGAACAAATCGTTCTTTCTTTGGTACCCAAACTAGCTCGGGAGCGGGTGTGTAGCATTCTGTGATTTTTTTCTTTCCACGATCATTGATTCGTTTTGGAGCTACGGGATTGGGCTCACTTGGGTCAGGTGATAGGTAAGAGCACAATCTACGTTTTGGCACCCAGATTTGATCATTTTCTTGATAGTAGCCTTGGGCTTCCAACAGTCGTTTAGGGATCCATCGCAACATTTTCTTACTTTTCTTGGAGCGAGTGGTACGTTTCTTACAAGGCTTCTATTTTTTAGCACTAGCTATGGTCACTAAAGAAGCTTTAGGGACCCACTTGTATGTTTTCTTCGTTACATTAGGATGAGTCTTGTCGGAAGCGATATGCATTGCTTGTAGCATATTTAAGGGTACAGGCATTTCATCCCCCTCAGGTGTTACCCAGGTCGTCCCCCTATTTCCCCAAGTGTCTATGGTTGCTGCTAGGTGGACCCAATCCACATTGTCCGACTCAGTCATCCCAGGTAGGATATCCATATAAGGAGAATCTTGGCCAATGTCTGTATCCTTCTTACAAGTGTAACAATATTGTAGTGGGGCCGAGTGAACTGTGGTGTCAGAGCGATGATCAATAATGGTTTTACTCCCTAAGGGGTGTACCTTACCAGTCACCAAATCCACTCTAAGGACAGAGTCTTGGAATTGCAAATAGACATGATTTTTAGACCAATCATGAACCATTTGTGCTTCCCTCATGAATGGTCGTCCTAAAATCATTTCATATGACATAAGGTGTTTAGAGAAATCCATTACAATGAACGTATGTCGTACCTTGTGTCCTAGAACTTTGATCTTAAGATCCTTGAGCATCCCCATAGGTTTGGCTATGGTACCATTTGCCATCTTTACCACAATGTTAGTAACACTGAGGCGGGGTTTTCCCATGGATTCCCAACAATCTTTTGTAACGATGCTAACTCCTGCACCACCATCAAGAATTCCCTTTATAGTTAATCCCTTGGTAGTGATGGGTAGGGTCGCATTAGACTCGTCGCCTTCAAAATACTGCCCTAATTCGTTAATGGGTACCTCGATCACA
This sequence comes from Adiantum capillus-veneris, assembly GCF_014529385.1. Classification (NCBI taxonomy): domain Eukaryota; kingdom Viridiplantae; phylum Streptophyta; class Polypodiopsida; order Polypodiales; family Pteridaceae; genus Adiantum; species Adiantum capillus-veneris. Next base: position 107,119,579 of record NC_140935.1, read on the forward strand.
GACTCGTGTCCATCTAAGTCAAGTGATTGCACATGATTTTCCTCATCAATCATAATCGAGTCAGGCCTATTTGGTTGCGCAAACTGCGTTAATCCCGTTCGTAGCTCTCCGTTAAGGAATGCTCGAAGTGCAAGGAATAACTCAGGATCTCCATACAGCTTTGCTATGATTGTGGTTCGGACCTCAGAAGACATGAAGTCCACTAGTTTGGCAACATTCATTGGCATTTTGCAGGGTGTAGGTCCTTGACTAGGAGCTGATGAGGATGGAATCTCATATTCCTCAATGGGATCAGGTATTCCTTCGTTAAACATCCTTTCCAACAAGAAAGGTGTATGCTCACTTTCTAATGTCCCGTCCTCACTCCCTTCTTGGATGATACTAGATATGGCTAACGGTCTATGGTTCATGTGGGGTGGATGAACTTGCGTGGGAAACACTGTGTCATGAATTTTGACATGCATGGGTTCTGGTTCTAGTTTCCTTTGAGTCTCCTCCACTAAATCTCTTAGATGTTTCACCTGTTCAATCTCGTCTACTGGGTTTGGGTACGTCCCAATCTTCTTTTTACGATTCTTCCCTTTTTGCCCCTGCGGTTTATCTTGGGGGTCTTGGATAGGATTTGGAAACACTTGTGGTGTTTTTAGAGGCTCTTTATGGTTTTCTCTTATTCGGTTTTCATTTGGTTCCATGTTACGGTTTTCTTGGTCGGTCTTTCCCTTTGTGGTATCGGTTCTAGTCTCCATTGTCTCGACTGAATCTGAATCATCCTCGAGGTCATTCATATACACGGGGTCATCTCCTGTTCCTATGTTTGTTTTGGAACTTGGCTTTGAATTTCTCGTATTCTGCGACCTCTTTCTTCGTGTCTTCTTTTTCTTTGCTTGGATAACTGACGCGGTATCTCTCTCTTCGAGGATATGGTCTGGCCCTTGAAGCATGGACCGTGTAATCGCATAAGCGGGTGCGACGGGTGGTATTGGCGATGTCACACTAGCAATTTCGACCAAATTTAGGGGTGTGATTTTAGGCGCATTTGGGTTATAGGGGCATTGGGCAATCAAGTGATCTATGCCACAACGATTACATGTGAGTATTGGCATTGCAGACGTGCTCCCTTGATTCATTTGCATCTGTGCAGCATTCTTTGCCAGCCTAATAGGGCACTCCGCTGCCCGATGTGGTCCACCACACTCGTAGCATTGAAGAGGTGGCCTCCTAGCCTGGGTGTTGATATTTTGACCTCTGGATGCGAGAGCAGCAGCTTGATAAACCGGCTTGACTTGCCCCCAACAATCTTCCATGTAGTATATAGGACACTCTTCCAATGTATCAAGTTTGTAGGCAATACTAGTGTCTATTTCCTCCTCACAGCCATCTGCATAAGCATTTGATGGCTCGCAACCCACTTGGTTCATAGGGGTGACTCTTGGATGCGGGGGCTGCGGTCCTAGCACAGGAGGTGGTAGCGGTGTAGCTTGTACAACATTTTGAGATCTAGGGACCATGTGTTGCGGTAGGTTCTCAACAGGTGGAGCAGGCATCAATACAGGAGCTCGAGGCGCATCCGTCCAGGCTACAAGTGGTCTATTTGCCATCATACGTTTGATCATTAAACAATCCTTAGCTTGGTGACCATACCTACCACATGCGTTGCAAGTTCCATTAAATTTTACTCTAAACATAGGGCACTCACTAGTGCTATGTGGACCTAAGCAAATGGAACACCATTGTTGCTCCCTTCTTGGATACATGTGACTATTTTGAGGGGGTCGATTATCCTTAAGAGACTCTTGGATTGCCTTGGTGAGGTCTGTCAAGAATGTCTCAAATAACTTTGGCTCATTGGCAATGGGCTTTGCAGTCATGGGTTCATACTCAATGGCTTGTGAGCTAGTGGATCTCGTGTCAGTAGACACCCTCATGCCTGCTATCATCAAGTTGTCCTCTAATTGGATTGCATTGGCAGTGACATCTTCCCAGGTTGTGACACCTCTAATCACTAGTCCATTATAGATTCCTTCATTCCTCAACCCTTGAATGAATCGATCAAGCAGTTGGTTATTATTGAAGCGCTCATTTACAGGGCAGCGAGAGTTTAAGTGCTTTAGACGACTAATGAAGTCCCTTACTGACTCTCCTTCCTTACGTTCGGCCTTCTGTAGCTGAGATGCTACACCCCAAATCACACCTTCTCGTATGTACTCCTTTAGAAACAACCTTCGAAGGGTAGGGTAGATTGTTTTCTCGTCCACCCTTAGGGTTCTATACCAATCTCCAGCCTTCCCACTTAATGTCAAGCTTAAGGCATTGCACTTATGTAGTTCGTTGCGTTCCCCTAAGGAATCACATACTTGTTCAAACACTTCAATGTGTTTTCTAGCATCTTCGTCCCCATTGAATTTTTGCGTGAGTTTGGCAATTTGTACTGCCTTACTTCTAGGCTCTCTATCAGATGCATGACGCATATTTTCCGCGATAGATCGACCTATGGTTTGAGCAAACGCTGCCAAGTCACCTATGTGAGGAGGCAAGGCCGGTGGAGGTACTCTTGGAATCATATGTGGGAGAGGGACGGGTACCGGTCTTGGCATATGTGTGGATGATGCAGGATATGGAACATAACCGGGCATAGGTCCACTCGGATAAGGGCTAGGGAGCGGCACTCGAGGAGCATGAACAAGTGGTACAATTGGAGGTGTGGGGGCCATGTGTGCATAAGGGACTAGAGGCACATACGGTCGAGGCCCCATATTAGGTACTACGACACTAGGTAGTGGCATTGCGCTAACCGTAGATGTCATCGGTACATTCTCTATCAGGCCTATCCCTGGAGTGAGCACTGTGTTTTCCTTAATAGAGGGTTGAGCCAAGTTAGGGAAGCTAAAGTTGTTGCTCGGAGGCTCAGATTGCATAGAGACCCCAGGTGAAATGACGTAAGATGAGTCCATGGGACTCATTAGAGGAGTCTCCATTTGTGATAGAGTAGGCTGTTGAGCCTTGCTCGTATCCAGAAATCTCATGGGGCCAGTTGAGAGTATATTTACCCCTCGGTTTTGCCTTTTTGATTGAATAATGCCATGGATAACATTACAGATCATTTTCTATTGATCTTCGATGCTCATGGCACTAGAGGTGGATTGTACAATCTCTATCCATCCTACATGGTAGGCGTGGCCAGAGTGTAGATCCGTCAACACCTCAGTGTGGAGGTCGCATGTCCAATGATCATTAATGAACAATCCTTCTAGAGTCGACGTGTTAACGGTTTCTTGTGAGGTAGAAGCAATGTTGCTCCCCGTGGTTTTACTTGTCACCAACGGTACTCTAGAGGGAACTTCTGAGGGAGGCAGCTCAACAGGGCCTTCTTGGTAAGAAGTTGGCAGGATATCCACATGGACACTCTTTGGGGGTGTGGGGTCCACGTGCGATGTGAAAGGAGAGTCCACTTCCCCACCCCCTTCGTGTGCTTCATTTGCATCAAGTTCCGAGCGAGTAGCTCTACCTAATGTTTCCATGAAACGACTAAACATACTAGTACTAGGCTGTGGAGCTTCGGGAGGTGCATGGCCTTCTCTCTCCGTGTTTTGGGTAGGGTATGCTTCCATGATTTCTGAGTCGGAGGAGGAATCACTAGCGGCTATTTTAGGGTCTTGGGTGGTGCTACCTTGTGTCCCCGCTGAGGGTCTAGAGCCTATCGAGGATGGGTAATGGGTGTCCGTATGAACAGAGGCACCCTCAATATGCTCGTGTTCTAGCACCCGCCAAGAGCGTAAGTGCATGTGCTTTTGATACCCTAAGGTGTCAAAAAGCTGCTCTAGGAGGCCTTGTGACTAGTTTTTTGCGTGTTTTTTGTTTGTTTTTTTGCTAGATTTTTCAGAGCGTGTCGTGGAATGGGCTGTGTGATAGCTCGAAACGAGCGTATCACTAAGAGGGACGCGCTGTGCTTTACAGCTCACCGTTTGGTTCTATTTTGCTCCGGAAAAGCCCGAAACAGTCTTTTCCTAGCTGGGGAACTAGGCTCCAAATAGCAAGTCTAAGGGTGCAAGTGGGAAGAGAAGGGAGGAGAGTGGAGGACTTGTCCCACATGCTCTCATTCCCTCTTGAGGGAGTAGGGTATATATATAAGAGTGAGTCTAGTATATATCATAAGACTGAGGACTGAGGCCTGGGCCTGGGCTTGGGCTTGGGCTTGGGCTTGGGGAAATGATCCCGATCTAACTTTTATACAAACCAACCCGTCCGTTTTTATAACCTCCGTTTTTATTTTTCGAAAATTTAACCTCCCCCTCACTCACGTTTTTATTTTTCGGAAAAATTTTATTTGTTTATTTTTTTTTTAAATTTTTTTTTTTGTACGCGTTTTGGTGCGCGTTGACCTCACCTACCTACTTTCTGTCTCGCCTAATTACTAGCCTACTTAATTAACTAACTGTGCGTCTAACTGTGCACAAACCAGAAAACACAGAAAATGCAGAAAATTGAAACTTGACAGAACTGTGCAGTGCAAACCAGAAAATGCAGAAAACGCAGAAACACAAGAAATGCTAACTGTGCAGTGCAAACCAGAAAACGCAAAAAACAGAAATCTCCACACAATTACACACACTCATTCCCTGCCTTTCCTATGATAGAAATTGCACCACAAGAAAGCGTAAAGTGCTTAACCGAGCTTAGTGTAGGGCATTTCCCCGGCAGCGGCGCCAAAAATGTGCGCTCCTTGCCACACTGTCAAAGCAAGGGACTTGCCAATACACCGTGTGCGAGCCACAAATGGCTCCAAGCACACAACAAGCCTAAACTAGCAAGCTCAAGAGAGCAAAGGGTGTGTCACTCACCGCTCTATGCTCGCCTTCGTGGTGGATTCCTCGCCGCGAAGAAGAGGGAGACGCCGCTACGCCGCGCTCAACCACCTCGCTGCCGCCGTGCCTTCGTAATGCTCGATCGCACGCACACTCTCCCTCTCTCTCTCTCTCACACATGCACACACACACACACACACGAGGAGGTGAAGAAGAAGAAGATGGAGATGGAGATGGAGCAAGAGCACCCTTCTATTGCACAAATGAGAGAATGAGTGAATTTTAGGTTTAGTTGGCTTTTATATGAGCTCACCCCATTCACACTTGGGCGCCCATGCTTAGCCAACTAATCCCTTGAATGTCCCAGTTAGAGTGCGCCTCTCATCGGCGATCACCCTTACCCTGTTCCTATTGGTCCGACAAGCCCGGTACCTGACTCTAAATAATACAACGTTTATAGATCATAGGGTGTCCTTGTGCCATGAGGGTTAATAGTGTGACTGATTATGAAGATGAAGTGAAAAGTCCATCACTTGCGTTTACAGTATTTTGGACACCTTGTTTATTGTAAATTTGTACATATGGACATGATGTTGTGTGTCAAATGGGTGTGTGTACTTTCTTTTTGAGAATTTTTAAGTTCTTTTTAGTAAGCACATGCACATGTAGTGTGTGTGCTAGTGTAGCTCCAACTGTAGGGTTACTGTAGTTAGTTTTAAGCTTTCTTTAGCAAGCACGTGTACATGTAGTGTGTGTGCTAGTGTAGCGCCAGCTGTTGGGTTATTATAAGCACCCACTATTGAGTTTTTTATCTTTCTATAGCAAGCACATGCACATGTAGTGTGTGTGCTAGTGTAGCGCCATCATCTGTAGCCTGTGGGGTTACTATAAGCACCCACTAGTGAGTTTATTAAAGTATCCCTTGTATATAATTAAATCTCATCTACAAACATAAAAAATCTTTACCAAGTAGAAAAAAATTGTAGATCTTGGGTCTTCTTGGATTTCTCATACTTTTTTTAATGCAATTTTTTTCCCATAGTCATGCCATTTTTCACATAGTGGTGCATATCGATTTTTTCGGTGTCTTTAGAATATTTGTTTCAAAAATTGAAAAGAATTTTGTCTTCAAAATATTTTTTTCAAGAACTTTAGAGAATACTTGAGCCTTGAAAGCATCCCTTTCAAAGTTGTGGTTTGGGAGATACGTTCTATTCCTTGTAAGGTATAAGATATAGCAGCCCACAGGTAGCTGGGTGTAGGGTATGTTGTGAAGACTTACATGTTTTGTGGCATATGCACACTTTGAACTGGTGGATTTCAAGAATCAATTGGTCAAGGGGGAAGTTATTTTTCTCAAGTACATTGGTTGACATGTGCTACAATTCAGGGTAGGTGTCTCTTAGTTTCCATAGTGGCATTTTGGGTGGATGCATGCTTGTAAATTCCCAAGGGCCTCATAAGAGCTAGCTTTCTCCCAACAAGAAAAATGAGGGGCAAACACATGAAGCAATTTCTCTATTTATTGACAGCCAATAAATGAGGACTTGAATGTTTCCGTAAAGTACCTTGCATATAATTTCAAATATTGGCACTTCCATAAAGTATCCAATACCTAATCTCAAATATTGACACCTCCATATTCAAGTCTCATAGATCGCAACTTCCATGGGGGGGGGGTGGGAGAGAGAGAGAGAGAGAGAGAGAGAGAGAGAGAGAGAGAGAGAGAGAGAGAGAAATATAATATATTTCACAAAATTATTGCTCAACTTCTGAAAAAAATTTATTCTCAAAAATTATTGCTCAAAATTATTCTCTCTGAAAAAAAATCACATCACCGATTCTTTGTTACTTTGACCCCCTATAGGTGCCCGGAAGTTGCCTACCTACAATGAAGTAAATCTAATACACCCACTTGAAGTCAAAGTACAAGGCTTCCCATACACATAGAACCTTTAAAGAGATAAAGCCATCAAAAATGGAAAAGATTTAAATAGGATGCCCATAGGCTGGAACAACTACATATGTGGAAGAATGATGAGGAAAATTGGAGATGCATACATGCTGATACGCGGTCAAGGAAGGCCTTGGTGAAATGAAAATCCCTTATTAATTGCAAGGAATAGAAGAGAGGGTTCCCCAGAGACGAGAGAACACCGGTTCCTATCAAACTTCTAATAGCTCAATAATGGTTAAGCCATAGGCAAGCCCCATAGGACTCCATTATTAAAACCATAGCCCTCAACGGTATCCCCGTTAACTGCATAAATCAGGTGTGCTTCAAGGATAAAAAATCCCTATTCTACTTACTCTTTTGCAATTAATAACACAACCATTTGTAGCAAGCTTGAGGACCTCTCTTCTTGAGCAAGAAAAGAGAAAACAATATCTCTGATACCAATGTAACATTTGATGCACTAGATACTTGTGTGTAGCGGAAATTGTTAGCATAGTGAGCATTTCATTAAGAACCAGTTCCTAATGAGAATAGAGAGAGTACTTAATTTGAGAAAGACATACAACAATTTACACCTAGCTAGTTTGGCATTGACAATACTTGAAAAGAGAGAGAAATAGAACAATTGATAATAGTTGAGGACTAAATTTACATGGAGCCGACCCCCCCTCCAAAAATGCATTGTATTATAGCTTCTCCATTCAAAGGAGACTTTTGTACAATACAATACTTGTGTTCCTTAACAAAACTCATTGGTGCAATGAAGATGGAAGCTTCATGCACCAAATTATGCTTGAAAAATACACCTAGTGTCCCTAGCCTCAGACCCAAGACCTCACACACCTTCAAAAATGGTGAGGGCTAGTAGGGAATGAGGATAGATTGAGAGGAGGACGGTATCTTATGAGAAAGAAGTATTCCCCTCACATAATCACTCTAATAGCATAGCTTAGCTTAGTAATTAGTATGGTAGAGGAGATGATCATGCCATTGAAGATTGGCTCTTGGTTGGATTTTCATTCCATAGCCAAGATTTGTTGGTGTAGGCCTCAACTTCCCAATGCTTGGGGAAGGAGATGGAGTTCTTCCTGCACGAATGAATTGTGTGTGTGTGTGTGTGTGTGTGTGTGTGTGTGTGTGTGTGTGTGTGTGTGTGTGTGTGTGTGGCAATGTCTTAGACTAAAATGCAGTCCTCTCTCTCTTCTTGGTTGACCCTTACAGCTAAATTATAGACTTGTGACATGTGTCCCCCTTTCCCCTTTTGGAGCTTTAGGTAATTAAATGATTCATTTAAACTCTCATTGGACCTTTTAGTCTTCTGGCCAATAGGAATTAGGCAAGCCATTGGGTTGTGGAATTGGAGCTGATCTCTTTAGATAGCTGATTTCAGTGTTAGAATTTACAGCTACTGGTAATTTGTTAGTTCAGTCAGTAGAACTGGAAGAGAAGATAGAAACCGATTTGGAATAGTTACATGAACTAAAATACATCTGCTGAAGCAAGAGACAGACTGAACGACTAGAAAGAGTGTTCAGATTCAGATTGAGATTCAGAGTTCATGAAGAATGAATACAAGGTATATCCGACTGAAGTACACTTGACTAATGTATTAAGGATTATTTAGCAGGATTACAAGTGAGGATAGTGTACCTCAGGAACAACTTCAGGACTAAAACCACACAACTAAGAGTAAGAAGTCAAAAGATAAGCAGCCCAAAAGTACAATCAACCCGATTACAATGTAATGGGTCCTATTTATATCCCCTTGAAGTTATTGTTGTAACCGCCATGTTAATTATCGATTGGTCCGTTGTTTGGCTTCTAGGAGCCAGTTCCCACCTATTGAGACTATCTCTGCCATCTACATCCTACCCTCCTTTTTTGAATTTTGGTAAGACTCCAAAGTTTCTCAAAAAATCCACCGTCTGATTCTTTTGAAGTGTTGAGGAACCTCTTTGCCTGCTTGCTGAGTTGGCCGATGTTCATCATGAGTCGGCCTATGTTCCTCATGATCGTATTCTTATGACGTTTTTGGCTATCGTGGTATTGCTAGCTTTATACCATACTTCATGCTTGTTGAGTACTTGACACCCCTATAGTTGTAATTCCATGGGTGTCTAGCCAAAGAGATACCAACACCTGACTGGGAAAATCTACTGTGTGATTCTGAATTTTTCTCAAAAAATCCACCGTCGGATTCTAAGAACGGCTAGAAAATTCCTCCATCGAATTCTGAGATGAAACTACCCAATATCCTTTCACTGAACCCGCTTCCTTTTGCCCTTTGGTCTTGATGGTGTCTCAGAAGTCCCAGTGCCAGCATTGTCTTTCTGAATGAGTCTATAAATGGCCTCCTACTCAAGCTGCTTCGGCATTTCTGTGTTCATTTCAACTTCATAAGGCATGAGAGGATGATAAGTTTTGGTGTCGGGAAACATACACTCCTCACAAAAGAGGTTCCTCCAACTTTCAACAACAACTGGCAACTTCTCCAACCAAGTTTGATCGTAAAGCTGAATTAGCCATCTACATAAAATGTATTTAACTTTCTTTGAGATCCTTTACTGAGAGACTTATTTATAAACAAACTCTAAGTGTAAAATAGAATATCAACCATAAATATATCAACTGTATTACCTAAATAATACTCTCCTCGAAGATTCCATGAGCTCTGGAATTTTTTAATCCGACTCTTTTGTGCTGAGCTTACTCCAAAACTCCACACAAGCTTTATCAATGTGCTCCCTCAACTGGTGATGAAACCATGCTTCAAAGCCCTCCAGCATTTCACCAATCATTTTTCCTTTGATCCTTAAGCATTGCTTCAAGATACTTCCCCAATACCATTCTTTACGCAAGTACATTCTAAATTTCATTGCACTAATATAACCTCAGAAGTAACATCATCTACAAGGCAATGCATCAAAGAGTGCAGTATTTTCTTTTTCCTATAGAGAGAAAACAATAAACAAACCATAAATGCATTGATTCATTTGATGATTTCATGTGCATTTTTGAGCCAAGGATTATTACCTCTCCGGTGATGTTCTAGAAGTTGCCAAAGAGTGGACCTTTTCTCTTGTAAGGCTCACCTGATCCTTTTCTCTTATCCAATTGAAGTTAAATAACAAAGAGAAGAACCCTTGGCCATTGGCGGGGTTGGCAATGGCCAACATCTATGTTGAATTTGCACGAAATAAAATAAAATCAATTTTGCAATCCAATAAATCCAATCCAAATGACATATCAACTTACAATTTTGTAGAAATTCAAACATGAAAAGTGAGAAGCGAAAGTGTTTACCTTATAAGATCTTTCTTTGAATATTTTTTCTACTCTTCCTCGAGAAACCATTTTCTTTTCTGGCACTGAAATTGATGGATCATTGATCTCTTGCATCTCTTTGATAAGAGACATGTCAAAGTCTTCCTTTTGTAGAGCAAGTAGAAAAAAAAGTAAGATTTTACAAAGTTATGCCTAGCTTTAGAAATAACATAAAAACTATACTTTAAAGTAAAAACTTATACCTTCCTTATGAGCATTGCCAATAAAAGAGCAGGAGCTTTGTACCAACTCCCTTTAGATGCCTTCTTCTCGCAAGAAAGATCTACCTCTATCTATCGAATCCAATCTTGAAAAAAGTCTTTCATTAAAGAATCCTTGCTTGCCACGGCTAGTTTTTGGAACAAGAAGATCTTGTGACCAAAATTTGTGCTCACAGTGGTTCTACCAATCCTAAACCACAATATCTTAAATTAAATGGCAAGAGAATGACATCGATAAAGTAATAGCAATACCTTTAAAAACAACAAATGAGCCTACTCATTTTGAGAGCATAGAGCTAGCATAAGCTCCCCCTCTGCACTTCTATCGACATAAACAAATTGACACTTGACAGAACAATGTCTCCACCTTATCATTGAAACTTCTACAACAACAAAAGGGCAAACTAGAAAGCATAGAGTAATATAAGACAACCTTATATTAAACAAAAAACAAATCACTTACGCATTTTTATCAAGCGCATCCAAGTTTTCAAGCACTGATTGCCATCCCAAACAATAATTTTTTTTCCCCTTAAGTCTTCCCACTCAAGAGTAAGGGAATTATCAAAGTTGTCGCTTATTTCTCACCAAATAGGCCCCCATTCTTATTTGTCTAAGTCGGAAACATGATGTTGATCATGGCCAGGCTCCTTAAATGACACAAGAAATGGAGTTCCAAGCATATTGTATCCAGAAATCTCAAACCTTTTCACCAAGCCATCAGTGCCTGCACCCACCGCTCTAATGGCTTCGTTTTCCATCAATCTGTAGAGAGGAATGTGAGGAGGTTCCCCACCTCTCTTTACAATAAAACCCTCTACAATCTCCTCCAATATGCGACCATGAACATCCTTTCCAAACACTGTAGGATGATCAGCAGGTTTAGCAACAAATGTCGTTGCTTCAGACACGCTTTGGGCAACCACTCCACCTTGTGTAGCATGATATCTATGAGCTCCTTTTCTTCATGCACATTACCCAATATATCCTCTTCTTCATGCACATCACCCAATATATCTTCCTTCTGACAGACATTGGAAGAAGTAATGGAAGATCGTGCATTGTCTTTGTGTCTTGTAGTGCTAAACCTTAATGTGTATCCTACTTCTAAAAGAAAAAAACAATAAGACCACAACTAGTTTATTATGTAGAGACAAAAAAAAGGACCACAAATAGCTTGATATAGTTGAACTTACTTTGAGAAATACATGTCCTACCACGTTTAGATGGTGTACAAACCATAATCTATCAACCATAATAAACAACAAAAGTATTCTTAGCAACGACAATGCAAATAGAAACTTCAAAATTTTGGCAGCATAACGGCGTAAAATGCAAATTTAAAAAAAAAACCATTCTGAACTTTCTCACGGCAACAAAAAAATACAAATCCACTTCGACGTTTGTTTAGCTCTGCTCTACAACAAGTATGAGTATGTAAGTGTCTTTGTGTGTACTACAATGAGTTCATTTGTGCTTGATTGTGTAGTATGCAAATGCATCATTGTAAGTGTGTTGATGTGTGTGAATGCAAGTGTGTATATGTGTGTATGTGTATGCATGATTGTTATTGTATGTGTGTGTGTATGCAAGTGTAATGTAAGTGTGCGTGTATGCATAATTGTGTGTGTGTGTTTGTGCCATGTGTGCAAGTGTGTTGATGTGTGTGAATGCATGTTTGTTACTGAGTGTGTGTGTGTATGCAAGTGTACTAATGTGTGTGTGTGTGTGTGTGTGTGTGTGTGTGTGTGTGTGTGTGTGTGTGTGTGTGTGCATGATTGTTATTGTGTGTAGGTGTGTATGCAAGTGTAGTGTGTGTATGCATGATTGTCACTGTGTGTGTGTGTGTGTATGCAAGTATAATGTGTGTGTGTGCGTGCATGATTGTGTGTGTGTTTGTGCCATGTGTTACTGTGTGGTTCTGTGTGTGAATGCAAGCGTGTGGGTGTGTGTGTGTGTGTGTGTATGCATGTATGTTTTCCTGGAGGAGCTCCATTGAACTCCCACATGCCTTGAAAGGCATGGTGAGAAGGCAACACGCGTGCTGCTTTCTCACCATGCCTTTCAAGGTATGGTGGAGCTCCAATGGAGCCCCAATGGAGCTCCTGCGGCGGATCTGACTTGCGTGCATGACAACACACGCACACACATACATATTCACACACACACAAGAGAAAGCGTGCACACACACACACACAAGAGAAAGCGTGCACACACACACACACACACACACACACACACACACACACACACACACACACAAGATGTGTACCTTTTCTTCTTCTACTCCTTCTTCTTCACAGCAAAAGAATCTCCTTCACTTTCACTTCACTTCACTCAACTTTCATTCCAATTTCATTTCTAAAATATATACATTAAACCAACACATAAACAATTCTATACCAAGCTATTAATTGAAATAATAGAATAATACATAGTAAAAATTCTACGTTGTATATGACTATGTGTGTGTGTCATATATATATATACTCACACACACATAAACACACACAATATGGATGCATATATATAGCTTAACTAAAAAAGATGCTACGTTTTTTACACACACATACAATCATATATATATGATTGTGTGTGTAAAAAAGGTAGCATTTGTTTTAGTTAAGTTATATATACACACACAAAATGGTGATAATGCATTGCATGTGCACACACACACACACAAAAGCAATTAGGCACAAAAACTAGGTGCACAAAAACTGTGTTGACACACACACATAGTCATATATATATATATACACACACACACAAAAGATGGAGGCATATATACTATGAAAAATGCTATGTTCTTTACACACGCAGTCATATATATATATATATATAGATACACACACACACACACACACACACACACACAAGATGGAGGCACTATTAGACTGCATTAAATACAGTTCTTGAACCATCATTTAGAAATCAAATGGCATGCCAAATTTGATGACAAATCCCACTGGCAAGCACCAAATTATAGACTGTACATATTTAAAAATTATAATTTACCAGTTTGAATACACATATATTCACAACCGTAATATATTAAATGACGTACTAGCCAATTTAAATGCACTTCTTCAATTATGATTTTCATTATTCTTTGAGCCGTCTGTGTTAATGCACAATATCTTATGCAACTGTTTTATTCACAAAATCCATGGGTCTTTTCATCTACCTGCCAATATTTCACTTCCATTAACCTTGACCACTTTCATTAACCTTGACCACCTTCACTTAACCCACCACAATTTTCTCGCATCTCCACCCTGTAATCTTTTGCTTGAGATAATATGTCCAACATGAAAGTGACAATAATTTGGAAGGTTGGTGTTCAGATAGTCAACCACGACATTCAGTTGAGGGGAAACTCATTGTTGTTGAGTGCTTACTATTTGCAGAGTGTGTTGCCTCCATCTTGCCATTTTCAATCACTATCTTCTCTTATTGAAAGTGATTGTGGCATAACAAAAGTCTTATTGCAACCACAGTGGGATGTTGGAGGTCATCATCATTTCTTAATAGATGGATCTTTGTCAAGCTTGTTTGAGTTGCTTCATTCAAGTACATTTATACAGGTATCTGACAGTGAGAAAGAAAATGATAGAGAGATATCTGAAGAGGTTTTAAGCATCGTGCATCTTGAAATTATCGGTGATGATATAGGACACCTCAAAACTCAGTCAAGCGTCATTTGGATTCAACAAAATCTAGGGGCAAAAAATTTGTGCTTTCCTAGAGATGGTACAATGTCACGACTGGCAATACATGCTGGTAAAAATTGTCATAATGTTAAGGCAGGAACCTCCAGGGTTGCTATTGCAACAGTGTGGAAATTGAGGGGTGCAGTACTAAAAATTGAAAAGAGTGGCCCAAGAAAAATTCAAATGTTGATGGCACAACAACTTGTGCTTAACTCCGTGATTGGTGAGGAAGCTGAAGGTACATCCGATGGACAATTGAATTATCTTTTGGAAGAAATGATGCCACTTGTTCAAACCAAAGGGTATGAGAAACTCGATTTTGTTCCTTGAATTTGTTAATTTTTTAACTATTATTGATTTAACTTTCTTGGGATGCATCATGTAGGTCTTCTTCAATTGTTTCAAAGGAGAGGAAGAGTCAAGGTGTTGTTATTGGGAATGGATATGGTAGTATTTTATTGCTTCAAAAAAAGTGCATGTTTCCTTTTTTCCATGGGAGTAGATATCCTGGACAAGGCGAAGAGGATGACAAGTGCTTCCTATTTAAAATGTCCATTAAGGGACCAGGTTCTGGGATTGATCTAGTAAATCGAATGAAAAGAACAAGAATTAGTGACTTAAGAAATACGTGGGTGCATTTTGATTTTACCCATAGAATAGATGGATGGGCAACAATGTCATGCTCAATTTATGATCCAAGGTAATCTTTAAGTATTTAAATATCTCATATTTTTTTCATCATTAAATATGAGAAGATATGTGTGAAAATATTTATGTTCAATATCTTGCAGCATACGATCACTGTAGATAATTGCTATATGTGAAACTAAAGAGGAGGATGCAAAGACCCAAGTTATTTTTTGGGAGAACCTTAATTCAACAATGGAAAAGTACGGACATGGTGAAGCTGACTTTGTAGGTTTTATGTCTGATGAGGCTGGTGCAAATTAGAATGCTATTCGAATAGTCTTCAATGGCGGGCTAGATAATATCATGGAGGGACATAACGGTCATGCATATTTCATTGGGAGAACAGTCTGCACAAATATGCTAAAAAGTGGATACATCAATATCTATCAAGCCAACACATTGATATTTGTGAGGAATGGAGATCTTGTAAGACCATTGTGCTTACATCTCAAAAGACAATTTCAATTCAAAAATGGTGGAGACATCATCTACCTATAGAGAGCATCACAAGAGTGAGCAGATGGTTTAAATAGTGGGAGCAATGAATTTCACACTGGGAGGAATTGGAACAGATGTAAGTACCTTTATGACAATTTTTAATTTTAGCAAAATTTATAAACTTCGCATACATGAAATTTATAAATTTTTATGCATGTTTGTTTGAATTTCATAGGCTGGTCTAAGTCCATGGGAGCGGGCACCAATTCCCAATGTTAATTTATCAAAAAGTGTGCATGCCAATTGGTTAGCGGGTGAAGGTGGAATGAGAAAAATATCCTTGTATGATGTCTGTGTAACAGATGTTATAAACTCATATATTCAATGTGCAAAGCGTTTGGAATATACTACTGGGCGTTATATAGGAACGGGTCCCACAATGAAGTACTTGCTTTCTTGAGTTGAATCTCAACAAACTCCAACTCCGACCAACATGGCCCATCTATTACACGAAACTGTTGCAGGGACTCCAATGTATGCGCATCCAATTTTCATGGAGAAAAAGAAATAGTACAACACAAAAAGAGGGGTAGAATAGGAACAAGTAGCTCCCATCGCCCAGAATATGTCATAGAATCTAGGCAACAAAACCATCGCGGTCGGCCCAAAAAAGTCAAGTGTGATACCCAAGGACCATGTATTTCTAACATTCCACTGCAAATTAGTGACAGTGATGATGATATTGGATCTCAAAAAGAAACAAACACACCTTTGTCATCTCAAAGAAACAATGTGTTTGAGAGTGATGTGCCACGCACTCAGTGGGCCCTGAGGAGAAAGCCCATTTCGAGTCAAAGAAAGTGTTTTGGAATAGTAGGGAGAAAAATTTGTGACAATCTCTTGCATAGTTGCTCTATTGGTCTTGTTGCTCCATGTATATGGTCCAAAAGAATGTTCAAGGGTAAAACAAGCAATGGTTATGGTTTTGTAATCATGATATTTTGCATACTCAATCAATCAAAAGACAAGTCAAAGATTTACCTCCTGCTTCGAGTGTTTGGCCAATAGCAGGAGGGACAAATATCTCCACATAGGAACTTGCAACACTACATCAGTGGATTTAGGACAGAGAATGCAATGGTAAATGTGCAACCTCTGACTAGCGACTGCAAAGAAGGTGGTGGCAGTTGGGGAAAGAAAAAGTGGAGGCATGGAATTTCTAAAGATGCCATGAAGAAATTTGAAGCATGTAATAGTATGACAATTATATTTTTGGATGAGGTGAAAAGGTCTCAAGAGCATGTAGTTTTTCGAGTTCTCACTAAAAATAGTTATGAGATTCATATAAAAGGGAGTTTAGCATGCACGTGTCCGGATTTTCAAAAGCCAGAGAAGATTAAAAAATCCTTTTTGGCATGCAAACATATGTCACTATGTGTACACGAAAGTGCTCAAACTTGAACCTAAGGAGCACATGATTATTCATCAGCCAACCCTCTCACCAATGGACATCGCCTTTATTCTTGGACAACCAAGGAGGATTTCTCCCCCCATTTCATTACTACTGGTTTGGTATGCATCTTTCACTAAACTTACATCCTCAAACTTATGTTGTTTCAAAAAGCTCAAGCTTAGGGAAAATAGTATTGTCTCTATTTGGTATGATTTTTGACTTTATCGCATGTATAAGCGTTGTGGACTTATTTGACTCTAATGACATGCGTTGCGAACATATTTGACTCTAATGGCATGAGTTGTGGAATGGTGATTTTTTTGGTTTACATTTTCACATCGTTATGCCCTCTCACTCTCTCTATCTGCATAATGATATACAACTTTAGAGTTTTACTTTGTCTCTCTAAAGATTTTAGAAGAGAATGTTGGGGTATAGGCGCCTGTGCCTTGCCCGGCCGCCCAGAGTCTGGACACCCACTGACTTGTATACTTTATACATAGCATAAGTGTATAGGGGGTTGCTCACTCTTTGAGTCTCCCCACCCATATCTGTGTTGTGTGTCTCCTTCTCTCTCTCTCGCTCTCCGTCTGTGGTGCTCCCCGATCCCCTTCAATTGGTATCAGAGCGTAGGTGCGGAGGGAGCGCGTGTGTGCATAGTCACGACGACAACGGAGAGCCAGTTTCATTCCCGAAATCGCGTCCGCGCGCGCACTTTCAAGAGTGCAAACAGGGTTTCGACTTCGACATCGGCAAATTCAGCTTTTCAAGAGCGTTTCCACTAGGTGTCCTGGTGTTTTACCCCCCTTTCAAAGCCATTCGAGCCATCAGAAACCTCATTTGAGCTACGGTTGAGGAGCTGCATTTTTCAGCCCTCTTTTGGCAGTTTATGCTGCGTTTTTGGGTCAAAACGAAGGTTTTTGGCATAGCTTTCACACCCGGACTCCGATACATGTGATCCACGAGTCTACCTTAGGGTTTTGGCACGCTCCGGACGCGCTCGTCATATCAGAATTTTAAAATTCTGAACGCTGAATTTTCTGCAGCAACAGCAGTTGCTTATTGTGTGTCGAGGATTCCACACATGGTTTACTCTCAGATGTGAGAGTGATATTTGCTGCAAGTTTCCTCACAGGTGGGAGGATACGATGTATGCCTTATGTGGTTTGATGCTCAGGGAGACTAATGTGATTGCATTTTGAGCTCGGCAATGTATGCCTTGAGCATGTTTTTTGGCAGTCACAGGTAGAACATATATTTGTGTACTAGATTTGCAGGTGTTTGCAATGATGTATGCAAAGTGTGGAGATTGGTGCATGCATTTGGAGTGCGGTTTGATGTGCTTTGGTTGCTCATGGTTTTGAGCGTGCAATCAGTTTGGTTACTGGTTTTGTGGCCGTTTTACTGACGAAACTCTGGCGAAATTTTCCTAGGAGTTTTATGCGTATCATTTATGCGATCTAGGTAGAGATTGCGGGTTGCACTCAGCATTTGCGTGCGGTGTTCTCTGCAGGTGGGAGATTTGTGCATGTGTATGCATCGATACCGCACAGTGTGGGCTTGGTGATTAGCTCACGGGTTTGACAGGCGTACAGTTATCTTGCCACACTCACAAGAGTGAATGTTGTGATGTATGCTTGTGTGGCTACGAGCTAGGTAGCCGGATTCGAGCACTAATGGCTTGAGGTTTTTCAGCAGGTTTCAGCTACAGGTTTACAAGTTTACAGGCAGGTTTGAGGGCTTATTTGGGCGCTGAATTTTGAGCCATTGTTTCCTCTTTGCAGGTGTCCATGTATGGCTCAGTTGTAGGCTGATATGGGACACGTTTGTGACTTGTTTATGCAGCTGTTTAAGAGCTGAATTTTGGGGCTGTTTTGGGGCTAATTTGCAGTCATATCTTACAGCCATATTTGCATACTTTTGTTGATGCGATTCGAGCCAGTTTAGGGCTGATTTGGTTGACATTTGCTACTCATTGTTGGTTGCTCTTTTGCAAGCATTATGGCTGATTTTTCATTTGACTTCCAGCGTTATGGTCTGACACAGTTTGATGGTGTAGATTTTGTTGCTTGGAAGGAACATATGCTTGTTGCATTGGCGGATTTGGGGCAGGATAAACCCTTGCGTGGTTTATCGGGGAAGCCCAATTCTATGCGTGATGATGATTGGCAGGATCTTGATGAGTTAGCCATGTCTACGATTTGTTTGCATCTGGTTGAGTCTATTTACTGGCAGGTCTCGAGGGAGACTACAACTCATGCTTTATGGCAGAGTTTACATACTATGTACGCGACATCCATGTCTACAGGGGAGTCTAGTCCCACTTCTATGTCCATGGGAGAGATTGGTCCCACACGCAAGTCTCGACGGCATAGAGACTTGACATGTTGGCATTGTGGACATAGAGGGCATATTAGGCGTCGATGTTTGAGGCGTTTGAGACAATGGAGGCGACAGATGCGTGATGCAGATTTGGGCATGGCAGATGCTAGTGAGATCAGTACGATGGTTATTGAGTATGCTTGTGACGGCGATGTCAGATTTACATCTAGCTTGTCTTCAGACGATCTTATGTCTACGGATTGCATATCTGATTGCACATTGTCTTCATATTGGTTACTAGATTCAGATGCTACTTTCCATGTCACGTTGCATCGTGAGTGGTTTAGCACGTTTTCTAGTGGGAGACTTGGTTGTGTGCACATGGCTGATGGTGCTGTGTATGACATTGAGGGTACAGGAGAAATATGTTTGTCCTTGCCCAGTGGTATGAGATTTACCCTGCGTCATGTGCGTTATGTGCCAGATCTGAGACGGGATTTGATCTCAGTCAGACAGTTACGGGATAGTGGATGTCAGATTTCGCTACGAGAGCGAGATTTTGTAATGCATTTGGGTTCGCTAGTGATTGCGAGAGGTGCCAGGAGTGGTACAGGTTACCCATTGCATGTGGATCATGGGAGAGACAGTGTTGTCTCTATGATCACGCAGCCAGGTAGAGAGCGAGAGAGCAGGCGAGTCTCTTTTGCTTGTGGGTTGCAGGATGCTTTGCATGGAGTGCAGAGTAGTGAGCTCATTGTGCACAGAGTTGGGGCATGACTTGAGCAGTCACACAGAGAGGTGACAGAGTCATACATGCATGCTTTGCTAGTGACTGAGCAAAGCAGAGAGTCAATTGTGCGAGATACTTCTATGCAGGATAGACAGGTAGAGCGGTCTTTCTCTAGTGAGTCACGACAGGAGGGCGTTGTGCAAGAGTCTATGCATACGGAGTTAGAGCATGAGAGCTCTAGTGAGTCATAGCAGATTGAGTGGTCATGTTTGCAGTGGATGATTGTAGAGGAGACTGAGATGTCAGCGATTATGCAGTCATTCCTTTCTATGCTCGACAGTGAGCATGGGGATATAGTTGTGCAGGATATGTCTTCCATCAGACATCTAGAGCATCTGGTTTGCTCTGAGGTTGCACGACAGGTTGATGCGTCTTTTGTGGACAGTCAGGAGATGCATGTGGCTGACACGCCTTGTCAGTCAGAGATGCCTATTGCCAGGGATATATATGTTGATGCATGCTCCGTAGAGCTAGCAGGGCCCGCTAGCATTGCATCGGCATTCGGTGGTCTCATGTATGAGATGTTGATCTTGAGACCGGATATCGCAGCTGCAATGGGAGCATTTGCAGTTGGGGTTGTCAGTCGTTTGTTGACTGATGATGGCATAGTGCACGAGGGAGATATACAGGTATTGCGTACATACTTGCATTACGTGTGCGGTACGTCTGGTGGTGTATGGACTTACACGGGAGCAGGACAACCAGATGCACACGATCACAGCCAGCCAGTGGGCATCGGTTGAGAGCGGTTTTCTCTCGCCTTTTATAGTCTTTAGACTAGGTTCTCTTGCTTAAAGGCACAGTCGCCTTTAAGTGGGAGGTTGTTGGGGTATAGGCGTCTGTGCCTTGCTCGGCCGCCCAAAGTCTGGGCGCCCACTGACTTGTATACCTTATACATAGCATAAGTGTATAGGGGGCTGCTCACTCTTTGAGTCTCCCCACCCATATCTGTGTTGTGTGTCTCCTTCTCTCTCTCTCTCGCTCTCCGTCTGTGGTGCTCCCCGATCCCCTTCAGAGAAGTCACTCTCTCTAGCTCAAGTTATGATCTTTTCTTCCAATGTTAAGCGCATAAATACTATTTCTCTAGAATTTATACTTTCTCTCTCCATCAATCACACATATATGGAGTCTTATGATGATTGAAAATTACATTAAATAGATACTTAATGCTATGACACATGTTTGGTTAAAAAAACTCAAAAGATTGCTGAAATTGTCAGAAAACTTGAAATGAAAAACTCTCAAATGTTAAATCCCCGAGTTTGAGGTGCTCTCACAACCAAGGGTTTTGGTATACCCATAACCTGGTGCTATTGTTAGGCTACCGATAAATGGAATTTTTGGTTCACTGCCAAACCTTGGGTTTAAGGTGTACCCAATAACCTCACAAGAAGTGGGACAATGGATAGGCTGAGAACATATAAATTTAAGGAGGTCTTACCACTTATGTGTGGCAACATCTAATCCCTACATGTTTATTTGACATGGCAGTATGATAGCTTGTAAGCTAAAAGAAGGCTTTCACTAAAAAAAAGGTAATTTTGTTGACATTAGACAAGCCACAAGTCTATGACATTGAACAAGGAAAAACGTTTTTGTACTCTGCATGTGTAGTTTGTTGTTGCAATAAACCTTTGATTGGGTGCTTTTCATCTATTAGATCACCTTTTGTGAGGATAACTTGTCTCATCAGTCCTCTGCTATTATCTCCTCTTGACAAACCCTTTGAAGCCATAAAGCATAAGAAAAACCGCCATGAGATGGCTTTTGAAAAACTGGGAGTCCATTGGGGATGCTCACTTTGTAATTGATAAAGTTCAGTTTTGCAGCTTTTTGAAATGCTACCAAAACTATCAACCTTTTTTTCCACAGGTGGTTTTGAATTACCTTTGTTGATAGGCCTTTTGGGCTTGACATGTGAGCGTTTTGATATGCCCTCTGGTTTAAGATTACTAGCCTAGCTGGTAGGGCCCAGTGTTTTGACACGCTCTTAGTGTGACTACACCCAAATCCCCAACGGGACAGTGTTTTGGAACGTGCAACATGCAATATGAAGAGAAAGGGCACCACCTTGGTTGCTTTTCATGCATTCACAATCACACGTGTTTTCATATGCAGTGCCTGTTGATGTCTTGCTAGCAATTCCACGAGCTACCTTGCTAGCGACGGCTATCAAAGCAGCTTTCCTACTATGCTTACCAATGACGACGCTTGTACTTTTGATAGCGTCTTGGATAGCAACGCCTAGGGCTCAATAGCACATGGGCTTTGATACCACTTGATGGCATATGAACCTATGGTAGATTGCATCGAGGGTCGGCCATGGTGAGCTTGGATGTGCAGAGGAGGAAGGGGATGAAAGAGAGAGAGAGAGAGAGAGAGAGAGAGAGAGAGAGAGAGAGAGAGAGAGAGAGAGAGAGAGAGAGAGAGAGAGAGAGAGAGATTCGACATAGTAAAAAGGAAAAACAGGATATGTATTGTGTATTCACTAAATAACAAGTTTATAATATATAAAAGGAGACTTGTCATGCAAAAAAGCTCCACTAAACTGCCCTTGCCTACATGCTATAGAGTTTATTCCCACGGGTGTTTGGGCTTGAAACCCTACAGATGGACATGTGGCGTGTCAATATAATCATGTGGCATTAAATGCCCTTAGTAACACATTAGGGCATAACAAATATTGTCCATAGGATGGAGGCATTGCCACGGCGCGCGCGAGCGAGAGAGAGAGAGAGAGAGAGAGAGAGAGAGAGAGAGAGAGAGAGAGAGAGAGAGAGAGAGAGAGAGAGAATGTGATATATTATATATTGATTTTATCATATATTACTTTGTAGACATGTATGTTATACTATAGTCTATATATGTCATAGCATAATTGTTTACTTCCAATATCATTTATATTAAATTATATCCATTCATAGCTACTAATTTATTGTAACTATTAGGTCTCCCCAATCTCGAAAAAAATACAAAATCTTTCAAAACATCTTAAGTTCGTAAGTGAAGGGTGTGTTTAGGAAATGAAAAGACCCATGAAGGTGGAAAGTCAAAAGACTTTTTGTATCCATGTAAAGAGATGATGGACTTCACCAGGGATTTCATTGACGTGATCACAATTGTGTGATTACGTTAATAACTCTAGTAATTACAAAGAAAAACATGTGATCACATTAATTGTTAACATGACTTTGATGATGACTTGCAAAAACCCACCGGGTGAGAGCATATTCCCAGAGGGTCTCGCCAGGGTTCTTTATTTTCCCGATGGGCCCGCCGAGTAAAAGGCATTGCCCGACAGACCCGCCAGGAAAATAACAAACCCCGGCGGACGTAATTATATAAAATAAACGGAGAGGTTACCATGGTGCTTTGACTAGGCAAATCCCTGGGGAGTGTATCCGAGTGCCATGTACAGTCATCTCCTTGTGAATTGATCTAAGGTTATAGAGTCACAGCTCCTTTTTTTGGACCGGACGTGATTCTTAATTTGGTAGCCACTTCTAAAAATATTTAAATCCTTTACCAAACATGAAGGTACGAAACCAAAACAATTCAAAAATTTGGAGAGTCGTGCTCATTGCGATGAAGCCATTGGTCCAAATGAGGGCTATAATTGGTTTTAGAAGATGAGCATATGCAAATGACGAGTCGATAGTCAAGGGTTGGATGTCCTATACTAGTGTACTGGGTATATAAAGATCCTTGAAGTCTTGCATTTTTCACCATCATAGATTTGAGTTGATATACATTTTCACTGCACAATATAAGAGCTATAATCCTTAATTGGGTGAAAATAGCTTTTATATATTGAGCCGGTTGCATAAGGGGGCTACAATCCTTGACTGGTTACAAGTAGTCCTCAATTGTATGATTATATTGAATATTTCTTTGCATTATTTCATGCATTGATTTATACAGAGAGTGTATTATGTATTATAAAAGATTATTAGTACATGACATGACCAATCATAGATATTATTGCTTTCGTGTGTTTTTTGCAAATAATTGACATCGTTCAGTGTAGAAGTTGATTATTCTTTGTAGCATTTGAAATTAAATCATGTGTCTTATTGTTTGCAAATCAAAGAGGATGTATAAATAATCATCATAATAATAATTGCATTGAGAAATTCATAGCATTGTTGTATTTATTATGCCGTGCAGAGAGTGCATTGTAATGTATATGTTTCCTCACAACATAGGTGATCAATATGTGGATTGACTAGCGTGCATTGCAAATCTCATATCGTGCAGATTTGATTACTTCTTTAGACGTTATTAGTTTCTTAATATATATTATTGAAAAGAAGAAAAATGTTTTAAAATTTGAAATCTAGTTCTTTTGTCTTCAGTTTTAAATTAAAAGCAATGGAGAAAAATGTCAGCACAAGTGGTACGAAGAAGCTAAAGAATAAAAAAGCTCCTGGCAAAGAGTGGGATTATGCTCACAACATATGCGGTCAATATATGGAGTGGCAATGTAAATTTTTCTTCACAACAAAATCAGGCGGTGCACCACGTATTAGGAATCATTTTCTGGGTAAATTAATAAAGAAGTGCTTTCCACACATTTTCACCAATGGTTGTAATATGCACAGCTTAAACTTGGTGCTGAAGGATTGGTACACTAGTGAAGAAACCACATGGTTCGACAAAATAATTGACACAGCACGTCAAGTTGTGAAATCTATCTTGAAACGACAAAGAGTGCTCGATTGTACAGAACGCGCATGTCAGTGATGTTGAAACTTCCTGGTGAAACTCGGTTTTGCATGCATTTTTATACATTGGAACCACTTCTTTGCAATAAGTGCGTTGTGATTGACACTTTTAATTGCACGGCCTTTGATGAATGGCAGCTTGAGCAGAAAGAAAAAGTGAAAGAGAAAATTATATGTCTACATAGCAACATAAACAAGGTTGCTTGGTGGAGCAGTGTAATGGATGCATACCATGTAATGATACCCGTTCTGTTCGCAGTTTGCAACCTTGATCAAAAGGTGTCAAATATGGGCAAAGTGTGGATGACATGGTGGTCAGTTCAACAGAGTTTTGAGAATCCTGAGGAGTTGAAAGAGTCTATAGCAAAGAAGGAGTGGCGACTACCATTCACTGGCAAACAACGAAGAATTTTGGCTAAGTATTTTCATGCAAGATGGAAGAGCGCTCATAGTCCACTCCATAGTGTGGCTTACATGCTTGATCTAGAGTATTGGAATTTAGATCTGATGTCGAATACATAGGTGGTCAGTGATTTCTATCACGTTGATAGGAGTTTTTTGGTTTGAAGTAATTTGTTGGCTCATGTATATATGGTGTGCTCACTTTTTCTACTTTTGAGTGTGATATGGTTGCTTGTACAGTGCTGGGCAATGCCAGTTTTTGGATGTGTGCTCTTGTCTATGGTCTACAGCTCGCCATTTGACTAAGTTTGCAAAAGATTTGATGCACAGAGTGAGCGTCATTGTCTATGCTGACAAAGCTCGGGAGTATCCACGATTCAACATTATGTGCAATCTTCGTATAAGGCCTCAATGGAGAGAATCTACCTCACCATCACACTCCATTCTTTGTGTCTGCCCGTCGATTATCTTGTAGAGTTGACTAAGAGTGTAAGGGGATCATTTAGGTTTTCAAAGTTGGACCTACATTGTTGTGCTTATGGGCATTGGTGCCTTCGATGGAGCCAATGAAGTGAACTTAATGAAATTGTCAAAGGACAGTGAGATTCCCGCTCAATGCACTTACGATGAGGAGCTCAAGCATTGGACCAAATGGTAGCAATGCTAGGGTGGGAATCGAACCTTGGCTAAATGATTAAGTAAAAAGGTCAATTTTATAGTTCTTGAAAAAGGGGGTCGTTTGTAATGATGGGGGGCATGTCCTGCACGTGGAAAAACGGCGCCAGAGTAGAGAGCTCAGTACGGGTGTAGAAGCTGGAGGAGCTGGTCTATGCCAAGCGAGGCTGATTAGAGGGTCGCCATTGGGGGGGGAAAAGTGCTGTTGTGAAAGCTCCCACAGGAGAGCAAAAGAAAAGAGGGCGCTGTTTGAGGGCGTGTGGCCAGGTCAAGCAGGCGGAGAGCTCAATTGCAAGGAGCGTCAGGGAGGTGAGAGCGGCCGGCTACACACAGAGGTGACTCGCGATACCCACGGAGAGGCAAGCAGGGGAGAGCAGATTGGGGAAAGGGGCTCTCAAAGCCAGGCTCAGCAAGCACAGAGAGAAGAGCGGCCAGGGCTCGCCAGCAAGCAACCGAGGAGGAGCTCGACTACACGCTGCAACCGCCATCGGGCTTGATGCCAAAGGGGAGCTGAAGGGTGAGTGACAGTCGAGGGGCCGAGTAAGAGAAAAGGAGGGTGCCATCTGAAGGGCTGCCCATAACGGCGCGGGGTTGCAGGGTGCCCCATGAGTGGAAGGGCTGATGACCATCATGGAGTGTTGAGCTAGGGCTCGTCAACAGGCAACCAAAAGAGGTCCCTTCAAGGCTGCAGGTCGTAGGGTGGTGCGCAAGGATACGGGGATCTACAAAGGTTGTACAGAGCGTCAGGTTAGGAGGCAAAGGCTGCAGGAATTGAAGGTGGGCTGTGAAAAGCCGCCATGGTTATGTAAAGCAAAGGTCGTCATTTTTACGATTGCAGAGACGCCGACTACATGAGAGCTGGAGGCCACCTATCATATGGAGAGCAATGCTTATTCAAAAGGCCGAAAAAAACCAAGGCGGAAGCTAGCCCAGAGCTATAGGTTGGTGGGCGGGGCTACAAAGGCTTGGAAAGGTGGCCGCCAAGAGAAGTCGCCTACACTTGAAACACAAGGCCGTGGGTTGCAGGACAGAGAAAGGGAATGACGTGTGCTTGCAGGTTGGGATTATTGAACATGACCGAATGCTGCAGATGAAAGAAGCCGCCTGCTGCAAATTGTCATAGGAGAATAGCGCTTTACATCTGTGTAAATAGCCTCCTTACGCAATAGTGTCCATCGAAAATTTGACTTTGAGTTTTTAAGTGAGCTGGTTTTGGGCTGCACAAAGGTGGTTCAGGCACTTGGGTTGAGAGAGAGAGACAGAGAGAGAGAGAGAGAGATCTAATGCGGGCTTAAAAAGGGCAGCCAAGAGGGTCAAGTAAAAGGGGAGAGGTCTTTAGGTGCTGAGGGTTGTGGTACAGGGCTGCAGAGAGAACCCACCAATTGCAAGGGCGACCCCTACATGAGTTTGTAAAGCCTTATGGTTGAGGGCCCTTGGGTTGATAGCTGGATAAAGTCTTTAAAGTGATAGCTGCAGGTGTCTGAGTGGATGTGTTTGTGATAATGAACTGGCAGAGAGGCCAAGCTATAGAGGTGGTGCTAGAGAAAAACCACCTCTATAGCTTGGCCTCTCTGCCAGTTCGGGATCACAAACACATCCACTCAAACACCTGCAGCTACCACTTTAAAGACTGTACCTATCTATCAACCCAAGGGCCCTTGGCCATATGGCTTTACTAGCTCCTCCTGTAGGGGTCGCCCTTGTAATTGGTGGGTTCCCTTTGCAACCCTGTACCATAGTCCTTAGCACCTAAAGGTCTCTCTCCCCTTTTACTTGACCCTCTTGGCTCCCTTTTTTAGCCCGCATCAGATCTCTCTCTCTCTCTCTCTCTCTCTCTCTCTCTCAACCTAGATAAACTCAAGTGCCTGAACCACCTTTGTTGAGCCCAAAACCAGCACACTTAAAAACTCAAAGGCACATTTTCAATGGACATCATTCTGTAAGAAGGCTATTTACACAGATGTTGCAAAAAGAAGCACTATTCTCCTATGATAATTTGCAGCAGGCGGCTTCTAATTTCATCTGCAGCATTTGGTCATGTTCTATAATCCCAACCTGCAAGAAAATGTCACCCACCTCTGGAATTGGTGGCCCCCTTCTCTTTCCCTTTCTCTGTCTTGCAACCGACGGTCTTGTGTTTCAAATGTAGGCGACTTCTCTCGGCGGCCACCTTTCCAAGCCTTGTAGCCCCGCCCACCAACCTACAGCTCTAAGCTAGCTTCCGCCTTGGTTGTTTTCAGCCTTTTCAATAAGCATTGCTCTCCATATGATAGGGCGTGTCATTAAATCTAATATCTAACCAACCAAAATGATTTTCTCATATTAAATTGATCATTCAATGTGGGATAATAAATGGGAACAAGGGTTAGACTATAGACATGTGCTTACGGATCTATCTCAACACAGGCCAATGGTAAAGGGGCCCAAATGTCAGATGGTATGTCAAAGAGCAAGGTTAACTAATGGAGCTTAAAAGACCTTAGGGTTAGCTTCATTAAAGACCTCCAATGGTTAGTGTTAAAAGTCCTTTGACCTTAGGCACCTTAGGCAAGCTAGGGCTGAGCTTGAGGTGGGAACTCCACCTAAGGTGCTTCTCATGCTTGATGACTAAGGTACTTGAGGTACTTGTCATATTTAATGAGGAAGGTGCTTGAGAAGCTTCCCATGCATAGGGGGTAAGGTGCTTGAGTCAAAAAGAGACCCTACAAACTTAATGAGGAAGGTGCTTGAGAAGCTTCCTATGCATGAAAGTCCCAAAGTTAGGGGAATCTTTGACCTAACCTTCCACTCACCCAAAGGACACCCCTTTTCTCAAAGGACACATGGGACACATATCAGATTCTCCTTAAGCTTAACCACATGGTTTGCTTAAATGCTATCAGTTGGGCTAAAGAGGGGTCCAATGAGCTTGCAGCATGTGGAAAAGTCACAAGTCGCCCCAACCAAGCAAGGGGGTTGCTAGAGGGATATACACCACACACACACTCATTTGGGAGAGCCATTCTCACTTGGTGAAAGTTGAGAAACTCCACCTTCTTCTCCAAGCTTGTGAGAAGTGAGAGCTACACTAACACTATTGGCTATGGAATGCAAATCCAACCAAGAGCCATGTTTCAATGCTTAAGCTTGCCATCTTCTCCATCTTCATTACTGTGCTATTATGTGTGCTAGCAAGAAGAGTGATGATAAGTGAGGAGCTATTTCTTCTTCCTCTTCCCTATCCTCATTCCCCGCTAGCTCTCTCCACCTTCGAAGGTGTTTGAAGCCTTGGGACTGAGGCTTGGGATAGTTAATGCTTTCTACAACGTTTATGCTATGCTTGTGATGCATGAAGCTTTCCATATTCATTGCATCACCTAGGTCACAAGGAACACAAAGATTGTATTATACCAAGTCTCTCTTGATGGGAGAAACTATAATGCAAATGCCTATTGGAGAGGGGACCGGCTCCATATGAATCCGGTCCTCAACTATTGTCATGTTCTCTAAACATTCTCTCTCTTGCAAAAGTATTGTTCATGCAAAGTTAACTAAGTACCATGTTTATGTTGCTACCATCAATTAAGTTCACCCGCTATGCTCACAAAGTAATCTCACAAAAGTGCTTCGTCTAATTTCCTAATCTCGCTACTCTCAAAATTCATAGGCCATTTCCATTACATTGGTATTAGAGAATTTGGTTTCTCTTTTCTTCCTTAAGAAGAGAGGTCCTTAAGTAGCCTATTAATGGTTGTTTTTGATTATTATATTAGGGTAAGTAGGACTAGGATCTATTATAGATTTTGTTGAGCCCACTGTGTGGAATATGGTGCACAGCTTGGGAGCTTTGGTCTTAATAATAGAGTCTTTTTAGACTTTCCTCCAGCTTTACCATTATTGAGTCATAAGAACTCCAAAAGGAGCTATCCATCGGCAACTTTGCTATGTAGACACACTCCACTACTCTCTATAATTAACCAATTTAAGCCGTGGGTGTAGATTCTTAAGTGCCTATTTCAAAGGCTAAGAGGAGTAGCAACTAAGGTTTTGAATTTCCAAAGCATACACTAAGGAAACACATAAGTTCAATTAACATGGCTAACAATAACGAAGAGAGTAGAATGAACATTGATAACTTTGATTTTGCACATGAAGGTGCTAATGATGATGCCCCCATGTTTGTTAATTAGCTTGCCACTAGGTTGCAACAAGCTATGGGCAATCCCGCTTTGCAAGCCGAAGTTACTCAACAAATTCGTGCTTATGGGATTTCCTTTTCTCTCCAAGAGGAGAGAGAGCTTAGGAGGCCTCTTGATGAGACCCCCAAAAGAAGACTCTCTCCCATACGAGAGGAGAAATCCAAAGATCAAGAAAGTAATGAATCCCTAAATTCCTCCAAAGATATGGCTCCACGAAGAAGACGGACTAAATGATCGCCAACTCCTCCTAAGAGGAAACAATTAACCCATAGTCCTTCTCCTCGTCACTCCAAAAGGGAAGAGAGAAAACCAAGGAAGAAAAGGGCAAGAAAGAGGTCACCCTCTTCTCCTTCTTCTTCACCTTCCTCCTCTATCGATGAAAGCTATGGCTATTCTCCTAGAGAATATAAGAGGGGAGGACATCGCAAATTTTATCCTTCATGGCAAAGGTCACAAAAGCTCAAGAAGTTCAAAGAGGGAGGAAAGAGTATCTCTTTTCTCACCTATGATGGCACCTTTGGTGCTACCGACAAAGTATTGGCCTTCATCTAATAATTTGATGTGGCCTTTGGAGAATAGGGCTTCACAGAGTCCTCCAAGCTACGCCATGTAGCTATGCACTTCCAAAAATCGGCTTGTCAATGGTAGGGTAGCCTTCATGGCAATGGCGAAGCCCCAAATTAGACATGGAAAAATCTACGAGTTTCCATCATGAAGCAATTCCTTGCAAGCGATCCAAAGGACAAAGTGCTCACCGAATGGTGGAGTTTGAGGCTTCTCTCTCATGATTCTATCCACAAATATGTGGACAAGTTTTGGGATTTACATGTCAAGGCTACTGTCATTCAAAAGATAGACTTTCCTGAGCAAAAGCAACAATTACGTGTGGGATTACTTGAAGAGATGGCCGAGTATGTCAACTCTCAATGGCCTGGTTCTATCAGCGAAGTAATCCACCATACCATGGTTGCTTCATGCATCAATTTCCAACAAGGGGTTAGACGGAATGTCAAGCCCATGGAAAATAAAGATAAAAGTGATGCAAAGGAAAAAATTAATACCCAAAATTCTTCCCAAGGCCATTCCAACAACAACAACAACAATTGGTCCAAGGAGAAAGGAGTTTACAAAGGTAAAAATGAACTCTCTTCTGAAGAGCTTGGAACTTTTCACAAGGATCACAAATTTTTTAAGTGTGGGGAGCAAGGACATGGTTATCGTTCTTTCTCCAAAAGAAATGCTTGCAATGAGGCTCCTTGAGCTTCCACTATCAAAGCTCCAAAAGAGGATGCTCATTGCAAAGGATCACCTCTCTCCTATGCTTGGGGAAAGGTAAGGGAGCATGATGCCTTCATCTTGTTTGACCCTAATTCTACTCACAACATCATATCAATGGAGTTGGCCACCAAGTTGGACATTCAAGCTTTTGAGATGGGAGATGTTGTAACTGTCGATGCCGCTTTCAAGGGACAGCAAGCCTCCATTACTCCCTTGATTAGGAAGTTGAGGCTTCATGTCCAAAGTTATGTCAAAAAAGAAGACTTCTTTATCTCTCCTCTCCAACATGAGGATGCTATCCTAGGGTACCATAATTCAACCGCATGGCTGTCAACATGAAGTTCCTTGAACGGAGAATCTACTTCACCTACAGGGGAAAGAATATGTATATAGATGCTAATGAGTCTGGTCGTACTATACCACTTGTAAATCCTCTTGCTCTTGATAAATCAATGAAGAGCTCAGTTTTTGCGTACATGATTTTTGTCAAAGAATCCCTAAAAGGCCCTAATGTTTCATCAAAGGTGAATGGTAGGAATCAAGAAGAGTTAGACTTGGCTAACTTTCTATAAGGATTCCAAGATGTGTTCATCGATGATATCCCTATGGACTTACTTCCAAAACGAGGGGATGATGACCATTGAACTGAGCTCCTATCAGGAAGCTCACCGCCTAATAAACCTCCTTATCGAGTTTCACAAGCTCAACAAGAGGAGATCATGAGGCAAGTACAAGAATTGGTAGACAAAGGGATGGTGAGGCCTAGCTCCTTTCCCTTTTGTTCTTCAGTCCTTTTAGTGCAAAAGAAAGATGGTGCATATCGCATGTGTGTGGACTGTCACACACTAAACCATACCACTATCAAAAATAGATTTCCCGTACATTGGGTAGAAGGTCGGTTTGATAAGCTACAAGGCTCTACCTATTTCAGTAGAATTGACCTTAAAAGTGGCTACCATCAAATAAGGATAGTGAATAAAGATATCCTAAAGATCGCGTTTTGTACAATGTTTAGCCTTTATGAATATCTAGTCATGCCTTTTTGCTCGACTAATGCACCAGCTACATTCAATCAATTGATGAAGAAAATTTTTAGACCCTACCGCAAATTCATTGGAGTGTTCTTTGATGATATCATCATCTACTCCAATTCCTTGGAGGAGCACAAGCAACATCTCCAAGTGATTTTTCAAGCATTAAGGGAGAATAAGCTTTTTCTCAATCAAAAGAAAAGCGAATTTTTTCTTCAAGAGATTCAATACTTAGGTGATATTATCTCTCGAGATGGTATCCATATGGATCCATCAAAGTTGGAGGTAATAAAAGCATGGCCTAATCCAAGAAATCTACATGAGTTAACTATAGACGCTTCATAGCAAAATTCTCTCAAATAGCAGGACCATTACATTACTTAACAAAGAAAAACGTTAAGTATTCATGGACTTCTAAGAAGCAAAGTGCTTTTGACAAGATCAAAGAGAAGCTTACCTCCCAACCAGTCCTTATGCTTCCAAACCTCTCAAAACCATTTGAGGTCCAATGTGATGCTTGTGGTGATTGCCTTGGACCAGTCTTGCTTCAAGAAGGGCATGCCATAGTATATGAGAGCCGCAGACTCAACACGGATGAACGGGTCTTATGCATTTATGAGAAAGAGCTGTTAGTTGTTCTACATGTCCTAGACACATGGAAGCACTATCTATTGGGGACTCCATTCGTTTTACGAACAAACCATCAAAGTCTCAAGTACTTCATGACGCAAACAAAGCTTTTCAACAAACAAATGAGGTGGAAAAAATTTCTTTCACAATTTAATTTCCACATTGCTCACGTTGCTGGTAAGCACAATCAAGTGGCTGATGCAGTTTCACGAGGACCAAAAGTTAATGCTGTGTCAATAGCAACTCACAACGATCTATCTTCTACGATAGATGAGTATGCTACTGGCCCTGACTTAATAGACATAATGTTAGCCCTTGCTTTGGGAAAGAAAGAGGAACCATTCACCTTGCAGGATAGTTATCTTCTCCATGGCAATAGGCAATGTGTTACCCATTCCCTTCGTGAGAAAGTCATGTATGAATCCCATGCTCCTCCCTATGCGGGACATAGAGGCATTCAACCTACTCTTCGAGAAGTAGAGATGTACTTTTATTGGCCTACCATGAAAGTGGACATACAAGAGTATGTTTCAAAATGTGTGGTATGCCAAAAGGCCAAGTACGATAGAGGGAAGCAACCTAGATTACTCCAGCCATTGCCAGTTCCTAATTCACCATGGGAGAGTATATCTTTGGATTATCCAAGTCTATCCATGGGATACGGGAATATGTACAATAGTCGACAGGTTTAGCAAGCAAGCACACTTATCCCTGTCAAGAAGTCCATTAAGGCACACCAAATGGCAACTCTCTTCATATCCCAAATTTTCAAACACCATGGATTGCCAACATCCATCGTGTCAGATAGGGATCCTCGAATGACCAGTAATTTCTCGAAAGGTCTCTTCGAAAATCTAGGTAGAAGATTGAATTTCTCTTTGGCCTATCACCCACAAACGGATGGCCAAAGTGAGATAGCTAATCTTACAATTCTTGATCTACTAAAGACCTATGTCACAGAAGTAGATCAACACTCACAATGGGAAAAGTACTTACCTCTTGTGGAGTATGCATATAATAATACTATCCATATTTCTACGGGAAAAGCGCCTTTTGAAATCATAGAGGGAAGACCTAAAAGTCCCTTGCTACTTACAGTACATGGGAAGATCTTCGATGCCAATGAGTATAGCCGTGACCCGCAAGCATCTTTTCAAAAGATTAAAGAGGCTATATCCATCTCCCAACTAAGGCAAAAAGCTGCTATTGACAAGCACAGAAGGGCCTTAACGTTCAAGAAAATGATTGGGTCTTACTTAAGCTTCCTAAGGCTCCATTAAGGCAAACAACGGGCAAAAATCATACAGGCCATCAAAAGTATTATGCTAAACTAGCAAAAAGATACTATGATCCTTTTCAAATTTTGAAGCCAATCAATGAGGTGGCTTATTGTTAGCAGCGGCTAACACAGGCTACCCCGTTATGTGTCAAGCGGGAGATATGCTATGGATGTCACAATATTTCCCACTCACTTTGTATAAGTCTTGGGCTCACTTGGAGTTCCAAAGTTGTATATGGTAGTTTGAGGGCTCAAGCTTAAACCCATAGTAGAAGGGATTGTGGTGAAAGCCTTTAAAAGGAAGCCTTTAGGCAAGGTGGCTTCATTCTTGAGGATCCACTTTTGAGAGCTCCCTCTCTCTTGAGTGTTCACTCTATGGCCTAGCCTTGAGCTTAATATTTATGCTTAAGAGGCTAGTGCTAACCATTGTAATTAGAATAAGCTCTTCTTGATTAATCTAATTCCTATTTTCTCATTAGTCTACTTCTTCTCTACATTTCATCTTGTCATGAAGTAGTATTACACTTTCATTATTCTAGATTTGAGAGATGTACATACTTCTTGCTATTAACCACTCCTATTCTTCCATAAGCATTCGATTTGTGATATTTAACATCACTAATTATGTTGATTAAGTTGGGTCTTAATCTTGTAATTAGTGTGTGTGCCCTATTGTTTTCTTGTGTGTAGATAGGTTTTATGAAGCTCTAGCACCATTCACCTCGTGTGTGTAGCTATTGATGAAGTGCCATGATTGACATGTAGTAATTAGTGTGTGCTTATTATTAGTGTGCTTGGGGTTTCTAGTCTATGGCAAGTCGGACTTCGGTGGACTTGATGTGTGTAGGGTTTGATTGATTAGTGATTAGAGTAGGTTTAGAGTTAGTCTTGCCATGGCTAATCTCTACTTGCAGTGGAGAGGTGATCTCTTGAATCCTCTATTCCCTAGCCGGGTTGACGATCCACGGATTTGATAATTTTGTGTGGGCTGCGATTAGGTTGTGCTACAACACCTCCCAACATTTGGCGCCGTTTTCGGGGATCAATAACCTAAGCTAGTGAGTTTAGGATGTGTAGAATAGAGTAATTCCATTACTAATTTCTCGGTTTTTGAGTGTGTGTAGCTCAATTTTAATTTGATTTGATGATGTTTGTGCAAGAAATTGATGCTAATGTTGAGTTATGAATATCCCAAATCCCCAATGTCACTAATTTCATACTAACCCTTGTTAATTTTGCTTCGTTTCCATGCTAGTTGTACTAATTTCATGCTAATTTTTACTAATTGTTGACTAACTTTGCAAACCTAACCACTAACATTGAAGTGTAATGAATGTTAAATCCCCTTTTTTAGAGGTGGAATCATCACTCTAATCAAGTTAATTGTACCAATTTAGGACTAATTTGATGATTTGAGTGTTTGATCTTTTGACCTACAAATGGTCAATTTTGGAACCGATTTGATGGTGCACACACTTGTGTGTGCAATGATGCGTCTTCGCATGGAGCAAAGGAATAGCTTGGACTTTAATTACGATGTAAGTGCACTCACTTGCTCATGTTAATTCTTGATTGATTAATGTGGTTCAATATGCTAATTATTTGCTAAAATTATGTGTGTAACACAAATTGACCTACACTTTGCACCTAATTTGATTCACTTGGAATGAATTGATGATCAAATCTTGACTAATGAACCTTGGGTGTGCAAGATAATGCTTAATTCTCATCAAGAATTCATGTTGTGCATAAAAATCATTGTGTGTGTGCATGCACCAAAGAGCAAAAAAAATGTCAAAAATTTCAAGTGTGTGTGCAGCTAATCTTGAATGTGTGCATGCATATAAAGTGATGGAATTGATGGTATATGCGTATGCAATCATGTAATTGATGTGTATGCTAGGCTAATTCAATCATTGGATAAGCCTAATTGCCAAAAATTTGCGCAAAATTGGAGTGTATATGCTATCCACGACCACTTGATTTTCTATGATTGATAGTCAATTAGGGCACCAAAATGATTTTTGATTGAGAAATGTTCAAAAAAAGTGTGTGTGATCATTAGTTGTAAGCCTTAATGCATTGGCAATTGAGCCAAATTTGAACTTTTGTGCTTAATTTTTGAGTGTATGCATTGCTTGATTGAGTAAAAACTGTGCTGATTTTTTAGAAATTAAGCATGCATGCTCACTTATGCTTGATTGAGTTTGCAATTTGAGCATTGCAATGTGGAATTAATGTAATTTTTGCATAAAATTTTGGCCTAAATTTGGGTGTATGTGCCTACGCAATGGCATGTGCAATCCGGTGCTTGAATGAATAATTGGTATTATTTACCAATTATTATGATTAATTTGGCCAAATAATGATATGTGTGTCACAATTGGCTTGAAGATTGAGATAAGAATCACTCAATTGATGCAAAATTGT
This sequence comes from Adiantum capillus-veneris, assembly GCF_014529385.1. Classification (NCBI taxonomy): domain Eukaryota; kingdom Viridiplantae; phylum Streptophyta; class Polypodiopsida; order Polypodiales; family Pteridaceae; genus Adiantum; species Adiantum capillus-veneris. The sequence goes on from NC_140935.1 coordinate 107,155,916, forward strand.
GTAGATCTTTAGTGTATTTCCATACTAATGATGAATCAATTTGAAAAAAATGCACCAATGTGTGTGCCTATGCAATGGTGCTTGATATCCAATTTGGAATGAATGATTGGTGTTGATCACTAATCATGATGATTGAAAGACCTAAAAGATTGATGTGTATGATTGACTTGGGATGATTCAATTGATACTCAATTGAAAATGATTGTATAAGAATGACCAATGTTGTGTAGGCCAATTCCATCGGAATTGGTAAAAACTCCATTGAATTATGCATTTGCAAGTGCCATAATCAAGTGTGTGTAGCCATACAAACTAAATGACCAATCCAATGGGGTTTGAGTGATTGTGGATATCGAAAATGAGCAATTGAGTTGCAATGATTATGAAGTGAGATCTAATTGGCAATTGAGATGAAATTTATGCACTGCATTTTGAATTCAAAATTAGGACATTTTAGTGCATGAATAATCCAATAAATGAAAGTTTCCAAGGAATCATATAAAAATGAACAAATAAACTTGAGGAAATGTGCATTATGTTTTCCGTAACTTTGGGTGATGCATGAAAACTGTTTGGATCTTGTGTGCAAAGGATTGTGATTTTTATTGAAAATTTTCTTTTATGATGATCGATTGCTCTTGAGAAATGTGCTTGCAAAAAGTCCACTTACATGCATTACATGCCATAGCTCTCCTCATGGACCGAATCCCACCTTCAAACACACACACAATACTCAAAGTGTGAACCTCCTCCTAAGAGGATATTAATAATAAAAATAAAAATAAAAATGAGTTTAGCTCATTTTGGCCCCGCCACTTTTGGCATTCAACACACGCACACGCACACACGTCACATTAGAGTATGGTTTGACTCTGCTAGGCGCTCGCTACATGCTGGCTCCCTTACTGTGTGTGGCCCACGACCACCTTGAGGCTCACACACACACCCACAATGTCGTGATGGCCTCTCGCTTGGCGCATCCCACGTGGTCAAACCCCACAAAATTGTAGCTTGCCTTGGCTCCGTTGAATCCGGCCATTGCAAAATTGGCTCTCCCTGAAACGATCGATGGTCGACGGTCAACCCCGCTCTCTCTCACCTACTGCAGGCCTGAGTCCACGCAACCTTTTGTCAGTAGCGCAACAAACACCCACCTTCTGCGCTCCCTGTTTTCGCACTCGACTGCTTGCACTACCTACACACACACACTCGGGATTCCCTGAGCTGCTAATTCATACCCACATTGCCACCCTTGCCCTTGTCCAAACCTTGCCGATTGTGCCAATACACAACCCCATTTGTTCGCCTTCTCGGCCTCTGTCTTGCGAACACTCACATGCGACAGAACATAACGGGCCACCAATTTTCAAAATGAAAAAAAAAATCTATTGGGAAAGGGGTGGTTCTCACCCCTCTCCTCTTTTGAAATAAAAAATCAAGAAAAAGTGGAGCAAGAAACATTAAGAAAGTGAAACATGACAGAGACTACGAGCTCAAAAGGCCGTTGCCAATGATTCAAGAACCACATTTCACCTTGAGCCTTGACCAATGAAAAGGGTATAGAAAGTTCAATTTATGATTATCTTTTCTCTCTCATGTATGACAAATGTGCTTAAAGCATCAAATCTGTGTACACATTCCATTATGTTTAGAAATTGCAGGGATGGCATTCAAGTTTTGGAATTGTGATGATCATCTTTAGTGCTCACCTTGATTGAAACCTTCATTGCATTGAAAGACAAACTATTTTGGCATACATGAGAGCTTTAGTTGAGATTCAATGCATTGATGCATGGTCAAGAGTGTTAATTAAAATTTGAATTTAACATTGCTTGTACCTTTTAGTGCTTGAACTGAATGCAAATACCTTGCATAGCACTAAATTGAGCTTTTTGAATGATCATGGGAGAGCAGTAAAATTTTGGGCTCGGCATTGATTGTGTATTTAAGTGCTTGATTTGATTGCAAAATCTTTACATAGCGCTAAAAATTGAGACTTTTTGAATGACCATGGGAGAGAAGTATCATTCTGAGTTTCTAATTTATCATGACATTTTAGTGCTTGTATTGGATGTTCAAATGCTTAAGAGCACTAATGATTTGAACATTTTTTGAAGGGGTGTGGCAAGAGTGTGCTTTCATTGATCCAAGAAGGGTCATCATTGCAAAATATTACAAAATTTGGCTACTTAGAGCCATTCCAATTCTTTGGATTAAAAATTGTATACATGTTAGCTCATAGCTTAGTCTATTAAAGTGAAAAAATTTTCATTTGAGGAGCTAGTGTAGACAATTTTTTTGAGAGCTTTCAAGTACAGATTTGGCTATTGAGAGCCATTCATTTTCATTTCATCAAGTTGCAGTCATCTCTAGCTCATAGATTGCTCTAAAAATGTAAAATTTCATGTGAGCTAGTTGTTAGCCAACTTTTTGGAAAGCTTTAAATTGTAAAATTTGGCTTTAAAGAGACACTTTGTTTCATTCATAAGTTGCATTATTTTCAGCTCTTGGCTTGTTTTTCCATATTTAAGTTGAGCTAGAAATTAATCTACTTTGAATCATGCATGAGAGATGGTAAAAATTGCAAATTTTGCTTATGTAGAAGCATTTTATCTCTCATGGTTGATGTGTATGCATAAATTTGCTACTTTAGAGCACCATGTGCATAACCAAAGGCACTTTTTTCCTTCGGGTTTTTTCCCTTTGGCATACCTGGGTATTTAAGACCCTAGCTTTAGGTTTTCATTGATGTTTTTTGTGTGCTTTTGGATTTCAATTAAAGAGTTTTGGAGCTTGTGTTTACACTTAGCTTCAAAAGGCTTCTTTTGCAAATAGAAAGATCAAGAGGCTTCTCTACACAAAAAAGATGCTTGCTCAAGGATGCTCAAAAGAGCATGAATAGGTGTAATCCTTCCATGATTTTGCTCTTTTGTTTATCTCTTCATTCTCTTGCTTGGCTTAAGTGAAGTTTTGCTTCTAAGCTATGGTTCTTTCATGTTCGAAAGCTAGGCATCCTAAAGTTTCAACACTTTGCTTTGTGAAAATTAACTCATCAAAAAATTAGGTTTATGTGTGCTAATCATAGGTAATTAGCTTTGACCTTAGATTAATATAGGTTCATTTCTCATTAGTCATAGACTCTTAGTGATAGTCTTAATACTCCATTCATTTTTAACATGACCTAGGGCTATGATTAGGCTTTAGTCCTTTAGTCCAATTGCCATTAACATCTCATATTGGAAGAAATAAAAAAGTGCTTAAAAATGAATCAATGAAGCAACAAGTAGCCAAAATGCTACTAGACATGTGAAAAGAAAAGTTATATGTTATGTTGTGTCTTTGTGAGGCCTAGCACCTTATTGGCACTTGGCAGGCGAGGGGAATCACCTCGGGTTGCTTGGTCAAGGCGCGCCCTAAACCGATGCCGGGGGCTGATAGGGGTTGGCCGTCGCCTTGGTAGGCTAGTAGGCTTTTGGAACACCTTCTTCAGGGTTCAAGAAGCAGAGAGTCGTACCTAGACTTGCCTTGGGGTAGTAGCCTTGTGATTTTGCTTTACTTTTTTCAATGAATGACAAAAACAAACTTCCATGAGCTTCAAAAAGCTATGACAATGTACTAATAGATTAGGAGCTTTGTTATAGCCCGTAGACATGCTAGACTTTAATGATTTATTAAGATTGGTCACATAGTTTTTAGGCTAGTAGGTTTATGAACTTGCATTAGCCTAGGGTCATAAATGATTGCTTGTGTTTCATACATAAAACTGAAATTTCAAGTGGTTTAATCTTCACAATATTTTAGGTGTCTTTTTTGCTTTATGATGTCTAGTTTTTTACTATGATTCACCCATCTTTTAGAATTAAAAAAGTCACTTTGCATGATTGTTCATTGTGCTTCGTGTTTTATTCATTCTTGTGGCCTTTGATGCTCATTACTTGTTCTTTTGTTTTGCAGCTCAACATTTCTTCCATGGACTTGCTTTCTACGATGTCACCGTATCTTGCTTCACCGGCACATGAGGACGTGTGCCAAATTAGGAAGGGGGGAATGTTAGAAGCGGCTAACACAAGCTTCACTGGTTATGAATCAAGCGGAAGATATGCTATGGATGTCACAATATTTCTCACTCACTTTGTATAAGTCTTGGGCTCACTTGAAGTTCCAAATTTGTATATGGTAGTTTGAGGGTTCAAGCTTAAACCCATAGTAGAAAGGATTGTGGTGAAAGCCTTTAAAAGGAAGCCTTTAGGCAAGGTGGCTTCATTCTTGAGTATCCACTCTTGAGGATCCACTTTTGAGAGCTCCCTCTCTATTGAGTATTCACTCTATGGCTTAGCCTTGAGCTTAATGTTTATGCTTAAGAGGCTAGTGCTAACCATTGTAATTAGAATAATCTCTTCTTGATTAATCTAATTCCTATTTTCTCATTTATAGTCTACTTCTTCTCTACATTTCATCTTGTCATGAAGTAGTATTACACTTTCATTATTCTATATTTAAGAGATGTATGTACTTCTTGCTATTAACCACTCCTATTCTTCCATAAGCATTCGATTTGTGATATTTAGCATCACTAATTAGGTTGATTAAGTTGGGTCTTGATCTTATAATTAGTGTGTGTGCCCTATTGTTTGCTTGTGTGTAGATAGGTTTTATGAAGCTCTAGCACCATTCACCTCATGTGTGTAGCTATTGATGAAGTGCCGCGATTGACATGTGGTAATTAGTGTGTGCTTATCATTAGTGTTCTTGGGGTTTCTAGTCTATGGCAAGTCGGACTTCGGTGGACTTGATGTGTGTAGGACTTGATTGATTAGTGATTAGAGTAGGTTTAGAGTTATTCTTGACATGGCTAATCTCTACTTGCATTGGAGAGGTGATCTCTTGAATCCTCTATTGCTATTCATCTGATGCTCGTGCTTCCATGCCCTAGCCGGGTTGCCAATCCACGGATTTGATAATTTTGTGTGGGTTGCGATTAGGACGTACTACAATGCCTCCCAACACGTATCAACTCAAGTTGCCTAACCATTCGCTCATACACAATGCTTTTCATGTGAGCCTACTCAAGCCCTACAAAGGAGAGCCTCCAAATGAACCAATTATTGAAGACCCTCCCGAAATGAAAGATCAAGAAGAGGTACTACAACCCGAAGCTATCATTAGTCATGAAGACAAGGTACTACGACATGGTAAGATTATCCGACGGTATCTTATTAAGTTCAAAAATTATCTTTTGAAGATGCTAGATGGATGCCAGGAATCCAGCTTAAGGATAGTATGAATCTTGTCAACGCTTACACAGCTACATTAGAGTAAGAAAATGTACATGTTTCTTTTAAATGATCAATAGTTTTGTCTTATAAGACTAATTCTCTCTTTATTGTGCACAAATTCAAGTAGTATGCATAGTAAGAATCATGTTTGGGATGACGACGTCTCTCAAACACCATGTAGAATTTGTCACTCTACTTGGGAGGATGAAATGGACTAAAGAGCAGACATGCTTGCGGCAACTATGTCTCCCAAGCACCGAATGGATTAGTCATCCATCTTGGAATGATGTTGTAGGGTAAAAAGGGATCCTCTACTCGCTAAGACAAATTGACTAATGACTATGGCTTTATCTATTTTACCTCATAGTCAAGGACGACTATGATTTCAAGAGAGAGGTAATGTCATTAAATCTAATATCTAACCAACCCAATGATTTTCTCATATTCAACAGATCATTTAATGTGGGATAATAAACGGGAACAAGGGTTAGAATATAGACATGTGCTTACGGATCTATCTCAACACGGGGCCAATGGTAAAGGGGACCAAATGTAAGATGGTATGTCAAAGAGCAAGGTTAAATAATGATACTTAAAAGACCTTAGGGTTAGATTCATTAAAGACCTCCAATGGTTAGTGTTAAAAGTCCTTTGACCTTAGGTTAAGCTTGAGGTGGGAACCCAACCTAAACTTGCCTTTGACCTTAGGCAAGCTAGAGATAAGCTTGAGGTGGGAACTCCACCTAAGGTGCTTGTCATGCTTGATGACTAAGGTACTTGAGGTACTTGTCATATTTAATGAGGAAGGTGCTTGAGAAGCTTCCCATGCATGGGGGTTAAGGTGCTTGAGTCAAAAAGAGACCCTACAAACTTAATGAGGAAGGTGCTTGAGAAGCTTCCTATGCATGAAAGTCACAAAGTTAGGGGAATCTTTGACCTAACCTTCCACTCACCCAAAGGGCACCCCTTTTCTCAAAGGGCACATGGAACACATGTCAGATTCTCCTTAAGCTTAACCACATGGTGTGCTTAAATGCTATTGGTTGGGCTAAAGAGGGGTCCAATGAGCTTGCAGCATGTGGAAAAGTCACAATTCGCCCCAACCAAGCAAGGGGGGTGCTAGGGGGATATACACCACACACACACACTCATTTGGGAGATCCATTCTCACTTGGTGAAAGTTAAGGAACTCCACCTCCTTCTCCAAGCTTGTGAGAAGTGAGAGCCTACACCAACACTCTTGGCTATGGAATGCAAATCCAACCAAGAGCTATGCTTCAATGCTTAAGCTTGTCATCTTCTCCATCTTCATTACTATGCTATTATGTATGCTAGCAAGAAGAGTGATGATAAGTGAGGAGCTATTTCTTTCATTTATGAAATGTTTCTTCTTCCTCTTCCCTATCCTCATTCCCCGCTAGCTCTCTCTACCTTCGAAGATGTTTGAGGCCTTGGGACTGAGGCTTGGGATAGTTAATGCTTTCTACAAATTTTATGTTATGCTTGTGATGCATGAAGCTTTTCATCTTCATTGCATCACCTAGGTCACAAGGAACACAAAGATTGTATTGTACCAAGTCTCTCTTGATGGGAGAAACTATAATACAAATGCCTATTGGAGGCCCGGGGCGGTCGCTTTTTAGAATGTGTATGCTATCACGTGAGTTAACTGGAGAGGATTATTAAAAGATCACAATGTATCAAAATGTATACATACAGAGGGGGGTGGGGGTTTTTAAAATATGCACGTAGTGTAAATATAGTATGTATATTGAGGTATTATTAATAACCTCTTGAACGCATGTGATATAGGAAGCTTTTGATAAGTGACTGCCCCAGGATTGGAGGGGGGACTGGCTCCATATGAATCCGGTCCTCAACTATTGTCATATTCTCTAAACTCTCTCTCTCTCTCTCTCTCTCTCTCTCTCTCTCTCTCTCTCTCTCTTACAAAAGTATTGTTTATGCCAAGTTAACTATGTACCATGTTTATGTTGCTACCATCAATTAAGTTCACTCGCTATGCTCATAAAGTAATTTCACAAAATTGCTTTATCTAAGGCCATTTCCATTACAGGGCAGCCTCCTCTCATGTAGTCGGCAACTCTGCAATCGTACAAATGACGACCTTTGCTTTACATGGCCGTGGCGGTTTTCACAGCCCACCTTCAATTCCTGCAGCCTTTGGCTCCTAACCTGACACTCTGTACAACTTTTGTTGAGCCCCGACGTAGCCTTGCACACCAACCTACGACCTGCAGCCTTGAAGGGACCTCTTTTGGTTGCTTGTTGATGAGCCCTGGGTCAACACCCCATGATGGTCATCAGCCCTTCCATTTATAGAGCACCCTGCAACCCCGCACCATTATGGGTGCCCTTCAGATGGCGCCCTCCTTCTCTCTTACTCGGCCCCTCGACTTCCACTCACCCTTCGCCCTTCAGCATCAAGCCCGACGACGTCTACAGCGTGTAGTCGAGCTCCTCCTCGGTTGTTGTTCCGGAGCCTCTCGGATCCCTAACTTCTGCAGCATGCCCTGATCAAGCTCCTCGACACAACTCTCTCTCTCTCTCTCTCTCTCTCTCTCTCTCTCTCTCTCTCTCTCTCTCTCTCTCTCTCTCTCTCTCTCTCTCCCCCCCCCCCCCCCCAATGATGGTCTCCCTGTGCAGACAAGCTTCACCTCTCCTGCACTTTGAGCTTCAGAACCCCTTTTCAAGCTTGTGCCCCTTTGCCTGAGCTCCGACTCGCTTCATGTAGTGCACCTCTGGTGGTGGATCTCCTTCCTGCAAACCCCTTTCATTGTTCATGGCAACCCCTCTTCCACTGAGTGTGCTGGGGCAACTTTAGGGCGAGACTTTTTTTTCCTCGCCGGGATATTATGGCCGGACGGCGGCCGAAAAGTGATCGAAAAACAACCATCGGTTGGCCGGTGGTCGGAAGTCAATGGCCGGTGGCCAAATTCAAAAACGGACTTGTCTTCTCAAGGGCGGCCACATATGGGCGGATTGGAGAGTCCGATTTGGACTTATCTACACAAGGGCGGCTACACATGGCTGCCTCTCATGAGAGAGGACAACCCTTTTGGCCTATAAAAGGAGGCCATTTCTACACACACTTTATAGTGTGAAGTTGATGCAAAAAGGTGAGTGTGAGGTGGTGAGAGTGAAGCAAGGCGGGAGCTCCATTAAGGGTATAATCCCTTTATAAACTACTTCTTGTTTTGAAGTACTAAAGCCATTGAATGGCTGCTTTCCCATGGACGTAGCCCACATTGGGTGAACCACGTATATCATGTGTACTCTTTCTCTCTCTCTCTACTCTATAATATCTTGTGTGTGAAATCTATCTCTCTCCATTAAGTAATCTACTCAAATATCTATTTAGCTACGTCTTATTTCTAACATTGTGGTGGGGGTCAAATTCTTGAATCCTTTTTGGAATCAGCAACTCATGTTGGCCTTTACCTCGCAGAGCCTACACTCTGTTTTCTCCCATATAGTCCTAGTGAGGTCTTTAATGAAGACGTCGCTTTCACTAATCTATTGTATGCGACCATCTGCACATGATGATATTGCCAAAATATATTCTTTTTGAATGGTAGGCATCAAAGTTTTCTTTTGACTGGTGTCATTTTAGCATTGGACAATACAAAACAACATATCAAATACAAATTCATAGATGCACACTGCACTAACACTCTCACACTAGTTTTGACAAACCATAACCATGACTTGAAGACTTTAAGAAATATGCACGAATATTTGATAAACATTGGAAACAATTTTCACTTTAAAATGAAATATTTACTCGTGTAAAATGCAAAGCAAACAAGTAGTTTTCAAGAACTTCATCGAGATCAAAAAATACGTGATGTTAAAAATCTGAAACATTTCAACATATTATGAATTTATAACTTATATTTTTCATCGTGCACTCTCACGCTAGTTTAAACAAAGCATACACTGACTTAAAGACTTTAAAAAATTGTACAAAATTATATTTATTCAAGTTGATAATCATTTGACTTTAAAATGGTATGTTTACTCGTATAAAATGCAATAAAAATAAGTCACTCCTAATAAAATTGTCCATACCTAACAGAACATGTTAAAAACCGAAAACAATTCAAAATTTTTAATAGAACAAAATACCTGAGTTTATATTTTTCACGTATCACGATTCACTTCAAAAATAATGCCTTATTGGAAGATACATGCATCGTGATGTACATATTGCCAATTTTATTTTAGCTCATTTAAAACATTGAAAATATAAAAATCGGACTAGAAAACTGCAAAGAACGTCTTGTTCTTTTAAAAGATAAAAGCTTTTTTATATAGAATTTATGTAAATATAAATACGATTGATGAATAAAGCATTCTTTTGAATATGATCAGCTAGTATATATTTTCATAAGAACACTTGATAAAACAACAATATCAAATAATTCAAACATTTGTATATGAAATACTCTTCATGGCCGCATTATCGACCAAGTATTTCATATACTTAATACTTTAAAAAATGAACTGCACATGCACATACAAATTATATGGTATTTGTATGGCCGGGTTAACGACCTACATGCCACATTTATGCAAAAACAAACAACACACAATTAGCCGTGTTACCGATCGAGTGCCGCCCGAATCTAAGGAGAAATAATGGCTTGCATACGAGCATCATATAGCCGCGTTACCGACCAATGCCCATATGTTTTTTGAAAAGGGAAAGGGAACTTGACTCACCATAAGGATACTAGAATCACCGTGTTACCGATGTAGTACCCAGACAGTGAGCCAATACTTACAACAAGGACACCATATTCCTCGTGTCACCGAGGTGATGCCCCCGTGGTAAGCACTATTCCGTAGAACAGCTTACATACACACTTTCATTGTGTGGTAAGGTACCTTATGACTACCGTGCAATACGACAAAAGGCATGCTACCCCACAACGCATACACACACACAACACATACCCGAGTTGTGTGGTCAAGTACTCCGCTACTTCCATGCACTGCAATACAAAGCACGCTCCCACACGACCCTCTCTCTCCTCTTGACGTACCTATGAAGTCGATTATCTCTCTCTCTCTCTCTCTCTCTCTAAAGATGGCTCAAGGAATAACACCCAGTGGGCCCGATCGGGACCCTATATATATTATTTTGCGGCCCCGTCGTGCTTCTTGGTTTTCTCGATGGGCCCGCAGGGAAAACTTAAAAGCCCGGCAGACCCGCAGGGGAAACTCAAATTCTCGGCGGGATTTTTGTGGGTTTCTAGGTTGCTCTTAACAGGCTTCTTTGTGATTATGTAAATGTGTCAATAAGACCTTGTGATCACACAAAATTTATGGTAATTATGTAAATATTAAATCCCTGGACTTCACATTGGTACAATATTTGTGTTTTTCTTCTCCTTTAATTTTTCTTTGTGTTTTCTTCTCTTTAAAGTCTCCTTACACTATGTACTTGCACTATGCAGATAATGAATATAATTTTTGTTGAAGCCATTAGGAATAACTTATTGTAATTATTTACACTATAATATGATAATATATACTTATTTATAATTAATAATCTATTTTAAATATTTAAATTGTGTTATAATAATATAAAATTTTAATATAATTTAATAGTGATTAATAATAGCTATAAGTATTTATATAATTTTGAAAATATAGTAATACTAATAGTTATATTTGTAATATGGTAACATAAATATTTATTTTATATCACCTTTAATATCAAAAGTATATATTTTAATTATGGAAAAATTACCAAAATACCCCTCTAATTTGTGGAAATTTCCACAATATCCCTCAAATTAAAACAACTCCCAATATACCCCTCATATTTGACCTAAAATTTCCAAAATACCCTTCAATTTCTCCAAAATTCCCAAAGTACCCCTCATGAACCCCGTGCACATGTCTAAAGACTTTTTTTTTGCAACTCTTCATAGTAAGATTGGTTCTCCCTCAATAGAAAATGATAGAACTAGGATCTTATATGATATTGTAGGCTCTTCAGATGAAATTGTGTCATTTTTAGACAAAGATTCCTCTATTTGTGAGTGCATTCGTGAATAGTTGTCTAGAAAACTTAAAAATAACTCCCCCTTGTCATGAATATCATAATTTGTAAAAATCAAGACAAATCCTTCCCAATATGATGCAAGGGTATATTGGGAATTTTTGAAATTTGAGGGGTGTTTTTGGGAATTTCCACAAATTAGAGAGGTATTTTGGTAATTTTCCCTATAATTATTTATCTACTTATTTACAAAGCAGAAGGCTTTCTACGTGGAAGGGGAAGGAATAAGGAAAGCTTTTAGTCTAGGAATGTAATAAAAAATTGAGAGAGCATTAGAGACCAAGAGAGTGTGAGAGATCCCAATATGTTCTAATTATAGCCCTCTCACACTAGTGAGATTTTGTAGGCTAAAGGCATATGGTTGCATAATAGGGAGGGATATTTTGTTTGACGAGATCAGAGGTCTAGCTCTCTTAAATTGTAAGAAAATCCTCTTTTGGAGGAGAAGATTGTATTTTTGGCTTTCTAAAAGAAGCTTTAGAGGAGAGTTGAGTTAAGCATACTTTCAATGTTTTCAGTGATGATTGAGACTTACTTTAAGTTATTTCAATTTTATAATATTAAATGGATATTTTTATTTCACCTTTCATTTCGCATCCTCACATGGCTTGACTTCTCTTGCATTCTATTCTTTTAGAATGCTAAAGTGAAGCTTCACCTTACATAATTCTAGTAGATTCGGAACTTGGTCGCTTAATAAAAGAGACGTTCTTAAACAATGCTCAACTTTATACAATTCTAGTTAAACTGAACCTAATAATTTTATCACTTTCTTATTGTTTTAGAAAGCCATCGTGACCCTTTCTCTTGTTTTACAAACAAAAGGGATTTAAAATTATGCATCATAGTTGTTAATTAGTGTGAATGTCTAAACATCATTAACCTTGGGCGGTGCACCTTCCAAAATCCTACATATTACATGCAATCAGATCTTAATATTAAAAAACATTTGTACATTTTGTGGATTGGAACCATCATTCTTTATAAACATGTCATTTTTGGCCTGAAGAAGGCCATAGGGGAGTGGTGGAGAAATGGTGCAATTTTTGAGCCGTCGATACAGAGGTTGCCGATGGTGGACATGTGTCCTCTTGGCTTGAAAAGGAAAGTATTGTAAACATTATATCTTCCTTTTAAATTATAAATGTGTCTTTCTATCATTGTAGTTTGGTACCTTGGTTTAAAGCTTCCTTGACTTCTTCTTCTTCTTTTGTCTTTGTTTATTTGAAGTGCTTTAAAAAACCTTAAAGAACAAACCATCATAAGTACATTCATAGAATTTTGATCCCATGATGTGGAATATTACAATATTTTGATTTGTAAAAGAATCTTTTCATTAAGACCTCCTAAAGGACATTTCATGAAAATACTTTTCTATTTCTTATTCTTATTCAACCTACCTTTTCTTTAAAATTTATTTTATTATTATATGTGCTTATTAAGTCTACTTTTTAGTTTGTAATGGGTCTCTTTATTTTGTTGTTTTTATTTTAATTTTTTATTTTATTGTTTTTATTTTACTTGGATCTCTTTATTTTGTTGTTTTTATTTTAATTTTTTAATTTTATTGTTTTTATTTTATTTTATCTTAGAATGCCAATGTAATCTTTCCACCTTGTTGTTTGAGTGCAAACAAGACATCTCTACTACTTCTTCATGGAGCTTGGAAAAAATACGTGTCAACTTAAGGGCGATTCCACGTTTTTCATTTTGAATGTCCTAAAAGAATTCTTCTTTTCTTTCCACATTTACACAAACTTTAACCTCATTATTTGTTGACCATTTCACCTCTATGTAGATATGTGCATTTGTGTATGTAGGATTGGAAACGAAGGGAAAGTGCATTTATCATATCCATAATCCGTCATTGAAAGCATTGGTGAGGGCCATACCGATCGGTAGGTTGATTTGGAACCGCTAGTTTGTAATTATGTGTGTATATGGACAATACAAGCAATACAATTGCACAAATGCTTAAGATCTACTTTCCATAAATCTTCTCCCTCCCTCCTTACCTCAGAAGATCATCGTGACTCCTCACCTTGTTTCTAAAAATTGAATTGAAATGCCCTTTCTATAAGTGTAGGTTTGTAATTGATATCAGCTATAATATACCCTCATGTAGAGCACAAGTGATACAATTACGTACATGCAAGGTGCACCCCTTGGGATATTAATTAAGGTGCTTACAAGTCCTTGACTTATAGTCAAGTGGGCCTCACAACCTAGACATGCATGCAAAGAGTCCTCAGAGTGATACTCTTGTCGTAAGGTTTGGGCTACATATATAAGAAGTTTTTGCAAATTTTCTATGGTAGAATACGATTAAAAAAACACTCATTACTCTTTGAAAGAGTTGTACTCTCTCCCTCTCTCCCTCCTCTCTCTCTCTCTCTCTCTCACTCACACACACACTATAGCGCATTGCACAGCGTGGCCTTTGGCTTCTAACATCTAATAAGGGAGAAAATACTTTTCCTTGATTGTGTAGAAACTTCTTTGAATGGTTTTCAAATAGTGGAAAAAGTTATTAAAAGTGGCATACAATTATACCTTTTGCATCGCATTTTAGCTTGATCTTGAAGCTTTGCAGCATCTCACATCTAAATTGTTCCAAAACCTCAATGACCTTGCCATTCGATTGGAATTTGGAGTTAGCCAATATATCAAGGAACAGATTTTGGGGAGCATTCCCTTCCTCTGCTACTTTTATCACCTCAAGCGGACTATGCTTCACCTCCACTGTTGGGAGGCGAACTTTTTATAAAACAATATAGGCATATGATCCTCGTTGCTATTATGGATGACATGCTCTAGCTTTCTCTTGTATTACCAATGTTTTGATTCATTAGACATTATAGCTAAGTCAATTGTCTATTCACTCCTTGTCTTTAAACAAGTCCTTATCAATTTGACCCTCAGCTTCTTGGTTTCAATAATGGCCTTTTTCATGGTGGACTGGCTTGTGACATCAATTCCATTTCTTCTCGATCACATGTGATGAACAAAAAACATAAACAAGGTGAAGCTTCACATTGGCATTCTAAAATTATAAAATGCAAGAAAGGCCACACCATATCAAGTTGTGAAATGAAAGGTGGAATAACAAGGTGACAAGAGTCACGAACACTGTTGAAGTTAAGAGGGGAAGAGATTTATCGGGACTAAGTTAAAGGACTCCAATAGTTGATCTAGTTTTGGGATAATAACAGCAAGTGTTGGAAATTGTCTGACAATTGGCTGCCCAGTTTCAACTCAATGGCATAGAGAAGCTGCTTGTCAATAGAGTGGTAGAAGGCCTGAACAACAACCTGATGCCGATCTAGGATTCTACTTTTGAGTGAAAAGCTTGGAAATGGTCCTTGGGTGGCCATTTCTTTAAACCTCATACTAATAGAATCTACCAAGTGTTAATGCACGAAGCGGTTTGGTTGGCCCCTTTGAACAAATGATGGAAGAAACAATGGTCAAAATCTTGATGGGATGAGGTTACGAAGAACATTTGGAATCCACAATGTCCATATTTTATGAAGGTATTTCTGTGGAAGGTGTCGTGGGGGGCTTTGTTGACACCTGTCAAGATTCAGGCACATGGTATTGGATTCGATGATGTTCACGGTGTAGATTGGCTAGCAAAGACCTCGCCCACCTTTTCATGAAATGTCCGAAAATTAGAGGCCTGGCAAGGAAGGTGTGCTAATGGGTACAAAGAATGTGGAAGATAGGGTTATTCACGAAGGATCTGTGCCTTGGCAAGAAAAAATTTTAAAGTTCTGCACTTCTAATATCCATGCAAAGGTCATATATTGTTTCTTCAATAATATCTAGAAGGCTAGGTATTGCGGTGTCTTTGGTAGTGTCCTCTTTGTGGCTAGCTTCTCATAGATAGTGCAAGAAATCAAGGAGTGGATAAGAAAAGATAGGTCTACAAGAATAAAAAATAATAAAATAATTTAATGAAATAGGTCTTTACAAGGTCCTTAAATGAAAGCACTCTTTCACAAATAAAAATATTAAAATAAATTTCATTGAGTCAATACTTCACATAAAGATTCCTACAAATACACTCCTTAATTTCTTGTTCTTCAAGGCCTTTTTGAGAAGGCAAAAAAAGACTCGTTTAATGTAGTAAATCCAAAAGGAAATTTAAGGTAAGTCGGAATCATCATTGAAAACATTGCCTAACTCAACTCTCCTCAAAGGATTCTTTTAGAAATCCAAACAACATGTTCCTTTTTCTTACCTACCTCAAAATTTATATGTTGGTGAGTAGGTACCACCCCAGGGAAGGGGGTAATTTGTAAGATCAAAGAATCTAACGACACCATGTGGTGGTCACACGTACAAAGAAAGGTAATTGTTATTCGAAACAGGGTGAGGAGGCATGAAGGCCTGTTAAGGTAAGGAGAGATGAGAGATAGTAAGTTTAAATATGTGCTTACAATCATATGGAATTTTTATTGTGTTTTAATATAAAATTATATTATCTATTAGAAGATACCAACTATTTAAAAATGATAATTTCCTTTAACTATCTTATAAGATTCTTTAGTTAAGACTTTTTTATTGTTAAGGTTGCCGACGAGTGTAGTTATCTCCTCTCTCTCTCTCTCTCTCTCTCTCTCTCTCTCTCTCTCTCACACACACACACACACACACACACACACACACACACACACACACACCACCACACACATCATGTCATGCCTCGAAACGTGTGCATAGCCCTGCAATCTCTGCAAACTGTTGAGTGCAAGCTCATGATTGGGGTAGAGTTAGCAGCAGCTGATGGCTAGGCGCAAGTGATTGGGGAGGGAGGCAACACGAGGCACAGGTGATTCAAAAACCTGTGAGAGCCAAGGTTTCACCCAAACTCTATCGCGTGCAAGGGAACCTGTGAGAGCCACAAAATTCACACAGAGAGATACTGCTTGTCACGATTGTCGCAGGAGGTCTTAGTGGGAGTGAGGACGGGTGTAGGCTCCATGTAGGGACAGGGACATGCACTCACGGAGGCGAGGTGATGTCGAGGAAAGGAGCTTGAAAAGAAAGGGAATCTTAAAGGGTAATGAATTTTATCTTGTAGGAGCCATTTGCAAAGATTTTATATTATACATATATAATCAGGAATGGTTTTTAAATTATGAAAGGTCTCACTTAAATAATATGAAAGATGCACATTGCACATCAATAAAATAAAATGAGAAAGAAATAAAGTAAAAACAATAAAATTAAAAATTAAAACAAAAAATATTTTAGTGTTTTTTTCATAAGAAAATGTAAATTTAATAAACATAAAAGATGATAAAACAAATTAGTGAAATAAGACTTTATGAAATCCTTACATCAAAGGGCTCTTTATCAAGACTTTACATCATGGGATCAAACTCCTAGGAATACTTTAGAAAATAACATTGAATAGACCATGATTACTTTTCATTCACAAGGCTTTTGAGCCTCCTTGGGACACTTATCATGTATACAAAATTGAACTATCTTTGTCCACAGTGCACTAAGATTTTTAGGAGGCCAAAAAGAGGGTAGAGCAACTGGAGCCTCCTTGGGACACTTATCATGTATACAAAATTGAACTATCTTTGTCCACAGTGCACTAAGATTTTTAGGAGGCCAAAAAGGGGGTAGAGCAACTGGAGTTGATTCATCCCACTTCTATAAGAATTTATGGAGCTTTTTAGGAGTCTCTAAAAGTGCATAGTAAAATGTGAAGTTCTATGAGGTGGACTCTCTTCTCCATGAGGTGGACTCTCTTCTCCATGTGTAGCTTTCATTTCACTCAACCCCAAAGCATGGAAGAAAATGAATAAACTAATTTTTTATTCTTCAACTTTAAGACTTGCCTTTTCTTGCCAATTTTAAATCTTTGACAAGAAGATTTGGCTTGCAGCTTGAACGTCCTTGTCTTTCCTTCTCTTTGTTTGAGTGAAAAACTCTACGCACACATACACTTTCTCCCTTTCAAAAAATTTTATTGTCAAAACAATCCATTGTGTGCCACTGTGTGGTTGTGTCCACTTTTCAAAGAGAGGGGCAAGTCAAGTATCTTATTGGGTGCAAGGGGGTAATTGAGAGTTTCTCTATTATAGCTGACCCCCTCTAATGTGGGGACCTTGTAGGTCCCCCCAATCTCAAAAAATTAAAAAGCCTTTCAAAACATCTCAAATGCATAAGTGAAGGGTGAGTTTATGATTAAGGTGAAAAAGGAAGAAAGAGATTATTAGGCAAGATACAACAATGATGACCCTCGAAAGTTGGATGTAGTAAAGGCTGTGTAACCTAGGGTACGTGGACCAATTATGAAATGGGGTCCATGTAATGGAATTGATATTTTATTATCTAGTGCAGATGACAGGTGAAAAAGGCTTGATCAATCTATGCCCATGCGAACAGATATATGTTTTATGTACATTTTATTATTCAAGTGCTCTTTTATGAGCTTTGGCCATTTATAATCGGCCGGCCAGTTTGTACTAACTTTGACCATTCAAGAAATCTATAAAGCAAATACGTGTAAGAGAGAAATGGTCACTTTTGCACGGGGGGAGATTGCACCCTACGCTTATGTCTTTCTCCTTACCTCTCATCTCTTCTCGTCATGCCGACGTAGCACTCTTCTCTAGGAGATGTACCTGCATGTACTATCTCGCTCTCTCATGCTCTCTGTCTCTCTCTGTTTGTGTACGATTGGATTATATGCTCACTGGATTCGTCAAGTCTGCATATTTGCGGTGTTTTATCGTTTCTATCATGCTATTTGAGGTATTTTGGAGGGACGCCGCGCATCCATTTGTAGCAATGGTATTAATGCTTTGACTTTGTTCACGGGCATGCCGTAATCATGGCTATGAAGATTATCGTGATCAAAGATAAGTAATGCATACCATCAACTCGATTCTTTTTGTTTAAAATTGGATGTAGATGTTTACTACTAATCCTTCAAGGTCAACGTTGTGCTTTGATTATTTATGCACCATAGATTATCATGATTGCACGCAAATTTATTTAATAAGTATAATTTAATATTTGACTAGCATAAGTTGGTACTAAATCACTGTGGACTTGAGTGTTATGATTGACAAGAGAGATGTACGCAATCAATATATGCATGGAGAGAAAAAGTTAGGTTACCGTATTGATGCCACTAGTTAGATCTAGAATACTTAAATAGATAGAAGGTGTGAAGAAAATTTGAGGTGGTATGCTGAAGAGACAATTCCTGCTGGTGAGAACGACCCTCAGACTATATTTTTTTTTTCAAGTCACACTTATTTTAATTCAAGCATACTCATTAATATTGTAAGGCTCCATTGCTGATGAATGAACATCCCCCTCTGCAGCAGTACGACTCTATCTCTCTCATTGTCTGCGTCTTGTCCACCGCACCATCGCACAACTTGCAAGTGCCCGTACACACACACAAAAAACACCTCTTGGTTTACAATTTTTGTAACCCTTTATTGCCACTGTAGATCAATTAGGAGCTTGCCAAAATTATCCAAGAGAGTCTTCATCTAGTGGCTTTTCACTGGGACAGAAATATCTATTTCATGTGGCATTCCAGATTTTTGCAGTCCTAAGGGGGTGTGGACTCTTTAGCACCACGAAGGGAAACCACTACCAAAATCAGACTTGCCCTTTCATCAAGCAAGACTAGGCATCACACATATGGCTTTGGTTGAGCTACAACGCCGAGGGACTCTGCTGTTCGGCTACTGAAGTTGCCCAAACTGCATGCACTACCACCGCGAGTACGAACGGTAGCCCACCATTGAGATCCTTCTCTCTCTCAACCAACCCTCAATTTCTCTCTCTCTCTCTCTCTCTCTCTCTCTCTCTCTCTCTCTCTCTCTCTCTCTCTCTCTCTCTCTCTCTCTCTCTCTCTCTCTCTCTCTCTCTCTCTCTCTCTCTCTCTCCGGCTGTCGTCCCACTCTCCCTCTCTCTCTTGCATGGCGTGGTAGACAGATAACCACCCCGTCACCCTTCCTAGTCTAGTCATCAGCCAAACACTGGTGCTGATCATTGCGTGAAGTAGCCAACCCATGACCAACCAACCAACCTTCACTCTATCTCTTTCTCTCTCTCCCTCTCTCTCACCTTGTGGCACCCACAACCACTCACTCGATATGTAGACCCTTGTTATCTCTCTGCTCTCGTCTCACTAGCAGTCATCCAACCCTCACTCTATCTATCTCCCTCCCTCTTGGTCTGCAATTACATCCCTACCACTAAGAGGTGCCCACACATGCAGATAATCACCGAGTGTGTGCCCACCACCTCTCCCCAATTCTTTCTCCATTTCTCTTTCTCTTAATGCCCGCTACAAACGGCATACCTTCTTGCTTGCATATTCGCTATCAGCGTTGCCTTCAAGCCTCCACGAGAGGAACCCTCATTCCCAAAAATAAGGCTTGTGTGGATCACACCCTGCCTATTTTTGGCATCAAGTACTTCCACATCTCTTGCTCACATCAATCACAAAAATGTATGTGTATGGGCCTTCTCTTTTGATGGCTAGCGCAAAGCGTTTTGTTCTTGAGCACCTGTTCCTACTAGATCAATGGCTTTTCCAAGATGAAATGATCAACTCTTACTATGTTGGGGATCTAGCTTCAGAGCTTTGCTAAATGGAGGGCTTTTCTTGGGCGCTTTGAGTGTCTCTGCTAAGAATTGAACCTTGCTTGCACCAAGTAACTTGCGAATGAGCAACACGGCGAATACCTCCAAGATCGAGACCTTCAAGGTGGTCACCTATAGCACCAAATGTTTATCTGATGCATCCTTTACCCTTGAGCTCAATTTCACTTGGTCTTCTTTTCATCTCCATGTGTCCCTTGCTCATGCGATCTTACTTTCTCTCTCAATAATCTTCTTGCATAGCCCTCAATCCCATGGCAATGATTGGTATACAAGGTCGTAGTTTACTTATATCTTGAGGTAATGGATGGCTATGGTTAGTAAAGAAGTACGAAAGAGAGATCATTGTGATGGATGACCTCAAGTGTTTGTACTTGCACAAGAGGTCGCATCCATGTAGACCATCTTACCCATCACACCTGCGCATAGCCAGGTGATTGTGGAGCTACAAGGTTATACAATCAAGGGCTAGTTTTCTTTTAGGTATATATCATTTCTCTATATGATGGATCAAATCATTTGCCTGGTATAAATCATTTCTCTATATGATGGATCAAATCATTTGCCTGGTAGCCCCCAAAGCATTCCATAATTGCACCTAATACATGCATCCTTGATATCAATTCATGGATAGCTCTCACACTCACTCTCACATACTAATTTGTAATCAATCACTAAAAACGCATCTTGCTCATGAAAACACAATCAAGGATGGGTTTGTCAACATTTTCTCCCCACTTTGTGTAGAAAAAAATTTGAAGTTTTGTAGGTATAAAATACTTTATTTTTGGTGCTCAAACATATTTTTCTTCTTGTTAGTTATTTAATCTACATATCGAGATGGCACGGTGAATGATAGCATCTTCTGACTAATTCTTTTATTGAATAGTTGTGTGCAAAGCTTTATATGTAGTATTGTGGTGGACAATAAATAAACCAACCCACCTATTTTTTAAGTAGGATGGCCCTATCTATCTCGAACTTCTCTTGCAGCAATTTAAATTTCGTACCATTTTTCCCTGCAATTGAAAACAATTGTTCATAAAGCATTTTCAATTCATCCTTCTCATGGATATCCTAGGTAATTATTTATGGAAGCACTAATAAGCATGGCCTTTCTTAACAATACAAGCACTTACTATTAAAAACTTCACAAAAAATAGGGGACAACTAAATTGGTGTGACGACTAACTTTACCCACTCTCACTATCATCTGCACTTTGCCTTCACAAGACTCATACATGAGCATTCTTGAATTCATTCTAGTGATTTTACTACTCATTCCCACCTTCAAGGGTTATGTTTGCAAGTTTCTCTAACTATTTGCTTTTCTAATTCTGGCATAAATAGTCATAAACATCCTCCATGTGCAATCAAACTCCACATGTAGTCTTTTATACAATAGTATCACTAGAGAGGCAAAGTAGTACTGCTCTTCTTTTGACATAAATTGAATTATCTTAAACAGGTTGCCACCTTATTTTATTTTCAGCACAAAATTAAAAAATTCTGGATCTGTTAACTATATCTTGCTGCGAGATTGATAGTTGCAGCTCTGGTACTTTGCATTAATGAATAACAGTTTGTGAGTACTTTGCCACTCCCCTATACTCCAAACTCGTGTGTCAAATAGAAAATAAATATTTTTCTCTTTATGTCTTGTCTGCATGCAGATTCACCGATTTAGGCAGTGTGTCAATGCTCATCCTGGTGTAGATTCGCTCATTTAGGCAACACCAGTTGTCCGTGCAGATCCGCCGATTTGGGTAGCACGTCGACAAATTACAAATTCATTATTCAAAATAAATTAAATTCAGATCTGCTGATTTAGGCATCGTTCATCGATTTAGCACGTCTTATTGGTGTAGATTCGTCAATTAAGGCAACACTGATCACGAAATCATGTTGTAGTGGCTGGTCACCACTGTAACTGGTATGATTTTGTTACCCAGGTATACAAAATGCCGGATATTTGGATTTGGATTTGAAATGGGTACATGTTGATAGATATTTGGATTTGGATTTGAAATAGGTATACCATGACTTTTTGTTGCGACAGTGTTTATAGAATTGGAGTTGAGATTGATGAGAATTTATTATTGAATGATGAGTGTGACCAATGATATCCTGATTCATCACGGTATAACATATACTGCTGTGCGCTCCTTGCCGCACTGTCGAAGCAAGGGACTTGCCGATACACAGTGTACGAGCCGCAGACGGCTCCAAGCACACAACTAGTTTAACTAGTAAGCTCAAAGAGGGCAATGGTGTGTCACTCACCGCCTTATGCTCCTGCCGTAGAGGATTCCTCGCCGCGAAGAAGAGGGAGACGCCGCTACGCCGCGCTCAACCGCCTCGCCGCCGTCGTGCCGTCGCAACGCTCGATCGCACACACTCTCTCTCTCTCTCTCTCTCTCTCTCTCTCTCTCTCTCTCTCTCTCTCTCTCTCTCTCTCTCACACACACACACACACACACACACACACACACACACACGCACACACACAAGGAGATGGTGAAGGAGAAGGTGGAGATGGAGCAAGAGCAGCTTCTATTGCACAACGAGAGAATGACTCAATTTTAGGTTTAATTGGCTTTTATGTGAGCTCACCCCATTCACACTTGGGCGCCCATGCTTAGCCAACTAACCCTAGCATGTTCGTGTTAGAGTGCGCCTCTCATCGGCGATCACTCTACCTTTCCCTATTGGACCGACAAGCCCGGTGCCTGGCTCTACTTAAATAAATAATACGGTTACAGTGTCCGTCGTAGGCGATAGGGTGCCCGTGAGCCACGAGGGTTAACATTGCCCCCCTTCCTGATGTAGATTCCGTCCTCGGAAGCTATTGAGTTGAAGCTTGGTATGTCCATGTTGTAGAGCATCTAGATTTGAATCTGCAAGGCAAAGTCACTGTTTTAGCAAGCGGAATTATATTGCCATAAATCATGAGGGGAATGTAAAGTACATGTGGAAATGAGTAAATGCAAAATTTATGAAATGTTAGACTGCCATTAAGGACAAATAAATTGCACTTTGAGTAAATTAATTAATCAAGAGTTTTGAGCTTATGGGTGAGTCTATCAATTAGTTAGCTATGACTAAGGTTAAAACAACTACTCTAGTACTAGCTAAGCTAAGAAGATTATCTAAATGCAAGATTCCCTAATTATGCTTTTCAGCTTTGATTAGCCAACTCGCTCTCACAACTGCAAACAAAAGCTTGAAATGTTAACTGTAAGCTCAATGGAAGTCTTTTTATTTTTTTTATTTTTTATTTTTATTTTAATACTTTTTTACTTTGGGTCACAATCATGTGACGTGTGTGCTTATTTTATATGTCCGGGGTTTTTTGCTTCTCAAGGAAAAGCGCCCACACTGGGAACCTCTAGGGCTCTAGTACCATAGACAATACATGTGAGTGAAGTACCAATTCAAGCCAGGATTTCTCTTCCAGCGTAAGATTTTTCATTTGTGGCACTTATGTTTTTTTTTTTTTTTTTTGCTTCCATTTCCTTGGTATTCGCACTAGTGTTTTTTGTTGTTTGAGTGAGCAAGCCTTTCTCTGCCTAAAACATTCCTAAGGTCTCAAATACTCGGATAATTTTATTAGCTAGGCCTAGTGGTCAAGTAAATGAGTTAACCTAAAGTCACGGTCTCCTAATCTCCAGGCTCATCCATAAGATTAAACTGGAGTTCAATCAACTTAAGCAAAGACAAATTTATACATCTATAATGGCAGATAACAATCATAACTATTGCACTCAAACAAAGAATGAAAAATCATTATTAGCAATTACACATATCCACCAACATGAATCATGGAAAGTAGTACACCTGGAGGTATGGAGTGGCTCATTTCGTTGAAGCAGATGTCCTCAGCCATGTGGATGGAGATCCATATAAGTCCTACCTAACATATCCAAAAACAGGCACTATACCTCTAGGAGGCATGTCAGTGTGAAAAATTAAAACTCCTAAAAAACAAACTCAAAACACAATCTAGACCCCTAACCTACCTATCTGTCACCCCTTTTAGAATCAAGGAAAGAGGATATTATATAAACCGGGTGGCCACCCTAATGCTAGGCCTCTATCCTCATCATCTAGATAAATAAAATCGTTGTTCGTGAGGCCATAGTCTTCCTCGGTCTCTATTAGTTCCTCTTCATCATCCTCTTGTGCAAGCATGCTAATCAAGAACCTCGCGATGCATGGATACTCATCTTGTGCAAAAGAATAAGCATGTGCCATTGGAGACACATTCGCTACTGGGTAGGGATCACTAGTTAGCCATAGACGTATCATCCATTCTAACTCCTCAAAATTTCTCTCACATGCAAGGCTCTCTATCAAATCCCATTCGCAAGAAAGTATAGGGTAGCATACGTAGAACACTTGAGGAAAAGACAAAGGGTACCTTTCATCAAAAATAGAAGTGCATGCCTCTGGTGAAGTAGCCATTTCTGACAAGACAGATAGATTTGGTTAGGCCTTTAAAACATAAGAGTTGTTTTTGTGTGTTGCTTGAATTGACACGGTGAATTTGGACTTATATGTAAGATTTGATAGGGTGCTCTCTCGTTGCTAGTCGCTCTTGCTCTTTACTATTTTTGTTTTTTGTGAGTATAGGCTCTATATATACATTCCCTAAGATTGGAATTGAGAGGTCAGGGAGGAAGGTTGAGAGGGGAGCGAGTGAATGATTGATGTTAGCAAAAACTCCCCCCTTCCTTGGGTAGATCATACCTTTTGGAATGAGGTCGTCACCTTTTGAAACCAATTGTTCCAAGTTGTTATGGGTGAAGGTTTTAACCAATAGTTTTCGACCGCCCTATGCGTTTCATCTAGTTGCAAGGGTGGTAAGGTACTCTCCCATGATTTTATTTGCAACGTTGTTGTAGGTGGTGAACTTACCCCGAGAGGTGCAAACTCTTTCGTGCTTGTATGGATATGTACAGTGGTAGGTGGAGGTTGTGTCGAAGCTTCTATTTGCGTATAGGAACTACATGAAGAGCAAGAAGCTTCATTTGATTTCCCTGTTCCTGAGCTAGGTGGGACAAATCGTTCTTTCTTTGGTACCCAAACTAGCTCTAGATCGGGTGTGTAACATTCCATGATTTTTTCCTTTCTGCGATTTTCAATTTGTTTTGGAGCCACAGGATTGGGTTTACATGGGCCAGGTGACAGGTAAGAGTACACTTTACGTTTGGGCACCCAGATTTGATCATTTCCTTCATAGTATCCTTGGGCTTTCAATAGTCGTTTAGGAATCCAACGCAGCGTTTCTTTACATTTCTTGGAGTGAGTGGGACGGTTCTTACTAGGTTTCCGTTTTTTTGCATCAACCATGCTCACTATAGAGGCTTTAGGGACCCACTTGTATGTTTTCTGTGTTATATTAGGATGGTTCTTGTGTGTCTCAAGCTTTCTTTCAACTACATCAGTTGAAGCTCTAGAGAGTTGGGCTATGGGGACGTATGGTTCAACCTCCTGGACATGCAATGTCTTGGGTTTTATTTCCTTAGGCAATATCTCAGGGACTATGGCTTGAGTGGTAGGGCTAAGAGTTGGTTTTTGCGTTGTAACACCCCCAGTCCCCCAATCAATAGTGCATTTGGTGGCTATCATCCACGTGCGGCCTAGGTTTATATTACCCTCCATAGTTCCAGTAGGCATGACCAAAAGTCTTGAGCTACAATCCCATTGTCATAACTGACAGAAGTGTGCCAGATTCCAAAAACCGTAGTTTTTTTCTTGTTGACACCCTTGACTTGGATAATACTCTCAGATAGAGGTGGCTTCCCTAACTAACACCACACCCCATAGGATAGAAGATTATATTTAGCACCCGTGTCCAATAAGGCGTTATATAGCACTTTTCCATAGGCACTATTTAACTCAATAGGGTATCGTAGAGGTGTGTCAGAGTCCAACCCATCCTCTTCGATTTCCACGTGGAATGCATTTGTGACTCCAAGGTTAGCCTCTCGTTTTTGTCTTATACGTTGTTGTCGCTCCTTAGCCTCAGCTTGAGCTTGTATCTTGTTTAACTCGGTTTGTGCTTTGGCGGCCTTTTTTTGATGAATGGCCCGTAGTTCTTCTTGGCTTAAAGGATCATAATATCTTTTGAATTTACTCCCATTGAGGAATCCAATGGTTTCAACTCCATCAAGAGTTTCCACACGAAGGGTACCTTGTGGGGTAATTTCACATACTCTATATGATCCTTTACCAGCATATTTCAACTTTTTCTTCTCTTTACGTACTCCATACATAAGGACTTTATCACCAACTTTGATGTCCTTGTCCTTCACATGGCGATCAAACCACTTCTTTCTCCTATCCTTTTCCACAAGAGCATTTTGCACAGCCAATTGTCTCTCTTCGTCTAGTTTTTCTAAGATATACAAACGCTCGGTTAAGGGGTTACCATTCCATCCTTCTTGCGAAGCTACCCTAAGACTAGGAATGACAAACTCCCGAGGCATAACCGCTTCTTGGCCGTATACCATTTTGAATGGCGTACAATTAATAGCCACTTTATAAGCAGTACGATAAGCCCATAGAGCAGATGTCAACTTCAAATCCCAATCACTGCGATGAGCTTCTACCGTCTTGGTTAAAATAGAGATTAGAGTCTTGTTTGTGCTCTCGGCTTGTCCATTAGCTTGCGGGTAATAAGGTGTAGACTTATGGTGGGATATCATAAAGGTCGTGGTAAGCTCTCTTATTACCTCATTTATAAAATGGGTACCATTATCACTAACAATTTCAAAAGGGCAACCAAATCTTGTGATAATGTTCTCAAAAAGAAACTTAGCTGTTGTCCTCGCGTCAGCTTTTTGTGAAGCCTTAGCTTCAGCCCACTTTGTTACATAGTCCGTAGCAACTAGAATATATCGAGATTGAGTGTTGCGAGCTGCGGGACTAATTGGACCTACAAAGTCTAAGCCCCATTTTTCAAATGGTTGGGTTACTTTAATAGGATGTAAGGGCATTCTGTCTTTGCGCTGTGTGGTCTTGTAATGTTGACACTCATCACACCCTTTTGCAAAAAGTGATGCATCCTTAAATAAAGTTGGCCACCAATAGCCTGATTGCAGCACCTTTCTAGCAGTCAGGTCTCCTCAAAAATGTCCTCCTGCTATGCCCATATGTGCTTCTTGCAAGATATACAAATATTCATCCTCGCGGGCACAACGCCTAAGAATATCATCCTTGCCTAATCTATACAGAGTTCCGGCAATCAAACAATAGGGTTCACATTCTTTTATTAGCCTTCGAGCGATATCCTTACGAAGTTCCTTGGGTGGAAAACCATTAACTAAAAAGTTAACAATGTTCTCACTCCATTCAGGCATAGTCTCAACTATGAATAGGGAAGTATCGGGTAATTCATCATCAACTCCTGTAGGGGCTTCACCATTGGGTATGCGAGACAAATGATCAGCCATGACGTGCTTTTTACCGGGTCTCACTACAATCGTGAAATCAAACTCCAGAAGAATTAACAACCATCGTGTGATTCTTCCTGTGGAGCATGGCTTGTTTACCAGATACAGCAATGCTTGATGGTCCACATAAAATACAAACTTGTTTGCCAGAAGGTAGTAGCGAAATTTCTTTACTGCATAAACCATTGCCAAACCTTCTCGCTCTGTAGTGGTGTAGTTCCTTTCAGCATCGTTCAATTGACGGCTTGCAAAGCTAATGGGATAGTCCAATTTATGTTCTCCTGGTTGAGTGAGAACACACCCAATAGCAAAGTTTGATGCATCAATATGCACATGGAAAATGACATCCCAGTTAGGTGTCCTTAAAATCGGAGCACTTGCTAGTGTTTTCTTCAATTGTTCATAGGCCTGGTCACACTCTTCAGTCCATTTAAATTCAATGAGAAGCTTGTACAAAGGACGTGCTATCTCAGCGAAAAATAAAATAAACCGTCGATAATAACCCACGTGTCCCATGAACCTTTGAACTCCCTTGTAATTGGTTGGTGGTGGTAACTCTAGAATCACTTTAATTTTGCTCTCATCGGTTGAGATACCATTCTTGGATACTATATGCCCTAAAATAACTCCATGCTTGACCCAAAATTGGCATTTGAACGGGTTCAATGAGATACGATATAACCTACACTTTTCAAACACCTTCCGCAAACATGATAGATGTTCTTTCCAAGAAGAGTAAACACAAAGGTCGTCTAAGAAAGCTTCACAAAACTCTCTCAAATATTCTTTAAAAGCAGTGTTTATTAATCGTTGGAATGTAGCAGGGGCATTTGTTAAGCCAAAAGCCATCACACAAAATGCAAACACGCCAAATTCTGTGATGAAGGCAGTTTTAGCTTGGTCCTCTAGCGCTATCGTGATTTGGTTGTAGCCTGAGTACCCATCTAGAAAGCTATAAGCTTCCTTGCCTGCAACTCTTTCGAGTACATGTTCGGAATATGGTAGGGGGTAATGGTCTCTTCTAGTAGCTACATTAACTTTTTTGAGGTCCACGCACACCCTGAGTTTCCCATTCTTTTTTGGCACGATAACTATTGGAGACACCCATTCAGAGTGTTCAATAGGATATATGAACCCACATTTGATAAGCTTTTCTAGTTCTTCTTGAATGATCTTTGCGTACTTAGGATTCGTCGGGTAGGGTCTTTGTTGTACGGGCTTCGCAGTGCTAATCATAGGGATTGTATGTTGGACCACAGAAGGTGGAACACCTTTCATATCATGGTATGTCCAAGCGAATACGTCCTTGAATTCCTTGAGAAGCTCTTTGAGGACCGCCTCTTCAACTTCTGTGAGGTCTTGGGCAATAAAAACAGGTTTTGATTCTTCACCGGGGTCAGCTAATTCTATTTCTTTAACTATTGCCGGACCATCATAGATTCCATTATTCCCATCGATAGGTATTTTTTGGGCTTTTGTGTACACAACCTTTGCTTCCCCTGTGGTGTAAGATTTGAAATGTTCTGGTGCAGGATGCAAGTCTGTGGATTCTGGTTGTGCTTTGGTTTGTGCTTCCATTTCTGCTTTTTTGTGTTGTCGAGCTAACTCTTGGTTTTGACGCCTCCTTGCAGTGCGGCTCAACTTTGGCTTGTCTATGATCTCTAATTGGGCTATGTCATGGGGTCGTGGTCTACACCACATAACATTTTGGAGATATTCACCCCAATTGTCTACCAATTTTCGATGAGCATCACATGCCCCTATATAACTGAGCCATTCTGCTGAGGATCTCTTCTTTTTTATCCTAGCACGTACATTGGCTCGATATCGACGCCTCTTAAGGTTTTTCTTTTTCTTATTTGAGACCTGCTTTTGATTTGCATTTAGATCTGGCTCACTAAAGGAGTCCTCGTCGGTGTCCTCTTCACTCTCGGGGGAGCTATCATCGGTTGATGTGATCGGTCCTTCCGGATGTTTTGACTCTGAACTTGGTCCACTCTCTAATTCATGAGATTCAGAATCCGTTTCACTCTGGGAGTCAGTGTCCAAGTCGTGTTGGTCAAAGTCTTCTATTGAGCTATCGGTGTCACTGTCAGATTGGTCCACAATTGCCTTGCCCTTAGAAGATGCATGTATGGTACTTATCATGTTCAGAGGTGCAATTTGTGGTACCTCTTCCCCCTCTGGTGTGACCCAAGTGGTTCCTCTATTTCCCCAGGTATCTATGGTTGTAGCTAGGTGTACCCAGTCTACGTTGTCTGATTCCGTCATACCCGGTAACACATCCATGTAAGGAGAATCTTGGCCAATGTCTGTATCCTTCTTACAAGTGTAACAATATTGTAGTGGGGCCGAGTGAACTGTGGTGTCAGAGCGATGATCAATAATGGTTTTACTCCCTAAGGGGTGTACCTTACCAGTCACCAAATCCACTCTAAGGACGGAGTCTTGGAATTGCAAATAGACATGATTTTTAGACCAATCATGAACCATTTGTGCTTCCCTCATGAATGGTCATCCTAAAATCATTTCATATGACATAAGGTGTTTAGAGAAATCCATTACAATGAACGTATGTCGTACCTTGTATCCTAGAACTTTGATCTTAAGATCCTTGAGCATCCCCATAGGTTTGGCTATGGTACCATTTGCCATCTTTACCACAATGTTAGTAACACTGAGGCAGGGTTTTCCCATGGATTCCCAACAATCTTTTGTAACGATGCTAACTCCCGCACCACCATCAAGAATTCCCTTTATAGTTAATCCCTTGGTAGTGATGGGTAGGGTCGCATTAGACTCGTCGCCTTCAAAATACTGCCCTAATTCGTTAATGGGTACCTCGATCACAGACTCGTGTCCATCTAAGTCAAGTGATTGCACATGATTTTCCTCATCAATCATAATCGAGCCAGGCCTATTTGGTTGCGCAAACTGCGGTAATCCCGTTCGTAGCTCTCCGTTAAGGAATGCTCGAAGTGCAAGGAATAACTCAGGATCTCCATACAGCTTTGCTATGATCGTGGTTCGGACCTCAGAAGACATGAAGTCCACTAGTTTGGCAACATTCATTGGCATTTTGCAGGGTGTAGGTCCTTGACTAGGAACTGGTGAGGATGGAATCTCATATTCCTCAATGGGATCACGTATTCCTTCGTTAAACATCCTTTCCAACAAGAAAGGTGTATGCTCACTTTCTGATGCCCCGTCCTCACTCCCTTCTTGGATGATACTAGATATGGCTAACGGTCTATGGTTCATGTGGGGTGGATGAACCTGCGTGGGAAACACTATGTCATGAATTTTGACATGCATGGGTTCTGGTTCTAGTTTCCTTTGAGTCTCCTCCACTAAACCTCTTAGATGTTTCACCTACTCAATATCGTCTACTGGGTTTGGATACGTCCCAATCTTCTTTTTACGATTCTTCCCTTTTTGCCCCTGCGGTTTATCTTGGGGGTCTTGGATTGGATTTGGAAACACTTGTGGTGTTTTCATAGGCTCTTTATGGTTTTCTCTTATTCGGTTTTCATTTGGTTCCATGTTACGGTTTTCTTTGTCGGTCTTTCCCTTTGTGGTATTGGTTCTAGTCTCCATTGTCTCGATTGAATCTGAATCATCCTCGAGGTCATTCATATACACGGGGTCATCTCCTGTTCCTATGTTTGTTTTGGAACTTGGCTTTGAATTTCCCGTATTCTGCGACCTCTTCCTTCGTGTCTTCTTTTTCTTTGCTTGGATAACTGACGCGGTATCTCTCTCTTCGAGGATATGGCCTGGCCCTTGAAGCATGGACCGTGTAATCGTATAAGCGGGTGCGACGGGTGGTATTGGCGATGTCACACTAGCAATTTCGACCAAATTTTGGGGTGTGATTTTAGGCGCATTTGGATTATAGGGGCATTGGGCAATCAAGTGATCTATGCCACAACGATTACATGTGAGTATTGGCATTGCAGACGTGCTCCCTTGATTCATTTGCATCTGTGCAGCATTCTTTTGCAGCCTAATAGGGCACTCCGCTGCCCGATGTGGTCCACCACACTCGTAGCATTGAAGAGGTGGCCTCCTAGCCTGGGTGTTGATATTTTGACCTCTGGATGTGAGAGCAACAGCTTGATAAACCGGCTTGACTTGCCCCCAACAATCTTCCATGTAATATATAGGACACTCTTCCAATGTATCAAGTCCGTAGGCAATACTAGTGTCTATTTCCTCCTCACGGCCATCTGCATAAGCATTTGATGGCTCGCAACCCACTTGGTTCATAGGGGCAACTCTTGGATGCGGGGACTGCGGTCCTAGCACAGGAGGTGGTAGCGGTGTAGCTTGTACAACATTTTGAGATCTAGGGACCATGTGTTGCGGTAGTTGCTCAACAGGTGGAGCAGGCATCAATACAGGAGCTCGAGGTGCATCCGTCCAGGCTACAGGTGGTCTATTTGCCATAATACGTTTGATCATTAAACAATCCTTAGCTTGGTGACCATACCTACCACATGCGTTGCAAGTTCCATTAAATTTTACTCTAAATGTAGGGCACTCACTAGTGCTATGTGGACCTAAGCAAATGGAACACCATTGTTGCTCCCTTCTTGAATACATGTGACTATTTTGAGGGGGTCGATTATCCTTAAGAGACTCTTGGATCCTTGGTGAGGTCTGTCAAGAATGTCTCAAATACCTTTGGCTCATTGGCAATGGGCTTTGCAGTCATGGGTTCATACTCAATGGCTTGTGAGCTAGTGGATCTCGTGTCAGTAGACACCCTCATGCCTGCTATCATCAAGTTGTCCTCTAATTGGATTGCATTGGCAGTGACATCTTCCCAGGTTGTGATACCTCTAATCACTAGTCCATTATAGATTCCTTCATTCCTCAACCCTCGAATGAATCGATCAAGCAGTTGGTTATTGTTGAAGCGCTCATTTACAGGGCAGCGAGAGTTTAAGTGCTTTAGACGACTAATGAAGTCCCTTACTGACTCTCCTTCCTTACGTTCGGCCTTCTGTAGCTGAGATGCTACACCCCAAAGCACACCTTCTCGTATGTACTCCTTTAGAAACAACCTTCGAAGGGTAGGGTAGATTGTTTTCTCGTCCACCCTTAGGGTCCTATACCAATCTCCAGCCTTCCCACTTAATGTCAAACTTAAGGCATTGCACTTATGTAGTTCGTTGCGTTCCCCTAAGGAATCACATACTTGTTCAAACACTTCAATGTGTTTTCTAGCATCTTCGTCCCCATTGAATTTTTCCGTGAGTTTGGCAATTTGTACTGCCTTACTTCTAGGCTCTCTATCAGATGCGTGACGCATATTTTCCGCGATAGATCGACCTATGGTTTGAGAAAACGCTGCCAAGTTACCTATGTGAGGAGGCAGGGCCGGTGGAGGTACTCTTGGAATCATATGTGGGAGAGGGACGGGTATCGGTCTTGGCATATGTGTGGATGATGCAGGATATGGAACATAACCGGGCATAGGTCCACTCGGATAAGGGCTAGGGAGCGGCACTCGAGGAGCATGAACAAGTGGTACAATTGGAGGTGTGGAGGCCATGTGTGCATAAGGGGCTAGAGGCACATACGGTCGAGGCCCCATATTAGGTATTACAACACTAGGTAGTGGCACTGCGCTAACCGTAGATGTCATCGGTACATTCTCTGTCAGGCTTATCCCTGGAGTGAGCACTGTGTTTTCCTTAATAGAGGGTTGAGCCAAGTTAGGGAAGCTAAAGTTGTCGCTCGGAGGCTCAGATTGCATAGAGACCCCAGGTGAAATGAGGTAAGATGGGTCCATGGGGCTCATTAGAGGAGTCTCCATTTGTGATAGAGTAGGCTGTTGAGCCTTGCTCGTATCTAGAAATCTCATGGGGCCAGTTGAGAGTATATTTACCCCTCGGTTTTGCCTTTCTGATTGAATAATGCCATGGATAACATTACAGATCATTTTCTGTTGATCTTCGATGCTCGTGGCACTAGAGGTGGATTGTACAATTTCTATCCATCCTACATGGTAGGCGTGGCCAGAGTGTAGATCCGTCAACACCTCAGTGTGGAGGTCGTATGTCCAATGATCATTAATGAACAATCCTTCTAGAGTCGACGTGTTAACGGTTTCTTGTGAGGTAGAAGCAATGTTGCTCCCCGTGGTTTTACTTGTCACCAACGGTACTCTAGAGGGAACTTCTGAAGGAGGCAGCTCAACAGGGCCTTCTTGGTAAGAAGTTGGCAGGATATCCACATGGACACTCTTTGGGGGTGTGGGGTCCACGTGCGATGTGAAAGGAGAGTCCACTTCCCCACCCCCTTCGTGTGCTTCATTTGCATCAGGTTCCGAGCGAGTAGCTCTACCTAATGTTTCCATGAAACGGCTAACATACTAGTACTAGGCTGTGGAGCTTCGGGAGGTGCATGGCCTTCTCTCTCATTGTTTTGGGTAGGGTATGCTTCCATGATTTCTGAGTCGGAGGAGGAATCACTAGCGGCTATTTTAGGGTCTTGGGTGGTGCTACCTTGTGTCCCCGCTGAGGGTCTAGAGCCTATCATGGATGGGTAATGGGTGTCCGTATGAACAGAGACACCCTCAATATGCTCGTGTTCTAGCACCCGCCCAGAGCGTAAGTGCATGTGCTTTTGATACCCTAAGGTGTCAAAAAGCTGCTCTAGGAGGCCTTGTGACTAGTTTTTAGCGTGTTTTTTGTTTGTTTTTTTGCTAGATTTTTTAGAGAGTGTCGTGGAATGGGCCGTGTGATAGCTCGAAACGAGCGTATCGCTAGGAGGGACGCACTGTGCTTTACAGCCCACCGTTTGGTTCTATTTTGCTCCAGAAAAGCCCGAAACAGTTTTTTCCTAGCTAGGGAACTAGGCTCCAAATAGCAAATCTAAAGGTGCAAGTGGGAAGAGAAGGGAGGAGAGTGGAGGACTTGTCCCACATGCTCTCATTCACTCTTGAGGAGGTAGGGTATATATATAAGAGTGAGTCTAGTATATATCATAAGACTGAGGACTGAGGCCTGGGCCTGGGCTTGGGCTTGGGCTTGGGCTTGGGCTTGGGGAAACGATCCCGATCTAACTTTTATACAAACCAACCCGTCCGTTTTTATAACTCGCGTTTTTTATTTTCGAAAATCTAACCTCCCCCTCGCTCACGTTTTTATTTTTCGGATTTTTTTTTTTTCAGATAACCGTCCCACCTACCTATTGACCTGCTAATCAGTGGTTCACCTAATTACTAACCTACTTAATTAACTAACTGTGCACCTAACTGTGCACAACACAGAAAATGCAGAAATTGAGACTTGACAGAACTTTGCATTGAAAACACAAAAAATGCAAAAAAACGCAAGAAATGCTAACTGTGTGACTAATGCTAACTGTGTGCAAACAGAAAAACAGAATTTTGCTAACTGTCTAACTAATACTAAATGTACGCAGCAGAAAAACAGAAAATGCAAATTGTGCGCAATAGAAAAACAGAATTAACAACTTGCAGAAAAAATACGCCTTCCTCTCCCTCTTCTTTCCTACTGCAAACCACTCATACAAGAAGCACAAAGTGCCTCTTGGGCTTAGTGCAGGGCTATTCTCCGGCAGCGGCGCCAAAAATGTGCGCTCCTTGCCGCACTGTCGAAGCAAGGGACTTGCCGATACACCGTGTACGAGCCGCAGACGGCTCCAAGCACACAACTAGTTTAACTAGTAAGCTCAAAGAGGGCAATGGTGTGTCACTCACCGCCTTATGCTCCTGCCGTAGAGGATTCCTCGCCGCGAAGAAGAGGGAGACGCCGCTACGCCGCGCTCAACCGCCTCGCCGCCGTCGTGCTGCCGCAACGCTCGATCGCACACACACTCTCACTCTCTCTCTCTCTCTCTCTCTCTCTCTCTCTCTCTCTCTCTCTCTCTCACACACACACACACACACACACACACACACGCACACACACACAAGGAGATGGTGAAGGAGAAGGTGGAGATGGAGCAAGAGCAGCTTCTATTGCACAACGAGAGAATGACTCAATTTTAGGTTTAATTGGCTTTTATGTGAGCTCACCCCATTCACACTTGGGCGCCCATGCTTAGCCAACTAACCCTAGCATGTTCGTGTTAGAGTGCACCTCTCATCGGCGATCACTCTACCTTTCCCTATTGGACCGACAAGCCTGGTGCCTGACTCTACTTAAATAAATAATACGGTTATAGTGTCCGTCGTAGGCGATAGGGTGCCCGTGAGCCACGAGGGTTAACAACTGCTTATTCTAGTGGTATGGGACACTAGAATAGGTAGTATGTGGATGATGGTAGGCATAAGCAATGTTGTTTACTTTCATTTTTTCTTTTCCTATGTGATAATCTTGACACAAAATACTAATCACTGTTTTTGACAAGTATGGTTTGCAGATTCTTATCTTTGCAACTGAAGACGGTTGCTTTCTAATGGAGAGGTATGTAATGGAATTGATATTTTATTATCTAGTGCAGGTGACAGGTGGAAAAGGCTTGACCGATCTAGGCCTATGCAAATGGACATATATTTTATGTATATTTTATTGTTCAAGTGCTCTTTTATGAGCTTTGGCCATTTATGACCGGCCGGTCAGTTTGTACTCACTTTGACCATTCAAGAAATCTATAAAGTAACTACGTGCAAGAGGAAAATGATCACTCTTGCACAAGGGGAGATTGCATCCAACACCTGTGACTTTCTTCTCACCTCTCCTCTCTTCTCTCTCGCCGTGCCACCGTAGCACTCCGCTCTAGGAGGTGCGCCTGCACGTGGTATCTCGCTCTCTCATGCTCTCTATCTCTCTCTGTTTGTGAACGATTGGATTATATGCTCACAAGATTCATCAGGTATGCATATTTGCGGTGTTTTATCGTTTCTATCATGCTATTTGAGGTATTTTGCAGGGACGTTGCACATCCATTTGTAGTAGTCGGGGTATGGGTCCTCACCAACCCCAAAAACTTCATTCCCCTACACATCAGCCATGTGACACAACAAAGTGAAAGGTTTGGTGTTCATTACGAGAGGGATTGAATATTCAGCATGTAATTGCTGGTTCGAGCGTTGTTAGCCATTATTTTCTAAAGTCCCCCCTACCTCGTCAATTTTTGGCTCCCATTTTTGTTACACGTGGATCAAAAAATGGCACCGATCTTCACCTAACGAGCTACATTCTTATCGCGTATTTTCATGTGCATAGCTATTGCCTAGCGCTATTGATTGCACCTCTCCAAGCTTGAAATTATGCAACACAAAAAAATCACACCCAACTCCTCCTTAAAGGTCTTTAATATGGCCCTACCCTAGAGTTTGATTGTGGCAATGACAGAGGTGCGTAAAAGAGGCCGTTTGTAAACATGAGTACACAAGCATAAAGATGGTGGATGAGGAGAACATGGGGACTTGTAGTAGGAGAAGGTAATGGGTTGGTCTCATTGTTTTAGGTATCTTTGTTGGCCCCCATTAGTTATCACAATCACTGATGCAGTACTATAGCAACAAATGCAACACAACGTGTGCTTCGTGTTGCTAGTATAATTGCAACACAAGTGATCGGTGCTTGCTCCTCCTCATCTCGAAGAGAAAAACCCAATGTCGAGCAATGTGAGATGTATTTCCAAATCAGCTTTCAAGGCAGCAAATTTTCTATGCTTTGGTTTGAGTATTTTCTATGTAGCCAACATATCCTCCGTGGCCCACCTCTCCTACTCAGCTAATCCTTTGAAAGTTTCCATTGAGGCCAATACCTTGTTCATTTTGTCCTTTTCCACGTCATTGGAGAGTTGTAAATCATTAGTTCTTGATGCAACGACTTCGAGTCTGAATTCCAAAAAAAAATAAAACCATAAGCATGTTTTTGAATTAGTTGGGAAGAGGCATAAGTACGGTAGAGGAGCCAGTAAAAAGATGAGGCCCTCTTTAGGAACCAACCTACCCCCAAAAATTATAACTTAAATCCAGTATAGTGACAACATGAGGCGGGTGATTGCGTGGTATCTCAATTGAAATGATATCTTGGCCTTATTGGCGCATTCGTCTCTAAACTCACTCTTGGAGGTTGTCCCACTCACTCACGTTTTTGTTACACAAGACTGCAAAAAACCTGCTCGATCTTCGTCGTACGACAAAAGCTCGCGATGAAACTTTTGCCGTAAGTACCTCATGCGTAGGGCTTTTGATTGAGCCCCTCCAAGATCAAAACTATTCAACAAATTGTGCATAATGCCTTGCTCAATTTGGGTGTCACTAAATCGGCTCCTTTACCCTATACATCTTCAAATCCTAAGGAAGAGGCTCAGGGTTTGACTAATTATAGAATTGCGGGACATGATAGGGAAGATATAGAAGCCGCTACCAGGGTTTGACTAATTATAGAGATCAAAATTTGGGGACATGATAGGGAAGACATAGAAGCCGCTACCATATTTCGATCATAATTACTAATCAAAACACCCCTATCCAAGAGAAGAATTGCGTTGAACTGTTGGCACATAAGGCTCATCTTCGTTGTTATTCGTTCATTAGTTAGATTTTTCCACAAAATCTTTGGTCCCACATAATCACTCCTTTACTTTCCAAAAGTGAAGTCCAAAAGTGAAGGAAATACTTGCGGGTACCGACCCCTCGTCACTAATTGACACCTCCTTTTGGGAGGTGAGATCAATGGCTCACAATCATTGGTTGATTGTGAGCATTGGATTGCCTAGGGAATGCAAAATATTTCCACTTTTCCGGTTTCGGGGCTTGAACCTGCTACCCTCTCCTCCTTGGAATTGACTCAAACTACTAAGCTATCGCGCGTCCATTAAACGTTACGTGTGCAGTAAGTTTATAGATCATAGCATCGCGGTCAAGTTCACATCTAGTACACACCTAGTTCACGGCGAGTTCACATTGAGTTCACACCAAATTTGGTGTGGTGTGCATACCCTCCCAAGTTCACACCAAGATCACACTTAGTTCACGTCAAGTTCACACCAAATTCAGTGTCGTGCACATCCCTCCTGAGTTCACACCTAGTTCAAACGGCAATGGGACGGCCCGGATGGCACCCACCTTGCGACACCTAATGTGGGTCATTGATATCACCTCCCTAGGAAGGTGTCAATTAGTGACGAGGTGACCAACCCACCTACGCAATGGCCACGTCAATGTCAAGATTTTTTCTAAAAAAAGAATGTTATTTGCCTACCAGTTGCACACCCGCCCGGCTACGCTCCTGCTTTGTCTTCGCCCACGCCTCCTGCTTCGATGCCTCCTTTGTCCCCACCCCCCCGCGCCCCCCCTGCTTTGATGCCGACCCAACATCGTCTACTCTGTGTTTCTTTTTGTTTTGCATGTACTAGCTACATGGCAAGGACATAGGCGAAATTGGCCCTGTTGATCGAAAGGTCATGACACTCCCAACGTTGGCCACGGCGCCTAGAATGTTACCAAGGTTTTTAGCGGCACCAGTGCTCATGCACATCTACCACTTCAGCCTTTTCCCATATCCGCCAGACTTGCAGTGATATGCGAACTCCTTTTATGGCCTCTGCTTTCCCCAGTCATCATGTGTCAGCCCATGATGGACCCTTGTCTTGCATTTGTGTGTCCATCTGAGAAGCCATACTGCCATTATGCTGTTTCAAAATGTGAGGTAACTTTTTACCCTTTTCAATGTAAGATGCTTGCAGGCAATATTGCAAGAAGAAGCATGCCACTTGGCGCATGGTTATTGGAAAGAAATTGCCCACTGGAGACTAGTTTTTATCTTTAGCGCAAGCTGATTGACAAGTAAAAAAACACGCAAGCTGATCTGATTTTAAATAAAGAGAAAAACGCAAACTGATTTTAGCTGATTTTAAAGGCAAGCTAGCACAAGCGAGCGCTTGAATTGGAAGTACAGGGTGGAGCACTGGCTTGCAAAACGCAGGCTTAATTGGGAGCTCAATCTTGGAGAACACAATCAAAGGTTAAGTGAGCCCCTCCCCTTGCTTGTGTGTGTGTGTGTGTGTGTGTGTGTGTGTGTGTGTGTGTGAGAGAGAGAGAGAGAGAGAGAGTGCTAGATGACAATTCTGTGCCAGGCGGTCTACATGTCAGTCATGGCCGCGTGTAATTTTCTATTTTATCTTTTGTAGTGAAAACTGATGGAGCAGAATTTGCATATTCACCAAGTAAGAATTAAATTAGTTAGCCATTGAGGGATGGGTGTATAGCTATGCATTGAAACGATTTATGTGTGTGTGTGTGTGTGTGTGTGTGTGTGTGTGTGTGTGTGTGTGAGAGAGAGAGAGAGAGAGAGAGAGAGAGAGAGAGAGGGACACAGATTAAGCTCATCAAGAGCAACCCAATATCAGTATCCCCTCCTGGAAAACCAACTTCCCATATGGACTAGTAACATCACATCCACAAGTCGAAGCAACAAGGAGAAACTTGCTGCTCCTGAGATATAACTAGTAATATGTACAAAACCTTCACAGAATCCTCTTCTTTCTTGAGCGCCTGCTGGACACAGAGAGGTCATTCTCCTCCCCATCTTGTCTTCACTTTGCTCACCCGTACTGACATGAACACCCAGGTGAATTGCTAATGCGCTTTGTTTAGGTGAAGTAATAGCGAGCGAGCATGCAACTGTTTGTTTGTGTTTATGTTTGTGTGTGTGTGTGTGTGTGTGTGTGTGTGTGTGTGTGTGTGTGTGTGTGTGTGTGTGTGTGTGTGTGTGTGTGTGTGTGTGTGTGTGTGTGTGTGTGTGTGTGTGTGTGTGTGTGTGTGTGTGTGTGTGTGTGTGCGTGCGAGAGAGAGAGAGAGAGAGAATCAGAATGTGCTTTCAAACTTTTGAAAGCACCCACAAAGGGGTTACTGATCTCAAGTGAAAAAAAAACCCTATATGCTGAACCAAAATAACCCTCAATGGTCGAGGAAAGAGCCCTCAGAAGGCGGCTGAAAATTTGTTGCAAAGAGGCTCCTGCGTAGCCCAAAACAACTCGGACACCTTCCGAGTCCATCCAGCTTTAGATTGTGATGTGTGATGGAGGAAAGCCTCTGTCTCTCCTTCATGGGTGTCGATGTAGATGTCTACATGGCCCGCTACAATTGAAGAGGGATCCTGCCTCGGTGGCATCAGACGCCTTCCGAGTCCATCCAGCTTTAGGTTGTGGTGTATGATGGAGGAAAGCCTCTATCTCTCCTTCATGGGAGCTCATGCAAGCCCTTGTTGGCGGCTTATAAGGGTCAACCATAACCACCTTGACAGAAAGAAAACATTTAAAGATACAGACAAGGTGAGCAAGATGATGGACAGGTTGAGTTGACACATGCGAGATCTTGGTGGGGGGGTGTGAGCATGATGTGTGCAAGCAAGCATGCGGTTGTATGTCTGTGTTTGTGTTTGTGTGTGAGTGTGAGTGTGAGAGAGAGGGGGGGGATCGTAGATGAATGTAACAAGCATAAATATACAAATTTCAAATGATCAAAATGTCCTAATAGTTTTCTGTCAGTGGTAGTTTTCTGGATTTGATAACAAGATATACTATAACATCTGCTCACACACCCAAGCCTCATAAAAATGTGATCAGAGCTGCTCCATCCCTCGTCCAAGAAACAAGAATAACCGAGTGATAAATGTAGAGACTGATGAACATAAAATTGAAATGGCATTATGGATGCTATGTATTTTATAGAAATACTAATGTAACACATATAAATATGAAAATTCCAAAAGATGGAAAGGTATCCCTCGAACACTGGAGGAGAAGCATTGGTGTCCCTCCAACACTAGAGGTGAAAAAAGGTGACCGGGGAATGGCACGTTCTCTATGGTTTGTAAAACCTAGGTGAGGACATGCCACCTCCCCGCCATACTTATGTATGGTTTTTTCTTTTTTTTTCAAAGCACTGGCATGCAAGCACGTACTGCATTTCTTGCATCATTTCTAATAGGTTATTCCACCTTATTATAAATTCAACCTAACTTATTTTACGCTACCAAACCACAATTGAAAAACTCGAATGAACACGAAGTTTCGTATTGTAATGGATGCTTTCAGATCCCAAACATGGTGATGGAAAAACTCACTCAAA
Source organism: Adiantum capillus-veneris (assembly GCF_014529385.1). NCBI lineage: Eukaryota > Viridiplantae > Streptophyta > Polypodiopsida > Polypodiales > Pteridaceae > Adiantum > Adiantum capillus-veneris. The sequence continues at coordinate 107,197,463 of NC_140935.1, forward strand.
AAAGAAAGAGGCAAATAGCAAAACAACGAACAAGAAAAAAGAGGAAAGAGAGTCTAAGGGCAGCTGCATGTTCGTGGTCTGGAATCGACATTTTATCATGACATTGGCAAGATCAGTGTATCGCTGCAACCAAAAACATTAGGGTTTGTGCTAGCTGCGGAACTTTGACATTCTCAAAAACTCGCCTCGAAAAGAAAAAACTAGACAATACCCGTGTTAGTCTAGCTAGCATGACATTCCTAAATGTTTTCGAGAAGGAAGGAGTATCCATACATTGGTCATGTTGCTCAAGCTGTGATAGAGACATCAGAACCAAAAGCGTAGTAGTATTGCCACCAGACTATGTCCGGCGTATCTTAGAATCCAACGAGCTTCACACTCAACTCCTCAATATAATTGACATTTCTTTAAACTTCATAAGCTTTGCGAACGCTGTAGCATCCGGCCTACTTGAAAAAAGATCCTTGCTTGATTTGTTGGACAAAAGAGGCAGATCTATAGCATCTGTCAAAGCAGCTCGCATCCTCACGCTTATCAAACATTTTAGCCTATCACTTACTCCATAATCCAATTATCAAGATGTATAAGACTGTGGCAAAGCAACCCCACAAAAAAACTACTTTGTGTGTGCTGACACTATATGCTGTTACTTCAATCATAACAAGCCACTCAAAAACGGAGCCATTCGCATTGATGGAGGAAGCAGAAGCGTAATGTGAGATGAGCATTCTTGAAAGCACGTACACCACCTCAAGAAGAAGGGCCTATACCACAACAGACTCTAATGACTTTGGCTTATTAAAGCTTCGTAAGGGCTCAGGCCATTGGGCGTACGGCAATCTTCAGGTACAATGGAATGCCTACTAGCCACTCACAGGCCAAAGACGTGACAATAGAAAAATCCATGTTCCCTTTTTTGTTCCCATTCGGACGTGGAAACTACGAAGGATACCCAATTCAGTGACTACATCAGGATGAAGATCAGCATGCTTTTCTCCGTGTACACCTTGTACAAGCCATACCTACTCATCATGTACCAACTCAAGAGAGCAATCATGATATCCAATTCTACAAACACGACGATGTTACAGCACGACATAGATGCGTATAAGAGGAGGCACAAGAATGCATCCAACCAAGATGCAATAAGAGGAATTATAAGATACAAGCTCCCGTCGACAATGCCCGGCACTCCATCATGGCATCGAAAGAACCTCAAATATCATCGCAATGGTTGACATGTGGAGCCTACTAGATCTATTCCTAGCATTTACGGCAGACGAAGTCACAGATAGCAGGTGAAACAAAGTAGTAGTAATCAAGAGTATCGCTTATTCATTCAATGGAACCTACACATGGAAAGATTGTCCTGTTCCACAAGCGCCTACATAGCTTCTTGAAAAACCACATTTTAGGGGAAGCAAAGTCCTGGGTGAAATAGAGCATCACCTTTTAAGGTACGAGATACAAAACCAAGGATCGCGACATGCACATCTGATTTTGTGGGTTTTTCGAGCCGACATTGAATCGATAGCAAATGAAATAGCAGCGTACATACCTGACCTAGAGTAGCCTCCTTTGAATTTTTCAAAGCATTTACATCATCTCGTGAGACAAGAAAACAAATCCACAAATGCAAGTCCACCTACAGGGTAATGGACCAACACTCTGCATGCAAATACAGCTTTCCATTCGGCCCTCAACTATCAACCAAGCCCGTAATGGACCCATAAACATCAAGATGGTTGTACTATCAGCCCATAGATGAGCACCGTAACATAGTTCTCTACCACCCAATAATCTTGCTGCTGTGGAGAGCGCACATGAACATCCAACGTGTGACCAACTCATCTATATCTCACCACCTGGTAAAGTACGCAATGAAGACAGAGCCACTGGGTCCACTTAACCTATCAGAGGAGAATGCGGTGAGGCTTGGCTTGAATGGATTAGACAAAGTCAAGCTTTGCATAATTCGCATAATTGCCTGCAAATTCCGATCATCACAAGAAGCAAAGCCGGGGAACTTATATCGACTCATTGCCACCTTCGGTAAGACAAAGATTGCTTTCATAGAGCCAAACGATCGTCATGCATCCAATCGACTTGTATTGTGCAAGGCCACTGCAGCTGGAGCAATACACGTTCTGCATGTACCACAAAAGTTTTAAGATCGAGAAGAGCACCACAGAATCTAAGAAGAGCCAGATGTACGATGCCGATAACAACTCTATTCTAGAAAACCACCAGCTAGTACGATTCACCGATTACCACCCTGACCACCAATCAATCAATCAATCCAGTGCATTTACAATCAATAACATATTATTTTGAATGTCAGCTTGTACATACTACTCTCTCTCTCTCTCTCTCTCTCTCTCTCAAAAAAAAAAAAAACTTAATCACTGTCAACACAAAGTTATTACCGTGGGTATCTATTTCCTTTGTTGCACCCATCTCAAAAAGCCACACTAGTTCTTTTTCTTTTTAGTATGGGCTAGCTAAAGCCTCGCAAGGGTCTTAAACAATCCAGGCAATAATAAATAATAACAAGATGAAAAGCGAAGCTCCGCTTCACGCTAGCCTACCACTATAACAAGTTTTGTAATTGCATAAGGTTATAGTGGAGAAGGAGTTCCCAAGTAAGGGAGGTTGTTTTTAGGAAACGCAGAATGAAAATTTTGATGTGTGTTGTGTGACTTAGGATAGCACATGTGCTTAGAAGGATGTTTGTGGCAATGAGGGAAGCTAATTTGCTTGGAGTCAGCTATTTAGTCATAGGCAAAATAAAACTTTGAGGAGTGTAAATCAAATTGAGAAGCAAATGAAATTTGTGAGTGAAAAAAGTCACTTTCAACAGTGACTCTGATAGCATAAGATTCCAACACTATCTTCAGGAATAGACTTAGTGAAATTGATCAGGAGTGATTAGCGATGAGATATTGGGGATTGGTTATGTACATTATGGGTTGAGCTAGTCTTCTTTCTAGTTTATCTCATATAAGAGAGGAGGCATATTGTTGGTAGTATTGGGTCGCTAAACACAAGGTCAGAAATTCAAGAGTGTGGGTGAAATTCATTAAAGCTATGTAATATTATTGGGTGTGCCAAAAGAGATCTTTGAAAGTTATGGGGACACCTCAAGGATTTACCCCGAGAGAGAGAGAGAGAGAGAGAGAGAGAGAGAGAGAGAGAGAGAGAGAGAGAGACTCCATCACCAAACAAGAGAACTTTGTAAAGTGTGGATAAAAAGAAGGCAAAAATGGATGATTCAAAGATGTGAGAATCTCTCTTTCTATCCGTGGTCATACCAAGTCACCACATTCAAGCCTCTTCTCTAACTAGGTCACCAAAATTTTCCTTTTTTTTTTGAAAGCCAAGGTAAAATAGAAATAAACACTTGATCTCAGAGAACAAAATATAGCTATGCAGAAGCTGTTATAGTCCATGCTGCTTGGCATACTGGAGGTGTTGTCTTCCAAATGATGATACAAGTAAAAGTCTCGAGTGGAGAGTACTCTCTGATACAAAACTCAGCTGAGGTTTCTTCTCAAGAGTACACAAGTTCAAAAGAATCACAACATTACCAAACCTCATGTTTCTCTCTGTGGTCTCCTATGTCAAGTAGACTGCATTCTCCTCACTCACCTTATACTTCCCTTTTTCTTTCTCCCTAGTCTTCTCATAGCTTTTAGCATCATCATCAAGAGTGATACCCTCCTCCTTTGCCTTTGTCAATGATGCCTGGAAAAATTGGGTTGGAATATAATCAATCACAGCCATTTGACAAAGGCAAACTAGTAATTGTTTATGTAAGCCTTGCATATAGTAGCCTTCTTCAATATATAGCCCCTCTTTCCCATAAAAAGGAACATGAAAATGAGAAATTAGACCAGCAAGAATAACACTCCAATGATGCCCAACACAACCACTAGATACTCCTCTCCTCTCTCAATAAATTCCTACAACCCAAAGCTCATAGCATTCAATATAGGATCAAAGCAGGTTAAAAGTAATCTATGCTGACAAGACATAGCCTGCAAAGAACTCATGTTTGCATATGTACCACAAGCTTGTCCTTCTATGTTCCCAACATAGGAAGCTCCACAATGCGGTACAAGGTCTTGAAAACCATGTCCTGTGAAAGAAACAATTGATTTTGTATCGAGAATGAACAATTTAAAAACGCGTTAGATAGTAGATGCAACCTTAAAGAGAAACAATTCACAATGCATGGTGTCCTTCTGAATATGATAGCATGCAAGGTAAGTATCTCAAAATGAGATTGCATGCATGCACTTTGACAAATAGACTTCACTTACTAGCTTCTTCGGCCTCTTTCTTCTTCTACTACACTTTCTCCACACGAAATTGAACTTTCCACTCCATCTCTCTGTGTTCTGCAGCAAGGTCTCCAGGTCTTGACTGCTTGTGAGTAGAAAATTTTCAAAGAGCATTCCAATGGAAACTACAGAAATGGGCTCTAAATTAGACTTCTCCATATGAAAATAATTAGAGGACTAGGGATCTCATGAGCCTTCCATGGACCCTTCTATGCAAGGTTGCCAATCATGGGGGTTTATCACTAAGGCAAGATTTTTCTCTTTCAGCCTTGTCCATTCATCGCATCCAGGCCCATCCATGCATTTTGGGTTGGGAATTGTGAGGCTTGTTGAGGACGCTGTTGTAGGCACTACGTGCGTCGGGTGAGGGTTGCATTGTTGTTGTCATAGAGCTTACTTTGATCAAGAACTTTCTTGCTGCAATTGATGGGTGTCAAATCCCTGCTCACTTCAAAGTTGTCAACTAAAAGCTTCGTGAGAAACATCTTCAATAAGCAAGCACTTTTGATGATGCATGTTGCAAAGATACAAACATAGCACACCCTCAAAACCTCTATCAAAGGTAGGAACCAAGTATGAACATGTATGTTTTATAAATAATTTTGTCTTGTTTTGACTCTAAGATTTTAAAGATGAATCGAAGTTCTTTGTTGATTCTTCTTGGTAAATATGGTATGTTGCAAGCTAGTGCTGGACAAAAGCAAAAATTGCACCAGAGACTGAAAGATTATTAATTCAAATTTGGCATTTCTATGCTTGAATAAAGAGTTGTTTGTTATATGAGAAAGCCAAGAAGTTTTTGAGGGGTGAACGACCTCATAAGACCTGTATGAGTGAAAATACTCAAAAACCTTGTAAATTTAAGATATCAAAAAGATTTCTTGAAGTGAGAGAAAATTTAACTTTCAGTTTCTTGTGGATTTGGGATGTAATTTGGATTTGGGCCAGGTTATTTGAAGTGGGTTTCCCACACAAGGGCACAATGGCCCTCCCTTTATGCTTGAAGTGTATTGAGAAAGCCCCTAGGGGGTTGCTATAACACCATGACAACTCCAAAGGGGAGTTGTGAGCCTTGGAGAAGAAGCAAGCCAAGAATAAACGTGTGGATAAAGGTGAATCATGAAAATTTGGTGGCAAAAGTCGTAGGATGCCAAATATTGAAAAAAGAACCCAACTTTTTTTCTATTTTTGGGAAGAAGCTGTAAAAGAACGAGCTAAGAAGCTGTAAAAAGAGGAAGAAGAAAAGGAAGAGGAGGCGGAAAAAGAAGAAGACGAGGATATAGGGTGTTTTGTTTCTCACATGGGATTGTATTGCTTGAATAGACAAAGTGAAAGAAGAAGGGGAGGGATTCTCTCTCTCTCTCTCTCTCTCTCTCTCTCTCTCTCTCTCTCTCTCTCTCTCTCTCTCTCTCTCTCTATATATATATATATATATATATATAGAAAAAATATATATATCTATTTTCTCGACAAGGAGAAGAGGGGATTTTTGGTGATGGTTACTGCCGAGAAGGGAGTTGAAGACAAGCAAGGGTCTAGGGGAAGCAAATAGAGCGATTTGTGGTGGTTTTCTAGGGACGATTGAAGACAATGCAATGTATGCTTGGTGTTTTCATAAGGAAAGTAGCTAAGGTTTGGGTTTGCAAATCAAGGTGCACACAGATGATGATGTATGCAATCAGATTGCAATTGGGTTTTTTGAGTTTATAATTGAACCTTATTCCAATTCCAAGCGTAAACCATAGCTCATGCGGACACTTTTCCCTAGGGTTTTAATGATTTTTGGATGATATTTAGGGGTCCATGTGATCGTAAATTGTACAGATTTTATCATATCAAATAAATAAAGTATTGGATTGGGTCTCTATAGCATTATTTTTATCTATTTTTGCCCCTCTCTCTCTCTCTCTCTCTCTCTCTCTCTCTCTCTCTCTCTCTCTCTCTCTCTCTCTCTCTCTCTCTGTGTGTGGTTACCAAACCCTAAGCCGGTTATGTGTGAAGCCTGTCTCCTCTTGGGTGAGGGCGGCCTTGCGGGGGCATCAAGTAATGAGCCTTGCCCAAGCCCCAGAACTTGCTATCTTGCCCTTGCGCGAGCAGCTCACCAGCGATGCTCAAGGTGCCTCATGCTCGCAGCGCGTCCTCTGTTGACTGCCAAGTTTTCTCCCACTTACACAAAGCTTAACTTACATTAGCTTTTAAACCTTATACTTTTTCACTTTAATCCTTTGATATCACCATTCTATCAAACAATTGGACAAAATTTCAAGTTAAACGGGCATTCTCAAGTATCACAACCTTTGAGAAGGTGTTACCAGCCTCATCTGTGGCACCGATGTCTTCCTTTGGAACCACTTCATGCAAGAACTTTCTTGCGGTGGCAACGACATGAAGGAAAGACCCCGCCACCCGCCAAGAAGCAAGGATCACAACCCTTGAGGCTTAGATCCCAGAAGCATCAAGGAGAATGAGAAACTCCAACAATATCTATGCAAGCTTGAAGACGCAAAGGAAGTAGAGAGCCAAGCTCTACTTGCAAAAGGACATGAAGTTGAAGCTTCTCTCACTAAAACTATCATGGCGGCTCAAAAGGAATCCCATGAAGCAACACATAAGAAGATTGACACCAAGATACAGGCGGTCATACAAGAATTTTGGCTGCAAGAATTGCTCGGCCTCAAGGTGAGAATTGGTGGGCTCCACACACCGTGGTGCACCAACGAGGACACCCTCAAAGAAGCACTCACCAAGCTCAATGACACTCTTCAACTTGTCTTCATTAAGCCCGAAATTGTCTCTTGGATCAACGACACACATAGGCATGTGCCACCCGAGCATTGCATACTCACTTTCAAGGACAAAGATGAATGTATGAAGTTGTTATGTCAATCTCTACTTTTGAAGGGAAAAAAGTGTTGCATCGTTGAGGAACAGACCACGAATCAACTCAAGAGTAAAGCAAGCAAGCTCCAAGCAAGGTAAATGGGCAGTCTACCGAGGTGGCAAAGCCAACATCAAGTAGTTTCAAATTCCCAAACTGGCTCTCCCATTAGCTGACCCCCCTTAGGTTTTGTTCTTTCCTTTTTTCTTTATCCTACCCTCTTAATGGACCCTCGGCCCTTAACTAATATGTTTGAATGATCCTCACTTAGGAGAAATTATTGTAATGTTTTGCTTTGGTCCCATGGGTCATATATAACCTTCGTAGGATAATTATCCAATCTGTGTGTGTGTGTGTGTGCGCGCGCACGCGTGTGTGTGTGCATGCATGCACGCACATGCATGCAAAAAGGTTGATGCTTTCCCGGTCACACACTCCAAAAACATACATCTTGTTGAACCTATAGAAAACCTTAGTAGATGTAAATTTTTTGGTTTTCATCAATTAATTTCTTGGGTGATGCCTTTGCAACCACAAAGCCAAAAATTGCAGAGGAGTAAGCACAAACAATACAACCAAAAGACGCATATGTTGTAGATGACCACTAGGAAACATATATCCCCCTAGAAAAATCATCATGCGTGTACAACCTAAAGATGGACCACAACTTCAAAGGTTAGCTTCCATTGAAATGAGTGCAACAAAATCATGATGTCCCATCAAACTTTTGGTGGTTACCCGATAAGGAAAATCTCAGCTTGACTACTAAATTTGGTCATAATTCTACAAATGTGTCAATACTTAGCAGGCATCAAAAATTCCTTGATTATTGACTATCATTCTTAGAAAAGAAAACTTCATTCCAGGAAACTTAAATGAAGAGATAGGCCTTTGTTTGAGCATGTGTAATAAAACGAAACTACATGATAGGGTCAAATTTTTATTTTTATTTTGTGAAACTCACAATCGTGAGGAGATTATATTAGCAGGCCAAAAGAATTATAACTACTAGTCATGCTCATGTCGAGCCATGATGTTTTTCCAGCAAACATTAGTACATCGGATAATAGGGAAGCCACCCCCCGGCAATGGTAAAATACTTGGCTAGTTAAGAAATAGACTCTTATCCATGCAGTTCCGACATTGCTGCAGGTCACAACCTTGTCCCGCTCTTCATAGTTTCTCCTTTTTCCAATGACAATAATTAGTACAAAAATTGTCAGGTTCTATTACTTTAAACACGTTTGAAAGGCCAGGAATTGGCGACTTTTCAAGAACCGCATTGAAACAGCAAGGTTTACAAAGATCATTCAAGAAAGCAAGGTTACATGATAGGGTCAACTTATTAGAGTATGTCATTCCTTAATATATAGAAGAACATCATGATATTTTGGAGCGCAATACATATTTGCCAAAGAAGCGTGCAAGTACTGCTAGCCAATACCTTGATCAAAGAAAATCCAAAGAGGAACCAACATTACCCCATTTACATCTACTCGGTCCCCTTTCATTGGTCAGAATCTCTCCAGATTCCTCTGGCGCTACAGTGCATTAAGCCTTTCCCTTATCGCTGTCGCCATGGCGAGCTCCACATTGGTTGCAGGCGGTCGAGCACCCCCCCTCCCCTACGTCCATATGTCACGATGGCGAGCTGCAGTGCTTGCTCTGCAACCCGCAACCCTTGTGCCCCTTGCTAAAACGACATCCTCACTAGAGCTCTTCTCTCACCATTCTGTTGCATCCCACACATTCCTCATCCCTTTCTCGTATATGTGCCATCTCTCCCTATGATGATGACGTAGCCATGTCCTCCTTGCTTGAACAGACACCTGCACTGCGCACCTACAGGGAGAGAGAGAGATCTTGCGGCTCCATCCCTGGCCTACCTTGCAGACACAAGAGACTGACAGAGACATGCTGCAATTGGACCCTGAGCCTACCCTGCTCTGTTAACAAAAAACGCATCTCAGTCTTCAACAAAAAATCTTACGCTCGCTCTCTCTCTCTCTCTCTCTCTCTCTCTCTCTCTCTCTCTCTCTCTCTCCTGCATGTGTCACCTTCCCTCCTTTTTCCATTTCCCAAGGTTCCCATTCATATGAGATGAGAGAAGAAGAAGAAGAGTTTTAACGTCGTAGGAAACTATCCCAAGAGACCTGAGAGAGAGAGAGAGAGAGAGAGAGAGAGAGAGAGGGGGAGGGAGGGAGAGAGAGTGTTCCGAAAAAATGTGTCTCAACTTAATATCGTGCGGTTTTCAGTTTCAAAAATGCTGGTTGAGGGAGGTGAAAAGCAGAAATTTTGCCTCAAAACATACAAAAATAGTGTAAAAACCCAAAAAAGAATCTAATTTTTTGAAATTTCCTCTTGACAAAATCAAGGAAAGGAATTTTTGTATGTTTGGAAAAATGAATTTTCCCGAACATTGGGACTCAAAGAGAGAGCTTCCTGTGCACACGCTTGCACATGATGATGAGCGGTTGCTACTGCAATGACAGTGATGGTGACGCCACTCAATTAGGACCAGGCCTGACGACGACTGCTCGCAAATGAAAATAATAGCTGTTGTAGCTCACTACAACTTCGATGTTATTGTCATTGCCACTACCACTTAGTACTTAATCTTAGTCTTGGTCGTAGGCTCACTGGCAAGGCTAGAAAAAGTCATTTTTCCTAACTGGCAAAAATAAGGACAAACTTGGAATTGTCCCAACTTTCAAGTCGAAATTTGAAGCTTTTGCCAGTAATCACACTAACACTATCCACACATGCCAACAATGAAGAGAGAGAGAGAGAGAGAGAGAGAGAGAGAGAGAGAGAGAGAGGTAGATCAGTATTTTCGCACAGAGAGCAGCCATGAATCGTCTACGTCAGTCATCTCGCTCGATTGGGCTTGTTCCGTGTTGTGGTCCTCATTACAAAAAAAAAACACAACTCTCTCGCCTCCAACTCGACATGTGGTCCTCCCTCGGGGGACCCTCCCCCACTTTCCTATTCAAACTAAAATACTTAGGTTTACTTTTCCTTTTCCTCTTTTGTTTTTCCAACTAAGGTATCTTGGTTGATTCCCCTGAATGAGACATGCGTAGAGACCTACCTATTTTTGGGCTTAATAAACTTCCTCCACAACCCTTCACAATACACTCACAAAGAAGAAAAAAGAATCTTCATCAACCACATCAAGAAGTTAAAATGGGGCATAACAATTGAAGCAAAGTCAATTAACTCAAACTTCCATTACCGATAACTCAAAAACAAAAAACATGGCAAGTTCTACTGGAACAATAGGGGTAGAGGCATGTGAATTAGGTGATGGATGATGAACACAATTAGGTAGAATTCAATGATGCTATGGTTTCGGGCGGCATTTGGCAAGAGGTGGTGTGTGGAAGATGCCACATCTTGGTGGCAACACACGTCGTTGGCAAAGGGGTTTGGCCTCCGTTGTGGCTTGACCTACTAGAGATGATCCTGGGCTCATTATTAATAGCATGTAGCTTGTACTTTGCAATGTGTTTGGTGATTTCTCGGACTCAGCTTTCCTCCGGGTAGTTTGTGATAGAAAGAGCCCTTGTAGATTGTGATGGAGTGTTTGGCTCTCCTCTTATTCTTACAGCAATAAGTTTTGTACTAATCCTGCATCATTTTTTTGTTCTTGATAGTTTTAACTTGGGTTGTAATACCTCAAAGAAGAATATCGATCACTAAAAACTCAAAGCCAAAGGACAAAGCATACAAAGGATAAAGAAAGAATAATGCCTCAAATTTTGTTTCACCCAAAACAAATTTACACTTATTTGCAAAACACGGACCGCTAAGGAAAGCCTATTTCATATCTCAACAATTGGAAAGAATGACTTAGTGCCTATAGAGAGTGGATCCTTCCATAAGATCTCACCAAAATACATAGTCAATATAATGTTTCCTAAATCTCATCACACAGGGACCAAAATCACAACGGCTCTTAGGGTTCTTCTGATATCTTTTAATTACCGATGGCTCAACACGAGCATGACAAGGCCTTGTAATTTTTTAGGTTGATCAATATAATTCATTCATAATTGTGAGTTTTGCCATTAAAAAACAAAAAAATGTTTCCTAAATCTCTAACGCAAGCCCAGACAAGTAATACATCCTCACAAGGAGCTATAAGGTTGCCACATCACAAAATTCAGTCAAGAGGAAAGCTTGGTGCCCAAAAAAAACAAAAAAGGATACTCACTACCGTCAAGCCATTATATTTAAGTAAGAAAAAAAGCGGGTTCCAAAGAGATAGAAAAAACTCTCCAAAGCTAGCATCTAGTGCAAGTCAAAATGGATCCATAAACAATGTGCTACTAATGTAACTACAAAACAAAAGACAAGTGAGTTAGAGGAGGATGTACCACTACAAAAGTACCTTCACAAGTCTGTTAGAATGTGACACTTTGAACGTAGCCTTGTGTGTGCAACTGCTCTTTGTGTGAGAGAAAGTAAAATGACCATGTAATCTTCCAGAAGCCAAGTAATACGACAAGGGTAAAATTACCCCATGTAATCACATGCATCACTCTACTTACATCATTCACGAACTCATCTAGAATGTTTCAAAGCTTGTATAAAGGCCCATCTCTTATCATTTTATGCACTCGGTCTGATGTGTCTGATGCTCCATGCTTTAAATTTTTTTATCAGGCCTTTAATTCTGCAACACATTTCCTTCAATGAGGTGTTCTTGCTCTTCCACACACCCAACACTTGCTTCACAACTAGCAAGGCATCACCTTTTATGCTCAACCTTCTAATCCCATGCTTCAAACAAATGTGTAATCCGGCTTCCAACATAGCATATTCAGCCTCATTCTTACTATGTGCATCCAATTTGAACCCTCTCTTACATACTAGCTTCCCCTCTGGATCATAAAGTGCTATACCCCCTGAAGCTGCATTATGGCTCTTTCTGTATGAGCCTCAAAGAACAACACATGCGCATTGCTGATCTGTGGCACTTCTTCAACTACCCTTCTCACCGCCTCTTCCTTAACAAAAAGGGGATTCTCCTTGTAAGTCAACAAATCCGCTAGGGTAGCCCTTGTACTGTCTTCCACTAGAAAAGAGAACTCAAACTCTTGCAGCTAAATCACCCATTCCTTGACCACATTTGACATGTTAGTGCCATTAATTAATTGTGGCAAAAAAGCGTAACTCGTCAAGAAAACAAAAGGTCGTGGTAGCAAGTAATGACGAAATCGCCGACAAGCAAATATTACATTGGCCATCACTAGCTCTACTTCCGAGAACTTTCTCTCTGCTACCAACTTCACTCGGCCTGCACAATACATTGGCCTCATATAATGGCTTCCCTTCCCCTTTTGCAATAGCATGGCTCCAATGGAATCATCCCCTACTGATGGATTTACATAAAACGCTTTCTCCCAATCAGGAGCCTGCATGGATGACAACCCCCCTAACACCTCTTTCACCTCTTGAAACACTTCTTCACACTTGTCATCCCATTGCAATGGATCATGCTTTGCCACTTGTTGTAATGGATAAAGGAGCTGCGAAGACAATGGAATAAACCGCGCCATGTACTTCACTTTGTGTATAAAGGTTGCCAATTGCTTTGTACTCGTAGGTAATGGAAGAAGAATAATAGACTTAACCTTGTCTGAATCAGCCTCAATGCCATTTTCTGACACCATGTGGCCCAATAACTTCACCCTTGGCTGTGCTAGATGACATTTCTTTGGATTTAGTTGTCCTACACATTCATCATATCGAGCCAATACCATTTGCAACTTCTCATGCTGCTCAGCCCTACTGCTGTAGACACAAAAGTCGTCCATAAAAGCTTTAACACAACTACCAATGAATGGTTCCAATGCCCAATTTTCTCTCTCTTGATAGAAAGATGGTCCATTTGACAACCCAAATGGCAATACCATGTAGCAATAACAGGCCCATGGGGTAATGAAAGTTGTCTTTGTTCGGTCTTTAAGAGCAATGTTCAATTGAAAATAGCCGAGAAAAACCATCACACACATTGTACCTCTCATAACCTGCCACTGAATCCAAGATCTGATCGATGAATGGAAGAGGGTATGGGTTCTTCTTAGTGGCTGCATTTAAGGTTTTAAAATCTACACAAATCCTCCACTTTCCATCCTTCTTTGGGCTGACTACTACTGGACTCACCCATTCTGTGGTCTCCACAAGGACTATGAACCCTGCCTTCAATAACTTGTCCACCTCTTCCCGCAAGGCTTCCATTTGCTCTTGACCCATCCTTCTTAGTCTTTGCCGCACTGGCTTAGCATCTTCTTTCATCTCTATATGCATCTCTTCACCCTTGAATCCTTTGATCTCTTCATATGAAGTAATGAACAAATCAGGAAAACTAGCCAGCATGTGCAAATATATCTCCTTCTCCATAGCTGAGAGGTCTCCACTGATCATTTGTGTCATCAATTCCTGCTTCTTTGACAATTCAACCTTGGTTTGCATCAGCCCTTCAATCACTTCATAAGGCCCTTCACTTTCATATTCAACCTCATTTGTAAATGCAACTAAACCAGACTCCTGGATTTCTTTGTCCATCAAAAGAAATGCAACATCAACATCCTCATCACTGCTGGTAGTACTATCATTGTCCTCATCAGTCACTGTGGAATAGTCTTCATCACTAGACTCATCCTCATCTTCATAAAGCTCCTCCAATCGCTTCCTTGTGTCCATATTATATAGCTTCTTGGCCCCTGTCTTTCCATAGAGTCTAATCGTACCACGTCTCCAATCTTGAACAGCTCCCACTACACGTAACTATGGTATGTCCAGTATAATAGGATATGCTCCCAACCCCGCTGGCATCACATGAAAATCAACCACCTCCTTTGCATCATATGCCTCCACTTCTAAGCTCTTTACAACATCCAAACATTTTACTTTTTGATGGTTTGCCAATCTAATCCAGAAGCCTGACACCCCAGTCACTGTAAGACCCATCTTCTCAACTCATGAGTGTGTTATGACACATATTTGGGCTCCACCATCCACATAACCTTGTCCCAGATTTTTTCTTTTGTGCCACACATCTACTATTGGACAAATGTCTGGTAGCTCGTCCATTGCCAACACCTTCACTGAACCTCTCTTTGGTTCTTTCTCCATTGGGTTAACCATCCTCTTCCACTGTCTCTTTAGCTTAGGCACCATTTCTATAAGCTGCCCAAAATTAACATGTGCTTTCCTGCTTATAAGATCCTCCTTCAAGTCATAGCTTAATTTCCCATCCCCTAGTGGAAAATCTGAAACATGAAACTTGCGACGAGCCCTCCTTTTCCTCTTGGCCTTGACATCCTCGCCTTCTCTTTCCCTTCTTCTTACTAGGACCTGGGGCACTTCTTCCTTCCTTGTCCTCTGTGGTCCTCTTCCCAATAGGCATCACTAATGTATCCTCTAGCTTTGATGCTTTCTCCAAGGTGACTACACTTATCACTTTTTTCTTTCCCTTTTTCTCCTGGGTTAACCCACTGGTTCCTTCTTCTCCATTAATTTCGATGCCATAATCATTTGACCTAGTTAGCACCTGTCTTGGCAATGGATACATGTCTCCCCCCATCCTTGGTGGTTTATCACATTGCGGGTTGATGTGGCCCAACTCTCCACAATTATAACATGTGGGCGTCTGCCTCCAAAATCTATCATTGCTTTGTCCAACACCATTCCTAGGTCTTTCTTCACCTCCTGGCTAATTTGCAAACCTCCCTCGACCTCGATTATTTCCCACTTGGCCTAGCATGTTTAGGCTGAGATTCTTCATTAAATCTACCACTTGCCTCATGTCTTACCTTAGCCCATCATCTTGCACTATTGTAGTGACCACTGCTGGCATAACATGAGGAGTAATAGGAACCACTGGTTCATGATGAACCCCTGGCATGCGACCTTGTAAAGAGTCCATAGGCTGAAATTCAGACCTCATGGGCAAAGACTCCACCCCTAGATGGCTTATTTTTCTCAGCTTCCACTCTTTGTTCCTTGCCACCTTTGTTCCTTGCCACCTCCAATGCATCTTCATATGTCCTAGGCTTCTTTAGCTCCACTCTCCAACATATATTCTCCCAAAGACCAGCCAAGAACCTGTCCTTCTTCATCATGTCAGGTAGGGGTACTTGTGGTGCTAAGGCCTTACACATCCGCTCCCATGCTAATGAAAACTTAACGTATGTAAGCATCTACTGGCTCACCTTCCTTTTGCACTAAACCTTGTACTTCTTGCCACACTTTGTCAAGATCTTCTGTCTTCACAAACTCCACTTCCAATCCATGCCTTAGATTGTCCCAACTTAATCTTACAGGTGGATCAGCCATATGCAACTCCTCTTCAAATGCTTTGGACCAAACTCATGCATCACTCTTCAAACAAATCTGGAGAAAACGTAACATCTACATCGGGTCATGAATCTCGTTGCTAAGGCAAGCAACCTCCATCTTTTCCAAAAATTCTTCCACATCTTCATCACTTCTTCCATGAAACTCCGGATAAGAGAAAGCCATGGCTACCCAAGTTACGATGTTTTGAGAACCCCTTCGAACACAAGTACAAGAACCCAAAACTTTTGACTGACTCAATCCCAAGAAACCTCAATGGCGCTCAAGCTTTAGAGAAAGACAAACACGTGCACATCAAATGAGTTTTCATAGTTAATCATCGGAATTACAACAGGCAAAGGGCATTCCAGTATCTCTCTTAATCTTCTTGGCCCGAACATAAAGACTATGCGCTGCTGGAAAAAAATCTTCTTGGACACATGAACATTTATCTGGATCTTTGAGTTAAATGAAAAGGAGTGAATTGAGGTCCATTTTGATCATCCATTAAAGCCAACCATGAAGCTCCCAAGAAGGCACACCTAACTTATCCTCCGATTTTGCCAGAATTTCAGCAGTATAATAGCATAAATGGTTCAAAAGACCAAAAAACTAGCCATCATAACTTGAAAAAATTTTGGCAGAGTTTCCCCAGAAGTAGAGCAATAAGAACCCAAAATATAGACTGTATATGTATGCATAAACTGCCAACAATAGCACGCGAGCATCAAATAGGAATCACTAATAGATAGCCTATGGCGAGGTCATGAAAAGGGTGCTCCAGCCACCTGTATCACCGACAGGATCTCACATTTGAGAATCCCCCAGCTCAATAAAAACTCACGCTATCGACCCTCTCACGAAGGCTTATGCAAATCTCGTATAGTCAAGTCGTAGAAATTACGATCTTCCAAACCAAGTCTCAGAAATGGCTGGGGCTGCCATAAAACCAAGTATGGCTCCACAAAGGCGTACAATGGCAGTTTCCACAAGTAACGTATAGGACCAGTAGAAAATGCGCTCAAATAGGCACCAAATGATGCACACCCACGACAACTGCAAGTGACTCCCACTGTCAATGTATCACTCTACTCCAGCTACATGTACTTGTGTGAAACACCTGTACCTGTACCTGTACCTGTACCTGTACCTGTACCTGTACCTGTACCTGTACCTGTACCTGTACCTGTACCTGTACCTGTACCTGTACCTGTACCTATACCTGTAACCTGTAACCTGTAATCCCGAATCTCGAAGCTTGAAGCTCGAAGCAGAAGGTACTCGAAGAAGATCCTCAGTGGGGATGCCAAAAGAATGTGAGCGGGATGGAAACACACACAACGCCTCTACAATGACCCGACACACTCTTGGGATGATACACACACACACTATGGGACACCACTCGGCTTACACAGCCCACCTGGCCGAGACAAGGAACACACCGATGGAGTGAGAGGAGAGAGACTACCCATTTGCCCACTCCACACAGGGACACACACACACACCCCCCTATAAAACTTAGCTCAAAAGAGGAGAATTTATGATGTTCAGATACAATTGAGCTTGAGCCAACACCAACGGGTCAAATAGCTCACACAATATGGGTAAAATATGCCAGATGCAATCACAAATTGGAGCAGAAGCTTCGCTCATAGGAGAAACTTACACAACCAAAACAACACAAAAACAGTGAGGAATTTGGAAAAATGGACACCATCATCACGTTCGGAATGGCCAAAACCCCTGTCTACAATGTCAAAGTGCTCAAATCCGACCTCGGTTGAGCAGTTTATGGCCAAAACAGGCTCCAAAAACAGCAAAAACTCACTTGCGGCTGTTCCTCCTCTTCTCTCCACATTTTTTCTAGTCTTCTCTCAGGTTTTTCAGTTCCCACACTTAGTTTTATTACTTGAGCACCCTTGGCCTTTAAGTTGACCTCAAACGGACCCCGAACATGCCAAAAACTGACCTCGTAGTGCATAGTTGTCACCTTTTTGCATCATCCGCACACCTGGCACTCAACTTTTTCCAATAATGCATCCCGCCACCATGTGAAGTGGCCCCAAAATATAGTCTTCATGATGACCCTTTGCATAATTATCACAAGGAAACACCCACGTTGTGTCCGTACTCATCCTCGAGCAAGTATTGACCCCATTCGACCTCCTGACGCCACTAGATGCCATCTGACGCACCTGCTTACCTCATGTCATCGGCCCGCGGATAGATTTCTCGAGAAGTTTTACGTGCCACCAACTCCTCATTATTATGGAAAAAACACACGGGTACTGGTGATAGTGAAAATCGATGCACTATATACATGATGTCCTACCTGTATACATGTAGGCCCCACGTAACCACCTGGCTCTGAAAAATGGGCAATTCTTTATTTTATGCACCATGCATGTGTATATACATATGCGCAATCCCTTGCTCCAAAAAAATCCTGACAGCGGGTAGCCCATAGAGAAAATCTTGCCAAGGCTCCTTTCATCTTGGAAAAAGGAAAACCTTCCACAGACATGGGATTTTCATCACGCCGACTACCCGGTTATATAAAGAGAACAAGGGAGGGTGCTATTGTAAAGATGAGGAGAAAAGGGACGCCATTCTTAAGTGGTGCTACTACGGGGGAGGTTTCTGCAGAGTTTAAATGCATCATTAAGGAACGTTATATGGGAGCTTGAAAGCCTTTTGGTAGTTGCTAACATTTTCACTGTGAAGGATGATCTTGCTTGTTGATAAGATGATCTTTGCTTGCTCATTAATTAACCCATACTTAAAAGCTCTCTCTCACACTCGGAATCGAAAGCCACATTATCTCTCTCGCCAAGCTCATTAATTAAGCCATATGTGATATCACTCAAGGTACCTTAACCCAAGCTGTAATCTCTATCTCGTTCCAGATTATTTCGATATCTTATTATCTTAAGCTTAAGCTTTTTGAAACGCTCATCATAGCCACTACTTTTAAATCTACATACATATTATGTTAATATCTCTGATAAGATTATACCCTTATTTGTTATATCTCGATGATGATGAGGTACGTAGGTTTGCAATAACATCGGATACGTGTGTAGTTAAGAATTTTGAGAAAGGAAGGTGAGCTCGACAACAGATAAAAAAATTGGCATTGTTTGATGCTAAAAAGCCAATATCCATTTATTGAGGAGCTCGAGCGTAAGCGGCCATGAGGGCTTAAAATCGCATCAAGAAGACGTCAATAACATGATATAATTGGAAGTCAAACTCTGGTTCTAGATTGATATCTCTGCAGCTAGAGCTAATGACCTAACCCATTGTTGTTTATCATTTATGTGATTATAAGTGGTCGAGTCGACCAAGCCTTGTACGATTTATTTCAGTTATTGATGATATAGTGCTCATTCGGGTATCTTATTGGCTTTTATCTCTCTATTTCTGCTTCTTTCTCTCTACCACCTCTCACAACCAGAGGCCCCGAGCCTTCCTGGTCCACTTTGCGAACACATATCCCTCGACATATTTGGTGAAGCCTACGCGAAACGAGCCAGGGTGGGGGGCAAATGGAGAATTTAGAGCAGATGATGAAGTTGATTGTAGAGTTAAGTGCAAATGGTTTTGATGATAAGTCAATAGTTTCAGATTTTTCAAATATGCTTCAATTACTTCAAGGATCTCTGCTTGAAATGGAGGTCATGAAGAAGAAGAATAAAATGGATGAAGCTTTGGATGCAGCTTTAAATGCGGTATATGACGAGAGGCGAGTGCTCGATGGATATAATCTAGAAGGCTACGTGGAGTGCTATGAGTTGGAAATTAAGTTAAGAGGGATACCAGAAGAGTTATTGATCAGATCTTTTGAGCAATTAGTGAGTTCAGATTTGAAGGAGCAGATTCAAGAGGTTACCAAAGCCTACAACGATGACTGGGAATATTTCAAAGAAGTTATTGTACAAGCAAGTTATGAGCATTATGCAAGCTATCAAGAACAGAGTCCAAGTCTACCAAACTATTTCAAAGAAGTTATTGTACAAGCAAGTTATGAGCATTATGCAAGCTATCAAGAGCAGAGTCCAAGTCTACCAAACTATTTCAAAGAAGTTATTGTACAAGCAAGTTATGAGCATTATGCAAGCTATCAAAGAAGTTATTGTACAAGCAAGTTATGAGCATTATGCAAGCTATCAAGAACAGAGTCCAAGTCTACCAAACTACGTAGACATTCGAGGACAAGTACGATTGAAATTAGAAGTTGTGACTGATGAGTGTATTGTACATGATGCTACCTTCTTACAATCAAAAGATGAAGACATAGCTAAAGCTGTGTATGAAAAGCTTGGTTTTGCAAATGCCGTGCATGAAGTAGAAAGTCTTTGAGGGTGAGACTCTACAACCTCAGGATACACAGGGTGAATTTTGCAAAGAACATATACATGCACTACATGAGGAAAAGAAATCAGGGGATCAAAACAACGAAGTGGCTAAAGCTCAAGAAGAAATTATGCAGGTGAATGAGTGCAACCATATTCAAGTAGACATGCATGACAATTCGGTTACAACTGATACTTTTGCTACTGACTCAAAGCTATGGATGTGGCAAACTGCTCGTGAATTTTGTGATGATTTAGAGGGGGAGCAAACTTCTACTCTATCAAGATTTTTGAGACACAGGGCTCACACTATGGCAGAATGATCATGAACTTGATGATGTTGATTCAGAGGGGGTGCATAGTGAAGTGCAATCTCTTGGTGTTGAATATGATTGGTTTCATTGTGCCAATGATACAGACAGGACAGTAGATGAAATTTTCAATGTGCATGCTGAACTTTGTGCTACAAAAGTGCAAAGATATTTGGATGAGGTTGAAAGACTTGAAGAGTGGTTTATAGTAGATGTGTTTAGTATGCATGCCATATGTGGAAATCTTAGTTTACAGCAGCCTGAGATGTGCAGGATGGAGAAGCCTTTTGAAGCGATGGACCTAGATCTTATGTGCTTATTGGACGAAGCTTTGGAAGGATTCTCAAATGCAGATGATAAAGATACTAGTCAACTAGATTCATTGCATGAGCAAGTTTGTTCAAATGCAGTTGATAATGACCTTATACGGTTGTTGGATGATACTCTACTTGATTTGAAGCCTCTACAAGATAGAGAATTGTTTTCAGATGCATCTTGCGAGCCTAATGAAGAAAGTTTTGTCAGAGACTTGAGGTATTCAGATATGCATGATTGGGATTCCAATACTAGTGAGAGTGAAGGTGCACTATCAATGCTTTTACCCGTGATTGATATCAACAATTAGATGAGCCAGTTGCACATGGGATATGGCAGTATCTAGTGATACCTGATGCTATATGGGATCTGATGTTATCCTATGATGTAGGGGATTTTGAGCTAGCTTTTGACCCAAGAGGTGACAGATATATGCATGGTCGTGGAAATTGACTTATATGCCATATGATCTAGGTGGTTTTCATGAAGATTTATGGGTTAATTTATGTTTATGCTCTACTAATTGGAGATTCTTGTATTTTCCCTATAATCCTGGAGGATGGTGCAAATTTTTTAAAGGAATGCTCACAGTGGGACAAATGATTGGTTTCCCGTTTGATCCCGGGGGCTACTAAAGTGCAAGTTGAAGCTTTGAAGAGTACCAGCTATCTATTGTAGCATGTTGCATGGTACAAGGTTTTGGTTTCTAGATTATGCTAAGTCATAAGAGTTTTGGTTATGCGATCAATAAGCTTACATGGATAGCTTCCAGTTGACTTCTTTGGACAATTGATGAAGTATCTTCACATCTTATGAGTTGGTTCCGCTACCAAAACTTGAAGCAAAGGACTTGACAGCCATTCCGTGTGCAGACAGAGTAAGGCATACTTGAGCTTGACATGGTTCCCTAAAGCGAGCTTAATGGTCAAGTTGTGTGCATCATTAACTGGAGCACTTGAGTCTGGCGGGGTTCACTAAACAGGTTTTCCATAGTTGAATGCTTTGGAGATACGACATATACGGTTCAAAGAATTGCGATGGACAGCTACCTAATGAGTAAGCTAGACCATTAATGATGGGGTTTAAGGCCTTATTTTGTTTTATATATACTTACCAGTTATGTGAGCTGGATGGCAAGCAATTTAAGTCCTTATAGCAGATGTAG
This sequence comes from Adiantum capillus-veneris, assembly GCF_014529385.1. NCBI lineage: Eukaryota > Viridiplantae > Streptophyta > Polypodiopsida > Polypodiales > Pteridaceae > Adiantum > Adiantum capillus-veneris. Next base: position 107,219,176 of record NC_140935.1, read on the forward strand.
GATTGACCGAAGGCTGTGCATGTTCAGAGGGGGTGGATGTCGTGCGGCTCCGCTTTCACGATGGAAAAAAGAATAACAAGATGCATATCGGGTCTATTTGAAGGATAATCTTAGCAGTTTATTAACAACATGATATGCTAACAGGTTATGCTTAGCAATGCTTTGATCCAAAATGGTGTGCTCAACAATGTTAATCAGCATAAATGCCTAATGCGATGCTATTATCAAAGCAAATATCATCACTTGTAATGTCTTATTGCGGTATATATCAGGTTTGATGGGAAGGGCTTTCTCCAAAAGCTATCATCTATGTTTGCATCTTGAAGGAAAGTGGCTTTTTCATAAGCCTATGACATAGACAAGCTAGATTATTTGCCGGCTCAACGAAAGCTATCAAAGGAACATATTATCTAGGCAAAGCTGTCAAAGAAGGCGACTATGGATTTGGGATTGATGACAAGAGACAGTCGGGCGATGTGCAAACAGGAGTCCCTCACATGGATGGGGATGCTTATCGTGTGCATGAAGGCCATTGCTCGATAAAGGTTTGTGACTCAAGATTGTTGTCGATCAATGGAGATCAAAGTGGTTGCAGCTCCTGTGGATGTGGTGCCTTTTATGGTAAGCTAACCAAGAGTGGAGCGGAGTTTGGACATGAGGTAGAGGTGGTGTGAACCAAAGCCAAACAAGTTTTCTTTAATATGTGAAACTGAGGACCGAATAAAATAATAGTGACGAGTACAGTTGCATCTTTTGGGTACCACGGGTTGGTCAAAACCCTAGTCTCAAGGTGTACTAAGGTTAAAACCCCCTTTTGAAGACTCTGACCGATTTGTCAAATTTGGTCTCTAGATGCCTCTTGAGACATCATACACATATGATGTCCAAGTTTGCAGAATTTCAATTTCTCTACATAGAACTCTTGCAAATTCCCTCTTATATGCACAATATCAACCAGTCATGAAAAATGTCAACAAAAACCTACTTATTTCATTATTACCCTCAAAATCAACTTTTTAGAGATTCGTAGTGGTATAATTTTTCTCTGCGTTGTTTAGCTGTCGACTAGAGTAGCAAATGGGAAAATCCATGTTCTTCTCTCCTGGCTAGGCTAATATGCATCCTATGGCATGGAGGGCATAGGATGCATGGAGGGCAGGAGGGGAAGAGTGGCACTGTAGGTTGGAGGGCATTGGTTTTGATAGCGCATGGGGAGCTTGATACCAAGAGCTCCAATAGCAGCACACCAGAGGAGGGTCACCTTGGGGTGTTAGCAGAGCGCTATAGAAGGGCATTGGAGGAAGGGCTCTGAGGGCACAAGGGGAGAAGGTTCAAAAGCAGTGTAAGGAGGAGTGGGGCTGCTAGCTGCATGCAAAGGCCAAGCCCTGCGGCGGGCGGGTAGCTCGCAGAGAAAATCTCGCCAAGGCTCCTTTCATCTTGAAAAAAGCAAAACCTTCCAGAGACACGGGATTTTCATCAGGCCGACTACTTGGTTATATAGAAAGAAGAGGAGGGTGCTACTGTAAAGCTGAGGAGAAAAGGGGCGCCATTTTCTTAAGTGGTGCTACTGCAAGGGAGGTTTCTGGAGAGTTTAAGAGATGCATCATTAAGGAACGTTATATGGGAGCTTGAAAGCTTTTTGGTAGGGATTACTACTGATATTTTCACTGTGAAGGATGATCTTGCTTATTTATAAGATGCTCTTAGCTTGCTCATTAATTAACCCATAATTAAAAGCTCTCTCTCACACTCGGAATTGAGCTACCAAAGCCACATTATCTCTCTTGCCAAGCTCAATGATTAAGCCATATGTGATGTCACTCGAGGTACCTTAACCCAAGTTGTAATCTCTATCTCGTTCGAGATTATTTTGATATCTTATTATCTTAAGCTTAAGTTTTCTGAAACGCTCATCTACATACATATTATGTCAATATCTCTGATAAGCTTATACCCTTATTTGTTATATCTCGATGATGATGAGGTACGCAAGTTTTTGAATCACATCGGATACGTGTGCAGTTAAGAACTTTGAGAAAGGAAGGTGAGATCGGCAACAGTTAAAAAATTGTGATTGTTTGATGCTAAAAAGCCAATCTCCATTTATTGAGGAGCTCAAGCGTAAGCGGCTACGAGGGCTTATACTTGCATCAAGAAGATGTCAATACCATGATATGATTGGAAGTGAAACTCTGGTTCTAGATTGATATCTCTGCCAGAGCTAATGACCTAAACCATTGTTGTTTATCATTTATGTGATTATAAGTGGTCGAGTCGACCAAGCGTTGTACGATTTATTTCAGTTTTTGATGATATAGTGCTCATTCGGGTATCTTATTGGCTTTAATCTCTCCGTTTCCGTTTCTGCTTCTTCCTCTCTACCACCTCTCACAACCAGAAGCCCCGAGCCTTCCCAGTCCACTTTGCGAACACATATCCCCCGACACTGTGACCACAACATTACTCTAATAAAAGTGTCACATCTCGTTCTCTGTCCTTTCAATCAGTCCATGGTCAAGCTCCTATCTTCAATATCAACACAACACCTCACAACGAGACCTCCTAAGATAGGCTAGTGACCATTTCAAAGGAAGTTCCAATGGCGACCTCTCTTTGCAGTTGCCCACCACATGTGTATGTCTCCTCTTCGTCTACCTCCTCTCTCGCCGCAAGCATGGCCAACCTCCGCTCCCTTTCATTCGCGCAACCTTCACCTTCTCATGCTTCAGCTCCTCCCAGCATGGTATTTCTTCTGCAGATCCCTTCTATGCAAGTAGTCTGGTTCGACAATTATGTGCCTGTTTCAGGAGTCGGGTAAAGATCTGAGTCGATATCTTCTGCTGCTGTGGCTGCTGCTTCTTCGTCTTCTTCACCCAGTCCTTTGGAGGAGGAAGGATTTGAAGAAACATCTGATGATCCAATTGTAGAAGAGGTGATTTGGAAACTAGAATGGCATTTTCTTGTATAAAAGCTTAATGTACTGTTACTGGACTGACGTTGCACTTTGGCTTTTCTGGATGCTTCTTTACCCATCTACTAATGCAATGTGACGTAATTTGTGGCACGTGGAAAATCTTGGACACTCATTACATTGTTACATTGCTTGTAATGCTATGGTCACGCGAGGCTTAGTTATCAATTATTCGAACAAATAACTAAGCCTCATTCTGGGTTACACACACAAAGGAGCATTAAATGAATAACTATGCCCACACTTTGTAACTATGCCGACTTTGGCATAGTTGTGAGGTTCAAGGCTTAGTTGGGAGGATGAATGAATAACTAAGTCTTGTGTGACCATGCAAGAGGCTTAGTTATTCATTCAATGCTTTGTTTGGGCATAGTTGGCTTAGTTATCTATAACTAAGCCTCGCGTGACCATGCTCTAACAAGATCAAGGTGTTATATCTTGACTGTTAGTTTTTGTCATGAGAAAACTTTTTCAATTCAATCATCACCATGCGGAGGTTCTCTCCTCATTTTCACACCTCAAAGAACATAAGCTTTGATTGTAGCAAGCACAAGATGATGCTGCGTGATTGCTTCCACCCACTAAGTGAGGGTGAGGGCGGGCAATTCTTGGGAGCTAGTAGCATGTCCAATGCAAGACATCAAAGTGTAGCGGACAAGGTGAACAAGAGAGAGAGAGAGAGAGAGAGAGAGAGAGAGAGAGAGAGAGAGAGCATCATCAGATTGACGTCTCAGGGTGAGGTGGTGCTTGATCAGTGTCTAGATGCTCATTGGAAGCCTATTCGAGTGGTGGGCTCTTTGGGAAGGCGTTCTTATGTTCACCCTGATTTCACAATAGAGGAGGCACCACTTTGGAGGCTGTGGATGTGGTAGGGGTGACCATTGGTTGAATTGGACTCCATTCTGGTGACTGGCAGTGGCCTTCTTTGGAAATTGATGGGAGCCCTCTTTCCTTTTTTGAGTACACTGTATCCCTTGGAAGGAGGATCATTTTGAGGACAGGACGGCGTCCTCACCATCCACATTAGTAAGAGGTATGGCAAGATCAGCGCGTATCTCCACTTTTCCAACAATAGTTGTGGTCATGCATTTGGAGTGTCAGGTTCAGTCGTTGGATATGCTATTTGCATGGAGGATTGTGTGTTGGCACTTGGGCTAAGATTAGCCGGCTTGCTTGTGATGCACTTTGGAGCACAAGTCCTTGAGGCACTGTTTCTAGGTTTTTCCGTATGCTCAGCCAGTGTGAAGGTCAGTTTTTTGTTTGCTGATTAGAGTAGGCATTCATTCTGGGTTTGTGACTTGGGGGGCAGTTGCATACCTTTGGCGATTTTTGGGGTCTCACACCTTTTCTAGGGCTCTCTGATAGATCCAATTTTCATGCTTACATCATTGGAATATAGATTGGGTACTTTGCAAACGATTCTAGATACTGTCGATCAGGTGTCGCTCTCTCAGAGGAATTCGATTTCTACTGCGATATGTAGTATCTCTCTCTGGACCATATGGAAGGCTTGTTGTTGGAGTGCATGGTTCTCTAGGGTTGACCGGCGGGCTTCTGGCTGTGAGAGAGTTGAGAGAGGACAGAAGCATGACAGAGATGAAATGACTCAAAATAAACACTGCTGAATAGATTAGATACTTGGTAGAACTTAGATGTACAAGAAGTAGAAGAGCTTTTGCTTAAGACTTGGTACATTATAGACGTGCAACAAGAACTTTTTCTGCTTTCCTTGGGCACCGCATTAGGCACATATTTTAACTATAGCAGTGCCAAGCATAACTTTATCATGAACAAAATATTGCAAAGCACAATCTTTTAGCATATCCTGCAAATAGACCCGATTTGCATCCTCTGGCCCTATTTCCCATGGTGGAAGCGGAGCGATACGACATCGTTGTCCTCACATTTTGGGTTGACAGTCTTCCTCTACATTGACCACTTTGACAGTTATTTGGACTTGACTACGAAGGACCTAGCTAGTATTGAGACGACCACTCCACATTATCTAGGCCGGCAGATGGTGGGCCTCTCCCCCTCACGCGGCAAGTTCGTGAGTGGCTTTACTGTGCATTCGGTGGCTCCGAGGGTAGCATCCTGGAGCATCATGTTGGGCTATCGCATCTCTTGGGTACAACTTTCTGACGAGCGCTATATTGAGTCTCTCTATAGTCGCTCTCTTATTGTGGTTGGGACCTGATGGTTGGTTTTAGAGCACTAGACATCGGACTTCGATGTTGAGGAGTTTGATCGCCTGCCGCCGCGGATCCCTTGTTTTCGAGTCACTCTTTCCTTTCCATCACTCCCAGTCCATCTTTCAAGGTGTCTTATTGGCGTAGCCGCTAGGTGGGGCCTAGTTATACCAAGTTCACTAGTGACGAAGATTGGTTCACCACGAATATAGGTGCATGCCCCTAGTGATACCCATTTTTTGGACGTAGTTAGGCTTCGAGATCCCACTGCAAAGCGGTTCCATCTTCAACGTTTGGTAGTGCTCTAGTAGCTTGGCAATTCTTAAGGGCCAAGCACAATGGTGATGGCACATGTCCTTTATTGATACGGTTGTACATTTTGCGGCAAGTGCAGAGAACACGTTCTCTTCTAGGTAGCGGACAGAGTCTCATACTCTCCTTCACCCTACTTGTTGTTGGCACGGACATCAGAGACGTGGACAGGGGCTTCTGTTATGGAGTTTATTCTTCACTGCACTTTGCAAGCCATCCAGACTTGGGCAAGTTGCATTCGACTACGACTCTTGGTCTATTACCACTCACTCTTTTTCGCCTGGACAGCTCATCCGACCTCTACTATATGATGAGGATAATCTTCCCTTAGCTCTTGTTCCACGCTTTGACTCGGGATCAAGAGAGCTCGACATTGCTTTTCAATCTTGTAGCCGTTACCATGGTTGATGTATGCCTATGAGGTTGTAGGCTTATCATTGCTTGTATATGGATTTGCACATTGTTTCTTGGAATGTCAATGTATTGCATTACACTAGCATCAATATCTAAGACATAATTTGCTTTGCGGAGTTTGCACTCTTATGTGGATCGAGATGTGAACATACTTCTTGTTAGGAGCACAAGCTATTATTGTGGATGCGGCAAATTGTTACCTTGGAATGCTCATACGTTTTGAAAAACTAAGATAGGCCAACAATATTCTAGCAGTGGTGTGTGCATTTTTGTGGGTCCCGTTGGTGACATTGTATACATGACCATGGCACATTGGTACATGGTGGGGCAATGTGGATCACTATGGAGATTGATGACTCTTTGGTAGGTGTGATGTGTATATTCGGCACGGGAGAGAGCTGGATGTATTGCCTTCTATGGATTGTTGGAGGTGATTTCAATAATGTAGAGACTTCTGGGGATTGGTATGTAGTTCAACTGCTTTCTCTACCATTTCTTGCTCCATGTGAGAGATGCTTGGGATAGATTCCTTTTGCAGTTTTTGGTATAGATGCTTGGCATATCCCATCTGTCACAAAGTGATGACGTGGTATGTCCACCTGGACAATTCCTGACAGATGAAATGAACTTACAAGTTGTTCCAACTTATGGGGGGTCTCGTTCAATGGGGCCCATGGGGACAGAGAGAAAAAAAAAGATTGCGTGTAGCTGCTAACGTGGCAAAGATCTCCACAATTCACGTTGACATGGAAGGCTTTACGGACGCCCGTAAAACACAATGGCTGTTGACGTGGCACTGTGTACGGATTTTTTGTAATTTGCACTGACTGTTGGGCAACGCTAGCTTTCGGGCCAGGAAGCTTTTGAACTGATTGCTTTTGGGGGTCTGCTTTTGGGCTTCCCTTGTAAGTTTATAAGAGCCCTTGGGGCCTCACACTGCAGGGCATCTGGACGCAAAGTTTGAGAGCAGATGTTCCTCGGGATTTGTACTCTGCAATGATTAATGATAAAGAAATATTGAAAGGGGCGCGAGACTTTGGGGCCCATACCATGGGCACGAAATTACGCCGGCCCGTGTCGACTCTCTCTCTCTCTCTCTCAAAGCTCAGTGATTTTGAAGTTTCTGTTCTTGTGTTGCTATTGATTTCTGGCTTGGAGTGTCCAAGCATGTTACAGTGGTATTAGAGCTCAGAAGGATTCTTCTTCTATGGAGGATCTGATCCTTTTTGTAGCACGCAGAATTCGTTTTGAAAGAATCTTTGTGCCCGCACATCGGGTGCGCTCCCGTCTTCATCGCTCTGTCTTACAGGGCATAAGCCATAAAGAATCCCATATTACACATGGGTTCTCACAGAAAATTTGACAAAGATAACACCGCTCGGGGGGGGGAGGGCAAGAAAAGTTGAAATCCGGTGCGGGAAGTGAGGAAAAGAATGAAGATTTGGATAGATTTTCGGCAAATAAGTTTGCTAGAGCGGAGTACAAGCGTCAATTGCAAGTTAACACGTGTGTGAAAAGATTGATCAAGTACTCCAGAGACTCGAGATTTGCGAAACACCTCAAGAATTACCCGATTGATGAGATTTACTCGAGATGGTGTGATGCCATTGATTCTCCTATCAAGTCAGGAGGAAAGCTGAAAGGATAGACGAGTGCATAAAAGTACTCGCAAAAAGAGCTGGACAGAACTCTTGAAAAGAAGTTGAACCAGAGGACTACTAGAAGATAAGCCAAGGAGTTACATAGCAGCAGCCGAGCGCGGAAGAAAAGGAAAGACGAAAGCAGGATTGGTACCAGATTTTGTGGGGACCGCCGACCTTGATCAGATGAACATAAGTACCAAACTTTGTAGAGCATGGGGCAAAGTGCGAGACCAGGAAGCCCTTATCTTCTTTGATGGAGAAGCCAAGGCCAACTTCAACCGAATTGGCGGCTCGATTTGGAATTACGACCAAGGAAATGGGTTCACAGGTGACAGCCTCATGGCGCCCCTTTCCGTATTTCTTTTATATTGATCTTCAGAAGGTTTAACTACCCCTCTCTCCAATGTGCAATTGATAGCTAAGGTGAGCCTCCCTCAAGGCCCTTATTTAAGGCCATTGGCCGTAATAATACAAAAGCATGCACTGCTCCAAAAGTAACTGTTCAAGTTTGCGCTCCAAAAGCATCCTAAATCTTGCAGCAAAACTGTGACGTCAACAACCCTAAAAATGCATTGCAAAACACGGAGGCTGCTTTATAGCAATGCCACGTCATCAGTTCACCATAATATCTCCTGTAGGCCTTTTTCCGGCTCTCCTCGTCTAGTAGAGGTTGCCATGTCATCACTTTTGTGACAGATCATGAGATATAGAGCTTCTCCACATTTGATAAGATAGATAGAAAGAGATACTCCACAATTGATTGAAAGATGGTTTAGCTTATAAGCAAGGTCCCAGATGTTTATCATAAAACAAACTATCGTTTGGATCTCTCTATTTCTTTACAGAACATTGGCTTCTTTGCATTGGAACTTTAGGTCATGTTTCATCCTAGTTTGTAGTGAGTAAGTTTGACACACCTCGTTGTTTTCACAAGTTTGTGAATCCAGGTCAGTTGAATTGTGCAGCCTGCGGAGGGAGTTGCAGAGAGAGCATGGAAGATGTTGAAAAGAGCAAACAGTTTCCTTCCACAAGTTGTGATGGCTAGCACATTGCTGGCGCTCATGTTTCCACCTTCTTTCACATGGTTTACGAACAGGTTAACTTTTCTTCTAACCCATTTCATCACCATGATTTTCATTCATAAGAAGAGGGTTAATTCATTAGCAAGACGGTCGTTCACAAGAAGAGGCTAATTTCATCACAAGATTCATTTAGCTGCTTGAGCTCCAGGGATGTTTTCCATACGGCTTCTCCTTTTCATGGCTCCTTTATGGACCTGCAAGCTAGGTTAGGAATTCTATTGGCATTGATGTATGATTAATAAATTCTCTACCTTGAATTGTGTCTAGTTTATGAGGAATAGTAGACGGCAAGGTTTACGATTCTCTATGTGAAGAGGATTTCCATTGGTGGAAGAGAGGTTGTTATGTGGGAATTTGAGCTGTGGCTATTCTTGTCCCTTTCTGGATTCTTGAGTTGCGTAGTTGATCATAGTTTTGTTTGCAAATTACGGGCAGAACTTCTGAATGCTCTCACAGCATTTTGCAGCCAAAATATGTTAAAAAGAGTTGAGTTAAAGTAGCCTTGCATCTTTTATTTTTCTCATGCCTGTCAACTACATTGGCTAGAGATGTATAGTGAGACTATCTGAATGATGAGCTTGGAGGTCTCTTGATGAAACGAAGGCTTTGTTTGTGGAGACGGTCAAAGTTGGTTAGCTGTGAGGAGGTTTTAGAAAACTTGGTTCCTAGATATGGAGGGCAGTATTTGACCTGGCACTGAATGTGGTGTTGGCAGTGTTGTTGAGATGTTCAATGCATCCATTCTCACTGAGGAAAAGAAAAAATATAACAATGAAGGAGCTAATAATATAACCTGGGTGTGTAGGAGCAAAGTGAAAGTGATGGATGATTACCAGTGACCTGAGTGTCCTATGGCTATGGTTTATGTAGATGCACAAGCTTGCCCTGGAGAATATTTACGTGCATACTATTGATATGGGAGGATGCATGATGTAGTATACTGATGGTGGCAAGATAGCCTCCCTGAGAGCTGTCGCTATTAAGATACGCAGTCCATCAGTAATTATTTTCTCCTGGTGTTTGGTCAAAGCCTCCTCAGTCTGCTGTTGTGTTCAAATTTCAAGAGTGTGTGCACAGTTTATGTAGTTGAAACTTCTAGCGGTCTTTGGCCCTCATTGCCTTCTCAAGGGTTCACCTCCATGTAGGTGTGGAAGTCAAAGCATCCTCCTGGAAACCTGGAAAACCCCATGCATGAAAAAACTCCATCGGCGTCTCTCTTCTTCCCTTCTCCTGTCCTACTTACCTTCCTCATTTGCACCTTGACAACCTTGGGGACTCATTCTTGGAGTTAATCCTCCAAACATGGGCTCAGTCGGACACTGGAAAAGCCAACCCTTGCCCAAAAAGTGTCTAGTCCTCAGTTGCCTTGGTCAACTTGAGCGACTACGGTAGAGATAATATTTGATAGAAATGCCCTAAGCCTCTCCTCTTGGGTGTGATTACACTGCATGGGCTTTGTGCATGTAGATCTCCATAAATTATACTTTCTAACATCTATAGTTGTCACGTGTGCACTTCACTTGCGCTACGTGAACATGCTGTTGCTACAGTATAGCGTCAGTCTTAGCTTGGAACCTAGCTTGGCACTTTGTGAGCCTCTAGCAGGACGTGCATGCCCATGCCCATGCCGGTCATAGTTGCATACCTTGACTTGCATAGTTAAGTCACTTATTAATAAGTGACTTTGACATGACATTTATTAAAAGTAGGTAGGGCAAATGGCTAAAAGACCTATAAAAGAAGCCCTTTGGGCACCAATAGAAGGCAGAGGAGCAGTAGAGAGCCTCTCAAGAAGCACCAGCAAAAGCCAATGTTAACGTTTTTCCCAGTAGCCATCTGGTGTTTTCAGCCCAGCATCGCCAGCATTTCAGATCAGACCAGTGTTTTCTGATTCAGCTTAGATCAGTTCAGCGTTTTCAGATTTCAGATCAGATCAGCGTTTTCAGTTTTCAGCCCGTCGGTCGTCCTCGGTGATAGCATTCAGCCATAGCCTCGACAACGACGTAGCCTCGTCGTCACCAAGCACCAGTAGTACCAAGTACCCGCAGTATCCAAGCCTTGGTCTCGTCCTCGTCGTCGAGACGACGACGACAACAACGAACCCAAAGAACCCAAGCAGAACGAAGAACCTAAAGAACCTCTCCTGGTTTTTTTTCCTGAAAGAATCTTTGAATCCCGATCATGGACTTATTAGCTCTCATCTTGAGTCGGATACACGAAAACCTAGATCTTGAGTACCAGGATCTACTTGCCTCATATGGGGATATGGAAGGAGTTGGAGACAGGATCCCTAACCCACTTTTCCATTCGCATTCGCATTCGCATTCGCATGTAGCGTGCATCCACTTTCGTCGACAAGAAACCCTTGGAATTACCTCCGAGCACCGCAATGTTTCACAACAGGATTATTCGAGTGGTAGTACTTGATCGCAAGGCAGAGTCAGTATGAAGGCTGATATTTTTGCGACAGTAAGTCTACCTAGTAACTCGTGTGGTCGGTGTTTACATTGCACCATACCTACATCCATAGTATCCACCAATTTGGAGGAGTTTTCATCAGGTTATGTATCCACATGCATCAGAAGTACAGAAAGAATCCCAAGATAGAAGTTCGACAGTTGTGCCTCACCCTTAACAGTCACGTGGGCACTTCACTTGCTCTATGTGGACATGCTTTTGCTACAGTCTAGCGTTAGTCTCAGCTTAGGACCTAGCCTGGCATGTGCATGCCCAGGCCGGTCAGGTTTTACGCAAAGAAGAAGCATTTCAATTTTCTATAATGCCAACCAGTATGACTTCCTCGAAGATAAAAGCAAGAAAGTTAGAGAATTTAAAGAAGGTGGGCAGTCAATTAAGTTATGCACTGTTTCTGGATTCCAAGATGCTTCAAGGGCTTTGGACTTCATACAACAGTTTGACATAGCTTTCTCTGGAGGGCATTACTCAGAGCACTCCAAGATTCGGAGGGCTACCTCTTTCTTCAAGGGAAATGCTCGAACATGGTGGTCCACCCTTCTACTGAACAAGGACGCTCCGGTTAAATGGTTGGAATTCAAAAGGCTTTTTATTTCTTCTTGGCTGACTCGAGAGTACGAACGAGATATACGAACTGCTTGGAATCATCTTTGGATGACCAAGGAAGATTCTCTGGACGCGTATTGCGAGAGATTTTGGAGCTCTTTTCTACCAGCTTCTTCATTTAAGAAGATCTCGTTTAAAGAACAAATTGAGCGGTTTTGCTGTGGACTTCCTACGGAGATCCGAGATCGCTGCTTAGAACAAAAGTCAATATTCTATTCAAGAATTGATGGGTCATGCGAAACGGGGTTTTGCCATACATTCAGGCAATCTGACTTACTCCACTGATGAGATCTTGACTCAGAGAACCCAACAAACTTCTAATAATGAAAGTAGAAAGAAAAAGAGCCCCCAAGAAAAGAAAGACAAAGATTCACGACCCCGGCTTACTCTTCGAGAGAGGGCCAACTACATCAAAGAGGTTAAGTGTTTTGGATGCGGGGAACATGGGCATGTCTGCGCGAAGTGCCCTAAAAAGGCACAGCAAGAACAGAATGAAGACAAGCCAAAGAGTTCGAGAGCAGCTCAAGAACGTGGACGAAAAGGCAAGATGAAAGAAGGACTGGTGACAGATTGCATGGGTACTAACCCAAGCACGATTGATGAAAGTACAGAACTTTGCCTAGCTTGGGGCAAAGTGAAAGATCAAGAAGCCCTGATTTTCTTTGATGGAGGAGCCAAGGCCAACTTCATTTCACCTGAATGGGCGGTGCGGCTCGAGATTACACCCGATTGGATGTGACCACAAGTAGAGGCAGTTCTAGCGGCACCCAGCAAGGATGTGGCTATTACACCTGTCATTGGCAAACTTCGGTTGCATTGTCAGGGGTATTTAGGGCACGAGGACTTCTACATAATGCCCTTGGAAGGTTGTGATGTCCTCCTGGTAATCCCTTGGTACCATAAGAACAACGCCGTGGTCGATTATCAGGCGAAGAAAGCGACATTGACTACTAAAAAGGGCCGAAACATTATACTTGATGTGAAACTGAATGGCGTGTCTGTCCCTATTGTATCGACTTCGGCCGTTTCGAAATTAAAGAAATCCAGTCTGTTTGTTTACTCGATCTTTTTTGAAAGAGTTGAATGATGAACATAGGACAAATATGTCTGAACTTGATAAAGAACGCCAAGATTTTCTCCACACTCATGCTGATTGCTTTTCTAAGGGCCTGCTATGCGAGTTGCCACCAGCTCGTCCTGAGGATCATACCATTGATCTGATACCTGGAAGCACACCACCAAACCGGCCACCTTATCGTGTGAGTCGAGCCCAGAATGAAGAGATTATGAACCAAGTGAAAGACCTCTTGGAAAAGGGTCTTATCCAACCGAGTACTTCACCTTACTGCTCTCCTGTGTTGTTGGTTTTGAAGAAAGAAGCATCTTGGAGAATGTGCATTGATTATAGAGCTCCCAATAAAATGACCATTAAGAATAGATTTTTGATTCTGAGGATCGATGATATTCTTGACCGACTACAGGGATCCTCTTGTTTTAGCAAGATCGATTTGAAGAGCGGATATTTTCAGATCCGAATCGCGTCGGGAGATGTCTACAAGACAGCTTTTCGGACGAGCTTCGGTTTATATGAATTTTTGGCGATGCCTTTTGGCCTTATCAATGCTCCAACGACCTTTAACCGAATGATGGACAAGATTTTCCGAGAGTACAGATCTTTTGTTGGCACTTTCTTTAATGACATTATTGTCTTCTCCAAGGATGAGGCAGAACATAGACGATAGCTGCTATAGGTCTTTCAGGCATTGCGAGATTACAAGTTGGTGATCTAGGCAAAGAAGAGTGAATTTTTCTTATTAGAGATGCACTTTTTGGGACACATCGTCTCAGCAGCAAGAGTGCAGATGGACCCGGCCAAGATTGAGACTATACGTGATTGGCCCGACTTGAAGAATGTCCATGAAGTAAGAAGCTTCTTGGGCTTATGTTCTTACTACCTTTGCCACAAGGTACCATCACCTCTCCCACTTGAGGACTGGCCGCTACAGCCTGCAGGTAATGGTGATGCTTGGAGAAGATGAATGTTTATGGCATGAAGGAGCCAAGGATAGGATCTGAGAGGTGAGGATGGAAGGAGTGGGAGGTCTTGCCAGAAGAGGATGAGCAGTAGGGTAACCATATTGGATTTCAGGAAGACCAAGGTCTACTTGTAAGATGGGACAGTCGTTTTTACATTAATTTTTGAAATCGATGTCTTCTTCCTTAACCCTCCCAAATATTCTGCACCCAAGGTTAATGCAAAGCCAATGCAGCTCAGGATCTTGGATGCGGACATGCAGGGGGTGTTCCGCGTGAGCTTTGGCTGCTATGGCCCCTACCTTGCACACCACACGTGGCTTTTGCCTTCCATGGCCTCCACCTCGGAGAGAGAGAGAGAGAGAGAGAGAGAGAGAGAGAGAGAGAGAGAGAGTTACAAACCACCACGGTCGGAAGCTCCAGTGGTGAAGATGATAGTAAATGAGAAGGAGATGCATTCGCTAGCTGTGACCAAAGTGCCGGTGGATGTGATGGAAGAGCCAACCGGAAAAAGACGGCTCTTTGGCGATGCGCCCACCTTGGCAAAGGAGGAGAATGAAGAATGCAAGAAGAAGGTTCAATGGTGCGTGCCAGAGCCGGATCTCTTTACAAAGAGCCAGCTGAAAGACAATGAGTTCCATTCTTGAGGCATTGGACGTGTGTAGAGAAAAAATGGAAGGAGCTTGGTGGCTCAAGAGTGCGAAGGTGAGACTCGAGAAACGCTAGAGAGATGATGTCCGCACATGAAAGAGATGCGCTCGGTTCGTTCCCTCTCAGTGAACGTCAGCGAAAGATCGATTTCCTGCGCACATGAAGAGTCGATCGCTCGCGAGGTTGCTGACGTAGGTTGTAGGCTTCGGTAGAGCTTGTGCAGGGTAGTTGCAGAGCACTCGCAGCCTTTAGGAGAGCTTCCCGCCATAGTGAACGTAAACGTTTGCAACGAACGATTCCTTCATGGGCTTGAGGAATCGTTCGCTCGAAGCGGAAGACGACTCATTAAACGCCAAAAGAACAGAGGGCCTTAGCACCTTTTACATTGGAAAATGAATGAATGCACGTCATGTGTGCACTGCAAGAGAGTGGATCATTAAAATCTATGGAGCTCTCTAAAAACTCCTCATCACATGGACAAAACTGGCAGCTCCAGCCTCTCACTTCTAACACAATGTTCATTTCATCATTTCCCTTCCATCGAATAAACCTCATCCACCAATCGGAAATTTGTCTATTTCAAAAAACAAAAACTCCACAATGCCCCCTATCACCTAGAACCAATCAAAATTTTAGAGACCAATTGTCTTTTAATCAATGCACTCGAGGCTTCTGTCATATACCTTGGGTAATCACCTCTCAAGCTATCTAACAAAGAGCTGGACAATTCATTCAAGCCTGCAGCAAATAAATACAACGACAAAGAAGCCATTATCAAGCCAGCCATCTCTGGCCTGTCACTGCTTGGATGAAGATGATGCTATTGTAGCCTTTCTTGTTGCCCTTGAGCCCTTGCCCCAATCCAAGCTGTAGAAGGTGATGATGCAGCCCCCATGTTCTGCTGCTCCTTGGAGACAAATGAAATGCTTCCATATGTCGCCCGCTCATTCAAATACTCTCACACCATCACCACGACGCGCTGGCCTGAATACATGGTTTTCATTTAGGATTTTTGTTACTCATCTCATTCTGTCTTTGCAGCATCCAGGCCCCGAGCTCATATGAACACACAGCGAGGCCGCAATTGACAAGGTATGCGACTTGAGCACTTTTCAGATTCTATGTGAGAGGGAGAAAGCGTGTGCGAGCGCGCCTGTGGGCCGTGGACTTGAGCGTGCATGCCACACACACACACACACACACACACACACAGAGAGAGGAGGGGTTTTGTGGGCGATGGAGGAAGAGGGCGGAGGGGCCAGCAGGAGCGGAAGTGCGAATGGAAATGATGACAGGGTAAGTGAATGGGAAGATGGGCTGCCCTCTGTCGGAGACCTCACTCCTCTCTCTCAATGCCTCATCTCGCCGCAGCATTCAGCATCACATCTGATATCCCCCCATGCCGCTCTGCTGCGAATGTGATCAGCCGACAGAGCTTCACATTCCATGTTCTCCATACTCTAAGAACACCCCTTCCTTATCCTCAATCAACACCCTCACCCCTCCCCCAATGCCCCGGACACCCAACCCCATCAACATCTGCATGTAAATACGCAGGCACATACACGCACATCCCATGAGCTCACTTCAACTCCCAGAAGCTTCCTCCCACACAGTGTTGGCAACGAGAATGAGGCTCGCCCCCATGTCCCTGATGATGAGATCGATGCCCCTGCCGTGGGCTCTGACAGCAGTGAAGGTCCCAGTAGGCATGATGTAGATGCAGATGTGGAGCCCGAAGAGGTTGAATCAGTCCCAGCCGCTCTTGAGAATTCCATTGATGATCCCTCTGCACTCAAGTAGCGCAGTCGATTCTATGCTTCACCAGGCTAATTCAAGCCCCTACCTTGATTCAACTCCTTACCCACCCGATTTAGTTTCAAAAAATAGAGAGTTTACCCAGGCCACCCGCTCTTCCTTACCTTTTCTCAATCTATTTCTGCACCTCCCCTTTTCCAAGTTCTCTCTCCAATGAAGATGAGCCAAATGGACTGCCTCTCCTTTCAAGGTTTCCAAAATTGCTCTTAGATAATATAATCAAAAATTTTAGAGACCAATTGTCTTTTAATGAGGGTCTACAAAGCTCTATCTTTATAAATCTTTCTAATGAGTGTGTGCTTGACATCCAACCAATCAAAAAAAGGTATATTTTTTAAAACCTCTCCTTTTTCATAAGGAAAAAGGGAACACATCACTATGGCTGCCAAAAAAGATTGTATCAACATATGGCTCATCTTTGTTCATTTGGTAGGTAGGATCTCAATAGATTCTCTCGAGATCTTTTGCACTACTGAGGCCAGGAGCTAGCGGTTATGCACGGATTCAATCTCGACGAGGTCGGAGCTATCGAGGCTTCTGAGGCTGCCGATAGACTCCGGAAGCACCGTTAGCCCCCAGCACCCACCGAGGTCGAGGCGTATGAGGCTTCGCAGGCTGCCAATAGACTCCGGAAGCACCGTTAGCCCCCCGCACCCACCAAGGTCGAGGCGTGTGAGGCTTCGCAGGCTGCCGATAGACTCCGGAAGCACCGTTAGCCCCCGACACCCACGGAGGTCGAGGAATGTGAGGCTTATGAGGCTGCCGATAGACTCCGGAAGCACGGTTAGTCGTCGGCACCCACCGAGGTCGAGGCGTGTGAGGCTTCTGAGCCTGCCAATAGTCTCCGGAAGCACCGTTAGCCCCTCGCACCGACCGAGGTCGAGGAATGTGAGGCTTCTCAGGCTGCCAATACACTCCGGAAGCATTGTTAGCCCCCCACACCGACCGAGGTCGAGGCGTATGAGGCTTCTGAGGCTTCCGATAGACTTTGGAAGCATCTTTAGCCCCCGACACCCACCGAGGTCGAGCAGTGTGAGGCTGTCGAGGCTGTCGATAGACTCCGGAAGCACCGTTAACCCCCCGCACCGACCGAGGTCGAGGCGTGTGAGGCTTCTGAGGCTGCCGGTAGACTCCGGAAGCACCGTTAGCCCCCCGCACCCACCGAGGTCGAGGCGTATGAGACTTCCGAGGCTACCGATAGACTCCGGAAGCACCGTTAGCCCCCCGCACCGACTGAGGTCGAGGAGTGTGAGGCTTCCCAGGCTGTCGATAGACTCCGGAAGCACCGTTAGCCCCCCGCACCCACCGAGGTCCAGGAGTGTGAGGCTCCCGAGGCTGCCGATAGACTCCGGAAGCACCGTTAGCCCCTGGCACGCACCGAGGTCGAGGAGTGTGAGGCTCTCGAGACTGCCAATAGACTCTGGAAGCACCGTTAGCCCCCCGCACCCACAGAGGTCGAGGCGTGTGAGACTTCCGAGGCTGCCGATAGACTCTGTAAGCATTGTTAGCCCCCGGCACCCACCGAGGTCGAGGCGTGTAAGGCTTTTGAAGCTGCCAATAGACTCCGGAAGCACCGTTAGCCCTCCGCACCAACTGAGGTCGAGGAGCGTGAGGCTTCTCAGATTGCCGATAGACTCCGGAAGCGTCGTTAGTCCCCGACACCCATCGAGGTCGAGGAGTGCGAGGCTTCCCAGGCTGCCGATAGACTCCGGAAGCACCGTTAGCCCCCAGCACCCACCGAGGTCGAGACGTGTGAGGCTTCTCAGGCTGCCAATAGACTCCGGAAGCACCATTAGTCCCCGGCACCCACCGAGGTCGAGGAGTGTGAGGCTTTTGAGGCTGCCGATGGACTCTGGAAGCACCATTAGCCCCCGGCACCCACCGAGGTCGAGGAGTGTGAGGCTTCTGAGGCTGCTGATGGACTTCGGAAGCACCGTTAGGCCCCCGCACCCACCAAGGTCGAGACGTGTGAGGCTTCTCAGGTTGCCGATGGACTCCGGAAGCCCTGTTAGCCCCCGGCACCCACCCAGGTCAAGGAGTGTGAGGCTTCTGAGGCTGCCGATGGACTCCGGAAGCACCGTTAGCCCCTCGCATCGAAGGAGGTAGAGGAGAGTGAGGCTTCTCAGACTGCCGGTGGACTTCGGAATCACGGTTAGCCCTCGACATCCATTGAGGTCGAGGAGTGTGAGGCTTCTCAGGCTGCCGATAGACTCCGGAAGCACCATTAGCCCCCCGCACCAACCGAGGTCGAGGCGTGTGAGGCTTCTAAGGCTGCCAATAGACTCCGGAAGCACCATTAGCCCCCGGCACCCACGGAGGTCGAGGAGTGTGAGGGTTCTCACCCTGCCGATAGACTCCGGAAGCACCGTTAGCCCCAAGCACCCATTGAGGTCGAGGAGTGTGAGGCGTTCGAGGTTGCCAATAGACTCCGGAAGCACCGTTAGCCCTCGGCACCCACGCAGGTTGAGGCGTGAGAGGCTTCTCAAGCTGCCGATAGACTCCGGAAGCACCGTTAGCCCCTCGCACATATTGAGGTCGAGGAGTGTGAGGCTTCTGAGGCTTCCAATAGACTCTGGAAGCACCGTTAACCCCTTGCACTTAGTGAAGTCGAGGCGTGTGAGGCTTGTGAGACAGCCGATACCCTTTGGTACACTCTTTAGGTGTCGACAATTAGACAGATCCAACTTCTCTAAGTTTTTGCAAGAGACACCAAAATCAGGAAGTTCTTTGCAAATAAATTTGCAACCAATGAGTACCAGTTCCCGCAAATTCTGCAAAGCAGCCAACAATTGCAAACAAAATAAGCTTTCTGCAAACCTCTCAGCAAACAAGTACGAGAAAGGCACATGCTTTGCTATTACCTCAAACCTGTGACCACCTTGAGAAAGGCTCGATATCTGACTCCAGCTCAAGTCCAAGACAACAACCTTACTGAGTGTAAGCTGAGAAGGAAGAAACTCAAGGGGACACCAGTGCCACTGAAACCATCTGAGCTCCTTGGGAAACAAGCTGAAATTCCCTGTGATGTGGCCATTCCCAGATAGCACTAAAAACCGTAGAAAATCCATGCCAGCAAAAGACTTTACACCCCATTCCTCCCGGCCTTCCTCCAAAGTCAAAAGCTTTACCCCTCGCACCAAACTTGTTCCCTACAGCACTTAGCAATATCAGTACTAACATGTCCGAATACTGCGTGTCACATAGAAAAACACACAGATTGACACCAATTTTACCTTTTCATGTTGCAGAACAACACGCACCTCATCTTCGTTCCACAAATGGCTACGTTCCCATACGTTCTTGTGGCTGCGTTCGACCACTATTTCTCGCCCCATATCCCGAAGAAGGTCGTGCATAGTAAGGTTTCTTTCTTCATCAATCTTGACCAGGCACTTAAGTCTAAGGGTCTCAAAGTAGAGCACTGCTGCATCCGTTTCACACCATAGTCTCTTAGCTCGATCCTCACGCTCTCCAAGCATGAAGCACGCGATATCAAGGAACATTAACCTCTCTTCTTCACTGCCCAACCCATCGAAGCTGATTCTCAAAATCGCCGTCACTTCCCTCTGTGCGGGTGTGAGGGTGTGCTGATGGCCTTTGAGGACCTTCACTGTTGCCACCCAAAAATCCATGTCCTTACCATAAAGGTGCGCACCAAGAGTCTCCAAAGCCAGAGGAACGCCGTTGCATGCATGAATCACCTTCCCTGCCAATGCCTTGAAATCCTCAGAGGGTTCTTCTTGGCGAAGAAAAGCATGCCAGTTGAATAGCAGATGTGAGTCTGACTTGTTGAGCCCCTCCATGAAGTGCCTATGGTGGACCTTTGCCCAGATGACAATTTGTTCATCTCGTGTTGTAATCACAATCTGGCTACCATCCTTGAGGCAGCATGAATCAAAGGGTAAGAGCGCCTCAAGCTGCTCCCGGTTATCAACATCGTCGAGAATTAGCAAGATCTTCAAGTTAGAAAGGCGTTCTCTCAAAATTTGCTTCCCATGTGAAGTATTGGAAACAGGGATTGTCTCTTTGCTCTTTAGCAAGGCACCAAGCATACGCTCTTGCACAATTTGAAGCCCATAGGCTCTAGCTTCTGACCTCACGCCCTCTATGAAGTAAAAAAAATCAAATTCCCTGTAAATGGCATTGTAAATGGATTTGGCCAAGGTGGTCTTCCCCACTCCTCCCATGCCATAGATACCCAATTTGTGAAACCCCTTCTGCACCTTGTCGATTTGCATGAGACCCAATGCCAACTGTAGCTTTTCATTCACTCCCACAGGGTACTTGGCTATGTCCAAAATAGTTCTGTTTAATACATTAAGCACCTCAGAAACAATGAGCTTTACGAGGCGTGCTTCAAACCTGTCAAATCAAACTAGTAGATCAGAACAATACTCGCCCATTGCCTGCAGAGAGAGAGAGAGAGAGAGAGAGAGAGAGAGAGAGAGAGAGAGAGTGGTGTTCAGAATTGCTTACCCTTGAGCAGTATCCTGAAGTGTCCAGCCATGGACCATGGATGCTTCTTTTAGAGCATTCATCCAATTTTGCATTTCCTGCGAGTCGTTTCGCCGGGCAAGTTTAAGAAAAGCCGAAGAGTAGCAGCTCTTGGAAGATGCAGAGTCGATATGGCGAAGGTCACTGGGGCAAACATTGAAGAAGATGGGCAAGAAGAGTTGGCTCCGTCCTCTGGAGCGACACTCAAGGATGTTGACAAGCTCCCTCAAGCACCAGGAAGAGGCAGCATAGCCCGGAGAGAATACTGCGATGTGTACTTTGCTGTGGTGAATTGCATGCTCTATGGCATCCCAATTCTCTTCCCCACTATGGATACTTTTGTAGTCGACAAAGCAGTGGATGCCCGCAGCCTCAAAGGAGTCAGAGAGGTGGTCCGCGAAGCTTTTCTTCACATCGGGTCCCCGGTGATTGAGAAAGACATCGTAGTTTCCCATGGGTGCAGTGGCTGTGCAAATTAGGTCAGTAGCTGCTGCCGTTGATATAGTCAGTTCGGCAACTGTGTCCTCGGTTACTTCCTCGCCCCTGTTGCCATTACACAAGAGCATGAGGCTCGAGACCAGGAAATTGCAGAGCTTACCGGTGTCAGCCATGAAGTTTGAGACCAGGAAATTGCAGATCAAATCTGAAAGCGTCCGTGCGCGTGCTCGCGCGTGTCTGTGATAGCTCTAGCACATCTGTTGGTGCGGGTGTGTGTGTGTGAGAGAGAGAGAGAAAGCTTTGGCTCATAAGGAGGAGGAAGAGTAGAAGAGAGGTGACGAGGCTGGTACTGTTGAGAGTTGTCATGGTCTTTCGTCCTCATCCTCTATCTTATTAAATCATATTTAGATAGCAACAACCATTGACAGTCGCTATACAGAAAGCGCAGTGTGTGTGAAAGAGTCACTTCAAGAGTTGGCAACAAGGTAGGCATCACGGTTTTTGAAAAAGAAAAGAACAAGAGAATCAAGTTGATTCTCCTCTGTCTGTGAGAAGGCTGTGAAAAGGGGAGACGTTGCCCATGCTTCTCTTTTTCCTCTCGAGGTTGGCCACGTGCATGCCATGCTTCTCTCTCTCTCTCTTTCTCTCTCTCTCTCTCTCTCTCTCTCTCTCTCTCTCTCCTTGAAGTCTTCCATGAGTGTACTGCGTGCTTTGAAATAGCTTTCGTCTCTCTCTCTCTCTCTCTCTCTCTCTCTCTCTCTCTCTCTCTGAAGTCTTCCATGAGTGTACTGCGTGCTTTGAAATATCTTTCGTGTGTGTGTGTGTGTGTGTGTGTATGTGCACGCCATGGAGGTAAAAGGGCGAGGTGAGGGTGCGAAGGAAGATCTAGAGAAAGAGGCGGCTCGGCTTCCAAACGGTGCTGCAGAGGCGAGGATATAGCAGCGTGTCGAGTGCATCTGCTCTAGGGGGTTGTTGAGGGAGGGGAGGGGCTATCAGAGGCAGACGAGTGTTGTAGTTGTCCGCTGACGTGGTCCAGCCCGACCAGCATTGAACTTCATACTGCAGCGTCTGAGTTGCTTTACAAGCCTATTGCGTCGACACATCGCTGCAATCGGGTAGGGAGATGGAGTGACTTTCTGTTAGAAGCGGTAGCAAAACGGTGGGCAAACGATACAGAAAAGTCCAAGGTTGTGGTAGGCCATGCAGGAATCTCCGCCGGTCGCAGGTCACTTTTTGAGGCATGTGCGCACGCTATCTCTTTCTCTCTCCCTCTTTATCGCGTGCACAGGAGATTGTCTTATTTTTGAACTGTAGCCTTCAACTCGCACATGTCGACACGTGTAAAGAGCTCCCACTTCCACCATATTATGTTAATATGTGGAATTTCCTTAAAAAATTTGCGCAAAGGTTGTGTCACACTCCATGCCTTGCCTCACAATTGCAAAAAATGACAATGCGTAAGCTCGATAATGGAGCAAAAGGAACGTGTGGGGATACAATGACCCACAATCAACTAGCACCACTTTCTCTATTCGCGGCAAACTCCCCCCTCCCTTGCCACCTCCTCACTTCTGAAGCCTTGCCCAGGAAAATTCATCAGCTACGACTAAATCACATGTTTGTTTCTTGTAAATTTCTGCTACACAACTTACAGATGCCGTTTTGTGAGCCTCCTCAATGGGGAGTCTTTTTCTTTGTGGCATTTACTGACTGCAGCAAAGCGTTCGGTGCATTCTGAGTGGCAAAGACTTCAATTTTAACAGTGTCATGTTAATAGTGTTATCTTAGTTGGTAGAGTCATAGCCTATGTGCCTAAGGTCTTGGGTTCAATCTCCCCTTGGCTGCCTAAAGACACGTTCTAAGTCCTTAGGGATTGTTCCCATATGCCTCCACTGGGGGGTTGGGTGTGTGTGTGTGGGACGGGATGCCTATCTCCCTACCTATGAGGCCATTGTATATAGGGTGTGTGTTTTGTACTCTCTATTAAAAAAAAAAGTGTTAGCTAAATCGTAGCCATGCCTTTTTGGATTGCTGATAAAAATGTGCCTACATTTGCAATTAACATTTTTTCATGTGTTGTCGGTCGTGCACCACTACTACAAGCTGCCAAAGAATATTTAGTGAATGCAACAAAGTATAAAGTAATATTATTGGATGCATTGTGGTAGTCAAATGGACATCGCGTGAGATTTTGCTTGTAGCTTTGTTCTTACCGTGCACATCACAAAAAAAGTGTTGCTTATACTGCAATTGACATGTTCTCAGTGATATCCATGCGTCGTTCGCCATGCAGCACTATTGAAAGTTGCCAAAGCTATACTAGTGTCTCACGATTTACATGTTTATTTGTGGCTTAAATGTTCCTCTCATGATGATGTTTGCTCAAGAATTTTACCGTCTTTTGTGCTTGTTCCGAGCTTCTACAATGTTGAAATTGATATGGAGCACTTGTGTGCCTTTTTGTGTGTGTGTGTGTTTGTGTGTGTGTGTGTGTGTAGGACATGGACTCCTAGGGCTGGGACTTAAACAATGACTGCTCCCAATTTGATGATGATAGTTACCTCAAGGCTCACGCTGTCGGCGTCCTTTGCGAGCTGGTCCCCAGGGCCCCCACAACATGACACATCCGGGCAAGAGAGAGATAGAGAGAGCACAAAATCGCAGCAAAACCCAAGTGGAGCAGGGGAAGGACTCGCCATTGGGGGAATTTAAGAGCATTAAAACTCATCCAAGCTCCCACTCAACTCAACCAAGTCGAAGAGTCCACATGTTTTAATCACTCACTAGATAGAATAACTATTAGCTCCATCATATCATGGCAAAGAAACAAGGAGAGGCACATTCACAAATTGAGGGCAATATATGGAACAGGCTTAAGTGAATAGCCCACAAGATAATAAAACCATCACCTTCATTATGGCGAGCATAAGCCAATAGACTTCTAGACCCATGTTTAGCTTAAGAGGGTGAATCATTAAACATGAAGATTCCACTAAGAAATTATTCCATTAGTATTATTCAAAATGATGTCAATTGTAAATCAACCAAAGTTCCATGCTAGTGATGACTTATGGTAATCATCCTCAAAAATATATAAAACCATCATATCTAATAAGTATAGCATAAGCAAGGGCAGTAGCCAAAGCAAGGCAAACCTCCATAAGGTTATGTTACAAATTGTATATCCATCAGCTACATCCTACACAACATAGTCAGATTCTCCCATTGTGACAAAAGCAAGGTAAATACCCAAGGTAATTATTTATACGACAATATAACCATTATCTCTATCAAGCATATTAAAAGGCAACTACAACAGCCAGATTCTCCCATTGTGACAAAAGCAAGGTAAAGACCGTAGGTAATTACTTATAAGACAATATAACCATTATCTATATCAAGCATATTAAAAGGCAACTACAATAGCTGAGAATAGCAAGAAGAAGTAGCTTCATAACAAAAGTGTAATAATGGGATAAGGAAACTTAGCAGATTGTAGCTAGATGTAGCACTCAAAGCCAAGTAAATTGATCAAGTGGCTCGGTTAGGAGGTGAAAAGCCAAATGCTTTAACATCAAAGAAACACGGGTCCTAAAATGATCACAACATCAAAATTCCCCATCAACCTCAAGTAAAAAGTGTAAGGTAATCACCCACAAGAAACTATTATCATCAACTTACATAAGCTTATCATAAGCCATATTCACCCTACAGTCTATCCACAAGGTATCACCTAGAGGTTATATGTGTACAACCCACACCAACAAGCCCCAAGTGGAGGAAAAAAATCCAGATTCACCATTGAGAAAAGTGAAAGGCACATCCTTTAAATAATCATTCTTATGACGATATAACCACCAACTCCAACACTCCCTCGCATAAGTCAGATTCTCCTGTTGAGGATAGTACAAGTTACTATACATGGTGTTTACCCACAAAACCAAGGAGAGCACATACAAGCCATCCTCTCATGCTTTATATGCAGTCATGTTTAGGCATCCCATTAGGTTAGGCTGAGTAAATTCTTTTCTTGCATTAGCTAGCAAGTGAGTCCGAGTTTAATAGAGGGAAATCAATATAGTGTGTGTGTCAAGGATGAAGCAATCAAAGCCAAGTATAGTGACTGTGTGTGTGTGTGCCCACCCTTACCCAACCATCAATACTCAATGTTAAGGCAGAGGCTCGTTGAGTATGGGCCTACTGCCTCATTAAGTCAATGAGAATAAACTAGCCAAATCTCAAGCTTAAGAGATGTACCACATCAAAAATCCATGAAGAAGGAGAAGCAAGTCTCATTAGAGCTATGTGCAATTATGTCTTTAGATAAGATTGTACTCTGGTAGGAGTTTTAAGGCTTTGTCAGCCATTAGAAAATAGTATGGATGCCGTTCATAGTCTTTCATGGATGTTTTCCATGATTTTTAAATATCTCTTAGGTCCATGGATATGCCTCAAACTAACACTCCGTTTAACGGTAGTATATTCTTGAAAAACATGAGAATTAAATTAATTACACGTGGGTGAGCAAATTTGGATTAACATGCAACCTAAAGCTGGTAGAGCCAAAAGATTCCAAGGAAAGACCACCTAACATCTATCAAACTAACAAGGACTTATAGACAGTGGCTCAATCAAAGCCTATAGAAAAAAAAAAAACTAAGCCAACATTTAGGAAGTGTGTTTTGTTGTGTTAAAACGGAATTAGGCTAATAACATTAATGTAGCGAAATTAAAATGAGAGTAGTATTTCATTAAGAGAATTCCTAATGAAGATAGAGAGGACTCACTTGATTAAAGATAGCAATATAAGCGTGACACCTAGTTAGCGTGGCATGAACAATACTTGTAAAAGAGAGAGAATTAGAGAAATTGACAACAATTGAGGACCGAATTTACTTGGAGCGAGTCCCCCCTCCAAAAGAGCTTTTTGTATTATATGTTCTCCCATAAAGAGAGACTTGGTACAATACTTTATTTGTGTTCCTTCAGACCTTGTTGATGCCATGAAGGTGGAAAGCTTCATGCACCTATATTATGCCCAAAACAACAATTAAACTTACTCGCAATAGCATAAACTTGTCCCCGGTCTCAATTTGAGACCTCAAACACCTTCAAAGGTGAAGAGAGCTGGCACGGAGTGAGGAAAGTGAAGAGGAAGAATATGTAACATACGAGAAAGAAGTATTCTCCTTACCATAGATTACTCTTAGAGATTAGCTTAGCATAGTAGTGAAGATGGTAGAGAAGATGAGCATGCCATTGAAGCTTGCCTCTTGCTTGGATTTGCATTCCATAGCCAAGAGGTGTCGGCGTAGGCTCTCTACTTCTCAAGCTTGGAGAAGGAGATGGAGTTCTTGCTCAACACATGATAAAGTGTGATTGTGTGTGTGAAAAATAAGAGCTTTCTCTTAATTGGTCGTGTTACCATATACATGTGGTAGTGATGTATGTGAATACACTTAGGACCGCTGGGGCATTTTTCCCTCACTAGGAGGATTTTTCCCTTGTGCATTGTTTATATGCCCATCATTCTAGGGCTGTCTATTTTCCATTGCACACTAAGTAATACACTCTCTATTGTGTGCCTTGAGCTTCCTTCGTCTTCTCCAAGCTGTGTGTGTTTTCCTACAACCCTAATTCCAAGTCGCCAGCAGCTCCAACACACGTCAGCACACAAATGTGTTCAAGATGTTTTTTGTTAAGGAAAAATTGGATGGGGACAATTACCCTATGTGGGATTACATGATGCAACATGTCCTTGTGTCAAAGGGTGTTCCAAACATTATGGAAGGCATTGATGTTGGAATTAGGGTTGTAGAGAAATACACACAGCTTGGAGAACACGAAGGAAGCTCAAGGCACACAATAGAGAGTGTGTTACTTAGTGTGCAATAGAAAGATAGATAGCCCTAGAGTGATGGGCGTATATACAATGCACGGGGGAAAAAACCTCCTAAAGAGGGAAAAAATACCCCGGCAGTCCTAGTGTGTTCATACACATCACTACCACATGTATATGGAAACAAATCTCCCCTGGAGTGATGCGGTGAACGAGAGCTCGCACATGAGTAAAGGGAAGTGCCATGCCCTGAGGACATGATCAGTCCACAAAGGGGAGCAAGCCCAAAGCTTTGCCGAAAGCTTCGAGCTTCTCACGAGACAATGCCTTTGTGAAAAGATCTGCAAGGTTGTCCTGTGTTGGCACATAAGCCAAGATGATCTCTCCTGATGAGAGCCTCTCCCTGACATAGTGGTAATGCACCTCAATGTGCTTTGTGCGAGCATGAAAAATTGGGCTCCTCGCAACTTCCAATGCTCTCTGGCTATCAATGTAGATAGTGTTGGCAGTGTCCTGTCCAACACCCAAATCAGCCATAAGGCGTCTGAGCCATACACACTCAACCGTAGCTGTGAAGACTGCCTTGTACTCAGCCTCACAACTCGAAGTGGCCACGGTAGGTTGCTTCTTGCTCAACCATGATATACATGAACTGCCAAGCATGAAACAAAAACCACTTGTGGACACTCGCGTGTCAAAACAACCAGCCCAATCTAAGTCCGAAAAAGCATGTAAGTCTGGCGGCAATGATCCCCCCTTGGGATAAAAAAAGCCAAGATGTAAAGTGCCACTAAGGTAGCGGAAAATCCTATTGACTGTCTGCCAATGCTTAGAGCCTAGGCTATGCATAAATCTGCTAACCTGTGAGACTGCAAACTGAATATCCGGCCTCGGGTTGCATACATAAATGAGGCAACCAACAGCATTTTGGTAAAGAGTGACATCAGCAGGATCACCAGCATCATGTAGACTCAACTTCAAACCTGTTTCCATGGGAGTGGCAATAGTTTGCAATCCTCAAGTCCAAACTTACATAGTAATGTCTCTATGTAACTTTTCTGACACAAGGCAATACCACCATCACACTGCTTAAATTGTATACCCAACTAATGATGCAACAACCCCAAATCTTTCATCTTGAAAGTAGCATTCAAATCAGCCTTAAATTCAACAGTATGTCTCTCATTTGGTCCAGTGATCAGCAAATCATCTACATAAAGAACCACAATGAGAAGTACATCACCCTCATGCTTTACATACAATGTGCTTTCTTTTGGACTGTTACGAAAGCCCTGTTTGACCAAATGAGTGTCATCTTTCTCATACCAAGCATGAGGAGATTGCTTCAACCCATACAAATCCTTCTTACATCTGCACACTTTGTCCTCTTGTCCTTTCTTGACAAAACCGCGAGGCTGTGTTACATAAACTTCCTCAATTATGTCACCATTCAAGAAAGCAGTAACAATGTATGATTGAGTACATCCCAACCAAATTGAGCTGCCAATGCACATAGAAAATGCACAGTAGTCATACGAAAAGTGGGAGCAAAAGTCTCTTCATAATCGATGCCTTTTTGCTGTGCATAACCATTTGCAACAAGTCAAGCCTTATGGCGATCGATCTCACCATCCGGCTTGCGTTTCAACTTGTAAACCCACTTCGTACCTATGGCCTTTTTGCCAGGAGGCAAATCACATAAAGTCCATATGTCATTTTCTATAAGTGCATCATATTCTGATTGCATGGCAGCCATCCAATTTTCTGAATTTTGTGCTTCATCAAAAGATAGAGGTTCCTCAACATCATGTAAGCTAGACACAGCCAAAGCATAACAATCTGATGCATAAGATGCATGCTGAGAGCCTAAATGAGTACGACTAGACAAAGGTGCATCTAATTTACTATCACGCAATGTATGCACCAACCATTTTAGCATACCTCTAGCCTGCTCATTTTCAGCCCTTTCTTCATCAAGTACATCATGTACATCTGCATCAGTAATAGGTTGATCTATAACATTTTTTGAAACCCCCATAGGCTCTACATTTGCCTCATTGGAATTTACATTTGTATTTCCACCACTGAAAAGAGGCATCAAAATGTCATAAATGTCCTGCGAGCTTACATTATTGTCTATAGTACATGAGAGCAAGGGCTGAACAGAATCTTCCACAAACACTACATCCCGTGAAACCAAAATACCCTTTGTTTGCGGATGATACAACCTGTAACCTTTTCTTTCAGCACTATAACAAACAAAAATACATTTGACAACCTTATAACCAATTTTCTGCGCTGCACTTGTGGCACCAAAGCATATGCCAAACAGCCAAAAACACGCATGTGCTCAATAGAAGGCTTTCTATCATGCCATGCTTCATATGGACTAATATATACTACAAAGATTTTGTAGGACACCTGTTAAGTACATACGTGGCACACATGATGGCCTCAAGCCAAAAAGAATGCGGCAAAGCTTGACTTTTGACCATACATCGTGCCATTTCCGTAAGTGACCTTTTGTTCCTCTCAGCAACACCATTTTGCTGAGGTGTATAAGGCACTATACATTTGTGTTTTACCCCACGACTAGCGAGAAATGCAGTAAATTCATGAGACATATACTCTCCCCCTCGATCGGAACGGAGGGTGCCCATAGTAAATTTCGAGACATTTTCAGCCATAGCCAAAAATTGTTTGAAGCACATAAAAACTTCGGACTTCGCTTTAAGCGGAAATACCCATTCATGCCTGCAGTAATCATCAATGAAAGTCACGAATACAGGTAATTTCCCAAGGACGGAGTTTGCATGGGTCCACAAACATCACTATGCACAAGCTACAACCTGCATGTGGCCCTAACTGAACCATCCTTTGGAAACTTTTTTTACCCAAAATACAGCCTTCACAAACATGTTTGACAAGTGCTTCAAGAGGCGGCAAAGAAGCAACCATATCAGATTTGTGCAAACGCAATAAACAGGCAAAATTCAGATGACCAAAACGTGCATGCCAAAGTTTTGCATCTAAAATAGCCCTTGAATCTGCAACTGTATTTGCAAAATTTGTCCACACTTGTCATACAAAGTGAAATTATACAGCCCACGGCACAAAAGCCCAGATGCAACAACTTCATCACCAAAACTAAGATTATGAATTGTACATCTATCATCCACAAATTTGACTACAAGTCCAAGTCTAGCAAGTGCCGATACAGACAAGAGATTCTTCTTGATCCCAGGTACATAAAGTGCATCAACAAGTGTGAGGAATTTCCATTTGCAGTAGTAAGCACAATCTTTCCAACTTTCTGAATCGGATAAGAGGCATTATTGGCACAAGTGACTTAATTCCCATGAGGGACAGACTTGAGAGAGGTGAACAATTGACGATGTGAGGTAATGTTCTTTGTAGCACCACTATCAAAATACCACACATGTGAATCTGCAGCAACTCACAAGCATGCATCATGGATAGCAGGATTGTAAGTGCACTCTGCGCTAAAAGCCCATTCTGCATCAACATCAGCAACACAATCTCCTTCCAAAGAAGACTCAACAACAGAACCATAAGAAGTGGCTACATTGCTGTTACCACCCTTTCTTTGAGAAGCAATAAAAGCCTGTTCAACTGCACGCTGCATAGTCCTGTTTTTTTTGAAAAGTGCCTCTTGCAACAGCAATGTGCATAATACATCAAACTTGAGAACTTCAGGATTTCCTTGGGTCATAAATCTCCAAGTACTAGCAAAAGTCTGGTAAGAATCTGGTAAGGCATCAAGAACAGTCTGCACAAGGGAACTATCTGAAATGACTTCACCTACAGAAATAAGATGCTCATTGATATCCTTGACTTTAGCAAGGAAAGTGTCCATATCATCTTCCTCATGCATAATCTTCGACTCTAGCTCTTTACGCAGCAAAGCAATTTTAGCCTCATTGCATAAAGACTAGCCAAAATATCCCAAGCTTGTTTTGTAGATTTTGCTGAACGTATGTGAGGAACAATGGTGCGCTTCACAAACAACACAATCAATGCATGAGCCTACGCATCCTTTACATCCCAACGAGCTTGTTCTACCGTAGGCAAAACAACTCTAATAGCAGCAATCCTTACAGCAAGACCTGCAACATCCTCAACATCGCCTGCATCTTCAGAACCAGGACGTACATCAATGCCGTGCACAATATTCCAGACGCCCTTTGACACAAGAACGTGTTGCATCATATAAGCCCACATAGGGTAATTGTTCCCATCCAACCTGTCCTCAGCAGCAAACATCTTGAACACATTTGTGTTGTTGCTGTCAGCCATGGTAAATGCTGCACCTGATGTGAAAACTGTCCGAAAATAGGAGAAACAGAGCTGGAACAACACGTGCTATATAGCACAAACCGTAGAAGACTATAAGGCACTTGTTATGCAAAAAAAGGCATTGACAGAAATTTTGCACAAAATGACAAAATTGCCTGTGCAGACTTGCCTATAGTGGAAACGGAGGCCGAAATGAGCCCGAATCAAAAATCTGAGCAGACTGAGCTCTACAAGCATACCCGAAATATTTGTCGACCTGCGAACGCTTGCCAAAGCTCACTGAAATCAGAGAAAGTGAGCAGGCGTGTACTGGAGCTGCTGGCAACTAAGCCCGAGAGGACGTAACTTGCTCTGATATCAATTGTTGGAATTGGGGTTGCAGAGAAACACACACAGCTTGGAGAAGATGAAGGAAGCTCAAGGGACACAATAGAGAGCGTGTTACTTAGTGTGCAATAGAAAGATAGATATCCCTAGAATGATGGACGTATATACAATACACGGGGAAAAAACCTCCTAAAGAGGGAAAAAAAGGCCCCGATGGTCCTAGTGTGTTCACACACATCACTACCACATGTATATGGTAACAATTGATGTACGTCTTAGTTCTGAGGATGTAGGCGATGCTGAGGATGTTGTAGGTTTTGGTGGCAGGATTGATGCTGGCAGAGCTGTTTTGCCTATGGCTGAGCAAGTTCATTGGGATGTAAAAGATGCACCAGCTCATGCATTGATTGTGTTGTCTGTGAAGCGCACTATTACTCCCCACATTCGTTCAGTAAAGTCTACAAAAAAAGCTTGGGATATTCTAGGCCTAAAGGCTTTTAACACTAACATTTGGACTATTTTTTATGAAGGTTAACCCAAGCTCTTTTAAAGATCCATTAAGTGCACATTGCTCTTTGGTAGACCTCTCTCCATATGGACCCTTTTTAATATAAGCTTTATCTCTCCTCTAGGTCCCTTGTTGAGAATAGATCTAACAACACATATTAATATTCTAACTCTTGCTCCCTTTTATCTTACCATATTAAATGATCAGTTTAGTATGAGAAAATCATTTGGGGTAGTTAGATATTAGATTTTATGACATTACCTCTCTCTTGAAATCATAGTCGTCCTCGACTATGAGGTAGAGAAGGTACCTAGTGAGGCGGTCCGGGGCGGGCAACAAGAAGAGTGGCCTCTAGACACCCTTCAAGGCTCCCGTGCTGCTCAATGGGGCTGGGGCACAACACAACACAAACCAAAACAACAAACCCACAGCCAAATCCCAACTACACAAGGGGCACCACCTAGTTTAAGAGCGAACTAGGACGCAAAAGAGGAGAATCGTTAGAGCAACCCACAAACAAGCAAGGAATTTACACTAGCCCTAACACCAATGGAACACTCTTACACACTAAAACACGATAGAGAGAGAGATAGTGCTCGGGCTGCTTTGAAACGTATCGGCAATGATCAAGCAAACACAACTATATATTTAAGAAAGAGAGAGAAAGGGGGAAGGGG
This sequence comes from Adiantum capillus-veneris, assembly GCF_014529385.1. Classification (NCBI taxonomy): domain Eukaryota; kingdom Viridiplantae; phylum Streptophyta; class Polypodiopsida; order Polypodiales; family Pteridaceae; genus Adiantum; species Adiantum capillus-veneris. The sequence continues at coordinate 107,251,971 of NC_140935.1, forward strand.
TGCTTGTTGCATTAATACCTTCTTACAAATCTGTCATGACAAATCAAAGTGAGATTAGTATTTGTTCAACATAGCTTGCGTAAATTTCACCACAACACATCACAAGAAAAGCCACCCCAATCACTGTCTTAAGGCCAGGGGAGTCCTCTCCACCCTGTCGCCCTCTTACAGTATGTGGGATTTATGGCTAGATTGATGACAACACCAGAGACAAGCTATCAAGAACTTAACAAAAAACACCAAGACACTTACGCATCATTGTTGTCCATTACTTCACGTTGGAAGGGAGACAAAGTATCCAAGCTTAGTCCAAATCCACCCTCCTTGATTCAGCGAATGTTGGGCTTACACTAGTAGGAGAAATGATAGATTTCCTACTCTCAATTGAATGATCACTCTCTCTCTTACAATGGCATAGAGTTCCCTTGCTAATCCCTATTACAACACATGCACATGCATAAGACAATGAGCTTCCACTCAAGAGCTCCTTCTAGAGAGGTTGAGCTTGGCTTCTCAAGCTATAGCATAGTGCTCTTGCTTATGGCTCCCCCCTTTTTGTGCTAGCTACACCCTCCTTTTATAGCAATTTTGAAGGCTAGGGTTACTCCTCTAACCATGGTTGGGTTAGATTTTCAGCAATTTATCTAACTTCTTTTGCTTGGAATTATCAAGAAGTTGGTGGGGAAAGAGAGAGGAGAGAAATGGAGGTGATAGGACTTTTCATAGTGGGTTAGTGTTAGTAGAGTTAGTATTAATTTACAAATGGAATTGGATATTTACAATGGGAGTATCCATGTAGGATACAAATAAGGAAGAAAAACTCTTAAGAGGTAAGAAAAGGTGGATTTCTTACAAGGTTGATGCTCCAAGTGTCTTAAGTAGGACCAATTTTGACGCTTGTTGACGGTCCACTAGCTTTGACGGTACATTTTTTCTCCACTCTTGACCTTTCTTGAGAGACAAGGTAATTGAAGCTGAGTAATCAACCACCATGATGCTGTCTTTTAAGAGAAGAGGCTGAATTTTGTGGTTTTTTTGATAGACATGGGTAATTTGGAGGAGAAAAAATGAGACTAGGTGGTCAATTTTGGAATGGAATTGTGTGTGGGAGGTATGAGTTCACCATGGTTTCTCTTATTCTTCAAGGTTGAGGAGAAGGTGAGTAGGGTGCAGAGAGGAGTGGTGAGAGAGGTGGGGATGATGAGTGGAGAAGTGTGTGTGAAAGAGGAAAATGATAAAGTGGAAGAGAGAGTGTGGCTGCATAGCATGGGAAAACTGGGGTCCACTAATAAAATCATAGCTCACAGCTCGTAGCTCAAAAAAATATGAAAAAATTTGAGGCAAAAGTTCAGCCCACGAGCTACAACTTTTGTTTGTATCACCTTTTCAAATTCGGAGAGCAAGTGAACTTTAAAAATTCAGCAAAACCGACCGTTTTTTTCCACTGCACAAGGTCCTTGTGGGGTCCTTCTTTGGATGATTCTTTTGAATACCTCCAAGAGTGAGCCCTCCATAGTGCATGTATGCATGCCACCTACCCTTCACCTTATTTGGTAGGTCTATAATTGAAGATATTGTTAAGATCATGATATAAGTGAATAGTACAACTAAGAAAATCAAATATTGAGGGGTCTAAAAAATATGTACATGTCAAATATAAATAATATAGGTGGAAAAATATAAAGGGGTCAAAATAAATCTCTCTCATTATAAGTCTACCATAAAAAGATGAATATTTTTGGTGGTCTAATTTATGAGAGTAATAGAGAATATATGTAGAAAGGAAAAAATCACAATAGTGAAAAAAATATACACATAAATAGAACTAGTTTTTTTGGATTTTTGTTGGGATGGAGTTACATCAAATATAAGAGAAGCTTACATGAAAATATTTCTATATGGAATAAAGAATATGAAAAATGGTAAGAAAAATTGTGGTAATGGTGAGGCAATGTACAGAGCATAAATATCACACACCTCGGTAGAAATATTAAAATAAATACCAAAATAATTATGAAAAAATCTTTTATTTAGGCCCTATATACAAAGAAATATTTACATACGCATGGGCCATAATATACTTATATTTTTTATTTTATTTTTTATTTTTTTGGCTCAACTAGTCCAATGGTTAGCTAATTGAGGGTTTTTTAAGAAGATATGGGAAAAGTCCCGTGACTCACGCACGCCTATGTACAGTGAAATGGTAGGGATAGCCACAGTGTTTGGGTGATTTTGGTAGGGTGAGGTAACTCACTGTGGCAATTACAAAGAGCCGAAAAACGGCTATCACTAGTCATCAGTCCATGGTTTGCTAGTGGATAAATGATCCCTTTCTACCCTTTGACATCATTCCAAAATGGATGACTACTCCATTTAGTGCTTGAGAGACTTAGCTGTCCTAAGCATGTCTGCTCTTTAGTACATATCATACTTCCAAAGTAGAGTGACAAATTCTACTTGGTGTTTGGGAGACGTCGTCACCACAAACATGATTCTAAGCATGTTTGTGCACAAAGAAAGAGAGAAATTCTCTTAAGACAAATTTTTATTATTACTAAAAAGGCATTTATATTTGCTTACTCTATTGTATCATTGTAAGAATTGACAAGGTTCATATTATCCTTAAGTTGTGTTCCTTGCATCCATCTAGCATCTTCAAAAGTATAATTGTTGAATTTAGTAAGATACCATCGGATAATCTTGCCATGTCTTAGTACCTTGTCTTCATGTCGAAGGATGGATTTGGGATGGAGCACATCTTCTTGATCCTCAATCTCTAGAGGGTCCTCAATTATTGCTTCTCTCGGTGCTCTCCTTTGTAAGGCTTAAGTAGGCTCACATCAAAAGCATTGTGTATGAGCCAATGGTTGGGAAAATTTAATTGGTAAGCCATCTCGTTGATTGGCTTAAGAATTTGAAAAGGGGCATAGTATCTTTTTGCTAACTTAGCATAATACTTCTGGTGGACCGTAGAATTCTTGCTAGTAGTTTGCCTCAAACGAGCCTTGGGAAAATTTAGCAAGACCCATCATTTTCCTTAAAGGCTAAGGCTCTTCTGTGCTTGTTAGCAGTAACCTTTTGCCTTTGCTGTGAGATGGATATAGCCTCTTTAATCTTTTGAAAAGATTCTTGTAGATGTCGGCTATACTCATCAACAACGAAGATCTTCCCATATACTTTTAGTAGCAAGGGACTTTTAGATCTTCCCTCTATGACCTTGAAAGGTGTCTTTCCCATAGAAGTATGTACAATATTATTGTACGCATATTCTACGAGAGGTAGTTACTACTACCATTGTGAGCATTGATATACTTTTGTAACATAGGCTTTTAGTAGATCTAGAATCGTAAGGTTAGCTATCTCACTTTGGCCATCGGTTTGTGGGTGATAGGCTGAGGAGAAATTTAACCTTGGGCCTAGGTTCTCAAATAGACCCTTCTAGAAGTTACTGGCTATTTTAGGATCTTTGTCTGACACTATGGATGTTGGTAAGCCATGGTACTTGAAAATTTGAGATATGAAGAGGGTTTCCATTTGATGTGCCTTAATAGTCTTCTTGATAGGTATAAAGTGTGCTTGTTTGCTAACTACTTTGCTAAACCTATTGGCTATTGTCCATATTCTTGTATTCCATGGATAGACTTGAGCAATCCAAAGATAAATCCATGGATATTCTCTCCCATGGTGAATTAGGAATTGGCAATGGCTGGAGCAATCCAGGTTGCTTCCCTCTACATACTTCGTCTTTTGGCATACCATGCATTTCGAAACATATTCTTGTACGTATACTTTCATGGTAGGCCAATGGAAGCAAGTCTCAACTCCGCAAAGAGTAGGTTGAATCCCTCTATGCCCTGCATAGGGAGGGGAATGGGATTCATACATTACTTTCTCACGGATTAAATTAGTAATGCGTCACCTATTTCCATAGAGAAGATAACCATCCTGCAAGATGAATAGTTCCTCTTCTTTCCTAATGCAAGAGCTGAAATTACATCCTTGAAATTGGGATCAGTAGCATACTCATCTATCATAGAAGATAGATCATTTTGTGAGTTCCTATTGACACCGCATTTACTCTTGGTTGTCGTGATAGTGCATCGGCCACTTGATAGTGCTTGCCGGCAATGTAAGCAATATGAAAATGAAATTGCGAAAGAAAATTTTCCACCTCACTTGTTTGTCGAAGATCTTGGTTTGCGTCATGAAGTACTTGCATCATGAAGTACTTGAGGCTTTGGTGATCCATTTGTAGGATGAATGGAGTCCCCAAAAGGTAGTGCTTCCATGAGTCTAGGGCATGTAAAACACGCAATAGCTCCTTTTTGTATATGCCCAATACTCGCTCATCGTCATTGAGTCTTTGACTCTCATATGCTATGGCATGTCCTTCTTGAAGCAAAACTGCTCCAAGGAAATCGCCACAAGCATCACATTGAACCTAAAATGGGTTTGAGAGATCCGGTAGTGTAAGCACAGGTTGAGAGATAAGCTTCTCTTTGAGCTTGCCAAAAGCATTTTTCTCTTTTGCAGTCTATGAATACCTACTCACATTCTTTTTTGCTAAGTCATGTAATGGTCCTTCTATTAGTGAGAATTTCTCTATGAAGCGTCTACAATATGGACACATAACAATAAAGCTTCATAGCTTGTGTAGATTCCTTGGATTAGTCCATCCTTTTATTACCTCTAGCTTTGATTGATCCATTCGGATTCCATCTTGAGAGATAATGTGACCTAAGTATTGAATGTCTTGCAGGAAAAATTTACTTTTCTTTTGATTAATGAAAAGTTTATTCTCTCTTAGAACTTGAAAGATTACGTGGAGATGTTGCTTATGCTCCTCGAGAGAATTGGAATAGATGACAATATCATCAAAGAATACTCCAGTAAATTGTGGTAGGGCCTAAAGATTTTCTCCATTAAGCGGTTGAATGTGGTTGGAGCATATGTCAGGCCAAAAGGCATAACAAGATATTCATAAAGATCAAATGGCGTGCAAAAAGTGGTCTTTACAATATCTTCATTGACTACCCTTATCTAATGATAGCCACTTTCAAGGTCAATCCTATTAAAGTAGGTAGACCCTTGTAATTTATCCAATAGATCTTCTACCCGTGGCACGAGAAATCTATTTTTGATAGTGATTCTGTTTAGTGTTCTATAGTCTACACACATACGATATGTGCCCTCTTTCTTTTGGACTAAGAGGACTGGTGAAAAAACTTGGTGAAAAGATAGGCCTCACTAACCCTTTTTCTACCAGTTCATGGACTTGCCTCATGATCTCCTCTTGTTGAGCTTGTAAAACTCAATAAGAAGGCTTATTAGGAGGTGAGCTTCCTTGTAGAAGCTCTTTTGCATGATCATCATCCCCTGTTTTTGGAGGCAACTCTCTAGGGATATCCTCAATAAAAACATCTTGGAATGTACTTAACAAAGTAGACAACTCTAATTCCTCTTGATTGCGACCGTTTTTATCTAGTAAAACATTAGGATCATTTATACCCCTTGACCAAAATCATGTACGCGGAAATTGAGCTTTTCATTGACTTATAAAAAACAGGTGTATTTACAAGGGGTATGGTCTTACCCAACTCATTCACATTTATGTACATATTCTTTTCATTGTACTTAAAATATATTATCCTTTCAGGGAACTTCATATTGGCAGCCATGCAATGGAACCATGGTGCCCCTAGGATAACATCCTCATGCTGGAGATCAGAGATGAAAAAGTCCTCTTTGTTGATGTAGCTTTGGACATGAAACATAAATTTCCCAATCATGGAGTAATGGATGCGTTTTGTCCCTTGAAATCCCCCTCGACAATCACAGTGTCTCCCATCTCAAAATCTTGTATGTCTAACTTGGTAGCCAACTTTGTTGATATAAAGTTGTGAGTTGAGCCAGGGTCAAAAAGGATAAAGGCATCATGTTCTCTCCCTTTCCCCAAGCATAGGAAAAGGGAGATCCTTCACAATGAGCATCCCCTTGTGGAGTTTCAACCATAGAAGCTCTAGGCTTTGTTGATTTAAAGTTGTGAGTTGAGCCAGGGTCGAAAAGGATAAAGGCATCATGTTCTCTCCCTTTCCCCAAGCATAGGAAAAGGGAGATCCTTCACAATGAGCATCCCCTTGTGGAGTTTCAACCATAGAAGCTCTAGGTGGCTCATTGCGTGCATTTCTTTGGGAGAAAGTGCGATAGCCATGTCCTTGCTCCCCGCACTTGAAGCACATGTTTTCTTTGCAAAAAAAATCTCTTCAGGGGAGATTCTATTCTTACCTAAGTAGACTCCTTTCTCCTTAACTTTTTTGTTGTTGTTGCTAGAGCTGCCCTTAGAGGATTTTTGAGCATTGTTCTTCTCTTTAGGCTCATTTTGGTATTTAGTTTCCATGGGCTTAGAATTTCTCTTAGGCTCTGAGCCCCTTGTTGGAAATTGATTTGTGAAGCAACCATAGTATGGTGTTTGACTGCAGAGATCGTCATAGGCCTTTGAGAATTGACTTATTCGGTCATGTCTTCAGATAGCCCAACACAAAACTGTTCTCCAAAGTCTATCTTTTTTGTAAATAGTGGCTTTGAGATGCAAATCCCAAAACTTTTCCACATACTTGTGGATAGACTCATAGGGAGACAGCTTCAAACTTCGCCATTTGGTAAGAATTTTGTCTTCGACATCACTTGCAAGAAATTGCTTCATTATGGAAGCTTTTACGACTTTCCAACGTCCTTGAAGCTTCCCCATTAGCTCATAGACTAGATGTTGGGGGTGCCATCATAGTATAGCTCCAATGAACAACAGTAATTGTCAATTTGAAGGGATGAGCTACCCGACTAGGGCATGGAAATACTCACCAATTAGTGAGCTAATCATGGCAACATGAATGGAAACTCTATGAAGTGGGCTTCTCGGCTTATGGAGGAGCTAAGCCACGATGTCTGGCAATCTCCACATCCACTTCTCTTCACCTCAAATCAACCCAATCACACACACTAACGATTGCAAAGACGCACACGTCACTAATCATACCATGTAACACACTAATCATAAGCGCACACACATAGATCCAATCAAGGATTTCAAAGGCAACACAAAATTTGATATTGTATTTGGGAGTACAATCTGTTACTTGGATAGGAGATGTACCGATGTCAAAGACCTTCGTATAAACTCTTTCCTGGCTCCAACCCATGAAGATAGAAGAAGGGATTATACATCCATAGCTCATGTCCTTATGACTCATCTATGAAAGGTGGCCAACCCTCATGTAAGGCCCAAAGGTAGCATTTGCAAAAATCTCATCATGGATTGGTAATTTGAGTTTGACTTAGACCTAGGAATTTGCCAACAATAGACATATTGAGTCATGTCATACAATTATGCTTCCACAAAACATGCATCTTCTTTCTATTGTGGTAAGGTGTGTAATTCTCACAATCTCAAAAAATGCATCAACCAAGATGAGCACATTAATTGTTTTCTCAATTGCTTATTTACTTATTCATGTCTGCTCTCTATAACATAGATTTTGGAGAAAAAATGTTGGGGAGGACAGTTTCCCTAATAAAGGTTCTTATAAGTTGAGATTGCCATCTCACTTATTCATCTTGGTAGCCATTTTCGAAAAGAATTATCTTGAGAGCATTCATCTATTAACTGTTCTGAGTGTCAGGAAAGATGGACTTCACATTTTATTGTAAATGAGACATTTGATTGTGTTTTTATCTTTGTGTATGCAGAATGACAGAGACTTAATAGAAGAATGCTCTTGAGAGCATTCGTCTATTAATTGTTTTGAGTGTCATGGAAACATGGACTTCAAGTTTTACTATAATGAGACACTTTGATTGTGGTTTTATCTATGTATATGTGGAATGACATATACTTAACTAGGCAAATGACACATTACTCGATGTGGTTTTCTCAACACGTATTTTGAATCACCTAAATTTAATTAACTTTGAGAAAATCTATCAACCTAACTTATGAAAAATTTACAATGGTAAAAAAACCACCACAAATGAGGTACTTTCACAACAAGAGCTTGCATGGCTACATCATGAATCCTTTTATTGTAAGGTGACATACTCCTATAAATCTTTATATGTCGCGAATAGAACATTGAATAGTAATGTCACAATATTTCTTAGAAATTGTTGTAGCATAGGTAGAGAAAGCTATTGTGAAAGCTACATAAGTAAGCCCAAGAAGCTGATGAGCTAAGACATGTGAGTGTGCGAATGCGGTGTGCGTGCAAAGAGTGAGAAGGGGGGAGAGAGAACACAAGATGTGGGTGGAGTAGCTCTACACTATGTGTGAGAAAGAGCCCCTTATTCTTCTATCTAGTAAATAATAAGGTGTGTGCCTATAAATAGACGTAGAAATTTGGTACAATTTTATGAATATCATGATAGTCCAAGTATAAGACATCTAGGCATAAGGAGGAATTATGGAGTTGAGGTTTGAAGTGAGCTTTTTGAGCTATATTTGTAGTGTGCTTTTTTCAGATATTGCTCAATTGACCAAATCTTAATAAAAGCTCGCTCCAAAAAGCTCGTCCCTAACATAGTTTTTGGAGCGAGATTTTTTGTTCTCTCCTTTCTCTCTCTCTACCTCTCCCCTCCCTCTAAGTCTCCTTTTGTCTCTTTCCAACTCTCCCTATCTCTCTCCCCCTTCCCTCTCTATCTTATTATATGTACTATGCCATGTTAGTGGATTGTCGTGACGCGGACGTCTATAACATGGCTATCTGGCACTAACATAATGTCAATACTCAGCGAAGTGACTCAAATGGGGCACAAAGACTCTTTGAGGGTGTCAACCTCAAGAAGTGAGCCTAAAGAACGAAGCCATCTCTCACACTAGCAAATCTATCACTCTCAAATCTAGCAAATTGTCTATGTCCTATTTTACTAAACTTGGTCACTACGCCATTTTGGCACTCAAACGATGTCCAAATGCAACAAAATTTTAAAGGGTGGTCGGAGACACCTAGGGGCACTATCCTGCTAAGTCTGGTTGCAATCTAACAAGGTACCAAAATCATGATCCATCATGATCAAGGTCATAAAAACTGCAACAGAACATACCAAAAAGGTTTGCCCTATGGTCTAGGAAAACCTTCCTATGGTCGAAATGTCAAAAAAAAATCATTAATGCACTCAAAACTATCGATTTAGCTTTCTAATGTGTAGTTGTGAACCACATTAGAATTGAGAATGATTACACTTAAATTAAAGAGCAGTAGACAAGAAACACAATGCAAGTTTTGGAATCGTAATTGGATTATCAAAGCTCAAGCTAAATCAATTACAAAGCACGTGAGAGTAGCCACTCTCAGTCGTATGTTCCAAAACTCAAAAAACCTCTTTGATGATGATAATGTATGTTCTTTCCTACTCACAAAAAATAGGCTTTATACCTAGGGGTTTTTTTACCAATGACCAGCTTTACAAGGCTCGTACTCAAGTTCAAACTTTAAAACTCAGATTTTACATAAACTGTCTCAAAACTTATCTGACTAAAATTAGAGACTCTCATATAATTACAAAGCTTTCGCAAGAAAACAATGATGGGGTATCAAAATTTTAGGGCTCATGAAGAAGGGGTCGACTAAGTGCCCGTCTGGTCCATCTGTCAACATTTCCCCCTTCCTAGTCTTTGCACGCCTTAATGCAAACTGTGTCTTGGTCTTTGACTTTGGCTTTGGCAGTAGATGGTCTTCAATTTGATTTGTTGGAGTCTTTAGTAGTCAAATGTTCTTTTTTCTAGTGTCTTCATGAGGTGTTAAATTTCTCCGCTTGGGCCTCAATCCCCGCTTGGATTGCCAAATCTCTGAAAGGATTGTTCATCAATGTTCTTTGATAGGCGATATGTCGAAGTTGGGGTTACCATTGTAGCATATCTCTGATGAACAACAATAATTGTCTGGAGAGATGAACTACCCGGCTAGGGCATGGAAACACTCACCGATTAATGAGCTAATCATGGAAACACAAATGGAAACTCTACAAGGTGAGCTTCTTGGTTTATGGAGGAGCTAAGCCATGATGTCTAGAAATCTCCACATCCACTTCTCTTCACCTCAAATCAACCCAATCACACACACTAATGATTGCAAAGACACACACATCCCTAATCCCATCATGCAACACACTAATCACAAGTGCACACACATAGATCTATTGATTATCCACATTCCAATCAAGCTTACATGGATACACAAAGAATAGAGGGCATTCACACAACATTAGAGTGGGACTAACCACTAACTAGTTACGATCTAGATAATCAAAGCATCATTAACAATCACAAGAGAGTATGAGAGAAGCATAATGAAAGAGAATTAAGCATTGATTAGTGTTAATCAAAGTCACACGAGAAAGGCGAAGCTCAAGGACTCCATAGCCACACACCTCATGAGCTTTCACCAAAGAGTGGTCTCAACAAATGAGGCTGAGAATCTTAATTCCATTTACACACTGCTTTATATACCTATAGTAAAAATATGCAATGTTCGGGGGTCCAAGGACTTTAGGGTTCCACAACTTATTGAATCTACAACCTAGACACACTAATTGACATATTCTTTATAGCTTGGAACTCACATTGATCCCATAACACATTACAAATATTACAACAGCTTGAAATAAATTGGGAAATTATAATACATGGCCATTTTGAAAAAATGTGTAACTCCAATCTTTATTGATTATTTGTGTCTATCTTTCATGTGCACTCATAAGGCTTGTGTCTTTAGCAGCTTTTGTTAACTAATGTCGGCTTAGGTAACATTCTCCCCTTTCGATTTTAGTGCCCGTCCTCGAGCACTATTGAGAAGTGTCCGTGGAGGTTGTGAAAGGTTTTTGATTGGTTGTTGATGGACTATGTTTGCTTCATTTGTTGATGGATTTTGTCGTTGAGGTTCATTCTGTTGTAGCATCTTCATTGGTCCAAATCTGTCATTTATGTAAGAGATTATATCGTAGTTTTCATTATAGCAACATAATGGTGAGGCTTTTATTTATTTATTAAGAGTATGTACAAGGGAACTAGACTGATGAGGCTCTAAATTAGGGTCTAATAACTGGATGACCAAAGCGAAAAACCCAGTGGAAAAATAGTGTCTTTTGGATACGTGCATTGTTGAAGTACTTATTATAGTGGGAAATATTAATTAAGTACTGGAGGAACTATTTACTGATGGTTATGGAAATAAAAGGGCAACAAATATGAGGATAGCATGATGGAAATTTAGTTTTGCGTGATATGTAGTCCACTCAAGGTGCATAGCTGGAAGCAAAAAAAGAGTGTCTAATGTATATGTCCAATGATGGGACATCCTATATATGCATACACATAAATGCAAGGGAAACAATATGTTGTGCAAGAAATATTTTTGAGGGGTTCTTAAAAAAGAAGGTGTATCTATAAAAGCATATGTCGTGGCTTTACAATCTAGCACCCCATTAGGAAGGGTTTTTGAGTCGAGGATATGTGCTCTCATCTTACTGCGCACTGCGTGCGAGTGTTGGACTCTGCATCACTTCACCATGATTAAGTTAATAGACTTTGACTCTTATGCTCATCTCATTGAGCATGAGCAACACAACTTAGGTATGCTAAACTCTTCTAGCTTGAGCGTAAGCCTAATAACTACGACCCTTAAAACAGAGTTTAATATGACTTGAAGCTTTGGGAGTAACGCTTTGCTCCTTTTTTGGCTCAACAACTTGACTTTGATTATACCAAAGAGTGTCTTTTGAATCGTGACGACTTGAATTTTCACATTTTTTATCTTACTACAAACATTTCTTCAGGTAAAAGTAAGCTTGAATCCTAAAAAAGTGGATCATTGAAGGACCAAGTTAGCATTGAAGGTTTCTTTTGACATACCTATTTTATCAGCTTGGAATCTGCATCTATGTGGAACTGGTTGTCCTTCTTTGATTGTGCAAACTCCATGGTCTATTTGATTCTCCAATTAGGCCTATTGTAAGGAGCCTTTGATGTTTTTGGAGGACTTTGTTGGCTTTTGGCATCTGGTTTTTGACTCGGAGCATTGGAAGACTTAGGAATCCAAATCTCTTTTATGACCTTTGTAGCTTCCTTGATGAATTTGTATGGCTCAAGGTCTTCTTGATCTCTTGAGATCTTCATGCAATTTTGTTGTAGTTGTAGTTGATCTCTGGTTGACTGGTAGCTGAATCTTTGTATAGTCTATGTAGAATCCTTGTCCGAGAGGAGTATTCTTTGAAATCCATCTCTGATATGTATCCTCTTGAGAGTTGTGGCTGACTTTAGTAGCTCTTGGTGTTGTTTTGTTGTTTAACTACTTTTTAGGTATGTTGGGATATTCTCGAGGTTGATACCTAGTGGGCCTTCTTTCTTGGGAGGGTCTTGATTTTGCTTCATACGCTCTAATCTTCGGTTTTGGTACCCATATGTGTGTTACCTCTATGGTGCTCTTGTTCTTTTAAACTCCATTGTGATGCTATCCATCCCATGTGTTTGTCTTTCTGTGTTGATCTTCCGTCTTAAATCCATACTATATCACTAACTTTTACTAGATTGCTCGGGACAAACACTTGCTTGACTTGCTTTTGCTTCTTTAAGTATTTGGGTTGATATATCTTTTATTTTCTTGGCTGTCTTCCTAGAGGTTTTATTTGGGTCAGCAATTGACTTGAAGTTTCTAAAGCCTGATTTGCTTGAAGAAGATGATCCATGATGGTTCTTTGATGTAGAGGCATATGATGTGACATCTTTCATGATTGTCATTTGTAGCTTTACCTTTGTCTGCAAGATTTGTCATTCATTCCTGTGACATTTGCAACTTTGAATCCAACATTAGTGGTACATGTAAAAATTGCTTGCTACCTTTTGGAAAAGAAAGTAATAGGATTGCGTATTCTCTATATGCTTTGTGTTGGTCTAACCACTGATGTCCAAGGATGACATCTGCAAGTATGTCTTTTGAAGAATTTACTTGAAACTTTACCTGCTCTTCATGCTTTTGGATGCTAAGGGTAGCAACCATTTCTTCTTGACTTGTATCCATACCTAGTGTTGCTTTGCTGTCCTGTTTGCATAGAGTAATCTCTAGAATACTCTGGATGTTATCAGCAACCATATTGCACTTTGCTTCTTTATCCAATAGAGCATTGCATGTAACACTTGCTCCAATTGTACTACTGAGGACTATGTCTATCTTCATTGGTGGTTCTCTTGGAGATCTCTGTCCTTCTTTTGTTGTGGTTTCATCCTGATCTAGTTTGGTCTCTCTGGAAGGTAACTGGAGACTTTGTGCTCCACTAGGACTTCCATCTATTCTTTCACCTGACATTGATAAATTGGCTTTTGGACTTCCTATTTCTTCATGTTTGTTTGCAACCTCGATATTCTTAACTTGTGGCTTTGATGGCTTTGCTTGCTTGATAGATTTCATGGTTGTTGTTTGCTCTGTTTGATTTGCACTTGCTATTGTCTGGTCTAGTTTAAGCTCTTCGACGATTCTATTGGGAGGAGATGAATCATCTTCAATAAACTCTACTTTGGCATCAATCTCCATTTGAATTGTACTCAAGGACTTTGTACTGTCTTTTTCCTGATGACCATTCCTAGATTTTCCATCTTGGTCGTCTTTGAAGATTGCATCTTGTTTGAACTTTGTATCTCTAGAACCTTTTGGGCTAGTGGCGTTCCCAATATGATGTTATCTGTTATATCTTTTACTCTCATCACATGAAATTGAGCTATGAGGTTCTTTGAACCTATTTGAATGGCGGTGGTGTTGGAATTAGAGTTGCAGGAAAACACACACATCTTGGAGAAGACGAAGGAAGCTCAAGGCACACAACAGAGAGTGTTGTACGTAGTGTGTAATGGAAAGATAGATAGCCCTAGAATGATGGGCGTATATATAATGCACGGGGGAAAAAACCTCCTAGTGAGAGGAAAAATGCCCCGACGGTCCTAAGTGTGTTCACACACATCACTACAACATGTGTATGGTAACAAATCTCCCTTGGAATGATGTGGTGAATGAGAGTTGATACATAGAGTAAAGGGAAGTACCATGCCTTGAGGACATGATCAGTCCACAAAGGGGAGTAAGCCCAAAGCTTTGTAGAAAGCTTTGAACTTCTCACGAGACAATGCCTTTGTGAAAAGATCTACAAGGTTCTCCTGCATTGGCACATAAGTCTACCTCAGTGTTGAAAGCTTTGATTTTCACGGCACTTACCACACCCACACACTTTACTTTTGCGTTGTTTGCCATCTTTGCCTTGCATGGAGAAGGCCTGTCAACCTCGAGCCCTAATCGAAGCATCATAGCTTCGCTCATTACACAGATTTGTGCACCTCCATCAATGTAGGTGTTTCCAACCCTCTTTCCTTTTATGTTTACGTCGACAATTGGAAGGATGTCATCCATGTTGCATCCCGAAATTGCTCCGGCTACCTTTGTTTTGGAGCGTCTTGTACTTACCATTTTAGACCATTGTCGCCTTACTTTTGGTGCAAGATGTAGCAGCTGTGGCCATGTAATCTTCGGTCCTTGCTCTGCCACATCCAATGTTAGATCATAGGGCTTAGAACTTTCCCCTAGCTGGAAGTCGGTGATGCCCAATTTCCGTCGTGGCCTGGATGGCCTCTTGCTAGTTTCTCCTCTCATGCTTCTCTCATCATCTCTGATTGTGTAGCTTTCTCCCTCCTAGCTCTTTTCACAGTCATGGCTTCAAGTGGTTCTAAAAAGGTTACCTTCCCTTACCCTTGTCCCTCTCCTTTGCTCTGGGTGGATCCACTACTATGGCTTTTCCTTTCTCTTCTAGCCTTATGATGTTTACAGGGCGATCAGGTGGTGGGGCTGGTGGAAGAGGTGGGATGGATGCTTGTAGTGGTGTCTGGGGTGGACGTAGAATTTGTGTTGGTGGGGGTGGTGCTCGGGGTGGGGGTGTTCTTTCTCTAGGGGGTGACAATTGGTTCCTCCTACCTCCTCTATTATAGTTTTGTCGTGGTTTGGGACAGAAGTACATACCATGACCGTCTTCTCCGCAGTTGTAGCAATGATACTCCCTATTTTGTCGTCGTGCTCTTCCAGGGTCTTGATCTCTTTCTTGACTCCTCCCTTGTTGTATTAAGTGGACAGACAAATTCTGCAGTTGGTCAGTAATATGGGCCAACATATCTTGTTGGTCATCTCTTACCCCAAGAGCTGGTGGTGGTGGTGGAATGGTGGTTGTCGTAGTTGCTGGTCGACGCGATGTTCCTGATTCTGTTGACTTGGTTTCTTTGGCTTTCATTCGCAACTTCTTGTCTTTAAGGCGAGCAATCTCAACGGCTAACTCGTACGTAGCCGGGAATCTACCTTTCACCTTCTCCTTGAGAAGCGGCCATAAGCCATGCGTGAACCGGATTTTTTTTTAGGAAATCGGGTGCAGCTTCCCCCCTAGCCAGTGACTCAACCCACCGTTCCCACAAATCCACAAATTTGGACTCATAGGTGGCATATTCTAAAAGACCCTCCTGCTTCAAGTCTCTCAACTTGTCCCACAACTTTTCTGAAGTGGTACCTCCCCCAAAGCGCCTCTTAAAAGCGGTTTTTAAGGGTTCCCAGTCATCCTTGGTTCCTTGTGGAAGTGCATTGTACCATGATCTAGCTTCTAGCTTCATGAGATGCTTAAAGATTCTAACCCGGGATTCATCCGTATCTTTGTTGCTCACTACACATGCTACTTCAAAGTCATCTAGGAAGTCGGTTACCAAATCCTCCCCCTTCTTTCCTTTAAATGTTGGAAATGCTACACTTGCCATGATTAGTGAGAGAGAGCTAGAAAGACACATTGCTTAACTTGCAAAAGTTTTTTTCTTCTTTACAAGGAGGCGTGTATACCCTCTTATACTAGGACATAGATTAAAACTTCAAACGGTACATTGCCTTGTACCGAAGGTAAGACAAATGGTTGATCTGATGCCAGAACCTCCAAAAACCGCTCCCCACCCGGCATGGTGTCAATGACGTGCTGGTAGTGAGCCTTCAAATCCAGTATTACCTTGATTGAGCGTACACGTGTTGGTATGTGTGATGTGTCTTGAGGTAGGTTGTACTGATTCATGTGAAGCTTAGAGGTGCTTAGTCACTGTCCAAGCTTGTGGGAGAGGGTGGTGTTCTTTCCTGGAACAAACTCAGTAGATCCCTAGTTTCTCTAGTGAGAGTGTAAGCCAATGCTTCCGTTATCTGTGCTGCAGCATCAGGTGCGACTTGAAAACTGACTGTGATAATTACCTCGGTGACTTGAGTTACCCGATTCTCAAAGTAGAATCGTGTTGATTCTCTATTGTGTAGAGCTCCTTCCATTTTGTTGTTGTGGGTTGGTTGTAGGTTGCGGACATGGTTTCGACCTTCTCCTTCTTCTTCTTGGCACTTGGCCTATATATATCCACTGGGTTTGGCGTGTTGGTTGACTTTCCCACTGCAAATCGATTACCGTTACGCCTAGCACTCGAGCTTCGATGGAGATGCGGAGTTCGTCTAGTTGTGCTTGGAGCTCTTCTTCTTCTGTCGTCCAATTAGCAAATCCTGCTAGCCATTCATCCATTCACAATAGTTTAAGGGTTTCAGTCTTGTAAACTGAAGGGTTTCATGAAAAGATCCTCAGTGGGGGCACCAAATGACGGGAGCAAAGCGAACCCCGAACCCCGACGGCCTTTAAAACACCGGGGACCCAATGGCGCGCCTCGAGCCTGTCATGGTAAAGAAAACAGGGGGCACCACCTAGCTTCAGCGGCTAGGACGCAAACAACACACCACCATAACAAAGTTTTCATCCAAGAGAGATGGATGCTTGGGAGTAATGATGAAGAGGAAAGGGAATGAGATCAAGTGAGAGAGAGAGAGAGAGAGAGAGTGAGGGAGGGGGTATAGCGGCTTAGTACTTAGGCACCACAAAAGGATGGCGAATCCGCACACCCTTCACACATACACAAGCTCACTCCAAAACACAAGACTAAGTGGCGATTCCGCACACCTCACATAGGCAAAACATTGCAAGAAAACATACTCACAAAACCTCAAGCTTTATTTAGAGAATTAGGCGATGAAATGGGGAGCATAGGGTAGGGGAATGAGAAGGGAGAGAGTGGTAGAACACATGGCGGATAGGTGGGAGTTGATGGCAAAGACTCGCACGAGGGTTATGACCATCATACTTCATTTAGTTGCCCTTCATCTTCCATAGCCAAGGGTGTAGAGGTCATGCTCAAGACAAGCATGGTGATTGCGGTGATGGTGATGGTGTGGGTGTGTGTGTGTGCACTAGGCACACACAGTGCATAGTGTGTTCTTTGGTGATGTTGTGTGTGTATTTAGTGTGATAGTGACCCCTCTTTATATAGGGGAGGAGGGGGGAGAAATTCTAGAATTTAGAATGAAGAAATCATTATCTACATAGGCCATGTGACTGTGGGCCCCACTTGCCTGGCTGTGTGTATATGTGCCAGAACAGCAGTCTCATGAGAGAGAGACTAAGAGAGAGAGATGGGTGGATGAAAAAAAGTGAGAGGTGACATGGAGAATAAAGTATTACAAGAGAGGAGTGTGTTCAGAGGTGGATCTGTGTGCAGATGTGTGTGAACACAAGAAAAATCAGGTAACCACCGGGTGGGGATGGGTCTGTGGGCACCTTTTTTAGTGAAACTGAGTGTGTGTGAGTGTGGGGGAGGTTATTTAGCTACAAGACAAGAGACGTGGCGCCCTTTAGAGAGAGGGGGGGGTATTTGGGTCATGGGATATGATAGGAGAGAGAAAGAGGGGGTGGGGTATACTATTTTGGAAGATAGGGTAAGTTGCATGTGAGTTAGGGTGCATTATTGGTGAGTTATAATGCATTATTGGTGAGAGGTGGGGTAGCTTGAGGGGAGAGAGAAAGGAGAAAGGACAAGGGGAAGAGAGAGGGGGTTGACCTTTTGAGTGGAGGAGAGGAAAAGGGGCACACGGCGGGGCAACAGTGAAGAAAAAAGGAGGCAAGGTGGGGATGGGCTACCCTGCAGGCATGAGGTGGCCTATTTTACCTTTCTTATATATTTACATAATCATACTTTATTTTTTTCTTACTTTTTCCAATGCCTTTTATCACTCCCTCCATAAGAGGGGGTTTTCATGGGGTGGGGACGAGAGAAGAGGGGTATGGGAGTTTGGCTTGTGAAAAGCCCCCATCATCGTCTAGGGTATTATGGTATGAAATGTAGTTTATAGCTGGCTTGAGCAAAAGTATGTCAGACATGACATAATAACAGAGGTATTTTTTTTATAAAGGAAGTAAATATAAACCAGCAAAAAAGGCTCTGGTTTGTATTTTGGAAATCGCTAAATACTTAGATGTTTTTGGGATATCTCAGCTTTTTTATAGAACTTTTTTTGAAGTAGGAACTATTCCAAAAGATTGCTTTTTATATACTTCAAATTACAAGGGAGGGGGTTGTCCTTAATAAACTGATATATGGCTCAAGATTGCTTGTGCCTACTTCTATAGAGTGAAATTCTCTCCAATCGGACTAGAAAAGAAGTTTTTTTAGTTTTGATAATCTCCTTAAAAACTCCTTAAATCTAAGGTTAGGCAAGAAAAAATTATAAATTAAATCGAGAACTAACCAGATATATAGCTGCTCTATGGGAATTTCACTTTCCTTTATCGGATTGGCAAAAAGCCAAGGAACTTTTTTTCTAAAAGAACAAAATACAAGTTAAGAACTGTGTCATTAGGAGATTTCGGAGGTCATTTGGAGGGCCTTTTGGAAGAGAGAGGAAAATAAGCTCTTCTCCAATGAGAGAAGAGCTTACGTTACGTAGAAAAATATATTGATATTAACAAAAATATAAAAGGTGTCCCTCTCCTCATTTAATAATCTAGTGGTCCTTAAAGACGAGCACTGTCTTTCATTTAATGCGAGCACCTTTTTCAGAAGGTAGATGTGGTGCATTTGATACGGGCTACGTCATCACTAGAACTCAAAAAGTCACAAAACTATCAAGTGGTGGAAGATTTTGAAACTTTTGATATTGTCAATGCGTCCGGAACGTACATATCTCCTAGAAATGAATGTCCAATTGCCTCGCTCAGACATCCAAAGAGGCAAAAAAATGTCAAAAAGCCCTAAAAGAACATTTTACTAACGGCACGCGAGGGGCCATTCCAAAATTTTGTAATGCCTCCTCGCGCGCCGTTAGTAAAAAACCCCTTTTTCCTCTTTTTAGGGAGCTTTTTGAGAGGAAAATGTCCAAAAACCTCTAAAAAGGGGCTTTCTGAAAAGATAAGTGTCCAAAAATCACTAAAAGGATCTTTGTACTAACGACGCGCAGAGGGGCATTCTGGAATTTTGGAATGCCTCCTCGCGCGCCGTTAGTAAAAAGCCCCTTTTTCCTCTTTTTAGAGAGCTTTTCGAGAGGAAAATGTCCAAAAACCTCTAAAAAGGGGCTTTCTGGAAAGATAAGTGTCCAAAAATCACTAAAAGGAGCTTTGTACTAACGGCGCGCAGAGGGGCATTCTAGAATTTAGAAATGCCTCTTCGCGCGCCTTAAGTAAAAAGCCCATTTTTTGGGGTTTTTTGACATTTTTTGCATCTCCGGTTGTCGGAATGAGGCAAGTAGACATTCGTTTTTAGGGTATTTTGGCGTTCCGGACGCATTGGTGGTGTCAAAAGCCTCAAAAGCTATCACTATTTGACAGTTTGTGACTTTTCAACTTTTAGTGATGACGTAAGCTGCATTGAATGTGCCGCACCTGCCTCCTGAAAAAGACGCTCACATTAAATAAAAAAGTGACCGTTTTCAAGGACGATTGGGAATATAAATCTACTTTTTAGAGTGTCTGGTTGTCCTTTTGGACGTACTCACAAGGTGCAAGTGCATTTTATAAAAAGTTTCTAGGGAGAGAAATACAATTTCTTACAAGGCCCTCCAAATGACCTACGAAATTTTCTAATGTTTTTTTATTGTGACGTGGATAACAACTGGGATGCCCAACATCACCTGCGTACAGTCACGTGCTAACGAATTGTTTTCTTGTGGCTATGGGTGCAGGTGAGGGCTACCTTCTTTGATTAAAACATTCTATTCTTAACATATGGCGGATCTCTTACCGTGAAGGAAAATTTCCCAGACTTTGGGATTGCGGTTTCCTGCATTATATTCTATTATCTTCATTACCTTGTACAAAATTTATTTTCAACTGCAAATAAATTACTGTACAAATCCATTGTATTATTCTAGAATTGTTAGTCTGTGAACAGGTAGTGTTCATTTGCGTATATATATAGATTTAGAACTGCTACACACACAATAAACGCAAATGAGAGATTTACTTGGTTGTTGATCTCTCTCAGACAATAAATCTAGAAATAAAACGCCTATTATAGTATAATTTATTATACTGTAGTAGGCTGGCGTGCTATCACACATTCTCAGTGGTTCTTTTTGACCTGACTAGTGAAAGGCTGCTAGCACAACCATTCCACTCTATATTCATGATTCTTGTTCTCACTTTACTTTAATTACTATCATTTCAATAGTTATTACGTCTGTTTACTAGGTTGTGGGAAAGCTCACTACAAGAATTAAAGTATGCTCTGACCCAGAGAAAAGAGCTCTGATTTTGGAGAAGTTACGACTTGCTAAAGAAATAGAAAAGACCTTCCGTAATATCTCTCTTAGGATTAGGCTTTATCTACATGGGGCCGTAAAATTCAAAAAGATGTAACACTAAGTATTAGATCCTCAGATCTACTCAACTCTTCCAAAATTACAGAAATCTAACTACTGTTATTTTTGCAGATTGTTTCCCTTTCCCAAGGGCTCGCTCTTCCTGTGGAACCCCTTTCCCTTGCTTCTCTTCTTGTATTGAAATGTATAGAAGACAGAGATGTCTCTGCCTTAATTTTTGATGCTTCAAAGGAGTTTAGTTTGTCTCTTGTCCAGCTTATTTCATTTGACCTATGGGTAAAAGTTCTAGCTCTCCTCGTTAAGAATAAATCTGATGGCATCAATCTTCTGATGGAATTTTCTAATTTGGCTGGTCTTTCCAAAGCCCATATTCAGGACTTAGAATCATTCTCTTCCAAAGGCTCTGAACTATCCAATCTTCTTAAAAAATTTTGCGGGCTCAGTCTCATCTTTGTTACGGCCCCCTCTACTCCTATAGTCCCTCCACCTAATAGCCTCTTTTGCAGAGATGCAGCTGCATTGGAAGCTGTAAAAGAATTTCAGAAGGACCTTTGTTCACTCAATGAAGCTTCGCTTTTGGATATGGTATCGAAAGTCTCTAGGACCTTTCCTTTTTTACCATCACAACAGATTGAAGTAGAATCCTTGGGGGTAGAGCACATGTTGTGGATGTTCCCAAATAAAGGGTTTCTTGCACCCATTTCTATGGAAACTTGGGTCTTCCTTGCCAACTTGGCCCCTACAACTATTGAAGAATGCAAACTTAAAGTTCTTAAAGGGATTCAGCTCTTGGATAAAGGGGATCTGATTAAAGCTCCATTCAATATGAGTTTTCTTGATGATAAAAAATGTAGTTCAAATACAGGTTTATATGCAAGAACCAAAGGAGTGATGACCTTTAGTAAAAATAATGCTGATTACTACACTGAGACAGTGTGGAATGTGTTCAGACCTTACCTTAAGTGTGCATGCAGATTTTTAGACCCCAAAGCTGCTTGTGAGTCAAGCATCATTTAGTTTGACCATGCTATTTGGTACGCCCTCAACAATCTGCCTAGTATCTTTCCTGACAAAGCAGAAGAATTTCACCTTTCCCTCTTTTGCTCATGGCTTGGTGGACAAGCTAAGGATCTGGTCTCATCACACTGCGTAAACTGTATACCCAAGTAATGATGCAACAGTCCCAAATCTTTCATCTTGAAAGTAGCATTCAAATTAGCCTTAAATTCAGCAATATGTCTCTCATTTGGTCTAGTGATCAGCAAATCATCTACATAAAGAACCACAATGAGAAGTACATCACCCTCACGCTTTACATACAATGTGCTTTCCGTTGGAATGTTACGAAAGCCTTGTTTGACCAAATGAGTGTTAGCTTTCTCATACCAAGCACGAGGAGATTGCTTCAACCCATACAAAGCCTTCTTACATCTGCACACTTTGTTCTCTTGTTCTTTTTCAAAAAAACCGCAAGGCTGCGTTACATAAACTTCCTCAAATATGTCACCATTCAAGAAAGTAGGAACAATATCTGATTGATGTACATCCCAACCAAAATGAGCTACCAATGCACATAGAAAACGCACACTAGTCATATGACAAGTGGGAGCAAAAGTCTCTTCATTATCTATTCCGTTTTGCTGTGCATAATCCTTTGTAAACAAGGCGAGCCTTATGGCGATCAATCTCACCATCGGGCTTGCGTTTCAACTTGTAAACCCACTTCATACCAATGGCCTTTTTGCCAGGAGGCAAATCACATAAATTCCATGTGTCATTTTCTATAAGCGCATCATATTTTTATTGAATGGCAGCCATCCAATTTTTTGAATCTTGTGCTTCATCAAAAGACAGAGGTTCAACATCATGTAAGCTAGAAACAGCCAAAGCATAACCATCTGATGCATAAGATGCATGGCCAGAGCCTGAACGAGTATGACTAGACAAAGGTGCATCCAATTTACTGTCACGCAATGTATGCACCAACCATTTTCGCATACCTCTAGCCTTCTCATTTTCAGCCCTTTCCTCATCAAGTAAATCATGTACATCTGCATTAGTGTAATAGGCTGATCTATAATATTTTTGAAACCCCCATAGGTTGGACATTTGCCTCATTGGAATTTACATTCGAAATTCCACCACTGAAAAGAGACAACAAAGTATCATAAATGTCTTGTGAGCTTACATTAATGTCTCTAGTACATGACAGCAAGGGCTGAACAGAATCTTCCACAAACACTACATCCCGTGAAACCAGAATACACTTTGTTTGTGGATGATACAACTTGTAACGTTTTCTTTCAGCACTATAACCAACAAAAATACATTTGACGGTCTTATCATCCAATTTTTGCGCTGTGTTTGTGGCACCAAAGCATATGCCAAACAACCAAAAACATGCATGTACTCAATAAAAGGCTTTCTATCATGCCATGCTTCATATAGAGTAATAGACTGCAAAGCTTTCGTAGGACACCTGTTAAGTACATAAGTGGCACATGATGGCCTCACGCCAAAAAGAATGCGGAAGCTTGACTTTTGACCATACATCTCGTGCCATTTCCGTAACTGATCCGTTTTTCCTCTCAAGCAACACCATTTTGCTGAGGCGTATAAGGCACTGTACATTGGTGTTTTATCCCACGACTAGCCATAATGCATTAAATTCATGAGACATATACTCCCCCCTCGATTGGAACGGATGGTGACCATAGTACATTTTGATACATTTTCAGCCATAACCGGAAATTGTTTGAAGTACATAAAAACTTCGGACTTCGCTTTAAGCGGAAATACCCATGCATACCTGGAGTAATCATCAATGAAAGTCACAAAGTAAAGGTAACTGCCCAAGGACAGAGTTTGCATGGGCCCACAAACATCACTATGCACAAGCTGCAACCTGCATGTTGTCCTAACTGAACCATCCTTTGAAAACTTCGAACACTGTATCTTACACAAAATACAGCCTTCACAAACATGTTTGACAAGTCCTTCAAGAGGCGGCAAAGAAGCAACCATATCAGATTTCTACAAACGCAGTAAACTGGCAAAATTCAGATGACCAAAACGTGCATGCCAAAGTTTTGCATCTGAAATAGCCTTTGAATCCAAAACTGCATTTGCAAAATTCTGCCCACGACATAAAATGCTTGATGCAACAATTTCATCACCAAAATTGAGATCATGAACCGTACATTTGTCATCCACAAATTTGACTACAAGTCCAAGTCTAGCAAGCGTAGATACAAACAAAAGATTCTTCTTGATCCCAAGTACATAACGTGCATCAACAAGTGTGAAAGAATCGCCATTTGCAGTAGTAAGCACAATCTTTCCAACTCCCTAAATCGGATAAGAGGCATTGTTGGCACAAGTGATTGAATTCCCATGAGGGACAGACTCGAGAGAAGTGAACAATTCACGATGTGAGGTAATGTGCTTTGTAGGACCACTGTCAAAATACCACACATGTGAATCTGCAGCAATTGACATGCACGCATCATGGACATCAGGATTGTAAGTGCACTCTGCACTAAAAGCCCATTTAGAATCAACATCAGCATCACAGTCTCCTTTCACAGAAGACTCTACAATGGCTGCATTTGTAGTGGAACCAGCATTTATAGTGGAACCACCCTCTTTCTTCTTAGTCTCTTTGGCCTTCAACTTAGGACACTGCTTGATCAAGTGATCATTAGCTTTACAATAATGGCAACGCATCTTCTTTTTGCCCTTATCACCAGAATTTCCAGACGAATTGCTGCCAGCAGAAGCATTAGGAACAAAATTTTTGCCACTCGCAGCAGAACCGTAAGAATTGGTTGCATTGTTGTTACCACCATTTCTTTGAGAAGCAATAAAAGCATGTTCATCGCACGCTGCCTAGTCTTGTTTTTTCTAGAAAAGTGACTCTTGCAACAGCAATGTGCATAATGCATCAAACTTGATAACTTGAGGATTTCCTTGGGTCATAAGTCTCCAAGTACTAGCAAAAGTTTGGTAAGAATCTGGTAAGGCATCAAGAACAGTCTGCACAAGGGAACTGTCTAAAATGACTTCACCTATAGAAATAAGTTGCTCATTGATATCCTTGGCATTAGCAAGGAAAGTGTCCATATCATCTTCCTGATGCATGATCTTCGATTCCAGCTCTTTATGCAGGAAAGCAATTTTTGCTTCATTGCGGCTTGCATAAAGACCTGCTAGAATATCCCAAGCCTATTTTGCAAATTTCGTTGAACAAATGTGAGGAGTAATGGTGTGCTTCACAGACAACGCAATCAACGCATGAGCCTATGTATCCTTTACATCCCAACGAGCTTGTTCTACCGTAGGCAAAACAACTCTAATAGCAGCAATCCTTGTAGCAAGACCTGCAATATCCTCAACATCATCTATATCCTCAGAACCAGGACGTACATCAATGCCTAGCACAATATTCCAAACACCCTTTGACACAAGAACATGTTGCATCATGTAAGCCCACATAGGGTAATTGTCCCCATCCAATCTGTTCTCAACAGCAAACATCTTGAACATATCTGTGTTGTTGTTAGCCATGGTAAATGATACACTTGATGTGAAAACTGCCAAAAAGAGGAGAAACAAAGCGGGAACAACATGTGCTCTATAGCACAAACCATAGAAGACTGTAAGGGACCTGCTATGCAAAAAATGGCACTGACAGAAATTGTAAGGTCTCCACCTTTCTAGCTGTCGAGAATTAACTCAAGCATTAGGAGAAAGATTTGATCAGGCAATCAGGTAAAAACACTATCTCAAAAGCAATGAAAAATGGTATTTTTGGAATCTTTTGCACAACAAACCCCGGGCTAGAAATTTTCAGAATTGAACTCCGATAAAAACTGGCATAGTTATGGCCCGTGGAAGTTTACACTCTGAATTGAGTTATTAGATAAAATTGTAAGGTTTTAGTAATCATTAATGCAAAAGACTTTTATCCTAAAGTTCCTAGATATTTACAGATAATTGCAGATATTTCCAAAATTAATCATTAAAAGTTTAAAAAAAAGCAAAAAATCGATTCTGTGTATCTGGGGGGTTGTGTGGGGCAATGATGAACTTTCCCAGACTAGATTTAGCAACAGGGGGCGCTTGTGAAGCTGTAGGGCTACCTTGGGATGCAAGTTACTGCCATATTCAGCCTGTGAGTGCCCAGAAACCTATATATATGACCCCTTGCTTCACAATTTTGGACAGACTCGGAGTCTTGGCAAATTCTCTCTCATCTAGAGGGAGCTCTACTCAGAAATCACTAGAGAGCAAAGCTCTAGTTGGTTAATATAACGGTAATTAGCACTAACCCTTTTTAATTAGTAGAACTATGTTAATCTATTTACATTTTTTTAATTAAGAAGATTAAACCGAATTATACTCTAAAACTCTCTCCAAATTTTTAGTTTTTTGCTGATTATTGAGATTAAGCTTAAGGATACTGATCTAGTTAATTATTATATTATATTAGGACTAAAATTACTTATTTTAACCATAAATTAATGATAATTATACTAATTAAACTTAGATTAAGATAAGATATTTATCAAAGCTGTGTTAGACTATAAAGATACAAATTCTCTTATTATTTTTTGAATAATTTTTGTAATTATCTAAGCAGAATTACACTGTTTTTGAGAGAAAAGTAGATGGGAAAATGGTCAAATTAGCCCAAAAATCTTTGAGATAATTATCAGAGGTAAAACATATCTTATGAAACTCATGATAATTATATTAACCTCAGATAATTAGTTTAACTAATTATCTCAATAGAAAAACATTGTTTTCAAGGGAAAATAAAAAGGGAAAAACAACAAATTAATTCCAAAAGCTTTGAGATAATTATCAAAGGTAAAAATTATCTTTAAAAATCCATGATAATTATGTTAACCTCAGATAATTAGTTTAACTAATTATCTCATCAAAGAAACACTATTTTTAAGGGAAAATACAAAGGGAAAAATAGCAAACTATTCCAAAAAGCTTTGAGATAATTATCAGAGATAAAACCTATCTTAGAAAACCTGTGAATTATGTTAATCTCATATAATTAGTTTAACTAATTAGCTCATTAGAGAAATGCTATTTTTAAGGAAAAATACAATGGAAAAAATAGCAAACTAATTCAAAAAGCTTTGAGATAATTATCAAAGGAAAAATAAATCTTATGAAACTCGTGATAATTATTTTAATTTTAGATAGTTATTTTAACTGATTATATCAGCAAAAAAACACATTTTTCAAGGAAAAATAAAGAGGGAAAAACAATAAATCAATCCAAAAAGGTTTGAAATAATTATTAGAGGTAAAATATATCTTAAGAAACCCGTGATAATTATCTTAATTTTAGATAGTTAGTTTAACTGATTATATCAGCAGAAAAACACTATTTTTAAGGGAAAATAAAAAGGGAAAAATAATAAATCATTCAAAAAGCTTTGAGATAATTATCAAAGGTAAAATACATCATAAAAAATCCATGATAATTATCTTAACCTTATAGAATTAGTTTAGCTAATTATTTTGACTACTAGTAACTAATTTTGCCTATAAATTGGAAAAAGAAAATTAGTTAATGAATTTTAATAATTATCAAATAATTACCAGAGGTCATAGATACCCTTCTTTACGTGTTAAAATTATACCATAGTTAATTCATTAGTTTTGGAAATTATAAATGACCAAAACTCTAATTTTTTGCAAAAGATTAATTAAAATAAATAGATTTTGCGGTCAAAAGTTTTTAGGATAATTATAGTAAGTGTAAACCTATCATATAAAGTTGAGTAAATAAAATATTTAAGAGAAAATAAATAGAATAAATATTAAGGTCAAAATAAGCAGATTCCAAGCTTAAAATTCGATGGAAAAATTAGGAAAAAGATATACAAAAATTTAAGAATATTAGGATAGCTTAGAAAACCCTTAGGGAAGCTGTGAAAAAAGTTATCATACCTATATAGGTAAATAAAAAATTACTAGGTCAAGAATTTACCGATTAAGACTACAAATTTAACCTAGATTTGAGTAAAATTGGATACAAAGGTTAAGTTTAGCTTTTGGATAATTTACCTAATGATTAGACGTCCTTTTTATAAGGATAAAAGTGATGGCACCTAAAAGGACCCGAGCCAATCCTACATCTGATGATGAGGGCAGAGCTCTAAAAAGAACTAGAGCGTCGCACGACGATGAAGTTGGGCCTAGTAGTAGGCCTACATAGGAGAGTCTTCAGGCGCCAGTGTAGCAGCAAATAGCCGATCAGTCCCAGGTGGGTTTCCCATTATTCAATTAAGTCTTTAAATAGTTTAAGTTCTTTTATAAGTTAACATTGCATACGTAAGGAGTGAGAGAGTCAGAAAAGGAATAATTGACCAAAAACGGAAGGTAAATTCCAACGTGCATTTGTTTATAATGTAAGAAAGAATTGTTTGGGTTAAAACTGGTTGAATTAGGAAAGATATGATTGATCATCCTTAAGACAACTTGTCTCAAGACACCTCCGACTCCTTGGTATAAATTGATGATAATGATGGCTTTCCAGCCAGGGATAAGTCGGTTATCCCCATGAACGATGAGTTTCTACTCCGTGTCATGTCTTGATGTTTCTACATGAGTTAGGATACCATTTTTATCCTAGGGGAGCCGCCCAGTTGTATGGGCAACTGGTTTGGTGTATGGGCACCCAGAACCTTGGGTGGGGGTTTATCCACTCCGAATTGTGAATAAGGAATGGGTGCCGTTTTTTTCACCCTTAGGTGGTCTTGAGACAAGAAGAGTATTGGTCATGGTTATTATAAACAATGTTTTGATTGACAGTACCCTGTCTTAAGTTTAAAGATGTTTGGTTGTTAAAAAAATGTTTTCAATACTTTTCAAGGGCTGTTTTAATGAAATCCGGTTATGAAGGATAAAAGGAATCATTATTTGAATTGTGACAAGAATGTGGTAGTAAATACATGACAAAGCATCATGTGTGAGTGCGGGATGGTAAGTGGGGATTGACTAAGGTTGTCAATCAAGGACGGGTGGACATGATTAGTCAGGTAAGTATCCATCCCCGCGCGCTAAAAACGTTTGGAAAACATCTTCACTTGGAAGAGGAGTCCACCAGCGGCTGTGCCCTTACATATGTTAGAGGGAAAAAAGCGTTGGTTGAGGATACCTTAGCCCAAATTGTGGAAGTTATAGGGCCGAAATAAATTTTTGGACTTTTAATACGTTGTCCCGTTTCCGCTGCGAGACAGGACTAGGTCTTCTTCTAAGGCTATAGACCCAAGCCATTGTCAATGGTAAAGATCTATTCTTTGGATTTTTCTTGTTTAGAGACTCTAATTTTTATCAGACCTAGAGACCTGTCAAGGATCCCATCTCGATCTTGGTATTATCCGTTACAGTGGGGTTGGCTACCGAGAAAATACAAAAAGTGAAGGATTTTCTCCAAGACCATTTTGATATTCTTTGAGTTTCTTGACAGAATGTTAAGAAAGCTCAAGATTGATATAAGAAGTACGCAGATGCGCATCGCCATCTTGCTACTTTCCAAGAAGGAGACAAGGTTTTTCTCAAGGTTTTGGAGCATTCAGAAAGTCTGAAGACGGGAAAAGTTGCTAAAATTTCACCATGATATTGTGGACCGTTTACTGTTCTCAAACGTATAGTCAAGTGGCATATAAGTTAGCTCTTCACGAGCACTCACGAGTTCATCCTGTATTTCATGTTAGCCACGAGCACTCATGAGTTCATCCTGTATTTCATGTTAGTCGTTTATGAAAACAGCTAGGACAGAATGATAATGTCATTGACATAGGTGTGTTAGTTGACATTATAGAACCGTCAAGCAACCCTCATGAACCCAAAAAGATTTTGGATTCTCATGAGCTTCGCACCAGACATCATGTAAGACGACAGGTGTTGGAAGAAGGTTCTACATGGGAGAATGTCTCTGCAATTAAGAAACGTTTTCCTACATTTGTTTTTGAGGATGAAAACGATTCTCTAGGGGTGGGGGGGGGGGGGGGGGGGGGGGGGGGGGGGGGGGGGGGGGTAATGTAAGGACATGGGTCCTACAGATAAGGCCACCGGAATGACCGGGACAATGTGTACGCTAGGGGGAGGCTATAAGATAGCATCATTGGGTGGAGACTAGCACACTGCATTACTCGTTGTTTGAGATTGTGATTGATGACACATAGACTAGAGTACGATGCAAAAGCACATTACCACACAACACACGAAAGGCCAAGGAAGCTCATTTTCATGGAAGATTGAAGGATAACAGATGGGAGTGAGAATTACAAAGAGAAGACAAAGTTTTGTGTTTTGGAACAAAAGGTCAATGAATTATGTGGGCAATTAGAAGAACCCCTCTCGGTAGTTGTGTGACATGCAGTGGCACCCTCAGCAGTGGAAAAAGATGTGGAAAAAATATAGTGGCATGTAGTAAAGGGACTCCTGCACCATCCTTTGAGGGGTATAAAAAACACCCAAATGGGCTATTCAAACAGGGGTTTTGGTTCTATCCCAGCCATGTTATTCATTGCTATGTGGTGGATCAGAATATAGAACCAAGCCCAACTGCTCCTCCAATAATTTGGTCGGTTAATCTTGGAACAAATCTCGCCAATGAAGAAGTTGAGGTTCTTCTTAAAGGAGGATTTAGAGATAGTTGGAAAAGATTAAGAGAGTGCAACAACAATGCAAACTCCTCCCAGGGCTGGATGTAATGTAACTAACATTTTTCAATAAAAGTATCTCATTCACTTTTCAAAATTTTAAGGTTCGCATTTTTGTTAAGTCATAAAGCGTTCAAACGGAATGATCGGATTGGAAATCGTACTCTGGAACTATTATTTATGGTTTTTATTCACTTGAAAACAATATGTTGATGGGAAACTTAAGCCTCAAAACGGTATCTAAAGATAAGAGTTGACCAGTTAGAAAAGAGAGAGTAATTTTAAGAAAGAAGGAGTAATTTTAGAAGAGAAGTAGTAGGAGGAGTACTCTTAGGAAAGAAAGAGTCTCTTTAGAAAAGAGAGAGGAGGAGTTTAGTTTAGAGCTCCTTTCTTGGAAGCCAAGCTTCTTCTTAGAGACTGGAAATCGCACATCAAAATCCATGTCCGCAAAAAAAAAAAGCCACGATCGTGTATCTCTCTTTGCATTCCTCTATTCTTAGCTTGTGATTTTGGCCTTGAGAGCCTATATGAAGACACCTCTCCCTTCACTTTGAACACACACACTCTCATAAGCAGAAGCTCTCTTGTCATAACGTCGGAGTTACCTCTCACCCTCAACCCATCTCCATCTCAAAATCTCTCTCTACCGTTGTCATGTTACCCTTTGCATTCTTGAGTTATCTTTCTCTCTTTCCCTTGTTCTCTACCTCGTTACAATGGCCACAAAGCGAGCGACTCAAAGCTCGAAGGATGCTCATGTCGTTCCATCTCTAAGTGTGGGCTTTTGCCACACGTATCGAAGCAAGGGACTTGCCTAACACTGTGTGCGAGCCACAGATGGCTCCAAGCACGCAACTAGCCTAAACTAGTAAGCTCAAAGATGACAATGGTGTGTCACTCACCGCTCTACGCTTGCTATCATGGAGTATTCCTCGCCACGAAGAAGAGGGAGCCACCGCTACGCCGTGCTCAACCACCTTGTCGTCGTCGTGCTGCTGCAATTCTCTCTCTCTCTCTCTCTCTCTCTCTCTCTCTCTCTCTCTCTCTCTCTCTCTCTCTCTCTCTCTCTCTCTCTCTCTCTCTCTCTCAAGCACGCTGTCGTGCTGTGACACGTACATAGTGGGAACGCATGCTACAAGATCTATCTTGTATTTTTTTTAGATACATAATTATATTTCCTATAGTGTACATATGCATATTTAAGTATAATAATAAGCCTTCTATCTCATCCTATTATTTTTCTCAAGGGTAACAAATCCTTACTTTACCATCAGAAAATACTATGGGAAAAACATCAATAGCTCCGCCTCTTTAACTTGGGGGGAAAAGCATTGATTCTTTATTTCTACTATTTCATTATCATCTCACACCCTAGCTAGATCCTATATCTAGGGTAAACTCCAATATATATATATTCTATGTCTTTTTTATACTTTTCTTATATTTCTTTTTAAATAGCTACTAGGAGAGAATCAAATCCTAGTGGGACACTAGGTGGCATGATTTCAAAGATACACTTATTTTAATGCATTATTGCAAGCATGATTACAAAACTTTGTCAAGGAGCAATGTCATGCTTTCATATGGCATGAGGTGTCCTTTGGAATTAAATGAAAGTCAAGGCTAAGGAGACCACATGAAGACTTTTGCTGCCATAAATGGACCCTATTTTGATGAATTTTTTACACAAGGTTCCAATCCGAATTGGAGAATGATTTTAAAATGAAAATCGTAGCTAATGAGCTGAAGTTTCTGCCCATATTTTTACTTTTTTATTTGGAGCCACAGTTGAGGAGATATGATCAAAATACTGGACCTCAGTCTGCCCACATCATGCAGGGACAACTCATTTCCAACTTTTCCAATTCCTGTTCACACTGGCTCCTCTCTTCTTGTGTAAACCCTTGGGGGTTCCCTTCACCTATAAAAGGGTACCTCTTCTTCCTTGGAAAGAACTCAAGCATTCAAACCATTGATGAGAGGAATTCTCGAGGGAGTGAGTAGTAATGCCTAATTGTACTTAGCCATTAACATAAGCCCAAGCCTACACTTTCTCCTAGAGGGAGACTAGTCATTCTTGCAACAAGCTAACCTTGGAAGATCAAATCTAATCAAAGAAGGTCTTGCACTTGGTGTATCAATCAAAGTGGAATTATCCACTCTTCTTCTCTCTCCCATCAATAAGAGTGCCGAAGCGTTTCAAGTAAGATGTGTTCTACATTGATTTTTTCTTGATTTCTTGTTGTTTTCATTTTCATCTCTAATCCAACATATATATATATATATATATATATATATATTATATATATATATATATATATATATATATATATATATATATATATATATATATATAGATATATATATATATGTATCTAATCTCATCTCCTTAACCAAACCTATCTCTCTCATTCTTAGTAATTCATCCTCTCTAGGTTCTCTTTGCTACAGGTACATCTCTCCCCGCAGTATCCTTATTGCCTACGGGCAAAAATAGGGCTTGGGAGGGAAACTTCTCATCTCTTCACTTCTCTCATATCTACATTTCTCACATACTATCCTAGATGAATAACCCACATGATGATCATTTCTATCGCTTTCACTCTGTACGATCTATTAGAATTAACGTATGGATTAGCCGTAAAATACACTTTCAACAACGTATAGTGTTTCTCTTTGGCCCAGAAAGGCTCAATGAAATACTTCTATCACCGGATCCCATCATACTACCTCTCATAGACTATAACTTTTCTTTTGACGTAAGCATAGTTATCTTGCTATGAACCAAGAGGATTTGTACACACAATTAATCCCAATCACTAGACAAAATATATATATTATGGTAAGCACAAAACTACAATTCCAAAGAACAATTCGTAACCTATTTGGCCAGCCAAGATTGAATGCCATTAACTCATCCATTAACCCTTTCATATTACCCATGATACGATATGACCATAGCCTTGATGTTTTCATCTTCGTATTGTTTTGACATTCTCTTTTGCGTTCTTTCTTTGTGTGTGTGAATGCAAGAGAGAAAGAGTGAGTCTTCTTTGATTGCACTTCTTTCCAAACCCTATTCTTCATGGCATCTATGGTTTAACTCCTTCATATAGTTTTTGTTGAGTTCTCTCACAAACTCTCACAGCCATAAGCCCGGTGCTTTCCTGGCAAGACCGCAAATTTCTCGACATATTTTTGGTGAACCCGACGCGAAACTGCTAGGGTGAGAGTTTGTGGGTAACCATGGGTGATCATGTTGAGCAACAGGGTATGCATTTTGACCCAGCAACAATGCAAATGTTTCAAGCATTTGCAATGTTCATGCAACAACAACATGCTACTGAAAGAAGGGAGATTTCAGCAACAAAGGCCATACAAGCGGTCGTCAACAGAATGGATCAGTTCAATGGCAAAGATGTAACCAAGTACTTACGCGAGTATGTGAAGGAGATGGAGCTGCATCGCGTGTCAGAAGGTGAGATGATTCAAAGCTTTGAGCTAGTTGTTGCTCCAGAAATTAGGGAGCATGTTAGGGCAATTAAAGATGGGCATGGGAGAAATTGGGAAGAACTCAAAGTAGCTTTAAAGGAGGAATATTTCATGGAGGACTCGGAGAGAGTGACCAAAAGGACATTCTTAGAATGGGTAGTCAAGCCAAAGCAAGGACTATCAATAACAGAGCTACTTAGGGAATTTGAGCGGCGCTATGCACAACTCACTAGGACAGAAAGGGCCACACTAGATGCAGAGAAGACAGATCTTTTCTTACAAGCTGCAGGTAAAGAGTTTCAAGAAAATTTGGAGCTTCTTCTTGAAGATAAAGATGCTGAGCAAGGACTAAAGACCGACTGGAATGAGGTTGAAGGTGCTGTCTCACTGCTTGCCAAACGACAAAGAAGAAGGGACAAGATGGTAGTAAACACTACAAGTCCTTCCACCTCAACTTCTGACAAAATGGTAAAGCCTACTTTTATCGCTCCTAAGTTTGATGAGTCCATGCTAGATGAGCTTGTGAAGGGAATGCGTGACTTGAAGGTGAAGTTTGCAAAGCTTGAAGAAAAAGGCCAACCATCAGGGCCACTTCCTAGGCAAAGACAACAGCCCAAAGAAGGGTTTGTTAATAGATGTATTTGGTGTGATAGTACAGACCATGTAAGAAGGGATTGTGATGATTTTAGTGATGCTTTGTCAAAAGATGTTGTCTTTTTTAAGGATGGTAAAATCCACTTAAGAGAGACAGGTCTACCCTTGAGAACTAACTTTGGGAAGGGGGGAATGCAAACCTTAGTTGAAGATATGGCAACCAAGCATGCCACCTCTTCAGTTGAGGCAGCTACTTATGGAGTAAAAATTGAACATTTTTGTGATGAAGAGGTGAGTGACCATCATGGTCAAATTTGGCCAAATGTCATGCAATTAGCTAAAAAGGGAAAGCTTACAAAAGAGATTCTACATGAAGCAGGTGATTGCATACGTCTAGAAACAGGATGGAATGATCCAGTGGACTCATTGTCAGTGCATGCCTACATTACAAAATGCCAACAAAATGAGGCAATTGTAGAAGAGAAGTGCAGACGTGAGAATGCTGATGAAGGACCATCAAAAAGAGCTTCTAGAAGTGGGGGAAGAAGCGACTCAATGCCTTCTCAAACACCCTCAACACAAGGAGCATCTCCACCTGAAGTACTCATGGAGGAGTCTACAACAGGAAAGAAGAAAGAGCCAACGAAAGGTAAGACAAAAGGCCCAACTTATAAACTACAATCTGATATTGAGGTTGCTACAGATTTAAAGAAAGTCTTGGAGGAAAGGATCTTGAATAGCAAGATTGAGTTTACTCTGGGAGAAGTTCTTGGCATTGCAAAGCGTGAATTCCATGAGGAGATCATTGACATCATCAAGAGAAAGAGGCAAACCCTTGCTGAAGTTTCTCGTCCACAGGTTGAAGGGGAAACCTCAAAGACACAAGGGATGCAACTGCAAAATAAGGAGAATGATGGAGCTATGGTAGGATGCTACCAATCTAGTGGGAGAGTGAAGCAAGTGTATTTCTCAAATGATGATGAAGAAGTTGAAGATATTCCTAGGAGTTACTATTCACGAAGTCATTGGGCAAGGGCTACTACAGAAACTTTGGTCAAGGTAGGTGATCTTGAAGAGCCATTTGTTGCCTTGATTGACCATGGTTCAGAAATAAACATAATGTCAAAGAGTCTCTACAACAAGTGCAAATGGCCGATGGACACAGATCATGGCTGGATGGTAAAAGTGGCAAACAATTCATCCGGTGAATTGTATGCAGCATGTCCAGGTGTGAAGGTAACAATAGGTGATGTAAAGATTGACCAAAACTTCTTTGTACAGGATACATCTTCATATCATCTCATCCTTGGACAGCCCTACATTATGGGAGTTCGAATGGAAACAAAGGTAATGGATGATGGTTCAACATATGCTAGGATACGTAGCAAAGATGGTAAACGAGCTGTCCAATTTCTCACAGTTTGTGTGAACCATGAAAGAAATCATGACAACCTCAGAGAACATCCTCTACCAAAGGTGAGCAAAGAGTTTCATGATCATAGAGAAATGATGGGTTTTGTCCAAGTACCATTGTAAAGCGGGATTGCAGTGGTACAGAAAGAAAAAGGGTCTCGCTTGATCCAAAAATAGATGAAACTTTCTGATGAGCTCCTTGGTAACAAGGAATGGATCAGTATGTTTTACAAAACTTGAAGATTTGAAGAGATATGAGAGGCAATATGTGCATAATGTACAAATAGGCATGAAAAAGAGTGGGTTGCTAAAGCCTGCTGAAAATGTTTTGGGTTTGTGTGAACAAGTTTCTTTTGTAGATACTATGGGTGAGCTTGATGCTATAATGAGGTCTAGTTTGCATATTGAAAATGAAGTTGTAGAAGTTTGCTCTATGGAAATGTATCAAGTAATAGAAGCCTTCAAAGAAAGCCAAACAGTTGGCCCAGAAGTCCATGTTGAAACTAAATACAGGAGTGTAGCAAAGAAGGTAAAACCAGTAGCTTCACCCTTACCACCCAACAACAGGGAAAAGATTGAACATGCTTCTTTACAACCAAGTTTGCGGAATCCTAAAAAGATCGGGCATACCTTCACAAAGGAGTCTTTTCAAGAGTTGCAGATTGGTTGCGAGGATTTTCTAACACAGGAGGAGACAAAGTGCTTCAAAGAAATGCTTTCAAAGCATGGTAAGGCTTTTGCATTTGAGCCACATGAGATAGGATGTGTTGATCCTTATATTGTAGCTCCTATGGTAATTTTCACAATACCTCATGTGCCTTGGAATCTGCGGCCTATTCCGGTTCCAAAGGCTCATTTGCCAAAGTTAGTAGAGCTACTGAATGAGAAAATCAAAATGGGAATCTTGGAGCCTTCTTGTGCTCCATACTCAAACAGGTGGTTCACAGTTCCAAAGAAGAATGGTTCTCTACGCTTCATCCAAGATATGCAACCAGTGAACAAGGTGACAATTAGAAATGTAGGTACAGGTCCAATTGTGGATGAATTTGCAGAGGCGTTTGCAAGGAGGGCAATCTACTCAATGGGGGATCTCTACTCAGGGTATGATCAATTTCAGCTTGCAATCGAAAGCAGAGACTTGACAACCATGAGGACACCTTTGGGTTTGGTAAGGATGTGTACCTTGCCACAGGGAGCAACCAACTCGGTTGCACATATGATGAATGGGATGAATAAGGTCTTACGTGACTTTATTTCAAATCACAATGCCTTTCATTGATGATTTGCCTATCAAAGGATGTGAAGAAAATGACAAAGATGAAGCTTTGGATCTCAAGGGATGTCGCAGGTTTGTGGTAAATCACATAAATGATTGTGATAAAATTTTGTCTAGGTTGGAAGAAGTGAATCTTACATTGTCAGGGAAAAAGTCTATGTTTGGTGTCAAAGAAGTGCTCATTGTGGGGCACATGTGCGGGCCATATGGTAGGAAACCTTGTCCATCAAAGGTAGATGCCATCCAAAGAATGAAAGAAACATGCACTAGCATCACTGAGGTTAGAAGGTTTCTGGGAGCATGTGTCTTCTATGTTATTTGGATTCCACATTATGCACATGTAGCTGATCCTCTTTATCAGCTGCTTAGAAAGAATCAAAAGTTTAAATGGACAGAAGCACATGTAAAATCCATGAAAAAGCTAAAGGAGTTACTCCAGTCAGCAACGACTTTAAGAAAGGTAGACTATGAGTGTCAAAGGCCAGTGATTGTGACAGTAGATACCAGTCCTACAGGGATTGGATGGGCAATAGGGCAAGATGACAAAGAAGGACACAGGTATGTGGTAAGATTTGGAGCAAAGGTACTAAGTGCTCGCCAAAGAAACTATCCACAGATAAAGAGAGAGTTATGGGGTATGGTTACAGCCTTGAAAAGTGGGAAAGAGTACCTAATTGGTGCATGTGTGGTTGTAGAAACAGATTGTCTACCACTTCTTGGGATGATTACAAGCTGCTCAACACCAGACATTGCTATGTTGCGGTGGATTGCCTACATTAAGTCCTTAAATCCCGAGTTTAAGCACATTGCAGGTAAAGACAATACAGTGGCAGATATGCTATCAAGGGCAAGGTATGAAGATGAGTCACAAATGATTGATGAGGGAGATGATGTAGGCACAAAATTCTATTCTATCTCTCATGTCAAAGGTAACAATGTCTGCATGACTAATTCACTTGAATTGTTCTTGAAAGATCTTTATGAAGGTGATTGGCTTTCTATTGGAAGGTACTTGAGTACTCTAACAAAACAGGATGATTGGTCTGAACAAGAATTCAAGAGGATACGCAGGAAAGCATATGGGTACTTTTTAAGGGATGGTTACTTGTGGAAGCATCCTAAACAAAAGGGTGCTACACCACAACGGGTTATATGTAAAAAAGAGACTCAAGTAAAGCTCATGCAAGAGTTTCATGAGAGTCTATGGGCTGGACACAGGGGTGTGTGGGCAACCTTCTCCAAGTTGAAAGAAAAATACTGGTGGAAGGGTATGTATAAAGATGTATCTCAGTTTGTAGAGTCATGTGTAATTTGTCAAATGTATTCAAATGTTCGACATCGTGATGGATTGCACCCTACATATCCACTAGCCATGCACTATAAATGGGTTGTGGATCTAGTCACGATGCCTTTAGGACTCTGGCAGATGAGATACTTGGTTTTTGCACGAGAGGACCTAACTAACAGGTTGAAGGAAGAGTATTAAGAGCTAAGACCACAGAAGCTGTGTGCAAATTCCTTCTTGATGAGGTGATTTGCCGTTATGGTTGTGTGGGAAAAATCACTGCAGATCGAGGTGAATTGGATGCCGAAGAAGCAAGGGAGTTCTTTTCTAGATTAGGGGTCAAGCTTTCTCTTACTACAGCTTACAACCCTGAAGGCAATGGAAAGAGTGAAAGAGGGCATCCTCCTATCATCAAAGCTTTGGCCAAGGCTTGCGAAGGAAGAGTTGGTGAGTGGCCAAAACTGTTATCATATGCTTTATGGGCTGATCGTACAACACATAGCTCAGTAACTGGCTACATGCCTGCGGAGCTAATGTATGGTCAAAAGCCAGTGATGCCGATTGAAGATACAATTCCTACATGGAATGCACTACCTTGGCAAGAGGGGCTTAGTAGGGAAGATCTCCTTGCACTGCGTATAAGGCAGCTAGAGAGAAGACCTGGAGACATTGAAGCTGCAAAAGAACGACTCAAAAATGCAAGGTTGAAAAACAAGGACTATTTTGATAAGCGACATCGACTCAGGAGCAAAGCAATTGACAAAGGTGACTGGATTTTAGTGTATGATAGTAGCCTTGATAACCAGCATACAGTCATGCGTACGTTCTCAAAAAGATGGTTTGGACCGTATGTTGTAAAGCATGTGCATGAAAATGCTACTTACAGCTTGTCTGAACTAGATGGTACAGAAGTAAAGATTCCCATTGCAGGAAAAAGGATTAAAATGTTTAAGAGAAGAGGAGACAATAATCTAGAAGATATGGATGAGGAAGAAGAGAAAAACACAGGTGAAGATCAAAGTGAACATGAAGCTCTGGAATCATCCAGTGAAGAAGAAGACAAGAAAGATGTACAAGAGGTCTAATCTTACAAAGAGACAATGTGGCACATACCGGAGGATGTGCAGGTTTAGAGGGGGTGGATGTCGTGCTGTGACACGTACATAGTGGGAACGCATGCTACAAGATCTATCTTGTATTTTTTTTAGATACATAATTATATTTCCTATAGTGTACATATGCATATTTAAGTATAATAATAAGCCTTCTATCTCATCCTGTTATTTTTCTCAAGGGTAACAAATCCTTACTTTACCATCAGAAAATACTATGGGAAAAGCATCAATAGCTCCGCCTCTTTAACTTGGGGCAAAAAGCATTGATTCTTTATTTCTACTATTTCATTATCATCTCACACCCTAGCTAGATCCTATATCTAGGGTAAACTCCAATATATATATATTCTATGTATTTTTTATACTTTTCTTATATTTTTCTTTAAATAGCTACTAGGAGAGAATCAAATCCTAGTGGAACACTAGGTGGCATGATTTCAAAGATACACTTATTTTAATGCATTATTGCAAGCATGATTACAAAACTTTGTCAAGGAGCAATGTCATGCTTTCATATGGCATGAGGTGTCCTTTGGAATTAAATGAAAGTCAAGGCTAAGGAGACCACATGAAGACTTTTGCTGCCATAAATGGACCCTATTTTGATGAATTTTTTACACAAGGTTCCAATCCGAATTGGAGAATGATTTTAAAATGAAAATCGTAGCTAATGAGCTGAAGTTTCTGCTCATATTTTTACTTTTTTATTTGG
The DNA here is from genome assembly GCF_014529385.1 of Adiantum capillus-veneris. Classification (NCBI taxonomy): domain Eukaryota; kingdom Viridiplantae; phylum Streptophyta; class Polypodiopsida; order Polypodiales; family Pteridaceae; genus Adiantum; species Adiantum capillus-veneris. The sequence continues at coordinate 107,292,279 of NC_140935.1, forward strand.
AGCCACGGTTGAGGAGATATGATCAAAATACTGGACCTCAGTCTGCCCACATCATGCAGGGACAACTCATTTCCAACTTTTCCAATTTCTGTTCACACTGGCTCCTCTCTTCTTGTGTAAACCCTTGGGGGTTCCCTTCACCTATAAAAAGGGACCTCTTCTTCCTTGGAAAGAACTCAAGCATTCAAGCCATTGATGAGAGGAATTCTCGAGGGAGTGAGTAGTAATGCCTAATTGTACTTAGCCATTAACATAAGCCCAAGCCTACACTTTCTCCTAGAGGGAGACTAGTCATTCTTGCAACAAGCTAACCTTGGAAGATCAACTCTAATCAAAGAAGGTCTTGCACTTGGTGTATCAATCAAAGTGGAATTATCCACTCTTCTTCTCTCTCCCATCAATAAAAGTGCCGAAGGGTTTCAAGTAAGATGTGTTCTACATTGATTTTTTCTTGATTTCTTGTTGTTTTCATTTTCATCTCTAATCCAACATATATATATATATATATATATATATATATATATATATATATATATATATATATATATATATATATATATATATATATATATATATATATATATATATATATATATATATATATATATATATGTATCTAATCTCATCTCCTTAACCAAACCTATCTCTCTCATTCCTCGTAATTCATCCTCTCTAGGTTCTCTTTGCTACAGGTACATCTCTCCCCGCAGTATCCTTATTGCCTACGGGCAAAAATAGGGCTTGGGAGGGAAACTTCTCATCTCTTCACTTCTCTCATATCTACATTTCTCACATACTATCCTAGATGAATAACCCACATGATGATCATTTCTATCGCTTTCACTCTGTACGATCTATTAGAATTAACGTATGGATTAGCCGTAAAATACACTTTCAACAACGTATAGTGTTTCTCTTTGGCCCAGAAAGGCTCAATGAAATACTTCTATCACCGAATCCCATCATACTACCTCTCATAGACTATAACTTTTCTTTTGACGTAAGCGTAGTTATCTTGCTATGAACCAAGAGGATTTGTACACACAATTAATCCCAATCACTAGACAAAATATATATATTATGGTAAGCACAAAACTACAATTCCAAAGAACAATTCGTAGCCTATTTGGCCAGCCAAGATTGAATGCCATTAACTCATCCATTAACCCTTTCACATTACCCATGATACGATATGACCATAGCCTTGATGTTTTCATCTTCGTATTGTTTTGACATTCTCTTTTGCGTTCTTTCTTTGTGTGTGTGAATGCAAGAGAGAAAGAGTGAGTCTTCTTTGATTGCACTTCTTTCCAAACCCTATTCTTCATGGCATCTATGGTTTAACTCCTTCATATAGTTTTTGTTGAGTTCTCTCACAAACTCTCACAGCTATAAGCCCGGTGCTTTCTTGGCAAGACCGCAAATTTCTCGACAGCGCGCACACACACACACTAGTACACAAAGGAGACGGAGAAGGAGATGGAGCAAGACCACCCTTCTTACATTGCACAAATGAGATAATGAGGTATTTTTGGTTTAGGTTGACTTTTATATGGGCTTGCCCGTTCACATTTGGGCGTCCACACTTAGCCAATCTTACCCAAACATTATAGGTTCCAGTTTTAGAGTGCGCCTCTCATTGGCGATCACTCTTAACCATTCCTACCTGACTAACAAGCCCGGCCAATAACATAATACACTACTACCGGGTCCGACAAGCCCGGCCAAGGGCTACATAAAAGGTGGTCGTTTGGTGGTAACATGCCTCCCTTCCTGATGTAGATTCCGCCCTCCGAAGCTAGTGAGAGAAAGCCCATTTTGTCCATGTTGTAGAGCATCTGGATTTGAATCTGCAAGGCAAATTCACTGTTTTATGCAAGCGGAATGATATGACAATAAATGATGAGAGGAATGTAAAGTACATGTGGAAATGAGTAAATGCAAGATTTATGAAATGCTAAACTGCCATTAAGGACAAATAAATTGCACTTTGATGAAATTAATTAATCAAGAGTTTTGGGCTTATGGGTGAGTTTATCAATTAGCTAGCTATGACTAAGGTTAAAAAAACTACTCTAGTACTAGCTAAGCTAAGAAGATTATCTAAATACAAGATTCCCTAATTGTGCTTTTCAGCTTTGATTAGCTAACTAGCTCTCACAACTCCAAACAAAAGCTTGAAATTTTAACTGTAAGCTCGATGGAAGTCTTTTAAACGTCTTTTTTTTTCTTTTTTCTTTTACTTTGGTTCACAATCATTTGATGTGTGTGCTTATTTTGTATATCCGGGGCTTTTTGCTTCTCAAGGAAAAGTGTCCACATTGGGAACCTCTAGGGCTCTAGTACCATAGACAATACATGTGAGTGAAGTACCAAATCAAGCCAGGATTTCTCTTCCAGCATAAGATTTTTCATTTGTGGCACTTATGTTTTTTGCTTCCATTTCCTTGGTATTCTCACTAGTGTCTTTTGTTGTTTAAGTGAGCAAGCTTCTCTATGCCTAGAACATTCCTAAGGTCTCAAACACTCAGATAATTTTATCAACGAGGACTAGTGGTCAAGGAAATGAGTTAACCTAAAGTCACGGTCTCCTAATCTCAAGGCTCATCTATAAGATTAAACTCTAGCTCAATCAACTTAAGCAAAGACAAATTTATACATCTATAATGGTAGATAACAAACATAAGTATTGCACTTAAACAAACATGAAAAACCACAATTAGCAATTATACATATCCAACAGCATGAATCATGGAAAGTAGTAGACGTGGAGGTATGGAGTTGCTCATTTCGTCAAAGCAGATGTCCTCAACCATGTGGATGGAAATCCATATAAGTCCTACATAACAATATCAAACAACAAGGCACTATACCTCTAGGAGGCATGTCAGTGTGATTTTTTTTTTCCCTAGAAAACAAACTCAAAACACAATCCAGACCCCTAACCTACTTATCTGTCATCCCTTTTAGAATCAAGAAAAGAGGATATTATATAAACCGGGTGGCATCCCTAAGGCTAGGCATCTATCCTTATCATCTAGATAAAAAAAATCATTTTTCGTGAGGTCATAGTCTTCCTCGGTCTCTATTATCTCTTCTTCATCATCCTCTTGCACAAGCGTGTTAATCAAAAACCTCGCTATGCGTGGATACTCATCTGTGCAAAAGAATAAGCATGTGCCATTGGAGACACATTCGCTACTGGGTAGGGATCACTAGTTATCCATAGACGTATCACCCATTCTAACTCCTCAAAATTTCTCTCACGCGCAAGTCTCTCTACCAAATCCCATTCGCAAGAAAGTACAGGGTAGCATATGTGAAACACTTGAGAAAAATAAAAAGGGTACCATATAGATTTGGTTAGGTCTTTAAAATGTAAGTGTTGTTTTCATGTGCTTCTTGATGTGACATGGTGAATTTGGACTTATATGTAGGATCTGATAGGGTGCTCTCTCGTTGCTAGTCGCTCTTGCTCTTTTACTTTTACTTTTTTTTTTTGCTAGAACTAGTATAAGGCTATGTATATACAGTCCCTCAATTGCAGAGTTCAGATGTCAGGGAAGAAAATTTAAGAGGATGGGGATCCAAAATATTGACATGAGTGAGGACTCCCCCCTTTGTTGGGTAGGTTATACTGTTTGAAATGTGCTTCTCACCCTTTGAAACCAATTATTCCAGTTCGTAATAGGTGAGGATTTTTGCCATTATTTTTCTATTACCTTAGGTGCCTCATGGAGTTGCAAGGGTGGTAAGGTACTCTCCCAGGATCGAACTTGAAGTGGTTCATCATGTGATTGTTGAACACTAGGAGGTGTGGATTCCTTTGTAGCTTCATGGAGGTCCACTATTGTAGGTGGAGGTTGTGGAGAAGCTTTTACCTCTATGGATGCATTACAGGAGGAGCTAGAAGCTTCATGGGACTCCCCCCTTCCTGAGCTAGGTGGAATAATTTGGTTTTGCCTTGAAACCCAAACTAGCTCTGGAATGGGTGTGTAGCATTTTGTGATCTTTCCCTTTCCACAGTCTGCCATTGGCTTTGGAGTTACACCGATTGACTCACATGGTTTTGTAGGTGATAGGGAAAGACAGATTCTACGTTTAGGTACCAAATTTAATCATTTCCATCATAGTAGCCTTGGGCTTCTAATAGTCGTTTTGGAATCCATCGTGATTTGGTCTTGACTCTCCTAGAGCATGCTCTTGGTTTTTCATGAGAAGTTTTTCTTGAAATGGAAGGAAGGGTTGAGGTATCTGGAAGTAAGGCCTTGGGGACCCATTGATATGTACTCTTAGGCTGTGCAGGTTGAGTACTTGCAATATTACTGCTTGCTGCAACTACAAGTCTTGAAGTGGTAGGTTCATGGGTAGCCGACAAGAACGAGCTAACCACTTTGGTTTGTGAATCTTGGCTATCCTGCAACTTTGCTAGAGTTTGCAACATAGGTGACTTTGCTTCAAGGATAGGGGTAAGAGTTGGTGGTCATGTCGTGAAACTACCAGTACCCCAATCAATAGTGCAGTTGGTTGCCAACATCCACGTGAGTCCAAGGTTTATGTTGCCCTTCATAGTTCCAGCAGGCATGACCAAAAAGTCTTGAGCTACAACCCCATTGTCATAATTGACAGAAGTGTGCCAGATACCAAAAAATGTGGTCTGTTTCTTGTTGACACCCTTGACTTGGATAATACTCTCAGATAGAGATGGCTTTCCTAACTGATACTACACCCCATATGATAGCAGATTATACTTAGCACCCGTGTCCAATAAAGTGTTATATAGTACTTTTTCATAGGTGATGTTTAGCTCAATAGGGTATCATAGAGGTGTGTCAGAGTCCAACCAATCCTTGTCGATTTCAACGTGGAATGCATGTGTAACTCCAAGGCTAGCCTCTCATTGGCGTCTTATGTGTTGTTGTCGCTCCTTAGCCTCGGCTTGAGCTTGTATCTTCTTCAATTCTGTTTGTGCCTTGGCTACTTTTTTTTAATGGATGGCACATAGTTCCTCTTGGCTTAAAGAATCATAGTATCGTTTAAATTTTCTCCCATTGAGGAATCCAATGGTTTCAACTCCATCAAGAGTCTCCACACGAATGGTCCCTTGTGGGGTGATTTCACATACTCTATATGGTCCTTTTTCCACATATTTCAACTTTTTCTTTTTGTTACGCACTCCATACATAAGGACTTTATCACCAATATTGATATCCTTGTTCTTTAGATGACGGTCAAACCATTTCTTCCTCCTATCTTTCTCCACAAGTGCGTTTTGCATAGCCAATTGCCTTTCTTCATCTAACCTTTCAAGGATATATAAGTGCTCAACTAAAGGGTTACCATCCCAACCTTCTTGTGAAGCTACTCCCATGGCATAACTGCTTCTTGGCCATATACCATTTTGAATGGTGTACAATTAATAGCCACTTTGTAAGAAGTACGATAAACCCATAGGGCTGAAGTCAGCTTCAAATCCCAATCTGTGCAATGAGCTTTCACCGTTTTGGTCAAGATAGAGATTAAGGTCTTGTTGGAGCTCTCAGCTTGGCCATTTGGTTGTGGATAATAAGGTGTGGACTTATGGTGAGCTATCATGAAGTTGGTAGTGAGTTCTTTTATCACTCCATTTCTAAACTGAATGCCATTGTCACTCACAATCTCAAAGGGACAACCAAATCTTGTAATAATGTTCTCAAAGAGAAACTTGGCAGTTGACCTGCATCAGCCTTACGTGTCACCCTAGCTTCTGCCCACTTTGTCACATAGTCAGTGGCAACGATAATATATGAAGATTGAGTGCTACGAGCTGCCAGACTAATTGGGCCTACAAAGTCCAACCCCCATTTTTCAAATGGTTGAGTCACTTTAACAGGATGTAAGGCCATCTTATCCTTTTGTTGTGTGATCTTGTAACATTGGTATTCATCACATCCTTTTGCAAAAAGTGATGCATCTTTGAATAAGGTAGGCCACCAATAGCCTAATTGCAACACCTTTCTAACAGTTAGTTCCCCTGAGAAATGTCCTCCGTCTATACCCCTGTGGACTTCTTGCAGTATGTATAAAGACTCATCCTCATGGGCACAACGTCTAAGAATATCATCCTTCCCTAGCATGTAGAGAGTTCCTGCAATGAGAGAATAAGGTTTACATTATTTTAACAGTTTTCGAGCTATGTCCTTACAAAGCTCTTTGGGTGGAAAACCATTAACTAGAAAGTTCACAATCTTCTCACTCCATTCAGGTATGGTTTCGACTAGGAATAGAGAAGTATCCGAAAATTCATCATCGACTCCAGTAGGGGCTTCACCATTGGGTATGCGAGACAAATGATCCGCCATGACATGTCTTTTACCAGGTCTCACCACAATGTTAAATCAAATTCAAGGAGAAATAACAACCATCGTGTAATTCTTCCCGTGGAACAAGGTTTATTTACTAGATACAACAAAGCTTGATGATCCACATAGAAAACAAACTTGTTGGCAAGAAGGTAGTAGAAAAATTTCTTCACTACGTAAATCATAGCTAAACCTTTTCGCTTCATAGTGGTGTAGTTTCTGTCGGCATCATTCAATTGACGACTTGCAAAGATAATGGGGTAGTTCAATTTATTTTCTCCTGGTTGAGCTAGAACACAGCCAATAGCAAAGTTTGATGCATCAATATGCACATGGAAAATTATATTCCAATCGGGCACTGTAAAATGGGAGAGCTTGTCAAGGTCTTTTTCAATGACTCATAAAGATGGTCACACTCCATGGTCTCGTGGAACTCAGTAAGAAGATTGTACAAAGGACGAGCTATCTCGGTAAAGTTTAAAATAAACCGTCGTTAATAACCAACATGGCCAAGGAATATTTAAACTCCTTTATAGTTTGTAGGTGGTGGCAATTGAACAATGGCTTTAACTTTGCTCTCATATGTGGAAATCCCATTTTTGGACACTATATGCCCTAAAATGACTCTATGTTTACCCCAAAATTGGCATTTGAAAGGGTTTAAGGAGAGGCAATACAATCTGTACTTCTCAAACACTTTTTGTAAGCATGATAGATGTTCTTTCCAAGAGGAATAAACACAAAGGTCATCTAAGAAAGCTTCGCAAAACTCCCTCAAATATTCTCTAAAAGTAGTGTTTATTAATCTTTGAAAGGTAGCAGGGACATTGGTTAAGCCAAAAGCCATAACACAAAATGCAAACACTCCAAATTGGGTTATAAAGGTTGCTTTAGCTTGGTCTTCTAGCGCAATTCTGATTTGATTGTATCCAAAGTACTCATCTAAAAAGCTATAAGCTTCCTTTCCTGCAACTCTTTCAAGCACATGTTCTGAATATGGCAAGGGGTAATGGTCCCTCCTAGTGGCGGCATTGACCTTCTTGAGATCCATGCACACTCTGAGTTTCCCATTCTTTTTTGGTACAATCACATTCGAGACACCCATTCTGAGTGCTCAATAGGGTATATGAATCCACATTTCACAAGCTTTTCAATCTCTTCTTGAATGATCTTTGTATATTTAGGATTCATTGGGTAGGGTCGTTACTGAACTGGTTTAACCATGCTATTCATGGGGATTGTGTGCTGCACCACGGAAGGTGGAACACCTTTCATATCATGATATGTTCAAGAAAATATATCCCTAAATTCCTTGAGAAGTTCTTTAAGTACACACTCCTCAGTCTCTGTCAGATCTTGGGCAAAAAAAAAAGGTTTGGACTCTTCTCTTGGGTCTGCTAACTCTATTTCCTTAACTATCGTTGGAACATCATAAACTCCATTTCTTCCATCGATAGGTTTTCTTTGAGCCTTTTTATAAACAAATTTACATTCCTCTGTGGTGTAGGATTTGAAATATTCAGGTGCATGGTGTAAGTATGTGGGGTTCTGTTGTTCTGTGGACTGTGATTTCACTTCTGATTCCTTTTGTTGTTGGCTAGCTCTTGATTTTGTCATCTCCTTACAGTATGGCTCAACTTTGGCTTCTATGTAGCCTCTACTTGTGCAATGTCAATGGGTTGTGGACTACACCACATAACGCTTTGAAGGTATTCACCCCAGTTATCTACCAACTTCCAATGAGCATCACATGCCCCCATATAATTAAGCCATTCTACGATAGATTTCTTTTCCTTTATTCTAGCATGCACATTTTCTCAATATTGTCACCTCTTATATCTCTTACTCTTCTTGTCTAATTTTTTATTACGGCCGATCTCTAGTGAAGAGTCACTAGATGAATCGCTACTTGTGTCTTCTGCTCCCTTGGATAGATTGTCATCTAGGGTACCACTGGGCCCTGAATGGTTTGTCCCCACATTTGCACTAAGATTTAACTCAAATTGTTCGTCCTCAGAGTAAATTTGAATCGATGATTTTGACCCCAAATCGTGTGGGCTATAGTCTTGTGAGACGCTACTAGTTCCAATGTCAGTCAGACCTTCATCTTGTAGGTCATCAAAAGCTGTATGCATTGCTTCTAGTGTATTTAAGGGTACGTATGGTGGCATTTCATCCCCTTTAGGTGTTACCTAGGTTGTCCCCCTATTTCCCCAAGTGTCTATGGTTGCTGCTAGGTGGACCCAATCCACATTGTCCGACTCAGTCATCCCAGGTAGTACATCCATATAAGGAGAATCTTCCCCAACATCAGTGTCCGCTTTACACGTGTAACAATACTTCAATGGGGCCGAGTGAACTGTGGTGTCAGATCTATGATCAATCATAAACTTGTTTCCTAGAGGATGTGCTCAACCAATTACAAGATCCACTTGAATGATAGAATCTTGAAACTGGAAGCAGACATGGTTTTTAGACCAGTCATGCACCATTTTTGATTCCCTCATGAAAGGACGTCCTAAGATCATCTCAGATGCCCTAGTGTGCTTGGAGAAATCCATAACAATGAAGGTAATTCTTATTTTATGTCCAAAGACCTTGATCTTGAGATCTTCTAGCATTGTACTAGGTTTAATAGACCCATTGGCCATCTTTACTACTATGGTTGTGGTTCCAAGGTGAGGTCTTCCCATAGTTTCCCAGCAATTTTTAGTCACAATACTAACCCCAGTGCCACCATCAAGGATTCCCTTCACAGTTAATCCCTTGGTAGTGATTGGTATGGTTGCATTGGATTCATGTCCCTCAAAGTATTGTCCCAACTTGTTAATAGGTATTTCTACAATAGGATTCTCATCTAGGTTGGCTTGTGGATCTAAGTGTTCCTCCTCTATTGGCATCTCCCTAACTCCATCTATTTGTGCAAATTGTGGTAGCCTGACCTTTAGTTCTCCATTGAGGAAAGCTTGAAGAGCTAAGAATAGCTCAGGGTCTCCATATAGTTTGGACATGATGGTGGTTCTAACCTCTGAAGCCATGAAATCCATCAATTTGGCAATATTTAATGACACCTTTTGGGCTTCACTCCCTTGACATGGGAAAGATGGGATCGCCATTTCTTCGATAGGGCAGGTAGTCCCTCTGTAAACATTCTTTCCAACAAGAAGTGAGTACGCCCACTTTCCCATGACTTTAAGTCACTTTCCTCTTGGATGACACTAGGTATGGCTAGGGGTCTATGGACTTTCTGAGGTTGTTGTTGCGTAGAGAACCCTGTGTCTGTAATCTGGATCTACCTAGGTGCTAGCTCTAGATCCCTTTGGATATATTCTACCAAACTCCTTAATTGCTTAACCCGCTCGATCTCCTCTGTAGGGTTTGGATAAGTTCCTATCTTCTTCTTGGATCCTGGCCATGGTGGCTCATGATGATCTTCCTTGCTCGTTTCTTTCTTAGTGGTTGTTTTGGTCTCTGCGGTTTCACCTGAATCAGAATCCCTTTCAGTGTTGTTCATATATATTGGGTCGTCACCAGTCCCTATGTTGGTCTTTGAATTGGGGTCTGACTTCACTGCTTTTTGCGATCTCTTCCTTCGTGTTTTCTTCTTCTTCTGAGATTGGGCAATTGATGCCATGTCTCTTTCCTCAAGAATATGAATTTGTTTTTGGAGCATCGATTGTGTGAGTAAGTTTACTGGTACCACAAGCGTACTTTGTGATGGCTCCTCGGTAACCTCAATCAAGTTTAATGGCATGATCTTCGGCACATTTGGATTATTTGGACATTGGGCAATCAAATGATCTATGCCACATCGATTACACATGAGTATCAGCGTTGTAGACGTGATCGCTTGATTGGTTTGCATTAGTGTGGCATTCTTTTGTAGCCTAATAGGACACTCGGCCACACGATGTCGACCTCCACACTCATAGCATTGAAGAGGTGGTCTCTTAGCAGTGTAATTGATATTTTGGCCTCTTGCAGCAAGAGCAACTACTTGATAGACATGTTTGACTTTCCCCCAATAGTTCTGGCATGTAGTATTGTGGACTTTCTTCAAGCGCATCCATCCCATAGGCAATATTAGGGTCTATATCTTCCTCATAGCCTTCCAAACAAGCAATATATGACTCACAACCCACTTGATTCACAGAAGTGATTCTCGGATGTGGTGGTTGCGGTCCTAGCACTGGAGGTGGTAAGGGTGTTGTTTGAACAACATTTGGGCCCTAGGGACCATGTGTTGTGCTGTTTGTTCAAGAGGTGGCCCGGCGGCATCAATGCAGGCACTCGAGGTGTGTCTGTCCATGCTAAGGTTGGTCTATTGGCCATTGCATGCTTAAATACTATGCAATCCTTAGCTTGATGACCATACCTCCCACAGGCATTGCAATTATTATTGAATTTTACTATAAAAGTAGGGCATTCACTGGTACTATGTGGACCATAGCATACTGAGCACCATTGTTGTTCCCTTCTTGGATACATATGATTGTTTTGCGGAGCACGATTGTCTCCAAGACTCTCTTGAATGGCCTTGGTGAGATCTACTAAAGTCATCTCAGATATCTTTGGCTTCTTAGCAATAGGCTTTAGGGTCATTGACTGATGCCCCAATGCTTGCGAGCTAGTAGATTTAGGCTCAACAGACACTCTTTCTCTTTGAATCATTAAATTATCCTCCAATTGGATCTCATTGGTGGTGACTGCTTTCCAAGTGGTGATATCTCTAATGACTAGGCCATTGTAGATATCCTCATCCCCTAATAAATCTATCAAGAAATTGATTATTATTGAAGTGCTCATTTGGATTACAACAAGAATTCAAATTCTTGAAGCGACTAATAAAGTCTCTCACCGACTCTCCTTCCTCTCGTTGGGCTTTTTGGAGCTAAGAGGCTACACCCCAAAGCACTCCCTCTCGTATGTATTCTTTCAAGAACAGTCTCCTAAGAGTAGGGTAAATAGTTTTTTCTTTCACCCTTAGGGTTCTATACCAATCCCCTTCCTTCCCACTTAAGGTTAGGCTTAAAGCATTACTCTTATGCAGGTCATTGTGTTCTCCTAGAAAATCGCATATTTGTTCAAACACTTCAATATGCTTTCTCACATCCCCGTCTCCACTAAATTTTTGTGTGAGCTTGGCTATTTGTACTGCCTTACTTCTAGGTTCTATATCAAGCATGCTACACATATTCTCAACAATAGATCGACCGATAGCTTGAGAAAACGTTGTCAGGTCACCTAAGTGAGCAGGCACCGTGGGTGAAGGCGCTCCAGAGACTATATGTGGAGTAGGTATTGGCATTGGGCTTGGCGCATAGGAAGCCCTTGGGTTCCACATTTGGTACGGTGTTGTGCCATGTGGCGGCCCAAAGTTCATATGTGTGGCCCTAGGCATAGCAGACATCGGATGTGACATGCTAATGCTAGCCGGTATGGTCCCATTGAAATAAGAGCTTGGGTGTTGTGGTTGTGGAGCATAGGTTGTTGAAAGAATGGGAAGGGTAGGAACTACATGAGTATGAGGACCCATAGGTGGATATGATTGGCACACACTTGTAGGTACTGTTGTAGGCATTGAGCTACCATGTAGCAGTGCTTTACTAACAAATGAGTTCCATGGCGTGTTTCTTGGCATGCCCATCATTGGGGTAGGTATGGTAGCCGTGGTGTCATCAAGGGAAAGATGAGCTAGACTTGGAAAGGTAAATCTATCACTTGTGGGCTCAGATTGCACTGAGACCCTAGCGAAACAACATATGGAGGATCCATCGAACTTACCGAGGGAGTCTCCATTTGCAATAAGGTTGGTTGTTTAGTCTTCCCTGTATCCAAGAATCTCATGAGACCCGTTGAAGGCATGTGGATCCCCTTGTTCTATCTCTCTAGCTCAATAACCCTATGGATGACCTCGCAAACTCTTTGTTTTTGATCCTCTACACTAGTAGTGCCCGTTGTGGATTGTAGGATATCTAACCAACCCATGTGATAGGTATGACCTGTGTATAGGTCGGTTAGAGTTTTTGTTTGTAGTTCGTAATCCCAGTTCTCATTTAGGAATGCTCCATCTAGGATTGAGGTGCTAGGGGTGTCCTTGGAGCTAGATGCAATGTGTCTCTCTATGGGTTGACCCTTAGTGGTCACTAATTCAGGAGCACTCGATTGCTCTCCTAGCAATGATATTGACATAGGGGCTTTTGCTTTTAACTCTCTTCGTTGCTCCACCTTGCATAAGCTCTCGATTTCCTTTTCCCTAGCCGCAATGATATATCTCTCAACCTCTTGCACTTCGACAAGGCTTCTACCATCAGGTAATATAACTTCCGAGGGGAATAGCTCTAAAGAGTCAGGGGGTGCAGCGAATGGAGTATTCACGTGTACACTCTCCAAGAGTATGGGGTCTGCGTTGGTCATGAATGGCCAACTTACTTCCCCACCCCCCTCATTTACATCGTCAGCTCCATGTTCGGACCGAGTGGCTCTACTAAAGGTTTCTTTCAAGCGGCTAAGCACACTCAGCCTGGAACGTGGGCCCATGGTATGCATGTCTTGTCTTGAGCTATCAAGATTAGGTATCAGGTAACCCTCCATGACGTCGTAGTTAGAGGAAGAATCACTAGACGCAATATGTGGGTCCTGAGTGGTGCTACCTTTGGTTCCCGCTGAGGGCCTAGAGCTTAAGGTAGAGGAATAATGAGTGCCCGTGTAAACAAAGACACTCTCGATGTGCTTGTCCTCTAGCACACGACCAGAGTGTAGGTGCATGTGACCTTGACACTCTAGAGGTGTTGGTGAGTACCCGTGAAGGCTGCTCACCTAGTTTTTTAGGTGTTCACAACGCAATTTTTTGTATTTTTGGTCCCTTTTTTTAACCGAGTCACAAAATATGGAGTGTGATAGTTCAAAACAAGCGTCTTGGCTAGAGGGATATGCCGTGCTTTACAACCCCCGATTCGGTTATGTAGAGCCCTTGGAATCCTAAAACTAGTTTTTTCCTAGGTGGGGAGAGGACTAGAATTAGTAAGTCCAAAGGGTGAGTGTGAAGGGGATGATGGAAGACTTGAGGAACTTGTCCCACATGCCCTTCCTTCACTTAAGATCCTAGTCTTTATATATAAGGTAGTGTAAGTAGTATACCATAAGACTGAGGACTAGGGCCTAGGCTTGGGCTTGGAAAATGATCCCGATCCCAATCCCTTCCTTTTAGGATAATAAGTTTTTTATTTTAATTCTCGAATTTCTTTTTGGTCCCAAATATCCGAGCGTTTTTTATTTTTATTTTCAGTACCGTGGACGGTCGCGCAAAGTTTAAGTGGCCTTTTTGGCCACACACACACTAAACCTTTACCTACTCTCCTAACTAACCTAACCTTATCTCCTCTACATCTAACTACTCTGCTAACTAAGCTTAACTACTCTGCTAACTACTTTGCTGACTACTAACTGACAGTGAAGCTACCTACTCTGCTAACTGCTTACTCATTCACTAGCTAACACACTAACTACTAACTGTGCAAAATAAAAAAAACTATGTAAAAGAAGACATTGGCAGAAAACAAGCTATTCATTAACTATGTAAAGACTGTGTGCAAGCAGACATTGGTAGAAAACAAGCTAACTATCTTATCTACTTACTCATTCACTACTAACACACTAACTACTAACTGTGCAAAAGATTATATGCAAGCAGACATTGGCAAAAAAACAGAGATTATGCAGGAAATAAAAACTTGCAGAACATAACTTCTTCTTTTTCCTCTTCGTTCCTAACACAAACACTCAGAGAAGAAGCATAGAGTGCCTCTTGAGCGTAGTGTAGGGTGATTCCCCGGTAGCGGTGCCAAAAATGTGGGCTTTTGCCGCATGTATCAAAGCAAGGGACTTGCTTAACATTGTGTGCGAGTCACAAATGGCTCCAAGCATGCAACTAGCCTAAACTAGTAAGCTCAAAGATGACAATGGTGTGTCACTGACCGCTCTATGCTTGCTGTCGTGGAGGATTCCTCGCTGCGAAGAAGAGGGAGCCACCACTGTGCCGCGCTCAACTGCCTCGCCGTCGTTGTGCCACCACAATGCTCTCTCTCTCTCTCTCTCTCTCTCTCTCTCTCTCTCTCTCTCTCTCTCTCTCTCTCTCTCTCAAGCACATACACACACTAGTACACAAAGGAGACGAAGAAGGAGATGGAGCAAGAGCACTCTTCTTGCATTGCACAAATGAGAGAATGAGGTATTTTAGGTTTAGATTGACTTTTATATGGGCATATGCTTTCATGGATTAGTGAAAGAACTGTTTGATAAATTGTCATTGTTTGTTAAATTGTTATTGTTTGATAAGTTGTTACTGGTTGATATGAAGTGTTGGTTGATCGTGTTTGAAGAATCATTTAAAGAGAAGAATTGTGGAATGAATTTCTTTTGTTCCTTGCAGGTAGGGAGATGATTCCACAATTAGCGGAGATTAAGGTGAGGTTATCAGCTCTCTTTTATTCCTCGCGATTAGCAGGATGCCTCGCAAGTAGTGGGATTTCTAGCGGTTAGCAAGATGCCTCGCAAGTAGTGGGATTTCTAGCGGTTAGCAAGATGCCTCGCGCTTAGCAGGATACCTGGCGGTTAGCAAGATGCCTCACGGTTAGCGGGATGTCTTGCGGTTAGCGAGATGGAAAGGTTATGTAATTTGCGGTTAGTGAATAAATCATTTGCAACTGGTCAGTTGGTTAGACAGAGAAAGTCCACGGGTAGCGCCAACTCATAAAAAATTGAAAAAGTTATTTTTGTTGAATTATAGGGATGTCTTCATTAGGCCTTGTTTGAATTGTTTTGGTATTGTTTAAAGGGCTGTATAAAAGAATCTGTGTCTGGAATTGATTAAGGAACATTGTTTGTATATGTAGGACAATGTGGTAGTAATTAGAAAACAAGATAAAAAGTGTGAGTGTGGGGTGGAAAAGTGGAGGCTGGCTCAGGTTGCCAGTCACGGATGGGTGGTCTCAATTAGTCAAGAAACTCTCCACTCCCTCTTATTAAGAGAAGAGAAATTAGAGACTCATTGTGCATATAGCTGAGAAGTCCCAAATATACGTGCCCTTGAAATATGTGGACCCGATTAGTCAAGTACTTTTCACAAGATTACTAGTTAGTTTAGATTATGTATTATATGATATTCAAGGTTTATAAAAGGCAACCGTGCCTCCTAAACGTGGAAAAAAGGACGTTGTTTATGATTTTAAATATGTCTATGGGATTTTATCTTTATGTTATAGAAAATAGTTTCTAATTGAATCCTTGATTTATCGATCTGGCCTATGGCATATGACCCTTACAACTGTTGACGGGAGCAAAGCGAACCCCGAACCCCGACGGCCTCTAAAACACCGGGGACCGAATGGCGCGCCTCGAGCTTGTCATGGTAAAGCAAACAGGGGGCACCACGTAGCTTCAGCGGCTAGGACGCAAACAACACACCACCATAACAAAGTTTTCATCCAAGAGAGATGGATTCTTGGGAGTAATGATGAAGAGGAAAAGGAATGAGATCAAGAGAGAGAGAGAGAGAGAGAGAGAGAGAGAGAGAGGGAGGGGGTATAGCGGCTTAGTACTTAGGCACCACAAAAGGATGGCGAATCCGCACACCCTTCACACATACACAAGCTCACTCCAAAACACAAGACTAGGTGGCGATTCCGCACACCTCACATGGGCAAAACATTGCAAGAAAACATACTCACAAAACCTCAAGCTTTATTTAGAGAATAAGGCGATGAAATGGGGAGCATAGGGTAGGGGAATGAGAAGGGAGAGAGTGGTAGAGCACATGGCGGATAGGTGGGAGTTGATGGCGAAAACTCGCACGAGGATTATGGCCATCATCCTTCATTTATTTGCCCTTCATCTTCCATAGCCAAGGGTGTAGAGGTCATGCTCAAGACAAGCATGGTGATTGTGGTGATGGTGATGGTGATGGTGATGGTGTGGGTGTGTGTGTGTGTGCACTAGGCACACACAGTGCATAGTGTGTTCTTTGGTGATGTTGTGTGTTTTTGTGTGATGGGGACCCCTCTTTATATAAGGGAGGGGGGGGAGAAATTCTAGAATTTAGAAATGAAGAAATCATTATCTACATAGGGCATGTGACTGTGGGCCCCACTTGTCTGGCTGTGTGTATATGTGCCAGAACAGCAGTCTCATGAGAGAGAGACTAAGAGAGAGAGATGTGTTGATGAAAAAAAAGTGAGAGGTGACATGGAGAATGAAGTAATTACAAGAGGGGAGAGAGGGGAGTGTGCTCAGAGGTGAATCTGTGTGCAGATGTGTGTGAACACAAGAAAAATCAGGTAACCACCGGGTGGGGATGGGTCTGTGGGCACCTTTTTCAGTGAAACTGAGTGTGTGTGAGTGTGGGGGAGGTTATTTAGCTACAAGACAAGAGACATGGCGCCCTTTAGAGAGAGAGGAGGGTATTTGGGTCATGGGATATGATAGGAGAGAGAAAGAGGGGGTGGGGTATACTATTTTGGAAGATAGGGTAAGTTGCATGTGAGTTAGGGTGCATTATTGGTGAGTTATAATGCATTATTGGTGAGAGGTGGGGTAGCTTGAGGGGAGAGAGAAAGGAGAAAGGACAAAGGGAAGAGAGAGGGGGTTGACCTTTTGAGTGGAGGAGAGGAAAAGGGACACCCGGCGGGGCAACAGTGAAGAAAAAGGAGGCAAGGTGGAGATGGGCTACCCCGCAGGCATGAGGTGGCCTATTTTACCTTTCTTATATATTTACATAGTCATACTTTATTTTTTTCTTACTTTTTCCAATGCCTTTTATCACTCCCTCCATAAGAGGGGGTTTTCATGGGGTGGGGACGAGAGAAGAGGGGTATGGGAGCTTGGCTTGTGAAAAGCCCCCATCATTAGCTCATCTGTTTGATCATTATCGTCGGAGGTGGCGGCTGATGGTGTGTCCTCATCTGGAATGTCAATTGGTGGAGCCTGGTCAAATCGAAGAAAATAAGGTTTAAGTCGCCAACCATTTACCCTGGTTTTATGAAGTTTTCCATCAGCCTCCATAAGCTGGTAGCTTCCATTGGCATACTTTTTCCTGATGATAAAAGGGCCTTCCCATCGGAGCAAGAGTTTCTTATCCTTGCGCGTGTCGAAGCGATTGTCGTAGCGGAGCACCAACATTCCTTTCTTCAATTCTTTTTTTCGGAGATGCTCGTTAAAGCTAAGCCGTCTATGCTCTGCTTGTGCTGCATAATAATTTATTGCTTCTTCTCTGTCCAGCTGCAGTCTTTCCAAGTTGATGATGTGATCTCTCAAATGCATGTTGGGTTGTTGAAGTTGGCTTGCCATTACTTTGAGACTTTGTAGTTGCACTTCAATGGGCAAGATTGCTTCCTTACCAAATACTAGATGATACGGTGTGAATCCCAAGGATGTACGAAATGAAGTTCTGTAGGCCAATAAAGCTGGTAGTAGATACTTATCCCAGTCTCCAGGATGATTGTTTACCTGCTTGGTAATAATTTTAGAAACCATTCCATTTACCTTTTCAACTAGGCCATTACATTGAGGGTAATATGGTAAAGAGTGCCTCCTTGTAATGCCCAGTTTCTGCATTAATTCTCCTACCAAGTCTGCTCTGAAACCTGGCCCTCTATCAGAGATGATCTCCAAAGGTGTGCCAAACCTACAACATATGTGCTCGTAGATATATTTAGCTACCTCTACCGCTGTGATTCTAGTGGTGGCTGTAGCCTCTGTCCATCTAGTCATGTAGTCGACCCCCATGATAATGTAGAATTTTCCTGAGTTGGCCCTAGGTAATGGCCCAATGGCATCGATACCCCATTTTTCAAATGGGCCATATGAGAGAATAGGTGTCTGTGGTCTCTACTTTGATGGAGCCTACAAGCGAGCGTCCGACAAAGCAGATGCAAGCATAGTGGTCTTTGATGACAAAGGGACAAAGGTATTTTTGTTGGGCCAATTGTTAGATTCACATTCTAACAATGAAGCTGAGTATGCAGCACTAACCAAGGGTCTACAATGGTGCGTCTCGCAAGGTGTACAACGCCTTAATGTATTTGGGGATGCTCTACTTCTGGTAAGGCAAGTAAATGGAGCATGGACATGCAAGAATCCTAGTTTAAGGACTCACTTAAGTGGTGTAAAAACCTTGTTGGGTAAGTTTGAAGAAGTTCAAATACACCATATCCCAAGGGCTCAAAACCAAGAAGCAGATGCCCTAGCAAGTGAAAGACTACAGGAAGTGGTGGTTGGAGCAATAAAACTAAAGCTCCCTCTATTTCAAGGCAGTGATGCCTTGCCTGACATCATGCATTTTTTGGAAACAGGGGAATGCCCATCAGATTTAACAAAGGGACAGAAGCAATGGCTGACATGGAAGGCCACAAGGTATCGACTCATCAATGACGGTTTGTACTGTAAGGGTAAGGACCAAATACTCAGGAAGGTCCCTCTCTCTCAGGAAATCACGGGAGTAATTGCTAGCTGTCACGATGGGGTTTGTGGTGGTCACTTTTCCCTATACATAACAAGTAGGAAAATCTTGCAAGCAGGCTTCATATGGCCTAGCCTCAACCGTGATGTACACCACTGGTGCAAAACATGTAAGTTGTGTCAAAAGGCCGGCACTAGGTCACTCCTTCTACCATCGGCGGTACTGGAGGTAATCGTACTTCTCCTTCCTTAGATTGCTTCTCCTTCCTTTCAAAGACTTGGTAGGTCATGAGTCCTCCCAAACTTGCCCTTGTCGTGCTTTCTACCTGTACCGTGTAGTCAAACTCTTGCAGACGAACTAGACATTTAGTAATTCTAGCAGACACATCCATGTGTTGTACAACATAGGGAAATATTTCATCCGTGGTTAGAATCACAAATTGCTTAGGCAGCAAATATGACCTAAACTTTGTAGTTGCAAATCTAAGAGCTAGGACTAAGTGTTCCACATGGGTGAAACCTTTCTCTCCTGCTGTCATCATTCGACTAGAGAATTAGATTGGCCTCATGAAAGATGTTGTCGTATCCTTTTGGAGTAGCACAGCCCCCAATGAGTCATCACCTACACTTGAGGTGACATAGAATTTTTCATCCCACTTAGGTGGTGAGATAGTTGGCAGAGTGGCTAAGACCTCCTTTACCTTGTTGTAGTGCTGTTCGCTTTCCTCGTCCCAAATGAAAGTTGATCTTTGAGTGAGTTGTTGCAGTGGTAGAACAAGTTGTGATAGTAGATGTATGAATCTACTTAAGTACCTCGCCTTCTGTAGAAAAGAGACCATTTGACGTGCGGTCGTTGGTGAAGGTAGGGCTATGAGTGCGGACACCTTACTTGGGTCGGCGTTGATACCTTTTGCTGAAATTTCATGGCCTAGTAGAATGACTTTACTCTCCCCAATGTGGCATTTATCCACATTTAATTGCCCACCTACGCTCTGTAACCTGGCCAAACCTTCAGTTACCATTTCTAAATGTGAAATACGGGAGCTATATATACAAAAATCATCAATGAACACTCTTATGGATGTTCCAAAGAACGGTTGAAAAACATATGTGACATATCTTTGGAATGTGGCAGGTGCATTTGTGAGACCAAATGGCATAACCCTGTATGCAAAACAACCCCATGGCGTGATAAAAGTGGTTTTTAGCTGATCTTCCAAGGCTATGCGTATTTGAAAGTATCCAGAATAACCATCACAGACGGTATAGCATTCAAAACCCGCTACTTCATTCAGAATTTCATCCAAGAAAGGGAGAGGAAAGTGGTCTCTCTTTGTAGCTGCATTTAGTGGTTTGTAGTCAACACAGACCCTCCACTTACCATTCTTTTTAGGCGTCACCACTACGGGTGACACCCATTCTGAGTTTTCTACAGGATAGATGAATCCCGCCTCCAGCAATTTCCTTACCTCGGCCAAGAGTGCCTTTTCTTGTATGACCCCCAGTCGTCGTAGCTTTTGCACAACTGGTTTTACCCCTTCCTTCAGCTTAATACGATGTTCCACCACTGTAATGCCTGTGATTCTTTCATAGTTGTCAATGAACAGGTTAGGAAATCCCATCAACATTTGCAAAAAACTATCTTTCTCCTCAAGTGTTAATTCCGTAGACAACATACCCTTCAACCTACTTCCTCCTAGGCCAGGTGATTTTCTCTCCTCTTCATTGGGTTTCCCTTTTGGTGATGGATCACCAGTTGTGCTTACCCTTTGTGGATCCTTCATAATGATACCCATCACATCAATGGAACTGTCACTTTCGTCGGTGGATGTGGTCTCCTCCTCAGAACTGGAAGATTCGCTAGTGGTTTCATCTGCCGATGTTTCCAGGTTCATTTGCTTCTGCTTGCCAATCCTCATGTCGTAGTAGATTGTCTCCCCTTTCTTACCGGTCATGCGTAGAAGGCCAGTACCCCAGTTCTGTTTTGCCTTCATGGCCATCAACCATGGCCTTCCCAAAATTAGTGGATAGCCCTCCCCCTTAGTAGGCATTACAAAAACATCTACCTCTACCTCAGTGTTGAAAGCTTTGATTTTCACGGCACTTACCACACCCACACACTTTACTTTTGCGTTGTTTGCCATCTTTGCCTTGCATGGAGAAGGCCTGTCAACCTCGAGCCCTAATCGAAGCATCATAGCTTCGCTCATTACACAGATTTGTGCACCTCCATCAATGTAGGTGTTTCCAACCCTCTTTCCTTTTATGTTTACGTCGACAATTGGAAGGATGTCATCCATGTTGCATCCCAAAATTGCTCCGGCTACCTTTGTTTTGGAGCGTCTTGTACTTACCATTTTAGACCATTGTCGCCTTACTTTTGGTGCAAGATGTAGCAGCTGCGGCCATGTAATCTTCGGTCCTTGCTCTGCCACATCCAATGTTAGATCATAGGGCTTAGAACTTTCCCCTAGCTGGAAGTCGGTGATGCCCAATTTCCGTCGTGGCCTGGATGGCCTCTTGCTAGTTTCTCCTCTCATGCTTCTCTCATCATCTGATTGTGTAGCTTTCTCCCTCCTAGCTCTTTTCACAGTCATGGCTTCAAGTGGTTCTAAAAAGGTTACCTTCCCTTACCCTTGTCCCTCTCCTTTGCTCTGGGTGGATCCACTACTATGGCTTTTCCTTTCTCTTCTAGCCTTATGATGTTTACAGGGCGATCAGGTGGTGGGGCTAGTAAAAGAGGAGGGATGGATGCTTGTAGTGGTGTTTGGGGTGGACGTAGAATTTGTGTTGGTGGGGGTGGTGCTCGGGGTGGGGGTGTTATTTCACTAGGGGGTGACAATTGGTTCCTCCTACCTCCTCTATTATAGTTTTTTCGTGGTTTGGGACAGAAGTACATACCATGACCGTCTTCTCCGCAGTTGTAGCAATGATACTCCCTGTTTTGTCGTCGTGCTCTTCCAGGGTCTTGATCTCTTTCTTGACTCCTCCCTTGTTGTATGCTTGTAGTGGTGTTTGGGGTGGACGTAGAATTTTTGTTGGTGGGGGTGGTGCTCGGGGTGGGGGTGTTATTTCTCTAGGGGGTGACAATTGGTTCCTCCTACCTCCTCTATTATAGTTTTGTCGTGGTTTGGGACAGAAGTACATACCATGACCGTCTTCTCCGCAGTTGTAGCAATGATACTCCCTGTTTTGTCGTCGTGCTCTTCCAGGGTCTTGATCTCTTTCTTGACTCCTCCCTTGTTGTATTAAGTGGACAGACAAATTCTGCAGTTGGTCAGTAATATGGGCCAACACATCTTGTTGGTCATCTCTTACCCCAAGAGCTGGTGGTGGTGGTGGAATGGTGGTTGTCGTAGTTGCTGGTCGACACGATGTTCCTGATTCTATTGACTCGGTTTCTTTGGCTTTCATTCGCAGCTTCTTGTCTTTAAGGCGAGCAATCTCAACGGCTAACTCGTACGTAGCTGGGAATCTACCTTTCACCTTCTCCTTGAGAAGCGGCCATAAGCCATGCGTGAATCGATCTTTTTTTAGTAAATCGGGTACAGCTTCCCCCCTAGCCAGTGACTCAACCGACCGTTCCCACAAATCCACAAATTTGGACTCATAGGTGGCATATTCTAAAAGACCCTCCTGCTTCAAGTCTCTCAACTTGTCCCACAACTTTTCTGAAGTGGTACCTCCCCCAAAGCACCTCTTAAAAGCGGTTTTTAAGGGTTCCCAGTCATCCTTGGTTGCTTGTGGAAGTGCATTGTACCATGATCTAGCTTCTAGCTTCATGAGATGCTTAAAGGTTCTAACCCAGGATTCATCCGTATCTTTGTTGCTCACTACACATGCTACTTCAAAGTCATCTAGGAAGTCTGTTACCAAATCCTCCCCCTTCTTTCCTTTAAATGTTGGAAATGCTACACTTGCCATGATTACTGAGAGAGAGCTAGAAAGACACACTGCTTAACTTGCAAAAGTTTTTTTTCTTCTTTACAACGAGGCGTGTATACCCTCTTATACTAGGAAATAGATTAAAACTTCAAATGGTACATTGCCTTGTACCAAAGGTAAGACAAATGGTTGATCTGATGCCAGAACCTCCAAAAACCGCTCCCCACCCGGCATGGTGTCAATGACCTGCTGGTAGTGAGCCTTCAAATCCAGTATTACCTTGATTGAGCGTACACGTGTTGGTATGTGTGATCTGTCTTGAGGTAGGTTGTACTGATTCATGTGAAGCTTAGAGGTGCTTAGTCACTGTCCAAGCCTGTAGGAGAGGGTGGTGTTCTTTCCTGAAACAAACTCAGTAGATCCCTAGTTTCTCTCATGAGAGTGTGAGCCAATGCTTCCGTTATCTGTGCTGCAGCATCAGGTGCGACTTGAAAACTGACTGTGATAATTACCTCGGTGACTTGAGTTACCCGATTCTCAAAGTAGAATAGTGTTGATTCTCTATTGTGTAGAGCTCCTTCCATTTTGTTGTTGTGGGTTGGTTGTAGGTTGCGGACATGATTTCGACCTTCTCCTTCTTCTTCTTGGCACTTGGCCTATGTATATCCACTGGGTTTGGCGTGTTGGTTGACTCTCCCACTGCAAATCGATTACCGTTACGCCTGGCACTCGAGCTTCGATGGAGATGCGGAGTTCGTCTAGTTGTGCTTGGAGCTCTTCTTCTTCTGTCGTCCAATTAGCAAATCCTGCTAGTCATTCATCCATTCACAATAGTTTAAGGGTTTGAGTCTTGTAAACTGAAGGGTTTCATGAAAAGATCCTCAGTGGGGGCACCAAATGATGGGAGCAAAGCGAACCCCGAACCCCGACGGTCTCTAAAACACCGGGGACCAAATGGCGCGCCTCGAGCCTGTCATGGTAAAGCAAACAGGGGGCACCACGTAGCTTCAGCGGCTAGGACGCAAACAACACACCACCATAACAAAGTTTTCATCCAAGAGAGATGGATGCTTGGGAGTAATGATGAAGAGGAAAGGGAATGAGATCAAGTGAGAGAGAGAGAGAGAGAGAGGGAGGGAGGGGGTATAGCGGCTTAGTACTTAGGCACCACAAAAGGATGGCGAATCCGCACACCCTTCACACATACACAAGCTCACTCCAAAACACAAGACTAGGTGGCGATTCCGCACACCTCACATGGGCAAAACATTGCAAGAAAACATACTCACAAAACCTCAAGCTTTATTTAGAGAGTAAGGCGATGAAATGGGGAGCATAGGGTAGGGGAATGAGAAGGGAGAGAGTGGTAGAGCACATGGCGGATAGGTGGGAGTTGATGGCGAAGACTCGCACGAGGATTATGGCCATCATCCTTCATTTATTTGCCCTTCATCTTCCATAGCCAAGGGTGTAGAGGTCATGCTCAAGACAAGCATGGTGATTGTGGTGATGGTGATGGTGTGGGTGTGTGTGTGTGCACTAGGCACACACAATGCATAGTGTGTTCTTTGGTGATGTTGTGTGTTTTTGTGTGATGGTGACCCCTCTTTATATAGGGGAGGAGGGGGGGGAGAAATTTTAGAATTTAGAAATGAAGAAATCATTATCTACATAGGCCATGTGACTGTGGGCCCCACTTGTCTGGCTGTGTGTATATGTGCCAGAACAGCAGTCTCATGAGAGAGACTAAGAGAAAGAGATGGGTTGATGAAAAAAAAGTGAGAGGTGACATGGAGAATAAAGTAATTACAAGAGGGGAGAGAGGGGAGTGTGCTCAGAGGTGAATCTGTGTGCAGATGTGTGTGAACACAAGAAAAATCAGGTAACCACCGGGTGGGGATGGGTCTGTGGGCACCTTTTTCAGTGAAACTGAGTGTGTGTGAGTGTGGGGGAGGTTATTTAGCTACAAGACAAGAGACATGGCACCCTTTAGAGAGAGAGGGGGGTATTTGGGTCATGGGATATGATAGGAGAGAGAAAGAGGGGGTGGGGTATACTATTTTGGAAGATAGGGTAAGTTGCATGTGAGTTAGGGTGCATTATTGGTGAGTTATAATGCATTATTGGTGAGAGGTGGGGTAGCTTGAGGGGAGAGAGAAAGGAGAAAGGACAAAGGGAAGAGAGAGGGGGTTGACCTTTTGAGTGGAGGAGAGGAAAAGGGACACCCGGCGGGGCAACAGTGAAGAAAAAGGAGGCAAGATGGGGATGGGCTACCCCGCAGGCATGAGGTGGCATATTTTACCTTTCTTATATATTTACATAGTCATACTTTATTTTTTTCTTACTTTTTCCAATGCCTTTTATCACTCCCTCCATAAGAGGGGGTTTTTATGGGGTGGGGACGAGAGAAGAGGGGTATGGGAGCTTAGCTTGTGAAAAGCCCCCATCACTGCGATAACTATGGATAGAGGACTTCCTCTCTTCTGTTGCTCGTATCTCTACTTCGTGGAAACAGAGTAGGGTATCGTCACCAGAACTTGAGAATAAAGGAAGGCCATCTATCAAGTCGCCCCAATCTTCCGGGGTTGGGGACCTCACAGTGGAGGTGATTCCTCTTTCGCGTCAACAGCAGGTAGCAGTGATTCAATACGAAGAAATGGCATAAGAGTCAAATTTTGAACTTTCATTTCAAAGGAGACAGTTAAGAAAATTGCTATCGCTCTTTGTTTAAAGTCTAAGGTGATTGAAGATAAATGCATTGTAGACAAAGCATAGGAAGTATTCAAGGTTGAACATCACGAAGTAGACATAGACATGTGGGGGTGTATGAGGTGCACATCAAGGATGAGCCCTAATGCACATGCCCTGATTTCACTGATAGGGAGGCCAAGAAAAAATCTTATTTGTCTTGCAAGCACTTGTACTTCATTTTCTTAAGAGTTCTTGTGATAGGCATCCTCTTCTTGAATTTTGACCAATGTAGCTCTAGGAGGCTCATTACGTGTATTCTTGTGGGGACAAGCACGATAGGCATGCCCTTGCTCCCCGCACTTGAAACAACGGTTATCTTTTTGATAACACTCTAGCTCTTCAGGAGAGAGTTTATTTTTACCTTTATAAACTCCCTTCTCCTTAGCTTTGTTGTTGTTGGTGTTGCCTTTGGGAGACTTTTGGACATTATCCTTCCCCTTAGTCACGTTATGGTCCTTGTTTTCTGTGGGCTTAAGATTTCTCTTAGCCCCTTGTTGGAAATTGATTCTTGAAGCCACCATGGTATGATGTATGACCGCAAATATGGTACGTGGCCTTTGGGAGTTAACATACTCCTCAATATCCTCAGTTAAAATCGCACAAAATTATTGTTTTTGCTCTCCAAAATCCATCTTTTTGAAGACAGTGAATTTGAGATGTAAATCCCAAAACTTGTCTACATATTTGTGGATAGATTCGCAGGGTGAGAGCTTCAATCTTTGCCATTCGGTGAGTACTTTGTATTTGGCATCGGTAGCCAAAAAGTGCTTCATGATGTAGGCTCTTAAAGCTTTCCATGTTCGTGGAGCTTCACCATTTGCTCGTAGGCTGGACCACCATTGCCTGGTGGACTTTTAAAAATGCATAGCTACATGATGTAGATTAGAGGACTCCGTGAAGTCGTCATCTCTAAATGCCGCATCAAATTGCTGGATAAAGGCCAAGACTTTGTCTGTAGCACCAAAGGTGCCATCGTAGGTAAGGAAAGAGATGTTCTTTCCTCCCTCTTTGAACTTTTTGAGCTTGGACGAGCTCTTCCAGGCGGCATAGGATTTCCTATGGCCTCTTCTTTTAGGTGGTTTGAGAGTTGCACCATCACTTTCTTCAGAAGAGGAAGAGTATGAGGAGGATGGAGAAGGGGGTGACCTCTTTCTCGCCTTTTTCTTCCCTTGTTCCTCCTTGTCTGCACCATCACTTTCTTCAGAAGAGGAAGAGAATGAGGAAGATGGAGAAGAGGGTGACATCTTTCTCACCTTTTTCTTCTCTTGTTTTCTCTCTTTCCTCTTTGAATTATGGTGTAGAGAAGTATGCGATGGTCTTCTTCGTTTAGGGGGTGTTGGAGATTTCCTAGGTACTCTCTCTTCTTGGTGGGAAGTTTGGAGAATACCATGGGTGTGCAATTCCTGTAGCACTTCACCTTGGAGGGATGGGTTGCCCAGGGCTTGTTAAAGCGTAGAAACAAGATAGTTTACAATCATAGTGGCATCATTAGTTGCTCTTTCATTAGCAAATCAAAGCTATCAACATTCACTTCAATCTCTTTTCCCTTGTCAGCCATACTAGCAAATTCTAGGTGTAAAATTTTTACTTGTACTTTGGCACTTCAAGCCCTAGTTGTTACTCCTCTTTACCTTCAAAGATAGGCACTCAAACATCTATACCCGTGGCTTGAATATCATTAATTGCAAGGAATAGAAGAGAGGGTTCAACAGAGCCAAGACAACACCGGTTCCTATCAAGCTTCTAATAGCTCAATAATGGTTAATCCATTGGCAAGCCCCGTAGGACTCCATTATTAAGACCATAGCTCTCGACGGTGTCCCCGTTAACTGCATAAAGCAAGCGTGCTTCAAGGATGAAAAATCCCTATTCTACTTACTCTTTTGAAATTAATAACACCAATCATTTGTAGCAAGCTTGAGGACCTCTCTTCTTGAGCAAGAAAAGAGACACCAATAGCTCTCATACCAATGTAACATTCAATGCACTAGTAACTTGTGTGTAGTGGAAATTGATAACATAGTGAGCATTTCATTAGGAACAAGTTCCTAATGAGCATAGAGAGAGTTAAGCAACATAGAAATTTATACCTAGCTAATTTGGCATTGACAATACTTGAAAAGAGAGAAAAATAGAACAATTGACAACAATTGAGGACCAAATTTACATGGAGCTGGTCCCCCCTCCATAAAGGCTTTGTATTATAGCTTCTCACATCAAAGGAGACTTTTGTACAATACAATCTTTGTGTTCCTTGATAAAACTAGATGGTGTAATAAAGATGGAAGCTTCATACACCAAATTATGCTTGAAAAACACACGTAGTGTCCCTAGCCTCGGTCCCAAGACCTCACACACCTTCAAAAATGGTGAGAGCTAGCAGGGAATGAGGATAGATTGAGAGGAATAAGGTGTATCTTACGAGAAAGAAGTATTATCCTCACATAATCACTCTAGCTTAGTAGCTAGCATGGTAGAGGAGATGAGCATGCCATTGAAGCTTGGCTCTTAGTTGGATTTGCATTCCATAGCCAAGAGTTGTTGATGTAGGCCTCTATTTCTCAAAGCTTGGAGAAGGAGATGGAGTTCTTCTTGCACACATGAGTTGTGTGTGTGTGCGCGTGTGTGTGTAGCATTGTGTTAGACTAAAATTCAGCCCTCCCTCTCATCTTGGTCGACCCCTCTTGCTAAATGCGCATGCTGGCCTCCCATTGGCTCTTGTAAAGCTTAGCCAATCACAAATTAGAAGCATAGTTGATAGCCTTTTGACAAGTGTCCCCCTTTCCCTTTTGTGAGAGCTTTAGGTAATTAAGTAATTCAACTAAACTCTCATTGGACCTCTTAATCTTCTGGCCAATAGGAATCGGGCAAGCCATTGGGCTGTTGAATGCTCATTGGACCCCTTGGTAGACTGTCCAACAGTCTTCTAGGGAGCTTAAATTCTATTGGTTCTTTTATCAAGCATTTTAAAATTGATTAGACTAAATTTACTCTAGCCTAATTCTCATTGGTCCACCTCTATGTCCATCCAATCTCCTCTAGGATGTTAGGGGAGATTGGGAGCAACTAGCCTAGAAGCCTGACATGTGTCCAGTATTCCCTTTGTGTAAAGGGGGAGCCTTGGAGTGTGTGTGTAGCAGTTCTAAATCTATATATATACGCAAACGGTGTAGACTTATTAGATTTTTTCACCCATCCTTTATTCCTCTTTAGTGAGATGCATGTATACCCTAGTTTCTTTCTGTGAAAAAAGGAAATCTTTATAAGAATAGATAAGGTATCAAAAAGCCCATAAGGTCCATTTAAAGGGATATTTTCTTAACATTGAGTTATGTCTTCCGTAAAGATAGAGAAAATGTTTTCTGGGAGGTTGATAGACACCTCTGCTGCGTTTTTTATAACCCAAAATGGGCAATAATCTATATTTCTGAATCTTTTTAGATCACTATGCTTGATGGCACAAATAGCTTCAATTTCTAGTAGAACAAAATTTAAGCAGTAGGTGATGTCATTCGTAATTCAAAACGAGCAATTGGATGCGTCAGAAATCCATCTAAATTTATGCTTATGATTCTTATAAGTTGGGAAGAGTACATGATTTTTCAAAGAGTTAGGACAATAACCAAGTCCTGATAATTCATTATTTAATAGTGTAGCTGTACTAAGCGAAGAGGTCTCAAGTTTAAGAAAATCCTTACTATTGAGTCTTGAATAGGCAGCCTCAAATGCTAATCTTTTACATATAAATGACGCAGTATTTGAAGCTTTATCTAGGCCAATAATGAGCCATTTCTCCTTAGAGTCAGAAATAGAGGTCTTAATTTTAGATGTAAGCCAGGTAGTATCAGTACTTAGCCATACTTGCGGCATAAGACTGATCTTTTTTCAGAAAATTTCTTTGAGTGTTGAGGTAAGTTGAATGTGAACTTCCTCGTCCAGTTGGAGTTTTAAGGCCAAGTCGGCCAGGCATTCAAGTTGAGCCAATAAGGAAATCTGAGGATTCAGTGGAAAAGGAGGAATATGATTCAAGCCTTTACTTAAGAGGCTCCTTACATGTGGATCAAAAATGATTTCTAAGTTAGAAGTACAAACATGTAATCCAAAGTTAGTGAAACTTTTACAGAATTTCTGAAATAGATGACAAGAGCAGATAGGAATCACTTTATTATGGAGAAAATCATTTGAATAAAAAAGATTCTTGATAGGCGGCGAGTATTTCCCCAAACATCACATCATTTAGTAACAGATTAGATCCAAAAGTATGTCCAAAACATTCTATAAACATATCTTGGGGAGTAAAGAAATCCAAAATCTTGTTAGTAAACAAGCAATGTGAGATTATTTTATTACACGTTTCTTCCTTTGGAGGTAGGTAAAGTCTTCCACACGTGTTCCTTCGTTCCTGCACATTACATATCCAAAAGGTTTCTGATTGGTAGGTTTCTACCCCGTCCTCTAACATAACTTCTACCTCTCCCTCTCCCAAAAACAGATTCACTCGAGGAGGGAGTTAAGAAAGAGGTGTAAGAAGCCGCCGCAGAGACAAGAGTGTTCGGTCGTTTGGAAATTTGAGTTTCATCATCTTCAATATTAGGCTTGATTTTCCCAACCATGCTTTTGATTCCTTTAAAGCCGCCATAAGTGGTTAGCAGAGTGCCACACCCATCAGAACCAAGCTCTTCAAGTGTGCCACACATAATTGATCTGTATTGAATATAGGTGATTTGAAGTTACATAGAGACATTGCTATGTAAGTTTGGACTCGAGGATTGCAAACCTATTGCCACTCCCATGGAAACATGTTTGAAATTGAGTCTTTATGATGTTGGTGATCCTGGAGATGTCACTCTTTACCGAACTGCTGTTGGATGCTTCATTTATGTATGCAACACGAGGCCGGATATTCATATTGCAGTCTCACAGGTTACCAGATTTATGCATAGCTCAGGGTCTAAGCATTGGCAGGCTGTCAAGATGATTTTTGACTACCTTAGTGGCACTTTACATCTTGGCTTGTTTTATCCCAAGGGCGGATCATTGTCACCATACTTACATGATTTTTTGGACTCAGATTCGTTGTTTTGACACGGGTGTGTCCACAAGTGGTTTTTGTTTTGATCCTTGGCAGTTCATGTATATCACAGTTGAGCAAGAAGCAACCTATTGTGGCCACTTCTAGTTGTGAGGTTGAGTACAGGGCAATCTTCACAGCTACGGTTGCGTGTGGATGGCTCCGACGCCTTATGGCTGATTTGGGTGTTGGATAGGACACTGCCAACACTATCTACATTGACAGTGAGAGTGCATTGGCAGTTGCAAGAAACCCAGTTTTTCATGCTCGCACAAAGCACATTGAGGTGCATTACCACTATGTCAGGGAGAGGCTCTCAGTAGGAGAGATCAGCTTGGCTTATGTGCCAACACAGGACAACCTTGCAGATCTTTTCACAAAGGCATTGTCTCGTGAGAATCTCAAAGCTTTCCACAAAACTTTGGGCTTACTCCCTTTTGTGGACTAACAGGGCATGGCACTTCCCTTTACTCATGCGCCATCTCTCGTTCACCGCATCACTCCAGGGGGGATTTGTTACCATATACATGTGGTAGTGATGTGTGTGAACACACTAGGACTGCCGGGGCATTTTTTCCCTCTTTAGGAGGTTTTTTCCCCCGTGCATTGTATATACGCCCATCACTCTAAGGCTATCTATCTTTTCCATTGCACACTAAGTAAAATAATCTCTATTGTGTGCCTTGATCTTCCTTCGTCGTCTCCAAGCTATGTGTGTTTTCTTGCAACCTAATTCCAACAGTGGATGATCAGTTGTACTAAGATTAAGTGTAGTTTCCAGCTTTAGGAACACAACTCTCCAAAAGTGATTATCAAATTTTTGATCTCTGTCACTAATGATACTAGCTGGAAGACCATAGAGTCTATATATATTCTCTATAAATAGCCATGCTAATTCCAGTGGCTTAACCGTAGTCTTAGTGGAATGAATCGGCACATCTTTGCTAGACAGTCTACAATTACCCATATGGCATCATCGCCACGATTTGTATTAGGTAGTCCTACTACAAAATCCATAGAGATACTCTCCCACTTACCTTGTGGAATCTCTAAAGTATGTAAAATGCCACCTACCTTGAGGCGCTCGGCCTTATTAACTTGGCATTATTGGCAGTTTAATACATGCTCTTGAATATCATGATGTAAGCTTGGCCAACAAAATTATTGTCAAACTAAGGTATACATCAATACCTGGATGACCAGCACTTGGACTATCGTGACAGTCAAATAATATTTGGCACCTTGTGTTTGAGAACTTTGGCACACATACTCTACCCTTGTGAAGTAAGTAGCCATCATCAACAGAAAAATTATTCCATCGCTTAAGCTCGTTGTGAGTAGTGTGTTGGAGTTTTTGCGCATGCAGAAACATGTTAATTTGGTCATGCAAAGACATGTGAGTGTGAGGGATCCCTTCTTAAAACTTCACTCCACACTTTAGCATATGATTTATCTTGTGTACACTTTCCACTAAATGACTCCAAAAATTCACTCTTTATTTTCGTGAAAGCGAGTGAATTAATTTGAGGCATCCGACTTAGTGCATTCGCTACTACATTATATCACCCCTTGCGATATCATAGCTTTCAATCATAATCTTGAAGGATCTCCACCCATCTAGCTTTACAACCCTTCAAGTCCGTTTGAGTAGTAAACCATTTTATACTCTCATGATCAAAAACCACTTCAAACTCAACACCATATAAATAGTGTCGCCACTTTCATAAAGCATGAACTATGGCATAGAGCTCCCTCTCATAGACATAATAATTATGTTGAGCTCTGTCTAACTTTTTACTTTCAAAGGCTATGGGTCTTCCTTCTTGGAGAAGTACTGCACCAATTGCTTTAAAGGAGAAAGTAAACTAGAGTATGCTAGGATGGAGAATCTCGTAATTCCTTTAATGTTTGTTTTACAATAGTTGCACATTGCTCAATATAATTAGAATTGAGAGCACTTTGCTCTTTAGAATTGGTAGCACTCCCTTAGTACTTTGCTTTTCATAAAAAATCATTGCACTTTGCACCATAACTAAAATCCACAGCACTTTGCTCTTGAGAATTCACAAGACTCGGAGACAAGCAGTAACACAAAAAGACTTCATCTATTAAATCTGCTTTCTGTAAAATAGAAACCTCGGATGTACATATAAGAGGTGCAGATGGTATATTTTTCTCACCAAGAAAGAGCACATGTTTACCATTGGCCATAAAGAATAAGGAGTTGTGTTTGTAACTAACGTGCAATGTGTTTCCTAAACCACGCAGCCACTCCCGTCCTAAAACTACATCAGCACGGGCCACATTCATAACTTGAAAGTCAAGGGTCATTGTATGATATTGAACAATAAGTTCAACCGCTTGAACTACTCTGTCCCATACTTCTTTATCATTTCTAGACAACTGTTCTACCACATACTTGTGGGAGCAGGGAGTCTATGTAAGCTTAAATTCCTTGACTAGCTTATAGTTCAGGAAGTTATGAGTTGCACCATCATCCACTAAAATATGAACACGTTGTCCGTTAATAGTGCCATGCATACGAATCAATTCATGGGGGCCAAAGGTGGGCTGCCACATTGAAGCAGGCACACAACACTTGTGATTTTCTTCCATATGAAGAACCTCTACAACACAATATCTAGGAGATGCATCTAATGTGAGGTGTTGCACCATGTGCATGGCCTTTTCTTTGCCTTGCAAAAGAGGATAGTCCTTCTTATTATGCTGGTCCAAAAGACATTTGAAACACAAATTGTGTTTCTTTGCACGCTCAAAATCTGCAGTGCTGAGAGACCCACGTGGAGTATCTTGTGATGGCTTAGGCTTATTAGCCTCTTGAGGGCGTGGAGAGGTAGATTGTCTCTTGTTCCTCTTGGAATGTGTGGGAGATCTACCTCACCATTTTCTCTTAGCCAAATTTCTCTTAGCAAAAGTATTCTTAGAGTAGGGAACATTTCCCTTTCTCTCTTAGTCATCATCGTACGTTTTGGCATGAGCGATGGCTTCTTCCAAAGTTTTTGGATGTGGGGTCATGACATGAAGATGATAGTCTTTGTCAAGACCCCTATTGAAACCACGTATCTTTTGGAATTCATCTAGACCTTATAGTTCTAATATGATTTCTTAATACTTAGAAAGATATTGAGTGAGATAGAGGCCAGACACGTGACATGCATCCCATGCTAACCAATTCTTATCTTCTTCATTGGAGTCCAAAAACTCTTTAGAGAAAGAATCTTGAAACGTAGCCCAAGACCGAGGACGAGCATCTATTGGAAATGTCATCCACCACTAACAAGAGATAGATTTTTTTTTATAGTTGTCTTAATATCTGGGGTGTGTCTCAGCATATGAATATCACTCCATTTTTTGTGTAAGAACGTATGTTGCGATTACGCTCTTTACCATGAATTTTAGGAATGGTGATATTTTTAAGTAATGCATTGCTACCTGTTGCATCTTCTGAAGCACTTGCGTCATGGACTCCTTGAGTTGTGCAAACATGGGTTCCTTGAATCGTGCCAGCTTGGGCTCCTCGAGCCATCTATGAATTCATAAATGTCATAAGTAGCTCAGTAAGGTTTGTAACATTTGCATTTAATATAGAGAGGTTGCATTCAAGTACGCTTTGGCGATTTTCCAAAGTCTTGGAAGCTGCCATATCTACAAGACCATGATCTCCTAGATCATTATCGTCATGCATATTAACGTCAACAACACTCGTGGTTGCCGGACTTTGATGTGTGTGCTCAAAATCAAAAGTGTGTGTATGTGGGATATCCTCAGAGGCCATGGTAAACAGACGCTAATGTAGAGAGAGAAAAAAACACACGCTAATGTAGAGAGAAAAAAAACGTTAACTTGTACTTTGTAAATCTTGAAGTCATTGTGTTTTTTATACTCAGTTACTTTTGCGTGGCATGCAATCCTCAAAACATCAACTTTTACCTTGTAAAGCTTGAAGTTGTGTTTTTTATGCTTGATGATTTTTGCGTCACATGCGCTCCTAGCCTTGCAAAATTTGTAGCACTTCACGTTGGAGAGATGGAATGGGGGAACACGCCCGGCACAAACACAAGGGCCTCTCTATAGCTCAGGGTATTCACAACACCCCTATCCTCTCGAAAAATACCTTCAAAGAAAAACTTTACAGTAGCAGACCACCGCCTGCTGAATTTTCATTGCTTACACACTCCACAAGTCCACCACACAACGCACACCTACTGCCACGGCCTGTCTTCACCCTTACACACACTCACAACCACTCAATCTCACTCTCTCACACAAATCACAGTCGATCTGGGGGGGTACACACATCCACACAACCGGCACCAAGGGGAAACATAAAAGCAGGAGAAAGAGAAGGGGGGAAAGGGAAACAATAGCAAGAAGAGGCAACGGTGGCTTGATTGCACTTCAAAAAAAAACCCTGGATTTACATTCAGAACCATTCCTCATCCTCAAAAAAATGAAGGGGACAATCTAAGAGAAGGTAGAAATAGAGGATTGGTTAGAGGAAGAGGTAGAGGAGTAAGAGCTTATGCAAACGTGCAAGAACCAACCTTAATGAACGAGGAAGATGAAAGAGATGTGTTTGGCCACAGTTAGCAATCCTAGAGCTCAACCACATTAGGTAGTTATTTGAACCACTATGAAACAATAAAACTTTGAGCTACTTATATATTGTAATAGTACATATTATTTTCTTTTTCCAAAATGCTTAAGGAATCTAAAGCTGTGTTGGTATCCAATTATTAAAATTAAGGGTAGAACTAGCAAATGGAAAAGAGGATATCTCTAAATTCTCAAGTATGAAATTAAGGGTAGAACTCGAAGAATCCCCACCTAATCTTTCCTCGCACCTTGCCAGTAAAAATCTATGATGACAGCTAATTATCCAAAAATCAACTCACATTTCTTGTGCACAAGATTGCCTTCCTTGAAAAATGACCTAGAGATAGAAGTATTAATGCAAGAGACTAATTGGAATCCAAAAATTCTTCATATGTTACCTCTTAGAACCCTTTAATTATATTTGGTCAACCAGGTTAGGACACAGAGAGGGTACCTTTGGTGCAACGGTGGTAGCTTGTGCCAAATGCACATTACTCAACAAGGCAAAAACACGCCAACCGCGTTCAAATTGGCAAAACTGGAATGCATAATACTTGTTGAATAGTGATTGCTCTAAATGGGCAGTTAGACTGAGCACGTTCATGTGGACAAGTTGAATAAATGGGATCTTTTTGTTTATATGGAAGAGATTTGACGTGGTTTTTTATTTGAGGCTTGATTTGTAAAGGATTTTAAGATGGGCTCAACACCGAGCGTTTCTTAGATAAATTGAGTAGCAAACAACTAGTAATTCCAAAGTAAGGAATTATTGAATCTCAAACGAGATGGTATTCTTCAGGAGAGATAAAGAGCTATTGAAAATAAAGTAATTAAGGTGCATATATTTATATTGAAAGATAATTCCATACTGAAAATGCTACGTAGAAAACTGAAGTTTTTAATGTAAATAATTCCCTAACTTTGATTGAGAGAGCACTCAACATCCAAACTAGTAAATGCTTATCCTGAACTTAATCAAGATTGGTATTTTTAAAGTCTTAAGCACCACATTACTTCAACCAAAAAATTTCAAATCGAATTTAGACCAAAACTGACCCCGAATCTTTGCCAAAAGTTTTTATGGTCACTTTTAAATAAAAAATTTGGAAACATAGAGAGATAATTATTTCATATGGCCTAGGAGATATGTAGTCACATGGCCTAACAAATTACTAGATATTTACAGAAGAAAAAAAAAATACACCCAAAATGGTAAAATTGGTCCTCAAGCTGGGTAGGTGGCTCATAATGACTCCTAGGCCATATCTAGGGTAAGGAATAGAAGTAAAGGGGCATCCTCTATAGCTAGGAGGCTGCTTGGGATATACAAAGCTACCAATTGTAGGCCTTGCGTGCCAAAAAATCTTATAAATAGGCCCTAGGCTTCACATTTTCATTTAGACTCGGAGACCTAGGGAAATTCTCTCTAGCATAGAGAGACTCTACACAAAAATCACTAGAAAATAAAAACTATAGTTGGTTAACCAAGGTAATTAACACTAATCTTAGATCAATTAAAGGCTTATTAATTTTTGTCTATTTTTCTAATTATCTTATTAATTAGAAAGGATAAAACCTATCAAAGTTTTCTATCTATTAGGTATTCCCAATCTTAGAAAAATAGAAAATTTTACAAAACATATTAAGTGCATAAGTGAAGGGTGAGTTTAGGAAATGAAAAGACATATGAAGATGGAAAGTCAAAAGACATATGAAGGTGAAAAGTCAAAAAACCTTGTTTGTTCATATAAAGAGGTGTTTATTTTTCCTTTAGCGTTTTCTTCTCTTTAAAGTGTCCTCTCTCTCTCTCTCTCTCTCTCGCACGCAATGTTGTATCCGTCCTTCCCAGTTAATCCGTTGTAAATCTACGTGCTTTGTCATTGCTCGTTTCTACGTGTTATAGACTAGTGCAACGTTTTTGTTTTTGTTGAGGGAATCTTTGAATTAGAAATACCTTTTAATTTTTTTGAAGTCATTAGAAACACCTTTAATTTTGGTATTTATTTAAGCAACAACTATATATTTTTAGTCTAAAACTAATGAGAAATTATAGAATGTAGCTTAATAATTAATTAGATAATTTTTAAAGGTATATTATAGTATTATAAACCTATGATCATTATCGTATAATTAGTTTATTAGTTTTGCTAGTTATTTTTGCTTAAATTATCTATTTTTAGTAGAAAACTAAGCGATATACTTAGTAGATCATCTTTAAAGTTAATGAGTTAGTTTTGAGAGGTAGATTATAGTGTTAAAAATTTGTGATAATTATTCTATAATTAGTTCATTTGTTTTGCTAATTACACTTTCTTAAATTTATTATTTTTAGCTAAAAATTAATCAAGATAATTAGTAAACTAGCTTAGAAGTTAATGAGATAGTTTTCAAAGAAAGATTATAGTGCTAAAAACTTGTGATAATTATTTCATAAAAAGTTTTTTAGTTTTACTACTTACTATTACTTAAATTCTCTATTTTTAGATAAAAAGTAAGCAAGTGTTGGAATTAGGGTTGTAGAGAAACACACACATCTTGGAGAAGACAAAGGAAGCTCAAGGCACACAATAGACAGTGTGTTACTTAGTGTGCAATGGAAAGATAGATAGCCCTAGAGTGATGGGCATATATACAATGCACGGGGGAAAAACCTCCTAAAGAGGGAAAAATGCCCCAGCGGTCCTCGTGTGTTCACACACATCACTACCACATGTATATGGTAACAAATCCCCCTTGGAGTGATGCGGTGAACGACAGCTGGCACATGAGTAAAGGGAAGTGCCATGCCCTAAGGACAGGATCAATCCACAAAGGGGAGTAAGCCCAAAGCTTTGCGGAAAGCTTCAAGCTTCTCACGAGACAATGCCTTTGTGAAAAGATCTGCAAGGTTGTCCTATGTTAGCACATAAGCCAAGCTGATCTCTCCTGCTGAGAGCCTCTCCCTGACATAGTGGTAATGCACCTCAATGTGCTTTGTGCGAGCATGAAAAATTGGGTTCCTCGCAACTGCCAATGCGCTCTGACTGTCAGTGTACATAGTGTTGGCAGTGTCCTGTCCAACACCCAAATCAACCATAAGGCGTCTGAGCCATACACACTCAACCGTAGCTGTGAAGACTGCCCTGTACTCAGCCTCACAACTCGAAGTGGCCACAGTAGGTTGCTTCTTGCTCAACCATGATATACATGAAATGCCAAGCATGAAACAAAAACCACTTGTGGACACTCGCGTGTCAAAACAACCAGCCCAATCTGAGTTCGAAAAAGCATGTAAGTCTGGCGGCAATGATCCCCCCTTGGGATAAAACAAACCAAGACGTAAAGCACCACTAAGGTAGCGGAAAATCCTCTTCACAGCCTGCCAATGCTTAGACCCTGGGCTATGCATAAATCTGATGACCTGTGAGACTGCAAACTGAATATCCAGCCTCGTGTTGCATACATAAATGAGGCAGCCAACAGCAGTTTGGTAAAGAGTGACATCAGCAGGATCGCCAGCATCATGTAGACTCAACTTCAAACTTGCTTCCATGGGAGTGGCAATAGGTTTGCAATCCTCAAGTCCAAACTTACATAGCAATGTCTCTATGTAACTTTTCTGACACAAGGCAATACCACCATCACAGTGCTTAAACTGTATACCCAAGTAATGATGCAACAGCCCCAAATCTTTCATCTTGAAAGTAGCATTCAAATCAGCCTTAAATTCAGCAATATGTCTCTCATTTGGTCCAGTGATCAGCAAATCATCAACATAAAGAACCACGATGAGAAATACATCACCCTCATGCTTTACATACAATGTGCTTTCTGTTGGACTGTTACGAAAGCCTTGTTTGACCAAATGAGTGTCAGCTTTCTCATACCAAGCACGAGGAGATTGCTTCAACCGTAACAAAGCCTTGTTACATTTGCATACTTTGTCCTCTTGTCCTTTTATGACAAAACCGCGAGGTTGCGTTACATAAACTTCCTTAAATATGTCACCATTCAAGAAAGCAGTAACAATGTCTGATTGATGTACATCCCAACCGAAATGAGCTGCCAATGCACATAGAAAATGCACAGTAGTCATATGACAAGTGGGAGCAAAAGTCTCTTCATAATCTATGCCTTTTTGTTGTGCATAACCCTTTGCAACAAGTCGAGCCTTATGGCGATCGATCTCACCATCCGGTTTGCGTTTCAACTTGTAAACCCACTTTGTACCAATGGCCTTTTTGCCAGGAGGCAAATCACATAAAGTCCATGTGTCATTTTCTATAAGTGCCTCATATTCTAATTGCATGGCAGCCATCCAATTCTCTGAATTCTGTGCTTCATCAAAAGACAGAGGCTCCTCAACATCATGTAAACTAGACACAGCCAAAGCATAACAATCTGATGCATAAGATGCATGGCGAGAGCCTAAACGAGTACGACTAGACAAAGGTGCATCCAATTTACTGTCACGCAAAGTGTGCACCAGCCATTTTGGCATACCTCTAGCCTGCTCATTTTCAGCCCTTTCCTCATCAAGTACATCATGTACATCTGCATCAGTAATAGGCTGATCTAAAACATTTTTAGAAACCCCCATAGGCTGTACATTTGCCTCATTGGAACTTACATTCGTATTTCCACCACTAAAAAGAGGCAACAAAGTGTCATAAATGTCATGTGAGCTTACATTACTGTC
The DNA here is from genome assembly GCF_014529385.1 of Adiantum capillus-veneris. NCBI lineage: Eukaryota > Viridiplantae > Streptophyta > Polypodiopsida > Polypodiales > Pteridaceae > Adiantum > Adiantum capillus-veneris. The sequence continues at coordinate 107,332,075 of NC_140935.1, forward strand.
TCTAGTACATGACAGCAAGGGCTGAACAGAATCTTCCACAAACACTACATCCCGAGAAACTAGAATACGTTTTGTTTGCGGATGATACCTGTAACCTTTGCTTTAAGCACTATAACCAACAAAAATACATTTGAAAGCCTTATCATCCAATTTTCTGCGCTGCACTTGTGACACCAAAGCATATGCCAAACAGCCAAAAACACGCATGTGCTCAATAGAAGGTTTTCTATCATGCCATGCTTCATATGGAGTAATAGACTGCAAAGCTTTCGTAGGACACCTGTTAAGTACATAAGTGGCACACATGATGGCCTCAAGCCAAAAAGAATGCGGTAAAGCTTGACTTTTCACCATACATCCTGCCATTTCCGTCAGTGACCTGTTTTTCCTCTCAGCAACACCATTTTGCTGAGGTGTATAAGGCACTGTACATTGGTGTTTTATCTCACGACTAGCCAGAAATGCATTAAATTCATGAGACATATACTCCCCCCCTCGATCTGAACGGAGGGTGCCCATAGTACATTTTGAGACATTTTCAGCCATAGCCAGAAATTGTTTGAAGCACATAAATAAAGACTTCGGACTTCGCTTTAAGCGGAAATACCCATGCATGCCTGGAGCAATCATCAATGAAAGTCACGAAGTACAGGTAATTGCCCAAGGACGGAGTTTGCATGGGCCCACAAACATCACTATGCACAAGCTGCAACCTGCATGTGGCCCTAACTGAACCATCCTTTGGAAACTTAGAACGCTGCATCTTACCCAAAATACAACCTTCACAAACATGTTTGACAGGTGCTTCAAGAGGCGGCAAAGAAGCAACCATATCAGATTTCTGCAAACGCAGCAAACTGGCAAAATTCAGATGACCAAAACGTGCATGCCAAAGTTTTGCATCTAAAATAGCCCTTGAATCTGCAACAGCATTTGCAAAATTTTATCCACACTTGTCATACAAAGTGAGCTTATACAGCCCACGGCACAGAAGCCCAGATGCAACAATTTCATCACCAAAACTGAGACCATGAACTGTACATCTGTCATCCACAAATTTGACTACAAGTCCAAGTCTAGCAAGTGCGGATACAGATAAGAGATTCTTCTTGATCCCAGGTACATAAAGTGCATCAACAAGTGTGAAGGAACTGCCATTAGCAGCAGTGAGCACAATCTTTCCAACTCCCTGAACTGGATAAGAGGCGTTGTTGGCATAAGTGACTGAATTCCCATGAGGGACAGACTCGAGAGAGGTAAACAATTCACGATGTGAGGTAATGTGCTTTGTAGCACCACTGTCGAAATACCACACATGTGAATCTGCAGCAACTGACAAGCATGCATCATGGACAGTAGAATTGTAAGTGCACTCTTCGCTAAAAGCCCATTCTGCATCAACATCAGCAACACAGTCTCCTTTCACAGAAGACTCAACAATGGGTGCATTTGTAGTGGAACCAGCATTTGCAGTGGAACCATCCTCTTTCTTCTTAGCCTCTTTGGCCTTCAACTTAGGACACGACTTGATCAAGTGATCATTGGCTTTACAATAATGGCAACGCATCTTCTTTTTGCCCTTATCACCAGAATTGCCAGATGAAGTACTGCCAGCAGAAGCATTAGGAACATAATTTTTGCCACTCGCAGCAGAACCATAAGAAGTGGCTACATTACTGTTACCACCCTTTCTTTGAGAAGCAATAAAGGCCTGTTCAATTGCACGTTGCCTAGTCCTATTTTTTCTAGAAAGTGACTCTTGCAACAGCAATGTGCATAATGCATCAAACTTGACAACTTCAGGATTTCCTTGGGTCATCAGTCTCCAAGTACTAGCAAATGTCTGGTAGGAATCTCGTAAGGCATCAAGAACCGTCTGCACAAGGGAACTGTCTGAAATGATTTCACCTGCAGAAATAAGTTGCTCATTGATATCCTTGACACTAGCAAGGAAAGTGTCCATATCATCTTCCTCATGCATAATCTTCGACTCCAGCTCTTTACGCAGCAAAGCAATTTTAGCCTCATTGCGGCTTGCATAAAGACCTGCTAGAATATCCCAAGCCTGTTTTGCAGATTTTACAGAACGGATGTGAGGAACAATGGTGCGCTTCACAGACAACGCAATCAATGCATGAGCCTGCGCATCCTTAACATCCCAACGAGCTTGTTCTGCCGTAGGCAAAACAACTCTAACAGCTGCAATCCTTGCAGCAAGACCTGCAACATCCTCAACATCGCCTAAATCCTCAGAACCAGGACGTACATCAATGCCCTGCACAATGTTCCAGACACCCTTTAACACAAGAACATGTTGCATCATATAAGCCCACATAGGGTAGTTGTCCCCATCCAACCTGTCCTCAGCAGCAAACATCTTGAACACATCTGTGTTGTTGTTGTCGGCCATGGTAAATGTTGCACCTGATGTGAAAACTGCCCGAAAATAGGAGAAACGGAGCGGGAACAACCTGTGCTATATAGCACAAACCGTAGAAGACTGTAAGGCACCTGTTATGCAGAAAACGGCACTGACAGAAATTCTTCACAAAATGATGAAATAGCCTGTGCAGTACTGACAAACCGTAGAAGACTGTAAGGCACCTGTTATGCAGAAAACGGCACTGATAGAAATTCTTCACAAAATGACGAAATAGCCTGTGCAGTACTGCCTGTAGTGGAAACGGAGGTCGAAATGAGCCCAAATCAAAATTCTGAGCAGACCAAGCTCTTCGAGCTTGCCCAAAATTTTTGTCGACCTGCGAACGCTCGCCAAAGCTCACTGAAATCGGAGAAGGTGAGCAGGCGTGTGCTGGAGCAGCTGGCGACTAAGCCCGGGAGGACGTGACCTGCTCTGATACCAATTGTTGGAATTAGGGTTGTAGAGAAACACACATAGCTTGGAGAAGACAAAGGAAGCTCAAGGCACACAATAGAGAGTGTGTTACTTAGTATGCAATGGAAAGATAGATAGCCCTAGAGTGATGGGCGTATATACAATGCACGGGGGAAAAAACCTCCAAAAGAGGGAAAAAATGCCCCGGCGGTCCTAGTGTGTTCACACACATCACTACCGCATGTATATGGTAACAGCAAGATAATTAAAAAATTAGCTTAAAAATTAGTGAGATATTTTTAGAGAAATATTTTAATGTTAGAAATTTATTCTAGTTATCTCATAATTATTTTATTAATTTTACTAATTATTTTGTCAAAAAATCTTATATTTTTAATAGAAAAGTAGGAAAAATAATCAACTAATCCACTTAAGAATTTTTAATATAATTTCTAAAGATATAATACTTTGTTGAAAAGTTAGAATAAATATATCGTCACCAAGTAAGTACTTTAATAATTCTTAAGTAAAAATTAAGTTATTTTTTACTATATTTAAAAGAAGAAAATCGAAAAGTTAACTCAAAAATTATACAATAATTACTAAAGCTTAAGAATATCACAAGAAATCTAGGATAAAATTACCTTGCTCATATATATAGTTAAGAAATTAGTATGTTGAAAGGTTATTATTTTTTACTATAAATTAAAGGAAAAAGCTAGTAGCTTAATTTCTAGAAATTAGATGTGGCTTCATATGACTAAATTAAGGTATCGAGAATCTCCAATAATGGTATTGCACCAAAAGAAACTATTTATAATACTATAATCCAACAAACATCTTTATGCTTTTAGAAAAAAGCATAAGGTAACTGAAAGAAACACGTCGTGGAAATTTTTATGGTAAGTTTTGAGGTTTGATACATTACCTAATGATTAAGCATCCTTTCATAAGGATAAAGAGTATGGATCCCAAAAGGACCTGCAAAAATCAGCAACCAGGTGATGATGTCAATCCAAAGAGGTCCGGCCACTCAAGACTATGAGGCTAGTCTGAGTAGAGATTGTGCGTGCCTCCGAGCCTCAGCAAATTGCGGATCAGTCTCACAGGTGGATCTTGGTTATAAATTAAGTTTGTAAGTATCATAAATCCGTTTTAAGCTATAACATTGCATCCATTAAGAAGTGCATAGGTAATTAGGAGATACTAAATTGGCTAAGAACTAAAGGATACCCTCTAAGAAACATCATGCAATTGTTTGTTAAACTAGGAAAGAAATGTTTTGGTTAGTCTGGTTTAACTAGGAAAGCTTTGATTCATCATTTTTAAGACAGCTTGTCTCGGCCTAAGAATTCAAAGAGAATTGATCTTGTTGAACTAGGGAAAGAACCAAGACCGGCTTACATAGCCACGGATCTCACAGAAGAGGAAGGGCAACTTTTGATAGCTACTCTCAAGCAATATAGAGATGTATTTTCTTGGTTGTACAAGGATCTTAAGGGTGTGGATCCGAGTATATGTCAACATACGATACCCCTTAAGAGCGATGCTAAGCGGCACAGACAACGTCCCTATACCTATAATGAAACATTTGCAAAGAAATTCAAAAAGGAGATAGATAAACTTAAGGAAGCAGAGTTTATCTATGAGATAGAGCACACAGAGTGGGTGTTACCCATTGTGGTAGTGCCCAAAAAGAATGGTAGAGTTGCAGTCAAGGAAGCTTACATCTTTCTTGATGGCTTTTTGGGTTATAAACAACTCGCCATATAGCCAGAGGATCAACAGAAAACGATCTTTGCAACACAATAGGGCATGTTTTATTATCGAGTGATGCCATTTGTCTTAACCAATGCACCTGCCACATTCCAGAGGGTCATGAGTCATGCATTCAAGGAATATCTAAGACAATTCTTAAAGATTTATATGGATGACTTGTGTGTACTTCTCTTTGAAGAGATGAATATGTCGAACACTTGAAAAAGATCTTCCAGAAGTGCAGATCACATTTACCTAAATCCTGAAAAATGTGTCTTCATGGTAAGACAAAGTAATATCTTAGGGCATATTGTGTCCAAAAATGGCATTTCTACAGATCTTGAAAAGATACAAGTGATTGTTTATCTTCCAAGATACACCAAAGTTAGAGAGGTGCAAGCCTTTATGGGCCATTGCAGCTATTATTGAAGGTTTATTTATATGTATGTGATTGTTGCAAAACCTCTCTATTCTCTCATCACGAAATTCGAGTGGAATGAGGAATGTGAGAAAGTGTTTCAACAATTAAAGTAGGGAATGATTTTTGCTCCAATTTTGAAAGCTCTTGATTAGAACAAGATCTTCCACATTCATGTAGATACGTTGGCTTATGCTATTGGATACATCTTAGCACAACCTAGAAAGAACAATATGGATTTTCCAATCTATTTCTCTGGTAGATAGCTCAATATTGCGGAACAAAATTAAAGATCACAGAAAGAGAGGACCCATGTAAGATCCCCAATTTTTGGGTCTCTTTTAAAAAGAAGAAAAATAGTTTATAATATATGCTTCGTGAAATTTTGGTTTAGAATGCTTGTTTGACGGTGTTGTAAGGTTGAAAAGCAAGGTCGTTTTCATGTATTGGTAGATCAGACGGATGTTTGGTCTAGCTTTGAAAAAATGCACTTTTTTTAGCTTTTCGGTGCTTTTTTGCAAAAAATAGAGTCAGATCTTTAATCTACGAGTCTTAAGAAAGATATGATTCAATGTTGTAAAAAATTTCTTTTCAAACGCTTTTCACGCTAGTGAAAAGCGAGTCCATTTTCTATTCCAGTGGATGAGGAGAATCCGTTGTTCAAGTTTAGAAAATTTTGCTTTTTACGCTATTAATTAGCTTTTCATGCTTTTCGGCATTTTTGAAAAGCAACGTGCTTTTTAGGATAACCTAAATATAAAAATATTATTTTTAGTCATCGTTAGATTTAAAAACGACCACTCGCACAAAAAATAAGATCAAACTAGATTTTTATGGGAAAGCGACATCGTAAATACTACGGGCAGTGGCATCACGATGCAACATAGTCTAGTCACGATCACGATAGTTACCAAGATACTATCCAATCAGTCAATTTTTACTGTGAAAATTGAATGGTAAGTGGGAAAGGACTGCCAAAATATGCCCTGTTTTTGGAAACACTACATGCAAGAGGTTATGTGCACTTGTGACGCTTTTAGCGACAGAAATACATTGGGTTTTTTTACTCCCTGGCGTCACTACCACCGTCGCTAAAAGCGTCGCTACGGGAACGTCGCTATATGCGTCGATAAATAGCGATGCATATAGCGACGCCTATATCGACGATTGCAGTCCTTCTGGAAGCGACGCTTATAGCGATGTTGCAGAATCTTATATAGAGACGCTTATAGCGACGCTCGAGAGTAAAAAAAATTGGGTGACAAGGCACACCCATCAACCATATTGAATGTTTCCAGAATAAAGTATACCTAAATGAATCCAAGATAAGCACAGATTCACCTTTGAAAGAAAGTGCAAGGTATAGATCCAAAGTAGTAACCCACAAGACAATATAACCATTAACTCCATCATGCATAGTATTGTTTGCAGAATAAAGATACAAAACTGACAAAAGGAATTGGATGAAGAAAGTTAATCAATGACAAAATTATACACATCATAGGCAAAATCACTCGATTGTTAAGCTTTGCAAATGTAATAGTTACAACACAATTGTCATTATTGAGAAAATGGATCATTTTTCAATAGTTACAAAAAGACGTACACACGTCATCTCATTATACATGCTATGACAAAACAAAACTAGTGCTATCTGGCTACGGCTAGACTGATGTCATCTAATTAGACGTCTCATCGCGTCCAAGCAGCGTATCTATCGGTTCTGCAGAAAAAAACAATAAGACTTTCTGTAAGTATAAACATATAACAAAAAAATCTATTTTCTTAGCTTATCATTAAAATACAACACATGTAAAAGAGTAAAGTGAAATGCTAACCATGCTGCCATGAGAATTGAGAATGTCCATCAGGGCGTTTAAACCCTTTCTGCCCGCGTACTCGCACTCGTACGGTGTGGGGCCACGTCCTGTTATCATCGACCACTGTTCAAAACATACAAAGAATACATTATGTTAAAATTTAGAAGTACAAATAGACGTAACTACCAAACCTAAAGGGCAATGCAAAAACACTTACGAAATTGACCTCAAATGATGCCCACCCGTCGCTCCCCAAGTGGTGTGAGCTCCCTGCCTCTACTCGCGCTTTGGCTACCTCCTTTTGTTGCTTCCACTTGTTAGGATTCTCGCACGCTGCTCGCTTCGCATTCTTTCAATCTTCTTTGGCTAGCCAATCTAATCTGTTCCACCCATGCTTTATTGCTTTTGTACTTCAGAACGTTTGTGCTTGCAGTAATAGCGCATTCGAACCTTCATTAGGTCTTCATTGAAGCGCTCGTCCCGACTTGACATGGGAAACACATCGTGCAGCATGCTAATGACTCTGTCTTTTAATTCATTTGGCACATCACTCCATGTGTTTAGTATGTAGTGTCAAAACACCTAAGAGCAAAGACTGCGCATGCACGAGATCACCTTCTTGCCTTTGTCATCCAAGATGATGTGGCCGATGATGTCGACTGAGTACCATAAGTCCTCTCGCTTGTGATGCATGAACCTGGGTGTCTCGATTGGGGTCTCGAGTGGTGTCTCTAGTGGTGTCTCGAAGGGGGTACAGACACCAAGTGTCTCCACTGGAGTCTGGGCCCCAAAGCGAGGAGTGTCGAGACTGGGGTCACTCTCGGAGGAGTAGCTAGTGGTGTGTAGCCAACAATGGCCGATAGCCGCGCAAAATCTGGCATGGGTACAGCTAAAGATGTTCAGCCTATGGAAGTGCAAGAAGCCTAGGCATGGTAGTTTGTGGACAAACGACAAGGACATTGAGCAGGTATTTGATGGAGCTAGGAGGCAGGTACACCAGGATGGAGCAATCGCTAGTAGAAGTTGCAAGTGTTTTTTGCTATCACAGGTGACAAGAGAAAATGTTGATATCACAAAGTTGGGAACAAGACAAGGGATGTTGGATACAGGCACTACAAGATTTATGATATGGGATTTTGAGCGAGATGTTTGCAGGGCACTCTATTTGACAGTGTGCGAGACATTTTCTTGAAATGGCTAGTGGTTGGAGGTTGTTGAAGGCCCATGTTATACTTGAAGAAGACATGTGAAAAGCTGGTGCTTGGAGAGTTGCAGGCGGTTGGCAGCGGGGTTGAAGTTATTCTTGATGAAATGTTCAACAGGCCCAATTGTGATGTGTATGCCAAATGCGGCTTTTAGCAAGCTAAAGTTAGTTTTGAAGCTCGATCAGTCGAGGAAGTTTATAAGTGCTTGAAGGGCAGAGTCTATCAGTGTTTTAATTTGGAGCTCTCTATGCCCTATACAACTTGGGTTTTTATAGCCTTGCATTTGGAGCCAATGGTGGAGGGTTTGGGCTTGCATGGCAAGGCGGGATTGGAAGGGGAGGAAAGGCTGATTTTTTTAGCATCGGGAAGAAGATCATCATGCTAATGATATGAAGGGATGCCAGAGCAAACTTTTCCCGCGTTGGTGGTTTGCGAGCATGTGAAACCAGGCCAAGCTAAGGTTTTTTTTAAAAGAGCTGCGATTTTTTCCAGCTGAGGGTGGCGGACACAATGCAATGCTACAGGTGGTTTTGCACTTTGGTCATGCAGAGTAAAAGAGGGGTGTGGGTTGCCAACGCCAGAGGGCAACGAGAAGGAGATCAGGCGCTAGAGTTTGCATGGGAAGGTGGGCCAGTTGTGAAGAGAGGAGACACGATCCGTATGCTTGAGGGGGGCGGGTGGGCCAAAGGTTAAGGGGGCGGTACTCGAGGACAGAGGGAGGGGATGGCTGTAGGAGGGCCGCCTTGAGCTAGGTCATGAGCAAAAAAAGGAGCTCTTGGGGTTGTACTAGGGGGCGATCAAAGGCCTCAAGTTGAAGGAGGCCGCCACTGGCAGGGCTAGAAAAATACATTTTTCCTAACCGATCAAAATAAGGGGAAACTTGAAATTCTCCCGGTTTTTAGGTCAAAATTTGAAGCTTTTGCAGCCGATTTTATAATTTCATAATTATAATTTGAAGATTTTATAATTTCAGCCGATTAAAATACACTAGACCCCGGTTTTTTTCTAACATTGGCCGCCAGTTGCAGTATGAACAGAGAGCCAGAGAGCAAATTACAGCCTGCCGCTGGGCCGTGAGCAAGAGAGAAGGCCGGCAGTTGTGGTGGCTCAATGTACATAGGGGGTGGATGGTTGCAGGAGTAGGTGAAGGCCGAGAGCTAGGGGCTTTATAGCAGCTACAGAAAAGGAGTCGAGGGGCTACCAGCAAAGGGGCTGCTCAAGAGCCCAAGGAGAGGGGCTCGCTAGTTGCAAGCGCGACCTGTGCAGGAGCTTGGAGGGCTGAAAAAGGAGCTTCAAGCAAGCATGAGGGGATTGGAGGCCGCAAGGGTGCTGGCCATGAACTGCAGGGCCGAGGGCTCATGAGAGAGGATGGAAGTGATGCTACTGCAAGAAGAGGAAAAGGAGGCGTGCAAGGCACTGCGGAGGACAAAGGAGTTGCAGCAGGTCGGGGTTTGGAAGGAAAGCCGCCAGTTGAGCATGGAGGACTGGCATGTAATTGAAGGGAGGCTGCGATGTTGAGGAGGGTTGGGAGCAGTAGATAGGGGGCTGCCTTTGAATGAGAAGAAGTGGTCATCAAGGATTGCATTAGAGCAGGCACCCGATTGATGCCATCATTGTATCTAGATGCTTTTTGTGATGCATATTGTGCTTGTAGTTGTCAGGAGTGGTTTGAATTTAATCATCTTTTCTGTCTAATCTCGTGCAGTGAGTCTGTGGTCGCGTTGGCTCCGGATAGGTTGTGTGTGAGTGTACAAAGAGAGGAAGAGGGGTTGTGTTTTCAGATCAGGGTTGTGTACAGTCGAGGCACGTGTAGCCTTCTGGTGTGGGTGTGTTTACAGTGTGTGATAGTGGGTTGTGGATAAGTGATTGCGTGTAGCTGGTGGTGCTTGAAGGCGAGCCGGTGCATTGAAGATTGGAAGAAAGTGTGCATGTGTATGTGATTCTGTGTGGTTAGGGGTGTGGAATTTATCCTAAGCTATAGAGAGGCAAGCTTGGAGTGTGATGGGTGTTTTTCCCCTTCCCCCTTTCCAGCGTAGATAGTGATGTCATGGCTGATGTGGGGCGGGCAAAGAAGGGGAAGGTAAGGAGCCTCGTCGAACACGAGGCGGTGTCGAGGCATCAACGGCGGCATCCCCACATCAACCGCCATCGCCACCACTAGAGCATCAGTGCTTAGAAGAGTGTGAAGATCGTCTCGTCAACACCGAAGTCTCGGAGCGTGCTGAATGCTCCAAAGCAGAGGGAGACATTGAAGGAGTGGAGCAACATGATGGTACTCCCGAGCGATAACTCTCCTCGTACCACCTCCATTGCTGGGGTGACAAAGAAGAAAGAAACTCATCATCATATATACCTGCATTAAACACACAAACAATTAATCTTAATATTGAATGGAGAAGAAAATATGGACAAGTTATAATCTATGCTATAGATAATAGGGGGAGGGATTCCTATGTAGAGAGAGAGAGAGAGAGAGAGAGAGAGAGAGAGAGAGAGAGAGAGAGAGGACTCATAAAGGGGGAGGGATTCCTGCGACGAGGAGTTCAAGCCAACTTCAAATTAAACCTTAACGAGTAGCGATGAACGCTTCCTACTTCTTCGTTAGAAGAGAAAGATCTGCCTGCCCTTTGAGGACTCCTTCGGCTTGGAGTGGAAGCGATGACGATGAAACACAATTTAAATTTCTCAAGTATAGCATATAGACAATAATGAACAAAAATCCATGTGAATACAATTTATATTATAAAAAGAACAAAAATTGTTCAAATACAATGTTTATGTCTTTAAGAGGTCTCTCTCTCATCCTTGCATAGCTCAACATAACTCCTATGTCTATATAGAGCTCTCCGTTTAGGCAGATGTCGTCCGTTCCATTTTGTAGATCCTCTGCATGCACCCCATAGAGAGTAGCAGCTTGATGCTCGTCTAGCACCACCTCATCGGCTTTTGACTTAGCATCCTCTCCGATCTCCTCCACTAATGCCGCTGTGATTGGCACATGGTAGCCCTCATACGTCCGTACACTACGAGGGGCTACCTCTATGATGTACCACCAATTTGATGCAAACTTTGTAGGATGAAATACCACCTAACAGAGCCACATAACTTACATGAGTGCTTCTAGGCACATAACTTCTAAAATTGGATGTTAAATATTTACAGACTTACTTGTTCACAATGCTCGGATAGTACGAAAGTGTCTCTTAGGTCGGTCCATTTTTTAGTTGAATCCACCTCAAGGAAATCAGACTCTCCTCTGCACACAGTAGCATTGCAACCCTCCATGTTTATCTTGAACCATTGCACGTTGAACAAGTCCACAAAAAATCCTCTATAATCGATCCTCAAAATCTCTTGTAGCGTGCCGAAGTAAGTGAGTTCCACCACCACAGGATCTGCATCAAAGGACCGTCATCGACTAGTCTGTTCAAATTTTGCCACGATTCCTTAATCTTGTGTAGAACGCTTTTTGTCTATCCGCTCCACCCCAAAATGTTGACCTTTACACCATGCTGCTGTGTATGACTTATACTAAAACCAACAAAGATTATGAGTGGCCGTTCAAACATTTAGAAAGCCGCAAGTCGTACATTGCAAACTTACCTTGGTTGCGCAACCCCAAGAGTACTCCTACTCCTCCTCAGTCACTTCTTCACCACACTGTTTTCAATTGGTTGTGCAACCATCCTAAGCTCATGAATATTGGTAGGCTCTCCAGACCTGTTGGATAATGCATCGGTGGTCATCTTCCCCGTCTCCACTCGATTCGTGCCCTTTGTCACTCTTGCTTTGCATCCTCGTATTGTGAAATCCACTTTTGCATCACTGGATTGTGAAGCATGCAAAATCGATTGATTTTAGCCCTCTAGATCTTCCGTCATCTTCTTCTCAATACTGAGATTGCACATGACAATCCCAGATATGCGCTCATCATCTATGGTTCACCATAGCGTGTCTCGGGCTTTATCAAATCCTTCTAGCCACTCTCCAATGTAAACTAGGGACTATGATACTAGCCAAACTTCTACCATGCTACCCTTCGAACGTGCCTTCTGATGCACATATCCCTTGAGCGTTTTCATGAAACGTTCTAAAAAGAACATCCATCTGGAATGTATTGTGCCAGCTATTTTCACCTCATCAACTATGTGAACAAGAAGATGCACTTGAATGGTTAGCATGGTAGTAGGAAAGTGTTTCTCAAACATGCACACAACCTCCGCAGCGTGTTAGTTTGGCGAATGGTATGGAGTCTACATGGATCTCCTTTTGTGAGATCCATTGCACCAACTTCGCAAGTTTGTAGATTGTGGTACGGACGTAAGGAGACACACATCCCTCAATGGCCACCGTTAAATAAACTGCAAAACACATCTAGCAATGATATTAAAGTCCACACACGAGTTTGTTACACAATTCCCACTATGATATATTCCACTTCAAACATACCTGATACATTTTATGCCAATCGTGTGACTTCAAACCAGTAAGCTTCCCTTCTTTAGTGAAACACGTTCGGAGCGAGTGCATTACGCCAGTGGGGGTCCACACAGATCGAATGGTCTCTTTTATTTTACGTTCTTGGGCTCCTGTCAAAATCCATGGTGCTTCAGGGAGTTTTATCGATCCATCGGGTGCTGTCTACGGCCAATATTGCTCCATACGATCCACATTTCTAAGGTCAACTCTGGCTCCCAAAGTATCTTTCTTGCCGATCAGATGGTCCCACAACAAATTACCCACATTCTTGAATATGTGCATTGGATCAAGCAAGTGATTGATCATGAGTATGGGCTAATATGGTAACTCGTACCATAGAGAGAGTCCCTTCATCCCTGGGGGCAAACCGTCATCACACATCTCCTTCTGCTCTAACCATGCTCGTGCAGACATCCTCGGTGGCTCTCTTCCCAAAAAACCATCGCGTAACTCATGATTCTCTGGAAGATGCGCTTGATGACCTTCGTAGATTTGCTTCTTCAGTGAGGGCACCCGACGTGCATTAAGTCTAGGTACCCGACGTGCATTAAGTCTAGGTCCACATGTGATACATGCTCTGTATCAACTTGTTTGAAGCCCTGCATGTATGCACATGACAATAGATAAGCTTGAGAAAAACCAAGATTTATATTGTTTGAGTTTGAGTATAAATCACCTGAGCATTCTCTTACTCCAAGATAGTCATGCATGGTCCACATTAGAATTCCTCTGATCAAAGCATTCCGTTGACTTGTGGGTCGGCTCATATCCACCACTTCTATGCCAATCCACAATTTTTGTAGCTCTTCCAATAGTGGATGAAGATATACATCCATATTCTTCACTTTATACCGCCCGGCACAATCAAGCTTAGAAACAGGTGCCCCTTCTTGGTAGTCAACCATGGGGGAATGTTGTAGTTGACGATGACAACGGGCCATACACTGTAAGATGTTGACCTCTAACCAAATGGATTTACACCATCCATAGCCAGGCCTATCCGTAAATTTTGAGCTTCCCTGGCAAAATCCATCCATGTGTCGTCTATATGTTTCCAAGCTACGCAATCTGCAGGAATCCGTAGCACACCATCCGAAGATCTATTCTCCTCGTGCCATGATGCTAGGGCAGCCATGGACTTACATTCAAAGAAATGCTTGATGCAAGAAAGCAAAGGAAAATGTCGCAAAACCTTTTTTGGAATTTTTTGTCTGTGGAGATCTACTCGATATCTCTCGGAATCACATTTCGAATACTTCTCCATGTCTATGTATTCCCCTCTGAAAGAAATGCAGTCGTTAGGACAAGCGTTAATCGAATTGTAATCCATCCCCAAGTTTTGCAAGATCTTTCTTGCTTCCTCTCTGGAATGTGGCATCACATTATCAGCTGGCAGTATGTGCTCTTTGAGCAATCTACACAGCAAAAAAATGCGGTACACTTGTGTAAGTAATCTATCAGATCATTGTACATCTAGAGTTTTTTATTGAAGTAAACACATTGTAATAGATCACCTGAAAAGAGTTGTGATGCTAGTGTCACTCCATCCAAACTTTTCCTGCATGTTGAGAAGAACCAGGAGCGCCTTCAATCTAGACAAACGTGCTCCATCATACAATGGCGTATCGGCTTCACTTTCCATATCATCATAGATAAGCCTTTCTAAATCCATGATTGTCTCAATCATTTCATTGATCTTGGGCTCAAACATCGCCTCGTTGGGAATGTGGTCTGCATGATCATCTTCCGAGCTATCAGAGGCTACATCTTGTGGCCTCACATATGCTGCTTGACCAAAGCGCCTACGAATATGTCTATTGGGTTGCAAGATTGCTTCTTCTTGACCAGCATTAGAGTCCGACGAGTTATAATTGGCAACAACTCGATCTATAATAGATGGATCAAACTCGCCAAATTTGCGAACGTGCTGCAAAGAAATGTGTCTTGTCCATCACACAGCATGTTTGCATTGATTACAAGGACATAAGGTCCTTGTTGAGAGAGAGGTGTTTCGGTTGGACGGCCCCACATCGTCGTCACTACTCATAATGAATGTAAAAACATTATAACCTAGACATAAATTTAATCTTCTATTGGCATCCTCCGTCTTTTATCTCTCTCTCTCTCTCTCTCTCTCTCTCTCTCTCTCTCTCTCTCTCTCTCTCTCTCTCTCTCTCTCTCTCTCTCTCTCTCTCTCTCTCTCTCTCTCTCTCTGTGATCTCTCTCTTTGATCACACTATAAACTACCTCACATTCTCTATTCATGTCCGATCCCTGTACACCTCGGTCTAGAGGTGCACGGAGATCAGAACCACCGGGTTATAATCTTGTCTTTATAGGTCAGTGCCTATATTTGTGGGTATGAGATATCTACACACCCACGTCTACATGACAATGCATGTAGTGGACAAAACCCCTTTGTCTCTTCTTTAGCTGTAACAATTCACAGCATCTTAACATCTATTCACAATAGATCCTTGTTCAAGGGGTTACTATGCACATTACATGTTGGCATCCAATCTGAGTATCATGCCATTGAAAGCTTTCCAACTTAAGGTCGCATCCATAGAGAGGAAGAGAGGGATCACTGTTGGCCTGACTCTAATTTTTTTCCATAATCCCGAAGGTAGACTGTAATCTAAAATCTAATCTTCAATCTAACCTAATAGAACATATAGTGATTCTAAGCTAATTGAACATGGTTAGTGGGTGAGTTAATAGGTGTCAGATTCTAATGGGAATATACATATTGTTGTACCTAGTGTTTGCTCTTTGGGCAAAGCCTTGAGCTTAGCTAGAACTCCCCCTTCATTGACATGCTTTAAAATCTAACCTAAATCTAAATCTAATCTAATCTTAAATCTAACCTAGCTAATCTTAAATCTTGCTATAATCTTAAATCTAACATAAATCTAAATCTAATATAATCTTAAACTCAACATAAACCTAAATCTAATCTAACTTAATCTATTTTTTTTTAATAGCAAAAATCACAATTGTAAAACCAGAGGACTGCCAGGTCCTGGTCCATCCGCCCAACCTCCCTTTAATAGGCTCCTAGCCACTTTCGGACCCCTTCCCACTGGCAGCCGGCCCTTGGCCGAGTTCGTGACCCCTTGGTTGGCCCTTGGCCTGACATTACTCCCCCCTTGGAGAAGCGTTTTCGTCCTCGAAAACAAAAGTGGGGAATTTCTTCATAAGAACACTAATGTTTTCCCAAGTGGCACCCTCTTCAGGGCGATCTTTCCACTTGACTAAAGCTTGACTACGTACATGATGACGAGTACGAAGTTCATGAAAATCTAAAATGCGTTCAGGTTCATGCGGTGGAATGGGAGGTTCAGTGAAATCAACCAATATCTGCTGGCCGATAACATTGTCGTCCCCATGCAAGCGTTTACGTAAACGACTTACATGAAATACCGGATGGACACGAGAGTGCTTAGGTAACGCAAGTTTGTAGGCCCTATCGCCAACTCGCTTGAGTATCTTGAATGGCCCACAATAACGTGGAGATAATTTGGGTGTAGGCCCAGTCTTCAGACTTTCTGAATGCTCTGGCACACGCAAAAATACCTCTTCCCCTTCCGTGAAGGTAACTTGCCGACGTTTCTCATCAGCATACTTATTATACCGATCATGTGCTTGTCGAACATTTTGACGAGCAAGTCTCAGCATTTCCATATGATCTTGGAGAAACTCCTTGACTTGTTGGAGCTTCTGAGTTTCCAACCCCACCGTCACTGGTGATCTAGGTTGAAAACCATACATAAGCATGAATGGACTAAAACCAGTTGTAACATGCTTAGCACTATTATATGCAAACTCAAGAATAGGAAGATAATCTTCCCAATCTGATTGCTTCTTGCTAACGTATTCTCGTAGCATATCCTCTAGCACTTGGTTAACTCGTTCCCTCTGACCATCTGTTTCAGGGTGATCAGTCGTACTTAAATTAAGTTGTGTACCCAATAGTTTAAAAACATCCCTCCAAAAATGACTGTTAAACTTGGGATCATGGTCACTCACAATGTTACTTGGCAATCCATACAACCTGTAAAGATTGTCCACAAATAACTTCGCTAATTCTAAGGTCTTAATGGTTGACTTGGTTGGAATAAACCGACAAATTTTAGTCAACCGGTCTACGACCACCCATACCGAGTCATGTCCTCGAATAGTGGTTGGTAAACCCACAATAAAATCCATGGAGATACTTTCCCATTTACCATTGGGAATCTCTAAAGGATGTAAGAGTCCTCCTGCTTTCAGGCGCTCTGCTTTATTAACTTGACATTTTTGGCAATGCAAGACATAGTCTTGAACATACCCATGCAAACCTGGCCAGCAAGATTGTCGTCTTACGAGTGCATAAGTTTTCTTAATTCCCGGGTGCCCTACACTTGGACTATCGTGACATTCATAAAGAATTTGGCGCCGAATGTCCGCGTCCGTCGGTACACACACTCTCCCCTTGTGGAGTAGGTACCCATCATCGATGGAAAAATTCTTCCATCTCTGCAGTTCATCACTCGAAAGAGGAGAACTGGGTGTGGAGGAAACAAAACCACTACCAACATTGGAGTGAGAAGGATCCTTCTTTCTAACATAGCTCCACACCTTGGAGTATGCAGTATCATGCTCGCACTTACCTTTGAGAGATTCCAAAAACTCACTCTGCAATTCCGTGAAAAGGAGAGAGTTGATCTCTGGCATTCGGCTGAGAGCATCAGCCACTACATTGTACCGCCCTTTGCGATATCGTAGCTTGGCATCATACTCTGAAGAATCTCAGTCCACCTGGCCTTGCGACCCTTCAAATCACTTTGTTGTGTAAACCACATGATGCTTTCATGGTCAAACACAATCTTGAATTGTGCACCATACAAATAATGTCGCCATGTTTTTAAAGCAGACACTATTGCATAGAGCTCTCGTTCGTAAGCAGAATAATTCTGTTGTGTTGAATCCAGCTTCTTGCTTTCAAATGCAATTGGCCTTCCCTCCTGCAGAAGGACTGCTCCAATCGCACGATTACTAGCATTCGTTTCCAAAACGAATGGCTTTAAGGGATCCACAATAGCCAAAACAGGAGTTGTGGCTAATGTGTCCTTAAGTTTGTCAAAACTTTGCCGTTGTTCTAATCCCCACTGAAAGGTCTTGCCCTTGGCTTTCAGTTGATCTGTCATGGGAATAGCAATATGGGCATAGTTTTTAACGAATCGACGATAAAAACCTGCAAAGCCTAAAAAAATTTGGAGCTCTTCCAAATTTTTGGGGAAGGCCACCTCCGAATGGCATCCACCTTGGATTGATCCATGTGTAACCCTGCAGCCGAAATAACATGCCCCAATTAGTGAATTTCCTCCTTGAGGAAATCACATTTGGATTCCTTGGCATATAACTGATTTTGGCGTAACAAATGAAACACTTGTTTCAAATGTACTAAGTGCTCTTCCTCAGATGCACTATATACAAGAATGTCATCGAGGAAAACAATAACAAACTTTTCCAAGTATGGTCACAAGACACTATGTCATGAACGTAGCTGGAGCATTGGTTAACCCAAAGGGAATCACCAAAAACTCATAATGTCCAAACCTTGTTCGGAACACTGTTTTGGGTATATCCGCAAGCCTGATGCGTACTTGATGATATCCCGATCTTAAATCAATCTTTGAAAATAGATGAGCGTGGGTGAGTTTATCAAACAGCTCATCCACTCGTGGCAATGGGTACTTGTTCTTAATAGTAACCGCATTTAACCCACGGTAATCTACACACATGCGCATACTACCGTCCTTTTTCTTCACCAAGAGAATGGGAGAGGCCCATGGTGAAGAACTTGGTTGAATAAACCCTCTACTGAGATAGTCAGCAAGCTGACGTTCCACCTCAGCAGCCTCAGAATGACTCATTCTGTAAGGCGGTTTACTCATTGGCTTACTGCCTACAACCACGTCTATGCCATGTTGCACAGAACGTGTCGGCGGTATCCCTGGTAGTAAATCATCTGGGAAAACATCCTTGAATTCCCTTAAAAGTTCCTTTAATTCATTAGCAACATTTGCTTGTTTTGAATTAGTAGACATAGCTGGAAGAGGAGAGAGAGAAGAATTCGGCATTGAGGAAGTTTTATTCAAAACTTTATCATCATTAAGAACATCATCCAAATTGGAAATAAAATGGCACAATGAGTAACACAAAAAGAGTTCTTCTATTGCATCATCAGAAGTGAGCTTCATAAGCTCAGCTGTACAAATAAGTGGTGAGGAAGGTACATCCTTCTCCCCCAACAGCAGCACATGCACACCATTGGATTCGAACATTCGACTATTATGCTCATAGCTACGTCTAAGGGATGATCCTAAACTATGCAACCATTCACGACTAAGAACCACATCTGCCCTCTCCATATTCATGACTTGGAAATCCAATGAGGTACGGTATCCTTGAATTTCCAGAGGTACATCTTTAACCTGAGTTTCCCATATCTCAGCAGCATGGCCGTTAATCATTACTACCTTGTAGCGATGGGAACTCGGGGTATGGGGCATATTGAATCGTTTCACCAACTTATAATTGATGAAATTGTGCGACGCACCATCGTCTACCAAGATCCGCACCCTGTGCCCTTGGATAGAGCCATGCATACGCACCAACTCATGTGGTCCAAAAGTCTGCTGCCACATGGAGGCCGTGATACAACACTCATGCACCGCCTCGGTGTGTGTTACTTCCACATTAGCAAACTGGGAAGAGGATTCAAGAGGTAAAAGCTGCACCATGTGCACTGCTTTTTTCTTCCCCTTGTCTTGAGCAGCAGATTTCCTCTTGGGAAAATCCTTTTTGCTATGTCCAGTTCCCAAACATTTAAAGCACAACTTTTCTTTTTTGGCTTTCTCAAATTCTTCCGTTGAGAGAGGACCTCTAGACCCCTTGGGCTTTTTGGAGGTCTCTGATGCAGTAGAGACATTTTTTCTTTTATGATGCACATGCTGTGGATGTGTTGAAACAGGTGTAGTGCCATGCACATGCGAACTATGCAATGCCCGATCATCGGGATCATCATGGATGTGAGCTTGCACTATTGCGTCCTCAAGTGTTTGTGGATCCTGGGTTTTAACGTGCTTCTTAAGCTCGGGAGTTAACCCACGGATGAACCCACGCACCTGCTGAAAGGTATCCATCCCTTCCAGCTTGAGGATCACATCCCGATAATGGGAAACATATTCCAATAATGTTTTATGCTAGCACATAGAACATTCGTCCCAGGCGGTCCAATTTCTATCATTCTCATTGGTAGGTAGAAATTCCTTCCTGAAGACAGTCTCAAAAGCTGCCCAAGTCTGTGGTAGCATGCCCTTCTCCTTGAGAGACATCCACCATTTGTAGGCCTTGCCATCCAAAGTCAGACTTGTCTGCAGCACCTTGGCTGCATCCGGGGTACGTCTAAGGTCATGAATACCATCCCACTTACTGAGAAAAATATTCACGGTGTCCTTGTTTCGCTCACGGTCTTCTCCCCGAAAAATTGGTGGCTTTGTATTTTTCAACAAATCGTCCACCTCTTTTTGGGTCAGAGAGTGCAGCGGTCCCGGAGGAGGGCCTTGCCCAGCAGCCGGCCCTTGGCCTGGTGTGGAGCCGTGCTCCTGAGTTGGCTAACTAGCAGGGCCCATGGTCTGCTGCCGCATATGCAACTTAATCAAATCGGATAATGCTGTGACATTCTGATTTAATTGTGCAAAATTCGTTTCAAGCATAGTCATGCGTGTTTGCAATGCACGGAAATCTTGCATGTCCAGCAACTCATACGCATCGTCTGTTGCCGTTGGGGCACGATAACTCTCCGTGAGAGGAACCGTCCGCGTGGCATCGGTAGACAAAACGGGTGCGGACTGCTCGAAATCAAATGCATGATGCATATCTATGTCCGAATCCATGCTATGTACGTACTGTGGGAGAAAAGAAAGAAGAATACCTGAATTTCAACGAGCTCGTAGCAGGTTGCTATAAGTAACCGTATAATTACGCCTTGGATGGGAAAAAACGTTGAATTCGAAAGCGAACATCAATCCAAAACGAAGAGTAGCTTGAAACTAATGATCAAGTCTGTAGCCGATGATGCTCTCGATCAAGTTGGAGTTGCCAACGACCTGGTTTGCATCGTATGCAATACACCAGATGAACGTGAAATTTGCCGACAAATTTTGCAGCCGACGAGAAGCTTGAACAGACGAATCAATATGCATTCGTTTCCAATGGGGCTTGCATCGAATGCAAAAAAGCCCAAACAGTGTCAAATGATTGGCCAATCTCCGACCTTTCAAAACTTCAAAACCTGTTTTCAGCAAGTTTGGACTATTGAATTTGCTATAAGCAACAACAATTGTACTTGCTGGTTCCCACCGAATCGGAGAATCGAAAAGGAGAGCAAGAGAATCCAAAACTGCGTAGGCACAGTCTCTTGTGCAATGGCCACTAGGGCTAGCCAAGTGTAAATGGCCAACCCTTATGGGTTCTAAAAAAAAAACTTAACGAACTCTGTCTGCAACAGAGGGCGGCCCACTGCGCGATGACGAAGGAGGAAAAAGGTTGCAACTCGGCCCGATTTTGAGGGCATCGAAGTGACGGGAATTGTGCAGCTTCCCCTTGCGCTCCAACTGAGCCCGACTTCGACCAAAACCGTGCAGCTCAGAATTCCTTCCTTCCCTGACTTGGGGCTCCTGCACGCACTCGGTTTCGGCCGTCTTCTTCCTCCTCGACTTGAGGTTTCATGCAACATGCATCCAAAAGCAAAACGTGCCTCAGTTCTATGTTTAGCTCTGATACCAATGTAAAACCAGAGGACTGTCAGGTCCTGGTCCATCCGCCCAACCTCCCTTTAATAGGCTCCTAGCCACTTTTGGACCCCTTCCCACTGGTAGTCGGCCCTTGGCCGAGTCCGTGACCCATTGGTTGGCCCTTGGCCTAACAATAAGTACATCGGCTATCAGGCCAACCAACTCGCCCCCTTATCCTTGATACACAAGGTCCATTATCATGTTCTGCTGAGATCTTAGTTACCGATAGCCAAGATTTTTCCCCATCCTAGGCATACCCTCTGCTGACAACAAGGCACAAGTAGTCCTGGACCAATCCTCCGAGTGTTGCTTGCGCCTGAGCGTCCAAATTAGCACTTTGCTTTGTTGTATAATTTCTGCGAAGCTTGCCACCTCAAGACCTCCTTCAAACACCTACTTCTTACATGATGTATGCCAGACGTAATCTAACTTAATCTTAAATCTAGCTTAAATGTAATCTAACCTAATCTTAAGTTTAATTTAAATCTTAACATAATCTTAAGTCTAGCCTAATTTTAAATTTAGCATAAATTTTAAATATAAGTTAAATGTAATATAACCTAATCTTAGATCTTAATCTAACCTAATCTTAAATGTATTTTTAAATCTAACCTAACCCTAAATCTCAATATAACATTTCATTTCATATTTTCTCTACTTTTTTTAATCTATTTTTCTCTCTCTTTGTTTTCTCCCCTTACCTCTCTCTTTTTGTCTTCTCCCCCCCTCTCTCTCTTTGTTTCTTTCTCTCTCTCTCTCTCTCTCTCTCTCTCTCTCTCTCTCTCTCTCTCTCTCTCTCTCTCTCTCTCTCTCTCTCTCTCTGTGTGTGTGTCTTCTTCTCTCAATGTGTGTGTGTATGCATTCTCTGTTTTATGCATGTGTGTGTAATTTTTTGTACATTCAATGTGTGTGTATGTGTTTTGTTTATGCATGTGTGTACATTTGTACGTTATGTCTCTCTCTCTCTCTCTCTCTCTCTCTCTCTCTCTCTCTCTCTCTCTCTCTCTCTCTCTCTCTCTCTCAAAGACACAATGTGTGTGTGTGTGGGTGTGTGTGTGTGAGAGAGAGAGAGAGAGATTGAGAGGGAGAGAGAGAAAGAGGGGAAGGGAACATGAGAGGGAGGAGAGGGAAGGAGCATACTTGCCTCTCATTCCTCTCCTCGTGTGTGTCTGTGGGAGGGAGGAGAGGGGGGAAGAGAGAGAGAGGGAGGGAGAGGCGCGGGTTTACCTGTTTTGCTAGAGCATCTAAACTCAGATCTGAGATATGAGCTTTTGACACTCTCAGTTTATTTTTTACCCCTGTCGACATCGCTATAAGCGTCGCTATGCAACAAATAGTATAGCGACGCCGTGGATTTTAACATTTGAGTGTCGCACTACTAGCGTCGCTAATATGAAGAACCTCTTGTAGTGAAAAGTCCCAAAAAGCATGAAGCTATTCTTGGCAAAGAAGGGGGCGCCCTATTTCTACTTGGGGAGCAAGCCGGCCTAGTAAAGCAGCTATAAATTCACATAGAGGCCTGAGTTTTCAATGCCAACAATTGTGTCTACTACAGCATGGTAATACGTATATATTATACGGAGTGGTGCAAACTCTACATCACCATCTCCATAAGATCTTCTCTCTCGTTTTTGCGGGAAGAAGAAGCAGAAAAAGATTCTCTGTCTACTTGCTTCATACCTTCTCTTATCTTTTCATGGTGCGTGCTCTGTGATGGCTTCGTGGTAAAAACCTCTACATAGCTCTCATCACCGCTCTCTTGCAGCAAAGCAAGAAGCCTTCCGACATAACATAATCAATTCTAAAGCAAGGTAAAAATCTCTAAACTCCATAATCGTCGTCTCTTTCCCTCTCTACGTCCTTTTCTAAGAATCTACCCTCTTTATGGTTGCTTTTTTTTGTATATGAGGGCATGTATATTGGATTTGTAGAATGTGTATGAGGTTGCTCCATGTTTGTTTCATCATGTTTAACACTTTGATTTATGCACATGATGTGTTTATGGTCATGTGTGTAAGCGCTTTTTATTTCACGTCATGTAGACGGTAGGAACACTAATTTGGATCTCACAAACCGCTATGAATCAGTTCAAACCCTTTATACAAGAGATAAAACACATCATTTAGAAAATTTTATCTCTTGGATATCATGTGAAAATTTCACACGAGCTAAGAGTTATGGTCAAAACACAACTTACTATCCATTGCACATTCAAAATTTTGGATCCCACGTTGGTGAATGACCTACACGGCTAACACTTTGGGGATCTTGCCTTGGCTTTGCCTAAATACCCAATGTTGGGCATCAAAGAGGTGTGGCACCTAAATTGGTATGGTTGGTGTTGATACCCTACCACTTGCTGGTATTTGGGATCCTTTCAGAGCTTGGGTTCATGGAGGGAGGCGAAGCGGTCTCAGGTTATGTCTGGCTCAGGTAGGTTGGAGATGTTCTGGCTCCATCTCAAGAAAATGAAATTCTCTCTATTCATAGTAGAGCAGAGGTGGAAGGGTGGACCGGTCGATCCCTATACATGGTATATATTTGATGTTATGGTATACCAAAATTTTGTTATTGCATTAATACATGATTGCCTATTCCATTTAGATGGGCCATTAAAGATTCTCTTTTGTCATTCTCTTGAGTCTTTGCGCACTCTATTTCACCCTACACTATTCTTTCTCTCTCTCTCTCTCTCTCTCTCTCTCTCTCTCTCTCTCTCTCTCTCTCTCTTCCGGCAATGCAATGTACACATATATTCACCCTCCACAATTTATCTTCCTTGAGTACGCTTTCATTCATATCACCCATTCAGAGGGAGCACTAGTCGCTAGGTACCTCTAGATGCACTCTTGCTCATGGCCTAAACTCCATGCTAGGTCGGGTGTTGAGAACTAGCAAATGGGAATATATTAGCATGGACTTTATCACTGTGTTTCCTTCTGTTCACGCTGGCTATGATTCAATCATGGTCATAGTCGACTTGCTTACTAAGGTGGCTCACTTAATCCCAGTCAAGACAACCTTTACAGCTTTAGATATTGCTCGTCTCTTTCTGAAGGATATTTTCAAAATCCATGGTTTACCCAAGAGGATTGTCAGTGATCAAGATGCCAAGTTTACTTCAAAGTTTTGGGTATCATTGTTTCAAGCTATTGGAACTTAGTTATGTTTTAGTAATGCTTATCATCCTTAAACTGATGGCCAAGCTAAAAGAGTTAATCAAGTGATTGAAGACATTCTCAGAGCCTACTGCAATAGAGAATCTCGCAAGTGGATTCAATACCTACCCTTAGTAGAGTATGCATATAATTCCTCTACTCATAGAAGTATTGGAATGACAGCTTTTAATGCTCTTTACAGTCAAGAATGTGTATCACCTCTTAACTTTTCTGACCCCACTATAAGGGTAGAAGCCTCAAAGAAAATGCTTGAAGAAGTGGAACCTCAAACCAAAGCTATTCGAAAGGATATTGAAGCGGCTCAAGATCGACAAAAGAAGTACGCAGACTTGAAAAGATTTGATCGGATTTTCAAGGAAGGTGACAAAGTTTCTTACGAGTAATGCCCAAAAAGAGTAATCTATCTCTCGGAAGGTATAAGAAGCTTAGCTACCGATATTGTGGACCTTACAAAATAATCAAGGTTGTAAGTAATCAAACTTATAAACTAAAACTTCCTTCCCATCTCAAAGTGCATGATGTATTTCATGTAAGTCTATTAAAACCTTATGTACATAACCCTGACCATGTCCTTGATGATGAGAAAATAATTTTACCTACTCAAGATGTTCTACAGCTTCAACCTGATACTATCCTAGAAACTCGAGAAAGAAATCTTAAGAATAGATCTATCAAAGAACATCTACCTTATGGAAGGATTCCCCTGTAGAAGATGCTACTTGGAAAGATGAGACAACCCTTCTTAAGGATTACCCTTCACTGTTCTTGGATGAGGGCATCTCAAATTCTAAGTTAGGGAGATTGTAAGGTCTCTACTTTCCAATTTCACACAAGTTCTATTACACATTTCAATTTTTCAACCATCGCTCATTATTTAAGAATTCGAATTCAAATTATGAACCGTAGGCTGAAAAAACCTAGAATTTAAAATTTACACTAGAAAAGTATGATATATTTATCTATACAAAACACTAGCTAACTTATTTCAAGATTTATCTATTGATTGTAGAATTTTCTCTTACTACTGTAAAGTTATTCTAAGACTGTAAAGTTTAATTTAAAAATGTAAAGTAATTTATCATTAAAGAATAAATAAAATAATTATAAAGTCAAAAGATACACATGGATGACACATGAACTCACCTGAACTCACATAGGAGGGGACAAAGTGGGACACACAATCACATGGAAAGGAGAGGTTAGCCTTGACTAATCTTTATGAGGGGGGTTGTGTGGCCTTATCTCTATATGATGATGTGAAATTGGTCAAGCTGATGGGTACCACAAGGGGACCAAAAACACAAGTATGAATTTTGAGAAAATTTAAAAAAAATAAAAATTTTAATTTTTTATAGAAAAAAAGCTGGGTGTTTTCTTTTTTGCTATAAATGGAGCAGCCATACTCACACTTTGGACATAGAGATTGCCTCTATAACGCTCACAAAGTACTACCTCTTCTCTTAGAGAGAAGGCGTCCCCACAAACCACTAAGAGAGAAAAAACTTTAGTGGATTAGTAAGGTACGTTTTAAGTAAACATTCAATTAGCTTTAGAAAGAATGTGTGTATGTTTTATCGTACTCTAATTTCTCTAATCAATTAGTAAGATTCAATTAGCTTTAGGAAGGATGTGTATGTGTTATCTCTTACTCTTATCTCTCTAGTGGATTAATAGAGTTCAATTAGCTTTAGAAAAAGATGTGTGTGTGTTCTCTCTTACTCTAATCTCTCTAATGGATTAGTAAAATTCAATTATCTTTAAGAAGGATGTGTGTGTGTTATCTCTTACTCTAATCTCTCTAGTGGATTAGTAAAGTTTAATTAGCTTTAGAAAAGGATGTGTGTGTGTTATCTTTTACTATGATTTCTCTAATGGATTAGTAAGATTCAATTAGCTTTAGGAAGAATGTGTGTGTGTTATCTCTTACTCTAATCTCTCTAGTGAATTAGTAAAGTTTAATTAGCTTTAGAAACGGATGTGTGTGTGTTCTCTTTTACTCTACTTGCTCTAATGGATTAGTAAGATTCAATTAGTTTTAGAAAAGATGTGTGTGTGTGTGTTCTCTCGTACTCTAATCTCTCTAATGGATTAGTAAAGATTCAAATAGTTTTAGAAAAGATGTGTCTATGTTCTCTCTTACTCTAATCTCTCTAATGGATTAGTAAGATTCAATTAGCTTTAGAAAGGATGTGTGTGTGTTCTCTCTTACTCTAATCTCTCTAATTATCTAGTTAGTACATTTAACTATTAACTTATGCATAGTTAATACATAAGAGTACTCATCACACTCTTATTATGCATAATGAAATTCTCACTCGCCAATTTTATTATCAATTAGATTAATTAGTGTTTTGAATAATACTAAAAATTGATTTAGTTGAAGTATAGAAATTGAAGTTAGAACTGAATTAGAAATGTCATGCATTTCTAAACTTTCAATTTCATAGTTTACACACTTAATTCTTGATTAATTAGGATTAGGAGAAATTTTGATATATAGAAATTAGGTGTAGTGTAGTAACACTAAGTGCGAATCCGCATCGGTGAGGGTCAAATTACAATTTCTCGCTGGAAAATTTTACTAAAGTAATATTCAAGAAAAATAACGAGGTCACTTATATGTAAAAATAACCTTAGTTTTCAAGAAAATTACTAGAGAAATTGACCACTCTAAAGTTCTAAGTATATAACCTAAGTGTAGTACAAAAAATGGCATCAAAACATGCTTGAACCCAAGGCGCTAATGACCATGAAGCCGATACAAGTAACGTGGGAACTCCTGCGAAACATGCTATGTCTCCACCAATCGGAGCAATCGGAACTATGGTATAGGTTAATGTGATTTCAAGCTATGAATCATTGCATATGCAAGACCATAGAGATATATTAATCACCTTAAGAAAGGAAAACACGGACCGAAACCAAGGGGCTTAACCGCAAGAAACTTGGTATATGTATGACAAGTAGGAAAGAATGTTTGGTTAAGTTGTTTTCCATAGGAAAGAATGTATGTTCAATACTTTTGGTATGGTTTCCCTCAAGACTCTCTACTTATTAGCGCTAGCATTAGGTGGCAGTTTTCGAGGTGTGAGATGACGCCCAGGATGGCACAGCTGATGCTGCGATGGGAGTACACCCAAGATGGCCCAGTTGAATACTGCAGTTATGTTTGGCCATGGCATAAGGATGACGCCTGGTTTGGCATCGTTTTTGTTGTGGCGTGATTACGCCCAGGTTGGCACAGCGACTACTTATTGAGCGGTATGGGACGCTCAGGATGACAAGGATTTTTATGAATAATTTATTTACCAATCGGACCTGATGGAGCAAGTAGCGATTCTTAAGTGAACCTAATCTAAAAGTTTTTGGTTTAAAATTAGGCTACTTCTTGCTTGATTATTGTTTGAAGGGCTGTCTTAACGAACGAGTATCATAAATAAGGTAAAGGAACATGTATGTCTACTCTTGAACCAATGTTCATTGGCTTATTGATAAGTCTCATGTTGTAGAAAATATAAACCAAATCAGCAGCACGTTTAGAATGAAGCTGAATTCGTTTCTTTGTATGCATAAAGTCAAAAGCCAACCAATTTCTCTCACAGCTTCCACTTGATGCAGCAACAGATAGAACTCTAACAGCAATATGTTACAGCTCCACTTTCTCCCCACCATACTCCTTCCATCATAGAGACGCACTTGTGTGTGCAATGGCATCTATATGCGATGGATCCTGGAACATGCCATTTCTATTAGCATAATTGACTCGTCCATCCTCTTGTCCTAATAGTTGAGAGCACACTGTTTTTGAAGTCACTCATGACTTCTTTATTGGTCGTTTGTTAGTGCTTTTGAAATTTACGATTTAATACAAATGCAACACCATGCAACGGCGTATGCAATTGCACCCATCGCTTGTTGGCAGTTGTGATTATGGAAGCTTTGTCCTTTGCAGCAAAGCCAGCATGCTCTCTTACTTTGCGTATTGCCTCTAACATATACCTATAGACTTGACCAAATACAAAAGAGTCTTTGTTGACTATTCGCAAAACATCCCCAAATGGTTTGGCCAAAGTGACAATTCTCTCTACATTGTGCCAAAAAACTTGTAAGTTCACAAGCTGTACACATCTTATAGCTGCCTCCTGGTAGCTAGGATACTTGCTGAGCCAAGCATCCCATCATTTATCGGCTACCATTTCAATCAATGCAGGCTTCACTTCTTGCAAGGTGGCAAGAACATAGTATGCGGTTGCAAACCTTGTCGTAAAAAATATATGCAAAGTTTTGTTGGGTGATTCTATTCGAAAAAGAGCATATAAAAATTGATGCTCTCAAATAAATTTCACCACATGATTTGCATTCGGCAGCATTTGTTTTATGACACACATTTTTCCGATGTCTTTTAATAGAAAATTAAGAGTATGCGCAGCACATGGTACCCAAGTAATTTTAGGATACTTAACTTGGATAGCCCTTCCTACAGTCTTGTAATTGGATACATTATATGTAACAATTGCAGTCACATTCTTTGGACCCACCTGCCTTTGCTATGTCGTGCTCATATATCCTTGCTAGATAGTCACTCGTATTCTCTTTTAAAGAGGTGCCAATGGCTTCTACGAACATAGACCCTTTAGGATTGATAAGCATCACATTGATGAGCGGCTTCTTCTGATAGTAGGTCCATCCATCCAACACTATGGTGCAACCATATGCAGGAACAAAGTCCACCACCGTGCGCTTGAGGATGTCTTCAATATTGTCTTTCACTTTATCTAGATACTTTGTGCGCATCCTATTATAATCAGGAAGCACAAACCCTTTTTTGGCTGTGCATCTTGAAATATTGGGTTGTGCATAGCATTGAATGGTATACCGCACGCCACAAAATCTTGCGTCCATTTCAAGTACAACTCAAGCAACCATTGCTTATCTATCGCTTCATATAGCATATGGCCATTGGATGATGTTTTACTAACTTTAGTTGAGCTAGGATTTGTTGTTGCTAAAGCATGTCCATGAAAAGGAGTTGACTGGGGAGTGTGATCATTTGCTTCCGTAGGCACATACTCTGTCCTCTCATTGACAGACATTTCAACATCCATTGTAACTTGTTTGGCATTAGCACTTTTCTTTTTAGTTGCAAGAATTTTCTCTGCTATGCGAGCATACTTTGGCAATCTAGCATGAATATCTCTTGGTAGAGCCATACACTCGGAGACATTACCAGGGACTTTCTTAGGTCGATGAACTAGATTTGAACTAGAGTTAAGTCTTATGGATAAGACTTGAGGTTAGGAGGCCGTGACTTTAGGTTAACTCATTTATTGAACCAATAGTCCTAGTTGGTAAAATTATCTGTGTGTTTGAGAACTTGGGAGTGTTTTAGGCATAGAGAACCTTGCTCACTTAAACGACAAATGACAATAGTGAGAATATAAAGGAAATGGAAGCAAAAAGAAAAAGTGCCACAAAGGTAAAATCTTAAGCTGGAAGAGAAATCCAGGCTTGATTGGCACTTCATTGTCCCTTTGTAATCTACTTCTTCTTTGAAGTACTAAAGCCATTAGCCATTAAGTGGCTGCTTTCCCGTGGATGTAGCCCACATTGGGTGGACCACGTATATTGTGTGCTCTCTCTCTCTCTCTCTCTCTCTCTCTCTCTCTCTCTCTCAGTGTCTCACTCTCTGTGAGGGTTTCTGTTGGAGAAAACTTCCTCCCTCCCTCTCTCTTTTTTTTTTGCCTATCCAAAAATCTAATTCTTCACTAGTTTAAAGGGATAATAGGTAAGATGATTCAAAGAACCATACAAGATGCATGACCACAATGTGATGTGAAAAACGGTATTGATGTGCTTTCCTCTCTGAAGAGGGTTGATGTAAAAGGCAAAAACTTGGATTTTTGTAACGATTGTTTTTATGTAAAGCAAAAGAAGTCTGATTTTGGTAGTGGTTTCCCTTCTACATTATCCTACCTACATCATTCACGAACTCATCTAGAATGTTTCAAAGCTTGTATAAAAGGCCAATCTCTTATCATTTTATGCAGTCAATCTTATATAGCCATTAATTGCACTCCATCTTGTTAGCCTCATCATTGACCTTAATCCACCCATGTTTATTAATCCTACTTTTTTCTTTAGCCTCTTATGTCCAAATATTGCAAAGTAGGCTTGTTTTTAACTTTTTAGATTAGCTTAAGTACTTACTTAAAGACCTAACATGGTATTAGAGAAAGTTACGCTTATCATTATATAATCATGGTAATGTAAATAACTACATCAACATAGCACTTCTGTTGCATCATACTTGTTATTATAGCTCGGAGAAAAGAAGTGAAGAACCTAGAAGATATCATCACAATGTCTTCTACATGAAGCCATATGCTTCCCAAAGCCATTAGATAATAGAGATTCAAAGGTGGCCCAACATAGTCATCCTCAAGGGCACGTAGAGCATATTGAGTGCAAGCACTCATACTTGTTGGCTAGCATGTATCCATTAATAGGAACATAAACTAGGGGATAGCCCAAAGGAATGGTAGTGGAAAGAGCAAAGATCCATGGAAAGAATTCTGATTGAGTTGGACAAGGAATGTGGCTATAGACAATTGCCGAATAGAGAAAGGATCTATTGTCATTGTATACTCAATAAATTTGGGGGTTCCACTGCCTACAAAAAAGGGCATGCCACCTGCAAGTAGAGAGTCTTAGAAAACCCCCTATTTATGAGAATTCTATGTTAATTATGACCCCCCCCCCCCTCCTTCTTATGATTATAAGAGTTGTAGTGAAGAAAGGTCTTGTACCCATGCTAGGTTTCATATAGTTGATTAAAAACACACTATGGCTAAATGTGTTGTGTAACAAAACTCTCATTTATAATTTTTAGCATGAAGTTTTGTCATTATATATTGATGGGATTCTCCATATTTCTAAGCTTTAAACAATAACATCATAAGCAAGATCAAAATAAAAAATTACTCATTAGGTTATCTTCAATGTAGCATGTGACTAGAGAGCAGGTTGTGTGACTTATGGACTACATTAGATATTACTTGTTGGCCCCTACATAAGGAGATGATACAAGATGGATTCCAATAAGGCATATGGACATGTTCCATGAGTCATCAAAGTTATTTTCTTCCAACTACCATGTATGCAAGATAAAGTTGTGCATGAACATAGATTATAATAATCTTTGGCTTGGCTTAGAGTGTGGTCACGCATGGCATAGTTATTCACATTGCATTTTGCTGCCTAGCAGTTTTCCAACATTAATGGAATGAAGCCTTTCTTGAAATTGGCGTAGTTGCAAATTCACAAAGCACACTTATACTATGTGCCCGCCAAGTCCCTTTGCATGACCACAATTGAGGATCGATTATTTAGTCAAATAATTGATAACTAATTACCTTATTATGCTAGAGAATGCAATGATTACTTGGTGGGACTAAGAGGTTTTTGTGAAATGAGCTTACTAGATGCTCCATGTAGCATAATACCATGATCTACAAAACGAGCTGAAGAAGAAGTAAGCACTGGTATGCCCTGATCATGAGCGATGAGGAGGGGTTGGTAGCAAAGACCTCCCAACTTCTACTCTAATCCTCCTCATCTTCCTCAGTTGTCTTCGCCCTCATCCCATGATGTGATTGTGATGGTTGTGCCAGTCTCCTGGCTTCATAAGCCCATCCTTGTGATCAAGCTTTATACAAACGATCCAGGAGAGCAAGTAACCTTTTAGCATCTTGTGATCTTGTTTTGTGCCACACTTGTTTGTTAAAACATTGGAATAGTTCAAGCAAGCTATTAGCTTTTTAAGCTCCTCCACAATGTTTAGTGTGTTTGAAAAACTTGGTTCTTGCATGATAGTGAGACTTCTACATACCTTGAGTAGACCAAATTGACAAGCTTCCATATTTCTTTACATACCAAGAAGTGTGATTGTAGACAATGTATTGCACAAAAAAAATAATTTCTTTAGCAACTTACACATATAATTAAATTAGTTGAATCCAACTTCATAATTATCACCATGTAGTGTGTGAAGTACTGTGAGCTCCAAGAACTTGTAATGGCTTTCTTAAATCTGTTCAACTCTTTCTTAAAGTTGAAGTGATCATTCTTTCCTCTATGACTTTTATCACAGTAAGGAAAGACTACATCCAAGGCTTCCCACACTTCTGTCTTCTCATTTCTTGCTCTACCATTAACTCAATGGTCCTTCGCAATATTGTGTAGAGCCTTCTATTGGTTGTACTGGAATTCAGATAAAACCCTACCCGGTTTTCCATGGAATCCTAAAAATGTTATGGACTTTATCCCACCAATAGAAGCTTTCCTAGGAACATTATTTCCACCAGATGGCCTCTTAGGGTCTGACTCAATCACCACATTCCCCCCATGAAGTCCAATATTAGACAATACCCTCTCAATAATTTTTATGGCAGTTTCTCTGGCTGATAAAGATTGTAGTTTCCATGCAAATCCTATGTAGAGGTGCACAATCTTCTCAATGATTCTACAAAGTACATGGAGTGTGCAAAGGTGGACATTTGACAGAGGAATATCTAAAACAACTTGAATTTTTGGATCTTTAGAGTGTTTATCTGGGGCTTTGTTCCTATTAGTAGGATTCAGCTTCTTTGCTGCACCCATGCAGTAGATAGAGGGGCTTTGGAGTTGGCACCCCCTTCACACATTGTACATACACTTTAGTGCCTTTAGGTCTCCCCCCATGGGCCATTCCACCTTGTACCTACCAAAACCCTCAACATCTAGCTCCTCCCCAACCTTTTGAGCTTTGATTATTGCAGGGATATTAGTGTGGTGGGATACCCAATTCAACACATTGAAATCCTCACTGTCAACCTCAAAAGCGCGCACCCAACCAAAAAATATTCTTCTCTGACTGCACACTAAAATTTTTAGGGTTTTTTTCCTCCTTTGTGGTATAAAGAGCTCTATTCATGAGGTTTATTGATACTCTCTCAAGCTTTTCCTCTCAAGCTTTCTACCCTTCACAATTTCACTCCCATCTAATTTAATTTAAAAAATGGCTTGCCCATTCACCTCAATTTGTTGAAGATTATAGAATTTTGTCATTGCACTCCGCAAAGTTCTCAAGTTAAAGAATAGATTGTTGAAAGAGTTAAACTTGAGGTCTTTCTTCTTACCAGGATATATGTTATTGATGTGGAAAGGCTCTCCAAGCATCTCCATGACCTTGGAATTAATTTTGAGCCTAGCATGTTGAATAATTGATGGCTTTGGTAGCAAGGACACCTTTACTCTTGATTGCTTAAAATTTTAATCGATAATCTTGAATAGCTTTCGGTAACCTACCCTACTAATTCCAAATTTGTCTATAGTGCCTTGAACTTCATCCTTGTCCAAAGTAGAACTTTGCAAAAATCCATCCATGCATTTTCGCATAGCAACCCTGAATCTTTTTCATCCAATAGATTGCCAACGACAACAAGTGGAATCACTTCACAAAATGATTGTGATGCACCTCTCATGTTTCCTTGTGAACATTCTGGCTGAACTAAGGACTTGAAGTAAATACAAATAAAGAGTATAGCACCCAAAGATACCAACTTGCAAGACAAAGATAACAATTTGAAAAAAACATCAATTTTACCTCACTTCTTTGATTCTTTTGTTGTAGCCTCCACCTTCGTGCTTGAAACTCTCAATATTCTTCAACTTCCTTTGTCTTTGTGTAGGCCCAAACTCTGTCCTCTTTCTTCTTAATGTATTCAGATGATTAGAGGCTCTTTACCTTCTCCTTGCTTTCTTGAAGCTGATGATTAAGAGAGTCCTTCAATTGTAGTAGCAAATGGTTTTCCAACTTAAGAATGTCCCTTTCTACTGCAAGTTTTTGTGTATAGCCTAATAGCCCTTTCATACCATCTCTTACAAATATTATCAATGAAGAACAATTGAAAAATGGTGGGGTGCATTTGATGATGGGGTCTATGGGATACAATCTACCATCCGTCCACATGTCATTGTGCTTCTTTTGTTTTAAATTTCAATGCTTCTATGGCAGAAAGAGGAGTTTCACAAAGCTTAGTCTTTTTCGGGAAAGGGGAGTATTTATCTTCCAACTCAATATGGAGATGATAGATACTTCTCTTAGCAGGATTCATGGTCAAAGCTTAGATATGGGGGAGATGATGAGTTGGATATGGTGCAAAGAAAAGACGCAATGAGCAAATAAAAATTTAAAGTTTGAACCAAAAGAGAAAAACGATGCATTGGGAAGGAGAATTTTTGAAAAAGGGACACATTCCTAAGAAATTTGAAAACGACACTACATGTGGTGCCCCAAAAAGTGACATCTCATGCATGGTAGTAAATAGGTGGAGTTTTTTTTCCCAATTTTGGGTTTTAAAACTTCTTGTTCACATTTTCAAAAATGAAAAGTATTTTCTCTCTCTACCATTTCTTACATGACTAATTCGAAACCTCAAACTTCTCCTAATGCATGCATGGCTACATGTGTACCAATTATTTGTTTTTATGCAACTATACATGGCCTTTGTAGTTATGCAAATTTTGTCTTTTATGCAACTTTGCAATGCCTTTTGTAGCTATGCAGATTTTGACATAGCTGCATCACTAAGGCCGGGTTCACATCAAATGGGTGGAAGAAAGCTGAGCTGAAGCCTAGCAGAAGGCAATAAACTCTCTTTCTTCCACCCTACCAGTATTCAAATAAGGGTGGAGAAACAAGATGCTCTTAAGGGTGGACCAAAGATGGTGGAGGCATCCCGTTGGTTCCTTTTTGCTGTGCCACGGGTGGAAGCGAGTTTGGACTTGGGGGGAGGGGGTGGAAGAAAGAAAAACTCCTTCTTCCATGATGTGGCAAAAACTTTTGTTTCTTCCACCGCCTGCTATGAACCGTGTTTCTATTTTCCTAAGTTTTGAGTCGTGATTAGTCGGAGCCTTCGCATTTGAGCTTCCACCGCGGGATGACTATATGCTTCCCGTAACCACAACATTACTCTACTAAAAGTGTCACATCTCTTTCTCTGTCCTTTCAATCAGTCCATGGTCAACGCTCCTGTCTTCAATGTCAACACAACACCTCACAACACCACCTCTGGGCCCTGGCACTTCAATAGCTCCTAAGCTAGGCTAGTGACCATTTCAAAGGAAGTTCCAATGGCGAGCTCTCTTTGCAGTTGCCCACCACATGTGTATGTCTCCTCTTCCTCCGCCTCTTCTCTCGCCCGCAAGCATGGCCAACCTCCGCTCCCTTTCATTCGCGCAACCCGCACCTTCTCATGCTTCAGCTCCTCCCAGCATGGTATTTCTTCTGCAGATCCCTTCTATGCAAGTAGCCTGGTTCGACAATTTTGCGCCTGTTTCAGGAGTCGGGCAAAGATCTGAGTCGGTATCTTCTGCTGCTGTAGCTGCTGCTTCTTCGTCTTCTTCACCCAGTCCTTTGGAGGACGAAGGATTTGAAGAAACATCTGATGATCCAATTGTAGAACAGGTGATTTGGAAACTAGAAGGGCATTTTCTAGCTTAATGTACTGTTATTGGACTGACGTTGCACTTTGGCTTTTCTGGATGCTGCTTTACCCATGTACTAATGCAAGGTGACGTAAGAAGTCTTTCTTCTTTGTGGCACATGGAAAATCTTGGACACTCATTACATTGTTACATTGCTTGTAATGCTATGGTGACGCTAGGATGAATGAATAACTAAGTATTGTGTGACCATGCAAGAGGCTCAGTTATTCATTCAATGCTTTGTCGAGGCATAGCTGGCTTAGTTATCTATAACTGATAACTAAGCCTCGCGTGACTAGATCAAGTTGTTATGTCTCGACCGTTAGTTTTTGTCACGAGAAAACTTTTTCAATTCAATCATCACCATGCGGAGGTTCTCTCCTCATTTTGACACCTCAAAGAACATAAGCTTTGATTGTAGCAAGCACAACATGATGTTGCGTGTTTATGTGACCCTTAATGTGACAATGAAAACAACGACCTTCCTTAGAATAAGTGCTTTGCTCTTCCGATGTGATGTATCCTCCTAAAATTCCTTGTGCTACCTTTTCTTCTGAGTAAGCATAGGTTTAGCACTTGTGTTAGCCTTTCCCTTAGGTTCATTTTGAGAGTTCTTTTCTGAGAGACTGTTGGAAGATTGGTTAGAAGAATTACCGTTCTTACCATTCTTACCATTCTTACTGTTCTAAGGGTCCTTTGGTTAGTTCGGACTTCGAGGCAAGTACTTGTCGAACCAATTCTTGAGTGCGTAGTTCTCTTTGAGCCTCACGCTCGGTCTCCCAGACCGCTCATCTTGCTTCAGCTTCCTCCTTTCTTTGTGCTTTTCTTTCTTTTCGTTCGTCGCGCTCGCGTTCCAAGGCAATGCGAGTCGCTTCTTGTTTGGCCATCATGTCCATCATCGTCTTGACCATTGCCTCCATAGGATTTGGTACACTTTGTGGTGTAGATGGCGAAGGGGGAGGGTCGGAAAAATCTCTTGGTGGGGAAAATTCTTCGTCGCCTCTCTCATGCTCATCACCTGTATGCGAAGTATCCTTCCGCTTCGGGTGATGACCATGCACTATGATCTTTGGTTCTTAAGTTCACGAGAAACTTGGGTTCTTGAGGTTCTTGGGTTCTTGGGTTCTTGAAGGTCTTGAGGGTCTTGGGTTCTTGAGGTTCTTGAGGGTTTCTTTCGCTTGCAATCTGAGAAGGATCTTCTCTTCACCCGAGTTCTACTCTTTTCCGTGGGCGCACCCCTTGGTGGCCTTGCGCTCACACCAAGGTTGCTTTTTCCCACCTCACGTCGATTGGCCGGCCGCTAAGTGCACGGTTCGTTCTCAATGAGTGAAAAGAGACACAAGGGGAGGCTGGACAAACCCTTCTTTCTTGGGATTCCTATCACTCTTCAAAAACATGATTAGGAATCGACACGCCCAAGCGAGCCTGGGTTCGTGCGACCTCAACAAGCAAAAAACAATTATGTGGTTCTTGTGGTTCTTTCCTTGAGTTATACAGAACACTGCCAAAGCTCTGATACCAATGTTAGGTGCAGCGGAATGAATGTTGTTCTTTCTCAAGATGAGTGCTCTGTACTGTGCTCAAGGTTCCTTTTGTTCTTATGGAAGGGAGAGCCTTCCGTTCTTAATGAGAGAGTGCAATGGACACAAACAAAGTGAATGGACATTGTGCATGAAAGTGTATGAGATTGAGAGATAGAGAAGAGAATACGACACTAGAGACGTTGTAAAACCCTCCTCCGAAGGCCCCACTCTCGTCGGCGAGAGTGGTCTACTATTGATTACACAAACTGGTACAAACTGAATGCATATGACTGATGCAAGTGTAGGCTAGATCGACGACGACGACGGTGATGGCGAGACCGATCTAAGGGGTGAAATCTGATGGTCTTTATCTGCTGTCCAAAATGCTAATGACTGAAATCTGTTGATGCCGAAAACGCTATGGAAAACGCTGATTTTTGCTGGTCTTTATGGCTGAAAAACTGCTGCTACTGTGGGGCTTAATGGGCTGAGGAAAAAACGCTGAAATGGACTTGCTGAAAT
Source organism: Adiantum capillus-veneris (assembly GCF_014529385.1). Lineage (NCBI taxonomy): Eukaryota > Viridiplantae > Streptophyta > Polypodiopsida > Polypodiales > Pteridaceae > Adiantum > Adiantum capillus-veneris. The sequence goes on from NC_140935.1 coordinate 107,370,184, forward strand.
ATCGCCAAGGCTGAAATTTGTGGCGCTTCTTGCTGGGATGAAAAACGCTAGGTACTGAAGTAGGTGGCGATGGGTTGCTGATGCAAAAACGCCAGAGCAGGGACTGCATGGCGATGAGGCTTGATGGAAACGCTAGGCTGATGTGAAGGAAAAACGCTAGCATAGGAGATCTCTGCTTGGAGGGAAAAACGCAACCAAGGGGTTCTTGCTTGAGAAGTTGCCTGTTGAGCGGTGGAGCTCCTGCTGCCTCTTCTGCCAATTAGTGCTAGTCTAGGATTGCTTATATACAAACTTACTCAATTTGCCCTACCTACTTTCCAACAAAAGTCATAAAAAAATAATAAGTGAAAAATGTCAAAATAGGTAAAATAGGATAAATGCACTGGAAAATGCTACTGATGGGATCTGAGTCGAATCTGATGGTCATGTTGTGTGCAACCAGAGGATATGCATCTAATCTAAGTGTCTGGACATGCACGGTCTGCGAACAGTCTCACAAAAGTGCCAGATCACTTCCTATTCTAGACTGAGTTGACTGAACTGAACCCTGATCATGCTATAGCTTGTCCACGGACACATAGGGTTGGATGTGTCACGTGACATCTATTGCGTGGGGATATTGACTGTGAAGCGTCCTAGTACAGTTATGCTACCGAAATCGGGCCAAAATAGGTGGATTTCAGCCCGCATTATGCGGGACAGCTCGTAGGAAATCACAGGGTTTATTTCCTTTGTTAAAGAATAAAGAAATACCGAAAGGGGCACCAATTTTGGGGCCTACAAGTTGTCGGCGTCTGCTCGGGGCATTCTAGCTTCCGAGCCGTGTGTGTGCTTAAGTGTTAATTCGTGTGTGTACTTAAGTGTTAATTCCTGTCACAGGTTTCCTTCGCACGTTCTCTCTGTGTGTGTTTAAAGTAAAGAATTTCGGGTGAAAGCCAAAGCCTACCGCCCCACAAGCCGATTCCATTAACACGTGTGTGAAAAGATTGATCAAGTACTCTAGAGACCCGAGATTTGCGAAACACCTCAAGAATTACCCGATTGATGAGATTTACTCGAGATGGTGTGATGCCATTGATTCTCCTATCAGGTCAGGAGGAAAGCTGAAAGGACAGACGAGTGCATAAAAGTACTCGCAGAAAGAGCTGGACAAAACTCTTGACAAGAAGTTGAACCAGAGGATCACCAGAAGATAAGCCAGAGAGTTACAGAGCAGCAACCAAGCGCGGAAGAAAAGGAAAGACGAAAGCAGGATTGGTACCAGATTTTGTGGGGACCGTCGACCCTGATCATATGAACAAAAGTACCGAACTTTGTAGAGCATGGGGCAAAGTGCAAGACTAGGAAGTCCTTATCTTCTTTGATGGAGAAGCGCTCAAGGAAATGGGGTCACAGGTGACAGGCTGAGGCTGTTCTAGCGGAACCCCGTCTAGCGCCCCTTTCGGTATTTCTTTTATAATGATCTTCAAAAGGTTTAACTACCCCTCTCTCCAATGTGCATTTGATAGCTGAGGGGAGCCTCCCCCAAGGCTCTTATTAAGGCCATTGGCCGTAATAATACAAAAGCATGCATTGCTCCAAAAGTAACCAAGTTAGCGCTCCAAAAGCTTCCTAAATCTTGCAGCAAACTGTGACATCAACGGCCCTAAAAATGCGTTGCAAAACATGGAGACTGTTGTATAGCAGTGCCATGTCATCAGTTCACCATAATATCTCCTGTAGGCCTTTTTCCCACTCTCCTCGTCTAGTAGAGGTTGCCATGTCATCACTTTTGTGACAGATCATGAGATATAGAGCTTCTCCACATTTGATAAGATAGATAGAAAGAGATACTCCACAATTGATTGAAAGATGGTGTTGCTAAATTGGCTTTATCTGACATAAAAATAATTCATTTAATTATTGGATTTATAAGTGAGAGGGTTTTCTCGCTTAAAACACCAAGAAAAATAATTCTAAATGAATTATTGGAATTTTAAGTGAGAGGGTTTTTCTCACTGGAGACATCCGAGTATAGAATATTCCTAGTGCGTCATTCAGAGTAATGACGGGAGCACTGTGAAAGGGAATATCTGTAAGGCCACCAGGAACGGGCACTTCTGATGCGTCACATCGGATGGGTGACAGTGAGGATCGGGAAGAAGTATCCGACCATCTGGGAACGGACATCTCTGATGCGTCATAGGATGGGTGACATAGAGCATCGCGAAGGAGATTGTACCGTAAGTTCGGTAGGAAAGGACTAGGTGATGGGTATTCCTGATGCGTCACAAGGTGGATGACGGGTGCATCGAAAAAGGAATATCCATAGTCGAGAGGAAATTCCGAACTGTGTTACAATTCTGCACAAGGAAAAGCAAGCACTTGAATGAAGATGGGTTCAAAGGAAACTTGAGGAAAAACAGATGCTTTTTAAGAAAGCGGGATTGCTTTTCGGGAAAGCAGATGCTTTCTCGCGAGGAAGTCGAGGAAGTCTATGTCTGCATTGCAATTGTGCATGTGATTGCATCCAAGGACGCCTGGGAATTGCTGTGAAAGCGTTGTTTTTTTAACTTATAAGGTTTTATTGAGTTTTTGGACAGATTCAGACTATTTTTTAAAATACGTCGGCTGCCCACTTATTAAGTGGGCAGCCATCTGATAAATAAGGCAACACATCAGCCAACATTTTCTCTTTCTCTTTTTTTGGCAGAACAGCGACGCGGGGAAAAAAAATAAAATAAAAAAAACGGCCGCGATCTCTATGCGAGCAGCTTGCGTTTAGCTATTCGTGCTGTGGCCAGGAGCTATAAAAGCATCACATGCCCTCACTCAGAGGGGGGGATCAGTTTTTGCAAGAAGGAGATGCTGCTGCAGATTTCATCCGCAAAGAAGACGTTGCCAGTGATGCCCATGGCTGCCCCAAGTGTGCCAGATGTCGCTAGGACCCAGTGCGCGAGTTCCCTCGCGAAGACGTGCCTACGGAGCGCGTTTCCATTGCGACAAGCTGCTGTTTTTCTCTGTTTTCAGCCCAGAAATGTCGTAGACGGGGCTGATTTATGAGAAGGAACCCGAGAACACACCTCTTTTGTGTGTAGGATTGGAAGAGAGGATTTTTTGTGCAGAGATCTCTTCGAGGGAATTGCTTTTCGAGAATCGAGTTGCGTTTCGAGCGTCAAGACTCTGAAGGTAACGATTTTCATGTTATGATCTCTGAGTATTTGATTGCAGGTGTACTTCCTCTTCGTGAGTGAGTAGGAGCAGAGGAAGGCATGAGCCTCTGTAGGAGAAAAGCGCTCTGAGGAACTAGAGCCAGATCAGCCCAAGGGTTTTGTACCCAAGTTTGGGAAGTAGATCCACGGATCGGAGAGAGGTAGTCTCTCAAGTTGTGATCCGGAAGTTGGGATTTCCAAGTAAGGACTTCATGTCAGGGAAAGCAGAGCTGTTCTGCGGGAAGAGGACTCTAGAAACAGAGTTGGAAAAGAGAGTTGCAGGGATCTCATGCCCTGAGTCTGGAAGGTGAGATCCAAAGGCGAGAACCTTGGTTCTTGAGGATTTGGAATAAGGAACAAAAGTTCCTTGGAATAGGGCTTTGCCCTAGGAATAGGAAGCCGAGGCTTCCAGAAACCATAAAGTCTTATTCTAGAATGAACGTGGTAATACGTTCGGTTCAAGTGCTTGTATAGACTTCTCCTCAGTAATAAAGATACTATTACGGGGGGGGACAATCCCATCTTCTGGTCCCCAGTACTGTGTCGATCTTCTCACTCTATATCTCTCTCTCTATCTATTTCTCTCTATATCCTCTGGCTTCAGTAATTAGGTGATAAATTGTATTTATCCGAGTGTATTTTATATTGTTATACGCTCCCGTTTGTGACAGATGGTTTAGCTTATAAGCAAGCCCCCAGATGTTCATAATAAAACAAACTATCGTTTGGATCTCTCTATTTCTTTGCAGAACATTGGCTTCTTTGCATTGGAACTTTAGGTCATGTTTCATCCTAGTTTGTAGTGAGTAAGTTTGACACGCCTGGTTGTTTTTGCAAGTTTGTGAATCCAGGTCAGTTGAATTGTGCAGCCTGCGGAGGGAGTTGCGGAGAGAGCATGGAAGATGTTGAAAACAGCAAACAGTTTCCTTCCACAAGTTGTGATGGCTAGCACATTGTTGGCGCTCATGTTTCCACCTTCTTTCACATGGTTTACGAACAGGTTAACTTTTCTTCTAACCCATTTCATCACCATGATTCTCATTCATAAGAAGAGATTAATTCATTAGCAAGACGGTCGTTCACAAGAAGAGGCTAATTTCATCACAAGATTCATTTAGCTGCTTGAGCTCCAGCGATGTTTTCCATACGGCTTCTCCTTTTCATGGCTCCTTTATGGACCTGCAAGCTAGGCTAGGAATTCTATTGGCATTGATGTATGATTAATAAATTCACTACCTTGAATTGTGTCTAGTTTATGAGGAATAGTAGACGGCAAGGTTTACGATTCTCTATGTGAAGAGGATTTCGATTGGTGGAAGAGAGGTTGTTATGTGGGAATTTGAGCTGTGGCTATTCTTGTCCCTTTCTGGATTCTTGAGTTGCGTAGTTGATCATAGTTTTGTTTACAAATTACGGGCAGAACTTCTGAATGCTCTCACAGCATTTTGCAGCCAATAAATGTTTAAAAGAGTTGAGTTAAAGTAGCCTTGCATCCTTTATTTTTCTCATGCCTGTCAACTACATTGGCTGGAGATGTATAGTGAGACTATCTGAATGTTGAGCTTGGAGGTCTCTTGCTGAAATGAAGGCTTTGTTTGTGGAGACGGTGAAAGTTGGTTAGCTGTGAGGAGGTTTTAGAAAACTTGGTTCCTAGATATGGAGGGCAGTACTTGACCTGGCACTGAATGTGGTGTTGGCAGTGTTATTGAGATGTTCAATGCATCCATTTTCACGGAGGAAGAGAAAAAATATAACAATGAAGGAGCTTATATTATAACCTGGGTGTGTAGGATCAAAGTGAAAGTGATGGATAATTACCAGTGAGCTGAGTGTCCTATGGCTATGATTTATGTAGATGCACAAGCTTGCCCTGGAGAATATTTACGTGCATACTATTGATATGGGAGGATGCATGATGTCGTATACTGATGGTGGCAAGATAGCCTCCCTGAGAGCTGTCGCTATTAAGATATGCAGTCCATCGGTAATTTATTTTTCTCCTGGTGTTTGGTCAAAGCCTCCTCAGTATGCTGTTGTCTTCAAGTTTCAAGACTGTGTGCACAGTTTATGTAGTCGAAACTTCTAGCTGTCTTTGGCCCTCATTGCCTTCTCAAGAGTTCACCTCCATGTAGATGTGGAAGTCAAAGCTTCCTCCTGGAAACCTGGAAAACCCCATGCATGAAAAAACTCCATCAGCGTCTCTCTTCTTCCCTTCTCCTGTCCTACTTACCTTCCTCATTTGCACCTTGACAACCTTGGGGACTCATTCTTGGAGTAAATCCTTCAGACATGGGCTCAGTCGAACATCGGAGAAGCCAACCCTTGCCCAAAAAGTGTCTAGTCCTCAGTTGCCCTGGTCAACTTGAGCAACTGCGGTAGAGATAATATTTGATAGAAATGCCCTAAGCCTCTTCTCTTAGGTGTGATTACACTGCATGGGCTTTGTGCATGTAGATCTCCATAAATTATACTTCCTAACATCTATAGTTGTAACGTCTGCACTTTCCTTGCGCTACATGGACATTTGCTACAGTCTAGCGTCAGTCTAAGCTTGGAACCTAGCCCGGCACTTTGTGAGCCTCTAGTAGGACGTGCATGCCCATGCCCATGCCGGTCATAGTTGCATACCCTCACTTGCACAGGTAAGTCACTTACGTGACTTTAGGCATATGAACAATCACTTAAGTCATTCATTAATAAGTGACTTTGACATGACATTTATTTATTAAAAGTAGGTAGGGCAAATGGCTAAAAAACCTATAAAAGAAGCCCTTTGGGCACCGGTAGAAGGCAGAGGAGCATTAGAGAGCCTCTCAAGAAGCACCAACAGGACCAACGTTTTTGCCCAGCAAAAGCCAACGTTTTTCCCAGTAGCCATCTGGTGTTTCCAGCTCAGCATCGCCAGCATTTCAGATCAGACCAGCGTTTCTGATTCAGCTTGATCAGTTCAGCGTTTTCAGATTTCAGATCAGATCAGCGTTTTCAGATTTCAGCCATCTTCATCTCCAGCGTTTTCAGTTTTCAGCCTGTCGTCCTCCTTGGTGATAGCATTCAGCCATAGCCTCAATGACGACGTAGCCTCCTCGTCGTCGTCGTCGTCGTTGTCGTCGTCACAATACCAAGCACCAGCAGTACCACATACACACAATATCCAATCCTTGGCCTCGTCCTCGTCGTCGTCGACGACGACGAACCCAAAGAAACCCAAGTAGAACGAACAACCTAAAGAACCTCTCCCGGCTTTTTTTCTTGAAAGAATCTTTGAGTCCCGACCATGGACTTATTAGCTCCCATCTTTGAGTCGGATACACGAAAACCCTGATCTTGAGTACCGGGATCTACTTGCCTTGTATGCAGATATGGAAGGAGTTGGAGACAGGATCCCTACCCCTCTTCTGCATTCGCATTCGCATGTAGCGTGCATCCCCTTCCATCGACAAGAAACCCTTGGAATTACCTCCGAGCACCCTTACCTTTCAGTTTCACCTGCAATGTTTTCAGAACAGAACTATTCGAGTGGTAGTACTTGCTCGCAAGGCAGAGTCATCATGAAGGCTGGTATTTTTGCGACAGTAAGTTTACCTAGTCACTCGTGTGGTCGGTGTTTACATTGCACCAGACCTACATCCGCAGTATCCACCAGCTTGGAGGCGTTTTCATCGGTTTATGTATCCACATGCATCAGAAGCAGTCAACATTAAAAGTACAGAAAGAATCCCAAGATAGAAGTTCGACAGTTGTGCCTCACCTTTGACAGTCACGTGGGCACTTCACTTGCGCTACGTGGACATGCTTTTGCTACAGTCTAGCGTCAGTCTTAGCTTAGGACCTAGCCTGGCACTTTGTGAGCCTCTAGCAGGACGTGCATGCCCAAGCGGGTCATAGTTGCATACCCTCACTTGCTGAGTTAAGTCACTTACACGACTTTAGGCATATGAGCAATCACTTAATTCATTGATTAATAAGTGACTTTGACATGACATTTATTAAAAGTAGGTAGGGCAAATGGCTAAAGGACGCATAAACGAAGCCCTTTGGGTACCAATAGAAGGCAGAGAGTAGTAGAGAGCCTCTCAAGAAGCACGAGCGAAACTTACCAAGAAAAGGAAAAGGTGCGAAGAGAATAGTAAGGGGGGGGGGGGGGGGGGGCGGGCGGTGAGGGGAAACGAGAGAATTAACACTAAACACGTTGTCATGCATTTTTTGGATGGGCATAAAGCAAATAGATCATGCCAAAAAGCTTGCTAACTAGCCTCATGTATATATGTGTACATAGTGTTTCGAGTGTTGGGAGTGACCATGTAAAAATTCATGTACAAAGGTTTGATTTTGCCCGGCTTGTTTATTGGAGCTTTGGATTGGTTGAGTCCCCAAAAGATGGTTTTCATTAAGTATTTTCAGCTGTGCTTTATAGCTTGTGAATCGGACTTGTACAAAATGAGATGTGTGTCCGAAGTGGGCGGTTTCGACTTAGAAAGTGGTTGCAGATGCATGCGACAAAGGCAACTGGGCCAACTTGATGATTTAAATTAGAAATGCTGAGATTTTAAATTTATGGAAGTAGCCGAAGTAATGGGCTCTGAGTCGTGCTTTACGGTGTCACATTTGGTGGCCTGAGCTGTGCACTATTGCTTCTGGAAAGTTAGCTTGGAAAGAAGGTTGAGCTGATAATTTTTTGTGGGGAGAGGAGGAAGTTAGGAAGATTGTGGAGAATGTGCCATGTGGCAATGGGATAATCCCACATAGGTGTTGGAATTAGGGTTGCAGGAAGACACAGTTTGGAGAAGACGAAGGAAGCTCAAGGCACACAACAGAGAGTATATTACTTAGTGTGCAATGGAAAGATTGATAGCCCTAGAATGAATCGGCGTATATACAATGCACGGGGAAAAAACCCTTTAAAGAGGGAAAAAAATGCCCCGGTGGTCCTAAGTGTGTTCACACACATCACTACCACATGTATATGGTAACAAATGATGCAGTGAACGAGAGCTGACACATGAGTAAAGGGAAGTGCCATGCCCTGAGAACATGATTCGTCCACAAAGGGGAGTAAGCCCAAAGCTTTGTGAAAAGCTTCTCACTTCTCACGAGACAATGCCTTTGTGAAAAGATCTGCAAGGTTGTCCTGTGTTGGCACATAAGCCAAGTTGATCTCTCCTGTTGAGAGCCTCTCCCTGACATAGTGGTAATGCACCTCAATGTGCTTTGTGCGAGCATGAAAAACTGGGTCACTCGCAACTGCCAATGCGCTCTGACTATCAGTGTAGATAGTGTTGGCAGTGTCTTGTCCAACACCCAAATCAACCATAAGGCGTCTGAGCCATACACACTCAACCGTAGCTATGGAGACTGCCCTGTACTCAGCCTCACAACTAGAAGTGGCCACAGTAGGTTGCTTCTTGCTCAACCATGATATACATGAACTGCCAAGCATGAAACAAAAACCACTTGTGGACACTCGCGTGTCAAAACAACCAGCCCAATGTGAGTCCGAAAAAGCATGTAAATCTGGCGGCAATGATCCCCCTTGCGATAAAACAAGCCAAGATGTAAAATGCTGCTCAAGCAACGGAAAATCCTCTTGACAGCTTGCCAATGCTTAGACCTTGGGCTATGCATAAATCTATTAACCTGTGAGACTGCAAACTGAATATCTTGCATCGTGTTGCATACATAAATGAGGCAGCCAATAGCAGTTTGATAAAGAGTGACATTAGCAGGATCACTAGCATCATGTAGACTTAACTTCAAACCTGTTTCCATGGGAGTGGCAATAGGTTTGCAATCCTCAAGTCCAAACTTACATAGCAATGTCTCTATGTAACTTTTCTGACACAAGGCAATACCACCATCACATTGCTTAAAATGTATGCCCAAGTAATGATGCAACAGCCCCAAATCTTTCATCTTGAAAGTAGCATTCAAATCAGCCTTAAATTCAGCAATATGTGCCTCATTGGGACCAGTGATCAACAAATCATCCACATAAAGAACAACAATGAGAAGTACATCGCCCTAACGCTTGACATACAATGTGCTTTCTGTTGGACTGTTACGAAAGCCTCATTTGACCTAATGAGTGTCAATTTTCTCATACCAAGCACGAGGAGATTGCTTCAACCTATACAAAGCCTTCTTACATCTGCACACTTTGTCCTCTTGTCCTTTCTTGACAAAACCGCGAGGCTGCGTTACATAAATTTTCTCAAATATGTCACTATTCTAGAAAGCAATAACAATGTCTGATTGATGTACATCCCAACCAAAATGAGTTGCCAATGCACATAGAAAACGAACAGTAGTCATACGACAAGTGGGAGCAAAAGTTTCTTCATAATCTATGCCTTTTTGTTGCGCATAGCCTTTTGCAACAAGTCGAGCCTTATGGCAATCAACCTCACCATCCGGCTTGCATTTCAACTTGTAAACCCACTTTGTACCAATGGCCTTTTTGCCAGGAGGCAAATCACAAAGTCCACGTGTCATTTTCTATAAGTGCATCATATTCTGATTGCATGGCAGCCATCCAATTTTCTGAATTTTGTGCTTCATCAAAAGACAAAGGTTCCTCAACATCATGTAGGCTAGACACAGCCAAAGCATAACAATCTGATGCATAAGATGCATGGCGAGAACCTGAACGAGTACGACTAGGCAAAGGTGCATCCAATTTACTGTCACGCAAAGTATGCACCAACCATTTTGGCATACCTCTAGCCTGCTCATTCTCAGCCCTTTCCTCATCAAGTACATCATGTATATCTGCATCAGTAATAGACTGACCTGTAACATTTTTAGAAACCCCCATAGGTTGTACATTTGCCTCATTGGAATTTACATTCGTATTTCCACCACTGAAAAGAGGCAACAAACTGTCATAAATGTCCTGTGAGCTTACATTACTGTCTCTAGTACATGACAACAAGGGCTGAACAGAATCTTCCACAAACACAACATCCCGTGAAACCAGAATACGTTTTGGTTGTGGATGACACATGATGGCCTCAAGCCAAAAAGAATGCGGCAAAGCTTGACTTTTGACCATACATCGTGTCATTTCCGTATGTGACCTGTTTTTCCTCTCAGCAACACCATTTTGCTAAGGTCTATAAGGCACTGTACTTTTGTGTTTTATCCCACGACTAGCCAGAAATGCATTAAATTCATGAGACATATACTCCCCCCCTCGATCGGAACAGAGGATGTCCATAGTACATTTCGAGACATTTTCAGCCATAGCCAAAAATTGTTTGAAGCACATAAAAACTTCGGACTTCGCTTTAAGCGGAAATACCCATGCATGTCTAGAGTAATCGTCAATGAAAGTCACGAAGTAAAGGTAATTTCCCAAGGACGGAGTTTGCTTGGGTCCACAAACATCACTATGCACAAGCTGCAACCTGTATGTGGCCCTAACTGAACCATCTTTTGGAAACTTAGAACGTTGCATTTTATCCAAAATACAGCCTTCACAAATATGTTTGACAGGTGCTTCAAGAGGCGGCAAAGAAGCAACCATATCAGATTTCTGCAAACGCAGAAAACTGACAAAATTCAGATGCCCAAAACGTGCATGCCACAGTTTTGCATCCGAAACAGCCTTCGAGTCTGCAACTGCATTTGCAAAATTTTGTCCACACTTGTCATACAAAGTGAGCTTATACAGTCCACGGCACAAGAGGCCAGATGTAACAATTTCATCACCGAAACTGAGATCATGAACTTACATTTGGTCATCCACAAATTTGACTACAAGTCCAAGTCTAGAAAGTGCAGATACAGACAAAAGATTCTTCTTGATCCCAGGTACATAAAGTGCATCAACAACTGTGAAAGAACTGCCATTTGCAGCAGTAAGCACAATCTTTCCAACTTCCTGAACCGGATAAGAGGCATTGTTGGCACAAGTGACTGAATTTCTATGAGGGACAAACTCGAGAGAGGTGAACAATTCACGATGTGAGGTAATGTGCTTTGTAGCACCACTGTCGAAATACCACACGTGAATCTGCAGCAACTGACATGCATGCATCATGGACAGCAGGATTATAAGTGTACTCTGCACTAAAATCCCATTCTGCATCAACATCATCATCACAGTCTCCTTTCACAGAAGACTCAACAATGGCTGCATTTGTAGTGGAACCAGCATTTGCAGTGGAACCACCCTCTTTCTTCTTAGCCTCTTTGGCCTTCAACTTAGGACACTGCTTGATCAAGTGATCATTAGCATTACAATAATGACAACGCATCTTCTTTTTTCCCTTATCACTAGAATTTCTAGACGAATTGGTGCCAGCAGAAGCATTAGAAACAAGTGATTTTCCACTTGTAGAAGAACCATAAGAAGTGGCTCATTGCTGTTACCACCCTTTCTTTGAGCAACAATAAAAGCCTGTTCAATTGCATGCTATCCAGTCCTGTTTTTTCTGGAAAGTGACTCTTGCAACAGCAATGTGCATAATGCATCAAACTTGACAACTTCAGGATTTCCTTGGGTCATAAGTCTCTAAGTACTAGCAAAAGCCTGGTAAAAATCTGGTAAGGCATCAAGAACAATCTGCACTAGGAAACTATCTGAAACGACTTCACCTGCAGAAATAAGTTGCTCATTGTTATCCTTGACGAGTGTCCATATCATCTTCCTCATGCATAATCTTCGACTCCAGCTCTTTACGCAGCAATGCAATTTTTACCTCATTGCGGCTTCCATAAAGACCAGCCAGAATATCCCAAGCCTGTTTTGCAGATTTCGCTGAACGAATGTGAGGAGTAATGGTGCGCTTCACAGACAACGCAATCAACGCATGAGCCTGCGCATCCTGTACATCCCAACGAGCTTGTTCTGCCATAGGCAAAACAACTCTAACAGCAGCAATCCTTGCAACAAAACCGGCAACATCCTCAACATCCTCAACATCCTTAGAACCAGGATGTACATCAATGCCCTGCACAATATTCCACACCCTTTGACACAAGAACATGTTGCATCATGTAAGCCCATAGAGGGTAATTGTCTCCATCAAATCTGTCCTCAGCAGCAAACATCTTGAACAAATCTGTGTTGTTGTCGGCCATTACGAATGCCTGCACCTGATGTGAAAACTGCCCGAAAAGAGGAGAAACAAAGCGGGAACAACACGTGCTATATAACACAAACCGTAGAAGACTGTAAGGGACCTGTTATGCAGAAAACGGCATTGACAGAAATTTTGCACAAAATGACGAAATAGCCTGTGCAGCACTGCCTGTATTAGAAACAGAGGTCGAAATGAGCCCGAATCAGAAATCTGAGCCAAAGCTCACTGAAATCGGAGAAAGGGAGTAGTCATGTGCTGGAGCTGCTGGCGACTAAGCCCGGGAGGACGCATCCTGCTCTGATACCAATTGTTGGAATTAGGGTTGCAGGAAAACACAGCTTGGAGAAGATGAAGGAAGCTCAAGGCACACAACAGATAGTATATTACTTAGTGTGCAATGGAAAGATTGATAGCCCTAGAATGAATGGGCGTGTATACAATGCACGGGGGAAAAAACCTCCTAAAGAGGGAAAAAATACCCCGGCGGTCCTATGTGTGTTCACACACATCACTACCACATGTATATGGTAACAATAGGGGAGCTTGGGCTCAAAGCAATGGGTATAAGAGGGGGAATGGGTACACATTTGGGGTGTATCAAAGGAGAGAGGAGCTCTCTCAAGCCTTGGCTATGGGGGCTCGTGGACATTTGGGGGAGAAGGGGGCGCGTTTTTGAGTTCCCACCTGCCTCTGCCCAGGTGCGTGGCCTTCCTTGGACACAAGCGCCACCCCTTCCCTTGGGCCAAAAGTCACCGACTCTCCATTTTCTACCCAAATGAGGCCAAAAATGGACCAATAAAATGGAGCCTTCAAAGAGAGCCTTGCCGGTTGAGGAGAGAAAAAAGATCTCTTGGGATAAAACATAAAAAGAGGCCCCATTTTATAGCTGTAACACTTGCAAACTTTCTAGAGAGCTCATTTTTGAGCATAAGAGAGGACACCCCCAACTTCGAATGCCCATATCTCTCTCATCTTTTATCTGTTTTTAGCCTATGGATGCTCTATAGACATCTACTCGAGACGAGCTGCGTCTTTATGTCCTTGGTTTCTCTTAATTCCAAGCGTGCTTCATGCTAGAAGGGTTCTTCATAAAACTTTACAGGTGCTTATCACAGGTTGTTTCGGCGGTGCAATAGTTCTTCTTTCCGACGGTGTGACTCGTGCAAGGCTATAGAGGCAGTCGTTTTCCTTGTTTGTTGCATGCTAACATCGTTTTGGTGCCCCCACCTGAGGAGCAAGTGCCCATGCGCTCCAATTCTTGTGAAATATGTCTATTCTGTACGCAGAGAATGTAAAGGGGATGTGGGTCTTTATGGACAGCCGCCTATGTATGTGCAAATTGTGGACAACACTTGAGGCGGTCGTGTAATTGGATTGCAGCCTTTGGAGGGTCGCGAGGTTTTGTGAAGCCAAGCACTGGGGCCAGTGTGAGGTGGATTAGGTACTCGAGAGATCCATCGACCTCCCTTGAACTTACGACGTCACATGTAAGTGTTTTTGTGGCAATCGAACATGGCAGACGAGTTTGCATAACGAGAATGCACGGAATTGGAAGTTAATTGCTTATTGCGAAATATACTAGATCAAGCTATTTTATTGCGGTTGTTGCAATACAATTTACAGGATGAGGCAAAAGTTTGGTCACAAAATTATGAAGAGGTGGTACAGGCACAAACTCTAGGGGTGGTTTTGGACTACAATCTTGTGAAGCAAGCTTTTCTAGCACAATACAGATCCATTGAAGTACCTGATCAAGTTTGGCATGAGATTTTGGGGTACACTCAGAAGGCTAATTAAAGTGTTGATGATTTTGTCATGCAGTTTACCCGTTTATGGGATAAATGGGTCCGAGTTTTAGGAAATGAAATCCCTCCAACCATGTTAAAGAAGGACCGTTTTGTGGCAAACTTAAAGGAAAGTCCGAAGTTCAAAGTTGAGCTGAAAAGGTCTGCTACTTTTGAGGAAGCAGTCACCATCGCCAGGGAGAAAGAATGGAAAGCTTAAAGACTCAATGAGTATGGGAGAGTGGTCCATGTGCAAGGTAATGGTGGCCAAATTGAGGGAAATTAGGCAGAAACTGAAGCCCAACCTGCTCAAAGGGTTGCGAACACTGAACAATTACAATGAAATATGCAAGACATGATGACGTAGGAATTACGGCTCAATGTTCTTGGAGGTGGTCGTGGTCGTGGTAGAGGAATGGCCCAGCCAAATGAAGCTTAGCCTAATGCTAATGTGGGTCATGGACAAGGTGTCTTTCAGCCACAAAGGAGGTTCATCCCTACCTGTTATAATTGTGGTGAACTTGTCAGAACTCAGTGTCCAAGGTCAATAAGGATGGGAGGTGATATGTTTCCACTTCCTCAACAAATTCCTAACAGGGCTAATGATTATGCATTGGATATACGGGGAGATCAACGTATTGAACAGGAAAATCAGGCCTCAACCTCTGGTGGTCATGTGGGTATTGTGTGGGTTGAGAGGAAAGAAGCAGATATAATGTCCGTAGGTAAAAGAGAGAGGGAAGGTTATACTGCTCCAAGTCCTAGTAAGAAGAAAGGGAAAGAGAAAGAGGGTGAAGATGCGAAAGTTAAGAGAAAGCAAAGAGCTCGTAGACGGTTTGAAGTAGCAGATTTACCTTTGGGAGAAGGTCAAACAACTTACAGTTTAAAGGAAGACCTGATTGGGAGGAAAGTAGATTGTACTTTTGGACAGTTAATGAATATGGTGCCCAAAAACTTAAGAGGCAGTGGAAGTCATCAGTGAATCCAAAGAAAAAGCCGAAGCATGGACAAGTCAGAGTGTTGGTTGTGTGAGAGTTACCTGACATTTGTCCTGTAGTGAACTCTTGGATAAAGATGTGGGCTTGGGAGAGGCCCACATTGATGGATGTGCTCAAGTTTGTGTGATCACACAATCATGTGTCGAGAGATTGGGTCTCATTACATGCGGAAGCTCTGGGTTCAGGATTCGACTAGCAAACCATGCCAAAGTAAAGTGTTTGGGGTTGACTAAGAATCTGGAAGTTGAAGTCTTTAACGTGAAGGTCATTGTGAACTTTCATGTTATGCCAGCTGACCTGGGAGCTTTTTCTCTCATTTTAGGACAACCTTGGTTGAGAGCTGTTGGTGCTGTGCAAGATTGGGACAAGGGCACAATCTGCGTGTATGGCAAGAAGGGTGAAAAGAGAGTGTTTGATATGACTACCAAGCAACCTTTGGCACTAGAAGGTGTGAGTGAGAATGATGAATCCGAAGTTACCAGTGAAGACAATTCTGAAGATTCAGAAAGTAGCACTACTTCTAGTTCCAGTGAAGATTCAGAAAGTAGCACCACTTCTAGTTCCAGTGATGAGGGTGAAGTGTCATTCTTACTGTTGGACGAGGAGAAGAGAGAAACTGGTGAAGTATTGCAAGTGTTGGGGGATATAAATGCTTCCAACCGCTTAGAACAACTTGAGGTGTTGATGCAGCCTAAACAAGAATTGTCAGTGAAGAAGGAGTTGATTCAAAACATGCTGAGTATTGATTTGACACAAGGAGAAAGAAAGGAGTACTTAACAATGTTGGACAGGTTTCCAAATCTTTTCATCATTTCATATCAAGAAATAAGGGGTTTTGTTGGAGATCGTGTGAAGGTTGAATTAGTTGAAGGGGCAAAGCCAATAAGACAAAAATTAAGAAGGATGGGTAAGGAGCAAATGAATGCTTTAAAGGAAGAGGTGGATAAAATTTTGGATGCAGTGTTCATTTTGCCAGTCGATAATGTTGAATGGGTGAGCCCTGTAGTGGTCACTCTAAAGAAAGATGGGCGTTCGAGAGTTTGCATTGATTACAAGCCATTAAATGCAGTGACCAAAAAAGATCTTTATCCCTTACTTTTTATTGATCAACTTTTGGATGTAGTGGTTGGCTTTGAAAGTTACAGTGTTTGTGATGGTTATTCAGGGTATTTCCAACTTATCCTTGCCCTTGAAGATTGGAAAAAGACGACTACTATCACTTCATGGGGTTGTTTCTGCTTTTGCTGCCTTCCTTTTGGGTTGACAAATGGACTTGGAGTTTTTGA
The DNA here is from genome assembly GCF_014529385.1 of Adiantum capillus-veneris. NCBI lineage: Eukaryota > Viridiplantae > Streptophyta > Polypodiopsida > Polypodiales > Pteridaceae > Adiantum > Adiantum capillus-veneris. The sequence goes on from NC_140935.1 coordinate 107,386,526, forward strand.
AAGAAAGTAAATTGGGTCCTTACCCCGTTCCTTGGGAAGTTTGTCAAAGGGTTTATAGATGATTTTTGTGTATACAGTTCAAGGAAAGAGCATTTTCAAAAGCTTGAAATGACTTTTGCAAGGTATGATGAATGCGGGGGTCAGTTGAACCCTAAGAAATGTCATTTGGCACAGCCCACAGCCAAGAGTGAAGCTTCTGGGACATATGATTTCAAAAAATGGGATTGAGGCAGATCCAGAGAAAGTAGAAGCTTTGTTATTGCTATCATCTCCAAAGGATACAAGATAGTTGCCACTTTCATACAAAAGGTTGAATATCTGTCTCGATTCATATCTTTGGCATCAGAGTTATTGTATCCATTGCAGCCAGCGGTTAAGAATGAATTATTGGGGTGGACACATGACTTTGAAGATGTTTTTGACAAAGTCAAAGAAGTTTTAAGCACACTAACTATTATGCAAGCTCCTAACTAGGAAAAGGAATTCTATGTTAACCCATCAGTGGGAGATGATGCCATTGGGGTTATGTTGTTGCAAAGAGGGAAGGAATCTCAGTATATGAAACCTGTTCATTATGCTAGTAGGGTGAAGACTCCTCATGAAAGAGATTACGTAGGAATTGAATTGGTGATGACCAGTATGGTTTATGCTTGCAGACGATTTAGACATTATCTGTTGCAAACTTCGTTCACTTTTCTCACCAGTTATTCATTGCTTCCTCAACTGTTTAATAACTCGAATAAATAAAAGACAGTGATACAATGGGTTATTGAATTGCAAAAATTTCAGTTCACCTTTTTGGTGGAAGAGAGTACTCGGGCTACCTTGGCAAATTTACTCACTTATAAAGAGACTCTTGTTTTGGTTAAGAAAGAGATGGTGCAAAGGAAGAAGGTGGAACCTCTTGCCATATCCAATGCTTCACTGTTATGTTTTGATGGCTCTTATTGAAGAAGTCATTATGGTGCTTGTGGAGGAATTGTCATCTATGATGCACAAGGAAAACTTGTAAGGAAACAAGGGCTGAAACTTGATGCAAAAAGTAACAATGAAGCAGAGTACATGGCTCTTGAAAGTGCCTTGTTGGTTGTGAATTAAGTATTGGGAGTATGGAAGAACAAGAATCCTAAACTGAAAAATTTATGCTTCAAGGTGAAATTTTTACTCAAAAAGTTTGAAGCATGGAAGTTACTGCATATTGAAAGGTCTCAAAGTGAAGAAGCTCATGACGCTGCCCAAGAAATGATCACTTGTGTGTTTGTGTTGAAGGCAAATGGCCCTTTATATCATGGAAGGGAAGTGTTATCAAAGGAGGTGGATTTTCTGTTGACAGGTGTTTTACCTGAGGATCTACCATCATCCAAAAAGTATGCTTTTATAAGAAAAGCTAGAAAGTACAAAATGCTTGATGATGCGCTTTACATGAAAGGAAGTGATTTAGTATTGCGTCATGTGCCCTGGAAAGAAGAAATCTATAAGATTTTGGAAGAAAATCATGAGGGATCTTGTGAAGGTCATTTCGTCATGAAGATTATGTTACATAAGATTCTGTAAGAAGGCTATGTGTGGCCAAGTATCCAGCGGGATGTTAACCATTGGTGCAAATCTTGTTTATCTTGTCAGAAAATGGGGAAGAGAATTTTGAAGTCTCAATTATGAAAGACAATTCTAGCTTTTGATGTGTTTGAAAAATGGGGTCTTGATGCTATCGGACCACTACCTATGACTGATAAAAGAAATGCTTACATTTTAATATCAGTGGGTTATTTGTCATGATGGGCAGAAGTTAAAGGTGTTAAACAAATTACTAGTAAGGAAATTGGAAAATTTGTATATGAACATAAATGCTGCAGATTTGGTGTCCCATTGGAACTACCTGATAGAGGACCGGGGTTTAAAGGAGAGCTATTTGATTTCCTGTGTGAAAAGCTCAATATACAGCACATGTATAGTTCTCCTTATTATCCACAATGCAATGGTCTCAATGAAAGGTTCAATGGAGAGTTGGTGAGAATCTTGACAAAGACGACCCAAGCACATGGGAAAACTTGGGATTCAGAGTTGCCTTGTGCATTATGGGCCTATAGAACTGCTATCAAAATGAGCACAAGGTTTTCCCCTTACCACTTGGTTTATGGCAAGGAAGCTTTATTGCCAATTGAAGTGGAGATTCTTGCACTTAAATTGTTGTCATTGGGAGATGAAGAGCAAAGAGATACTTGGCAGGAAAGGTTGTTGGATTTACAATGTTTGCAATTGGACAGAGCTTTGGCTTTGAGCTACTATGAGGAAGTGTCAAAGAAAGCTCAGATAAAGGCTAATGAATGCATGAAGGATAAGGGAATTGAAAAAGGTGATCTTGTTTTGCGATACAATATTAAGGTGGACAATACTTTCCAGACAAAGTTTCAAATTAAGTGGGAAGGTTCTTTTATTGTTGTGAATAAGTTTGACAATGGAACATATCAGTTGGCAGATTTGGGTGGTACAAAGCATAAGTATCGTGTTAATGGCTATAGACTGAAGAAATATCTAGCATGTTTGATGACAATTGTGACGGATGAGATGTTATCAATGGAAGAAGAAAATGCGAAGATACCTGAAAGTGTGAATGAGGTTTCTGGCATAGTTACCCGGAACGGGAAATCGGAACGGGGAACGGGGAATAACAACATGCAGGAAATGCCATTCCCTGCTTCAGATACTCACGTTTGAAACACGGAACGGTGATTCGGAACGGGAGATTGGGATGGAAACAGGAAACGGGGACCTGAAAATGGCCATTCCCTGTTACTATGGTTTCTGGGAATGCGCTACAGCAGTTGTTCACCCTAGAAACCTTTGCTTGTCATGAATGATCAAGCAGGCTAGGGGAGGTTGGCAAGCTATATCAGACATTTTTTGGATGAGCATAATGTCAATAGATGATGCCAAAAAGCTTGCTAACTAGTCTCATGTATATATGTGTACATAGTGTTTTGAGTCTTGGGAGTGACCATGTAAAAATTTATGTACAAAGGTTTGATTTTTCCGGGCTTGTTTACTGGAGCTTTGGGTTGTTTGGGTCTCCAAAAGATGGTTTTCAATAAGTATTTTCAGCTGTGCTTTATAGCTTGTCAATCGGACTTGTATATCATGAGATATGTGCGTCCGAAGTGGTCCGTCTCGACTTGGACTTAGAAAGTGGTTGCAGATGCATGCGACACAGGCAACTGGGCCAACTTGATGATTTAAATTAGAAATGCTGAGATTTTAAATTTTTGGAAGTAACGGAGGTAATGGGCTCCGAGTCATGCTTTGCGGCATCGCATTTGGTGGCCAAAGCGGTGTACTATTGCTTTTGGAAAGTTGGCCCAGAAAGAATGTTGAGCTGAGAATTTTTTGTGGGGAGAGGAGGAAGTTGGGAAGTCTGTGGAGAATGTGTCATGTGGCAATGGGATAATCCCACATAGGGGAGCTTGGGCTCAAAGCAAGCGGTATAAGAGGGGGAATGGGTACTCATTTGGGGTGTATCAAATGAGAGAGGAGCTCTCTCAAGCCTTGGCTATGGGGGCTTGTGGACATTTGGGGGAGAAGGGGGCGTCTTTTTGAGTTCCCACCTGCCTGCCGAGGCGTCTGGCCGCCTTTTTCGTCCCCTTGCACAAGCCCCACTCCTCCCTTGGGCCAAAAGTCACCGACTCCCCATTTCCTACCCAAAATCTCTTGGGATAAAAGATAAAAAGAGGCCCCATTTTATAGCTGCAACACTTGCAAACTTTCCAGAGAGCATTTTTGAGCATAAGAGAGGACACCCCCAACTTTGAATGGCCATATCTCTCTCATGTTTTATCTATTTTTAGCCTATGGATGCTCTACAGACATCTGCTCGAGACGAGCTGTCTTTATGTCCTTGGTTTCTCCTAATTCTAAGTGTGCTTCATGCTAGAAGGGTTCTTTATAAAACTTTATAAGTGCTTATCACAGGTGGTTTCGGCGATGCAATAGTTCTTCTTTCCAATAGTGTGACTCATGCAAGGCTATAGAGACACTCGTTTTCCTTGTTGATAGCATCTCAACACTTAGCATCATTGTATCAGCATTGTGCAAGTAATAAAGCAAGTTCTTGCTCTATCAACAAAGCAAGGGGGCCCTTGAGGGTGGTTGGTACCCGACATCCGGTGTCGTGTGTGTGTGTGTGTGTGTGTGTGTCTCTTATTCATTCAGTTCAGTTCAGTTCTTTCAAGTGAAGTAAAGTAACCCTGTGTTTGTGCGGAGTACTAGATCCGAGCTAAAGCGTTAAACACATCCGCAGCTCTTGACGATAGTCCAGGGCCCACACATCCATCCCTCTTGTCAATCTCTCAGGGGTCACACATGAAGGAGCTTCCATTGACTTGGGGCTTGAAGCTGGGTTGTCTTGGATTCATGTGCATGAACATACAGGCAAACAAACAAACAGAGAATAGCCCAATAAATATGATGTCTAGGTTTGATGTCTTGTATTGCCGTCCTGTGTCAATGTGATGGTCTATAACCAAACGTTCTCTCTAGCTTGCTCCATGAAAGAGTCGAATCAATTCCCCCTGTAAAGCTAATTGTCTGGAAGACTCAAGGGCCAATCTGGCATATCTGCCTCTTGTAGTATCCCATAAGCTGTGCATAAAGGAGACTCATCTGGTAAGCGCCTCTTTCTCCATAGGGGGGCCGCTAACTCCGCTCTAATGATTTCGTGTGGCCCGGAGGTCTTGGCTCTAATCAATCGAGAGATCATAGATACCAAGGGCCTCTCCATACCTCTCCACCCATCCTGACCCACAGAGGTTCCCCAAACCTGAACCCCATAGAGCATGGTTGAAGCTACCAAGGTATCATAGAGCCAGGGCTTTGTTCGGGGTTCCTGGAATTGAATCTGCGAACACATCCTCTCCAATCCTCTCAAGGCCGCATACGCTCTGATGAGTCTAGTCTGTGCTGCTCTCTTCAAAGAAAACTTTGGCCTAGTGAAGACTACCCCAAAAGCCAATGTTTTTCCCAGTAGCCATCTCTTGTTTTCAACCCAGCATTGTCAGCATTTCAGATTAAACCAGTGCTTTTTGATTTAGCTAGATTAGTTCAGCGTTTTCAGATTTTAGCCATCTTCATCTCGAGCGTTTTCAGTTTTTAGCCCGTCGTCCGCGGTGATAGCATTCAGCCATAGTCTCGACGACGATGTAGCCTCGTCATCGTTGTCGTCATTGTCACAATACCAAGCAACAGTAGTACAAAGTACCCGCAATATCCAATGCTTGGCCTCATCCTCGTCGTCGACGACGACGACAAACCCAAAGAACCCAAACAAAACCAAGAACCTAAAGAACCTCTCCCGATCTTTTTTCCTGAAAGAATATTTGAGTCCCGATCATGGACTTATTAGCTCCCATCTTTGAGTCGGATACACGAAAACTCAGATCTTGAGTACCAGGATCTACTTGCTTCATATGTAGATATGGAAGGAGTTGGAGACAGGATCCCTAACCCTCTTCTGCATTCGCATTCGCATGTAGCGTGCATCCACTTCCGTCGACAAGAAACCTTTGGAATTACCTCCGAGCACCCTTACCTTTTAGTTTCACCCGCAATGTTTTCACAACAGGACTATTCGAGTGGTAGTACTTGCTCGCAAGGCAGAGTCAGCATGAAGGCTGGTATTTTTGCGACAACAATTCTACTTAGTCACTCGTGTGGTCGGTGTTTACATTGCACCAGACCTACATCCGCAGTATCCACCAGTTTGGAGGAGTTTCCATTGATTTATGTATCCTCATGCATTAGAAGCAGTCAGCATCAGAAGTACAAAAAGAATCCCAAGATAGAAGTTCAACAGTTGTGCCTCACTATTAACAGTCACGTGGGCACTTCACTTGCGCTACGTGGACATGCTTTCGCTACAGTCTAGCGTCACTCTTAGCTTAGGACCTAGCCTGGCACTTTGTGAGCCTCTAGCAGGAAGTGCATGGCCAGGCCGGTCATAGTTGCATACTGTCACAAAGTGATGACGTGGCGGACAACAGAAACCCTAATTTTCGGAAATCGCGGAGGCTGAATTTTTTTTTTTTTTTGGAAAATGATGAGCGACGCAAATTTCGCTTTTTCTCTACTTAAATGAGAAAGAGAGAGAGAATGCTTTTGCTTTCATCTTTGGACTCTCTGTGAGAGAGAGAGAGCAATTGCTTTTGATTTGAAGCTTTTGGGGCTCTGCTTTTGGGCATCCCTTGTAACCTTTAAATTAGTGGTGAGGGCCTCACTTCTCATGGCATCTGGACGCAGAGTCTGAGAGTGAAACCCTAACCGCTCTTTTGTACTTTGATGATTGATTAATATAAAAAGAAATACCGAAAGGGGCGCCAGTCTTTGGGGCCAATATCTCTAGGCACGAAACTCCGCCGGGCCAGTGCAAATCTATTGTGATCTGTGATTTGTTTTGAAGTGGTTATTTGGTGCTGTCGCGGTTGATTCTTGACTTGGAGTGCCCAAGTCTGTGACAGTGGTATCAGAGCTTCTGGACGCAGAGTTTGAGAGTGAAACCCTAACCGCTCTCTTGTACTTTGATGATTGATTAATATAAAAAGAAATACCGAAAGGGGTGCCAGTCTTTGGGGCCAATATCTCTAGGCACGGAACTCCGCCGGGCCAGTGCAAATCTATTGTGATCTGTGAATTGTTTTGAAGTGGTTATTTGGTGCTGTCGCGGTTGATTCTTTACTTGGAGTGTCCAAGTCTGTTACAGTGGTATCAGAGTCGTTTAGGGAAAAGGTTATGACTGATTGCCCCTGTCCACCTTTTACGGGTCACCGCGGCATTGCTACCACCATGAAAGGGGTAGAGAGAGATTTCTTTTGGCGGAGACTGAAGAAGGATGTGGAAGAGTTTTTGCGCAATTGCTTGGTATGCCAGAAGGTCAAGTTTGACAGGCATAAGGCACAGAGATTGTTACAGCCTTTACCCATACCCACCCGCCCCTGGGAAAATATTGAAATGGAATTCCTGATTATGATACTGATTTGTTCTTGACTTCTTGTGAGTGCAGGAACTGATAGCCGAAATGACTGCAGCATTTTGGTCTGATTAATCTCGAATAGACATGGTTGCAATAGGGGTTAGTCAATCGGACATCGTTGAGGTCCCGATTGGACCTAGATGTGATTGCTAGCTACATTGCCGATAAATCATGGTAAGATCCGAATGAATGTTGAATGTCATGTGATGTCGTGTGATTTCTAGTGATGTCCTGTGATGTCGTGTGATGTGACTGTCGATTTTGTACATGTGCTAGATGTGTGTTCCTAGTACGTAGGTACTAACAGTCAGTGTCTGCTAAGACGGTTTATGGCTTTTGTCGGTTTTGCAGGCATAATCGCGGTCGATTACAATGCTTTCAAGAGGGGGGTATGTCACAAAGTGATGACGTGGCGGACAGCAAAAACCCTAATTTCTGCCAAAAACCCTAAAATTCCTGCAAACCCTAATTTCCGAAAATCGCGGAGGCTGAAATTTATTTATTTATTTATTTTTTTTTGGAAAATGATGAGCGACGCAAATTTCGCTTTTTCTCTACTTAAATGAGAAAGAGAGAGAGAATGCTTTTGCTTTCATGTTTTGACTCTCTGTGAGAGAGAGAGAGCAGTTGCTTTTGATTTGAAGCTTTTGGGGCTGTGCTTTTGGGGCTGTGCTTTTGGGCATCCCTTGTACCTTTAAATTAGTGGTGAGGGCCTCACTTCTCAGGGCATCTGGACGCAGAGTCTGAGAGTGAAACCCTAACCGCTCTTTTGTACTTTGATGGTTGATTAATATAAAAAGAAATACCGAAAGGGGCGCCAGTCTTTGGGGCCAATATCTCTAGGCACGGAACTCTGCCGGGCCAGTGCAAATCTATTGTGATCTGCGAATTGTTTTGAAGTGGTTATTTGGTGCAGTCGCGGTTGATTCTTGACTTGGAGTGTCCAAGTCTGTTACACATACCCTCACCTGCACAGTTAAGTCACTTATGGGACTTTAGGCATATGAACAATTACTTAAGTCATTTATTAATAAGTGACTTTGACATGACATTTATTAAAAGTAGGCAGGGCAAATGGCTAAAGGACATATAAACGAAGCCCTTTGGGTACCATTAGAAGGCAAAGGAGCAGTAGAGAGCCTCTCAAGAAGCACGAGCAGAACCAACATTTTTATCCACCAAAACCCAACGTTTTTCCCCAGTAGCCATCTGGTGTTTTCAGCTCAGCATCACCAGCATTTCAGATCAGACCAGCGTTTTCTGATTCAGCCTCAGATCAGTTCAGCGGTTTCAGATTCAGCCTCAGATCAGTTCAGCGTTTTCAGATTCAGATCAGATTAGCGTTTTTAGATTTCAGATCAGATCAATGTTTTCAGATTTAAGCCATCTTCATCTCTTGCGTTTTCAATTTTCAGCCTGTCGTCGTCCTCGGCGATAGCATGCAGCCATAGGCTCGACGACGACGTAGCCTCGTCTTTGTCGTCATCATCGTCACAGTACCAAGCACCACCAATACCAAGTACCGCAGTATCCAGTCCTTAGCGTCGGCGACGGTATCAAGCATCTACGCGGTACCCCTTAGCACCTCATCAACACCCAACATCAGTAGCATCAAGTATCCATTAGCATCTCAGCACTTAGCATCATTGTATCAGCATTGTGCAAGTAATAAAGCAAGTTCTTGCTCTGTCAACAAAGAAAGGGGGCCCTTGAGGGTGGTTGGGACCCGACATCTGGAGTCGTGTGTGTGTGTGTGTGTGTGTGTGTGTGTGTGTGTGTGTCTTTCTCTCTTTCATTCAGTTCAGCTCAATTTTTTCAAGTGAAGTAAAGTAACCCTGTGTTTGTGCGGAGTACTAGATCGGAGCTAAATCGTTAAACACTTCCGCAGCTCCCGACAATAGTCCAGTGCCCACACATCCATCCCTCTTGTCAATCTCAGGGGTCACACATGAAGGAGCTTCCATTGACTTGCGGCTTGAAGCTGGGTTGTCTTGGATTCATGTGCATGAACATACAGGCAAACAAACAAAGAGATAATAGCCCAATAAATATGATGTCTAGGTTTGATGTCTTGTATTGCCGTCCTGTGTCAATGTGATGGTCTATAACCAAACGTTCTCTCTAGCTTGCTCCATGAGAGAGTTGAATCAATTTAGAGACTTTTAGGGATGGTCCTGAAAGGTGAAGATTGAAAGTCTCCGTTGAAGTGAGAGAGGGCAATTTAGAGAGAGAGAGAGAGAGAGAGAGAGAGAGAGAGAGAGAGAGAGAGAGAGAGAGAGAGAGAGAGAGAGAGAGAGAGAGAGAAATGAAATGAAATGATATAGTAACGTTTTCAAAAGGCCAAAATGACCTATGAGACAAATCCGTTACAAACTTGTGAATCTGGTATCGTGTCTGAGTACAAAAAAGAAATACTAAAATGAATCTAGAAGTGCTAATAGCTTGAATTGTGTGGGGTATTTGTGATCTCTGATACAATGGGTGCCCAATACTAGAGAAAGATACAATGGGTGATGGATCCAACCTCATATGTACTCTGGATGTGGAGATAGTATGGCTTGAATCCTCTGTTGTAGTCTCCGTCGATGCTGTGAAGCTCCTCTCCTCAATCACGGGCGTCTCGATCTCCCTAGTTCCAATGCTTAGTCAATGAGAGTACCGCGGGTGTGAGTATGAGCTTAGCTTAGCCTAGTTTGTTTGGGATAGTTTCTACGACGTTAAAATTCTCTTCTTCTTCTTCTCTTCTCGCTAGATCTCCTCAGTATACTATCTCTGTGTCTGTGTAACTCAAGTAGATACAAGCCAACACACCTCTGGTCCTGATAGCTCATGACTCTTGAGAAGGGTCCGAAGCCTTCTTTGAATAGATAGTGGAAGTGACCGCGTATCTCGTAATATACGATGCACTGACATATATAATGTGTCTCCATCTTTGGCTGTGTATGACATAGGCGGCATATCCTGCTAGCTGCTAGTATCCCTCTGAATCTACCACTCTCAATCTCAAGCTGGTGTGAAGATATCAGTATCTGACCAATGGCACACCGCAACCCATAAGATAGATGTGTATCCATATAGCTGGGACGAATCACAAACCCATCATCTGTGAGTTGAAGACGATGATCTAAATAGAAAGTCATGTTTACGCGGAACTCCTCTGTCGGCTCTATCCATGTCCTCTTGGTGTCCAACTGGGTTAGTTCTTGGCGAATGAGTCTAATAATCTCCACCCGTGTTAGAGACAACGATGGTGCATCAAGGGAGTACTTGAAGGGAGGGAAGCTGTCCATGCTGAAGCCATGTATCTCGAACCATGATGACATCTGTGCATACTAGCATGATGTGCTCCCCTGTAAAGCTAATTGTGTGGAAGACTCAAGGGCGAAGGAGTCTAGTAATCTCCGCCCGTGTAAGAGACAACAATGGTGCATGGCGAGAGTATTGGAGGGAGGGAAGTTGTCCATGTTGAAGTCATGTATCTGGAACCAAGATGACATCTAGATTTTGTGCATACTAGCATGATGTGTCCCCCTGTAAAGCTAATTGTGTGGAAGACTCAAGGGCCAATCTGGGATATCTGTCTCTGGTAGTATCCTATAAGCTGTGCATAAAGGAGACTCGTCTGGTAAGCGCCTCTATCTCCATAGGGGGGCCGCTAACTCCGCTCTGATGATCTCGTGTGGCCCGGAGGTCTTGGCTCTAATCAATCGAGAGATCATATATACCAAGGGCCTCTCCATACCTCTCCACCCATCCTGACCCACAGAGGGACCCCTAACCTGAACCCCATAGAGGATGGTTGAAGCTACCAGGTATCGAAGAGCCAGAGCTTTGTTCGGGGTTCCTTGAATTGAACCTGCGAACACATCCTCTCCAATCCTCCCAAGGCCGCATACGCTCTCGTCAGTCTAGTCTTTGCTGCTCTCTTCAAAGAAAACTTTGGCCTAGTGAAGACTACCCTAAAAGTCAACGTTTTTTCCAGCAGCCATCTCTTGTTTTCAGCCCAGCATTGCCAGCATTTCAGAACAGACCAACGTTTTTTTATTCAGCTTAGATTAGTTCAACGTTTTCAGATTTTATCCATCTTCATCTCCAGCGTTTTCAGTTTTTAGCCCGTCGTCCTCGGTGATAGCATTCAGCCATAGCCTTGACGACGATGTAGCCTCGTCATCGTTGTCGTTGTTGTCACAATACCAAGCAACAGCAGTACCAAGTACCCGCAATATCCAGTGCTTGGCCTCATCCTCGTCGTCGACGACGAGGACAAACTCAAAGAACCCAAACAGAACCAAGAACCTAAAGAACCTCTCCCGGTTTTTTTTCCTGAAAGAATATTTGAGTCCCAATCATGGACTTATTAGCTCCCATCTTTGAGTCGGATACTCGAAAACCCAGATCTTGAGTACGAGGATCTAATTGCCTTGTTTGCAGATATGGAAGGAGTTGAAGACAGGATCCCTAACCCTCTTCTGCATTCGTATTCGCATGTAGCGTGCATACAATTCCGTCGACAAGAAACCCTTGGAATTACCTCCGAGCACCCTTACCTTTTAGTTTCACCCGCAATGTTTTCACAACAGGACTATTCGAGTGGTAGTACTTGCGCGCAAGGCAGAGTCAGCATGAAGGCTGGCATTTTTGCGACAGTAAGTCTACCTAGTCACTTGTGTGGTCAGTGTTTACATTGCACCAGACCTACATCCGCAGTATCCACCAGTTTGGAGGAGTTTCCATTGATTTATGTATCCACATGCATTAGAAGCAGCCTGCATCAGAAGTACAAAAAGAATCCCAAGATAGAAGTTCAACAGTTGTGCCTCACTTTTAACAGTCACGTGGGCACTTCAGTTGCGCTACATGGACATGCTTTTGCTACAGTCTAGCGTCATTCTTAGCTTAGGACTTAGCCTGGCACTTTGTGAGCCTCTAGCAGAACGTGCACGTCAGGCCGGTCATAGTTGCATACCCTTACTTGCACAGTTAAGTCACTTACGCGACTTTAGGCATATGAACAATTACTAAGTCATTTTGTCACGTGACACATCCAACCCTATGTGTCCGTGTACAAGCTACAGCATGATCAAGGTTTAGTTCAGTCAAGTCAGTCTAAAATAGGAAGTGATTTGGCACTTTTGTGATTCTGTGCGCAGACCGTGCATGGCCAGACACTTAGTGTAGATGCATATCGTCTGGTTGCACACAGGATGATTATCAGTATTCCCATCAGAATCCATTAGAATCAGTTAGAGGAATTTTCCAGTGATTTAGCCTATTTTCCCTATTTTTGACATTTTTCACTTATTAATTTAAGTGACTTTCCAACAAAAGTAGGTAGGGCAATTTGGGTAAGGAAATATATAAGAAAACCAAAGTTAGCACTAAATGGCAGAAGAGGCAGCAGGAGCTCCACGCTCAACAGGCAACTTCTCAGCAGACCCCCCCCCAGGAGACCTAGCGTTTTGCAGATCCAGCATCACCTAGCATTTTCACCTCAAATCAGCCAGCGTTTTGCTTTTGCAGATCTCGGCAACAGCAGCACCTCAGATCAGCCCTAGCGTTTTGCATTTGCAGAGCCACGGCGACGGAAACATAGATTTTCAGCCCTAGCGTTTTTGCGTCTGCTACACACCCTAGCGTTTTGCAGATTCCCCGCGACGGAAAGTCAAGGACCATGAGTGCTTTCAGTTTTCAGCAGTTAGTACCCGTAGATCAAGTCCCGAACCTCGCAGATCTCACCGTCCCGCAGCAGCTCCTCGCCGCACGGTCAGTTTCCGAAAGGTTTATAGTTTCAGCCCGGAAAACGCAGATTTCAGCATCTGCGTTTTCAGCGCGTCGTCGTCGCATCGTCATCATCGACATAGAGTCAGAATTCAGCAGATAGAAAGATTGCAGATTTCAGCCTTGAGGTCGACTTCGTCATCACCGTCGTCATCGTCGACATAGCCTAGACTTGCATCAGTCACTTGCATTCATTTGTACCAGATTATGCATCAATAGTAGACCATTCTCGCCAACGAGAGTGGGGCCTTCGGAGGAGGGTTTTACAAACATCTCTGGTGTCGTATCTCTCTTCTCTCTGTATCTCTCAGTCTCATACACTTGCACGCACAGTGTCCATTCACTTTGTTTGTGATCATAGCATTCTCTCATTAAGAACGGAAGGCTCTACCTTCCATAAGAACAAAAGGAACCTTGAGCACAGTTCGGAGCACTCATCTTGAGCAAAGCGCAAACATTCACTCCGCTGCACCTTACACATTTATTAATAAGTGACTTTGACATGACATTTATTAAAAGTAGGTAGGGCAAATGGCTAAAGGACCTATAAACGAAGCCTTTGGGTACCAGTAGAAGGCAGAGGAGCAGTAGAGAGCCTCTCAAGAAGCACGAGAAGGACCAACTTTTTTACCCAGCAAAACCCAACGTTTTTCCCCAGTAGCCATCTGGAGTTTTCAGCTCAGCATCGCCAGCATTTCAGATCAGACTAGCGTTTTCTGATTCAGTCTCAGATCAGTTCAGCGTTTTCAGATTCAGCCTCAGTTCATTTCAGCGTTTTCAGATTCAGATCAGATCAGTGTTTTCAGATTTCAGATCAGATCAGTGTTTTCAGATTTAAGCCATCTTCATCTCTTGCGTTTTCAATTTTTAGCGTGTCGTCGTCCTTGGCGATAACATTCAGCCATAGCCTCGACGACGACGTAGCCTCGCCTTCGTCGTCATCATCGTCACAGTACCAAGCACCAACAATACCCGCAGTATCCAGTCCTTAGCGTCGTCGTCGTCGTCGACGCAGGATCAAGCATCTACGCGGTACCTCTTAGCACCCCATCAGCACCCAACATCAGTAGCATTAAGTATCCTTTAACATCTCAGCACTTAGCACCAGTGTATCATCATTGTGCAAGTAATAAAGCAAGTTCTTGCTCTCTCAACAAAGCAAGGGGACCCTTGAAGGTTGTTGCGACCCGACATCTGGAGTCGTCTCTGTGTGTGTGTGTGTTCTCTCTCTCTCTCTCTCTCTCTCTCTTTCATTCAGTTCAGTTCAGTTTTTTCAAGTGAAGTAAAGTAACCTTGTGTTTGTGCGGAGTACTAGATCCGAGCTAAATTGTTAAACAATTCTACAGCTCGTGACAATAGTCCAGTGCCCACACATCCATCCCTCTTGTCAATCTCTCAGGGGTCACACATGAATGAGCTTCCATTGACTTGGGGCTTGAAGCTGGGTTATCTTGGATTCATGTGCATGAACATACAGGCAAACAAACAAACAGATAATAGCCCAATAAATATGATGTCTAGGTTTGATGTCTTGTATTGCCGTCCTGTGTCAACGTGATGGTCTATAACCAAACGTTCTCTCTAGCTTGCTCCATGAGAGAGGCTAATTAATTTAGAGACTTTTAGGGATGGTCCTGAAAGGTGAAGATTGATAGTCTCCGTTGAAGAGAGAGAGAGAGAGAGAGAGAGAGAGAGAGAGAGAGAGAGAGAGAGAAATGAAATGATATAGTAACGTTTTCAAAAGGCCAAAATGACCTATGAGACCAATCCGTTACAAACTTGTGAATCTGGTATTGTGTCTGGGTACAAAAAAGAAATACTAAAATGAATCTAGAAGTGCTACTAGCTCGAATTGTGTGGGGTATTTGTGATCTCTGATACAATGGGTGCCCAATACTAGAGAAAGATACAATGGGTGATGGATCCAACCTCATATGTACTCTGGATGTGGAGATAGTATGGCTTGAATCCTCTGTTGTAGTCTCCGTCGATGCTGTGAAGCTCCTCTCCTCAGTCACGGGCGTCTCGATCTCCCTAGTTCCAATGCTTAGTCAATGAGAGTACCGCGGGTGTGAGTATGAGCTTAGCTTAGCCTAGTTTGTTTGGGATAGTTTCTACGATGTTAAAATTCTCTTCTTCTTCTTCTCTTCTCGCTAGATCTCCTCAGTATACTATCTCTGTGTCTGTGTAACTCAAGTAGATACAAGCCAACACACCTCTGGTCCTGATAGCTCATGACTCTTGAGAAGGGTCCGAAGCCTTCTTTGAATAGATAGTGGAAGTGACCGCGTATCTCGTAATATACGATGCACTGACATATATAATGTGTCTCCATCTTTGGCTGTGTATGACATAGGCGGCATATCCTGCTAGCTGCTAGTATCCCTCTGAATCTACCACTCTCAATCTCAAGCTGGTGTGAAGATATCAGTATCTGACCAATGGCACACCGCAACCCATAAGATAGATGTGTATCCATATAGCTGGGACGAATCACAAACCCATCATCTGTGAGTTGAAGACGATGATCTAAATAGAAAGTCATGTTTACGCGGAACTCCTCTGTCGGCTCTATCCATGTCCTCTTGGTGTCCAACTGGGTTAGTTCTTGGCGAATGAGTCTAATAATCTCCACCCGTGTTAGAGACAACGATGGTGCATTTAGGGAGTACTGGAAGGGAGGGAAGCTGTCCATGCTGAAGCCATGTATCTGGAACCATGATGACATCTATGCATACTAGCACGATGTGCCCCCCCTGTAAAGCTAATTGTGTGGAAGACTCAAGGGCGAAGGAGTCTAGTAATCTCCGCCCGTGTAAGAGACAACGATGGTGCATGGCGAGAGTATTGGAGGGAGGGAAGTTGTCCATGTTGAAGTCATGCATCTGGAACCATGATGACATCTAGATTTTGTGCATACTAGCATGATGTGTCCCCCTGTAAAGCTAATTGTGTGGAAGACTCAAGGGCCAATCTGGCATATCTGTCTCTGGTAGTATCCTATAAGCTGTGCATAAAGGAGACTTGTTTGGTAAGCATCTCTATCTCCATAGGGGGGCGGCTAACTCCGCTCTGATGATCTCGTGTGGCCCGGAGGTCTTGGCTCTAATCAATCGAGAGATCATATATACCAAGGGCCTCTCCATACCTCTCCACCCATCTTGACCCACATAGGGTCCCCAAGCCTGAACCCCATAGAGCATGGTTGACGGTACCAAGGTATCAAAGAGCAAGAGCTTTGCTCGGGGTTTGTGGAATTGAACCTGCGAACACATCCTCTCCAATCCTCCCAAGGCCGCATACGCTCTGGTCAGTCTAGTCTCTGCTGCTCTCTTCAAAGAAAACTTTGGCCCAGTGAAGACTACCCCAAGATAAGTGTATGCATCTGCGTACTCCACAGTTTCCTGACCATAAGTGAATGGAGGTGTTGATCTCCTGATCCACTGTGGTCTGGTGTTAAACACCATCACCTTTGTTTTACCAAGGTTTACACACAATCCACTATCCTCCGCAAAGCTATGTAATGCATCGAAGTGTCGTTGTAGACCCTCCATTGAGTCAGAGATGAACACAAAATCATCAGCATATAACAACAATGGAATCCATGTCCCTGCCAGTTGGGCACCTCTGTCACCCTCTCTGTCAATGTAATCAGAAACCTCATATCCATATACATACCAAATAGAGTAGGAGACAATGGACTACCTTCTTTCACTCCAATAGTGGAGTGAACTAAATTAGATATCACCTCTGGAGTGCGTACATGTCCCACCACTGATCTGTATAGAGCCATAATTCTTTAAATCAACTCAATGGGCACTCCCTATCTCTCATAGTCTGCGGATCAATCTGGCTCTGGGCACCATGCGAAATGCTTTGCGGAAATCCACAAAGCTACAATAAATCCATCTCGCATGTGCCCTACCCTCCTCAATGATGACTCTAAGTGTCAAACTATGGTGAAGAGTGGAGAAGCCTCTCCTAAAACCGGCCTGTTCCTGGCAGCATATTTCTAGCATGTATAAAGTGCTCTGCTACTAGACTATCATGATCGTATGCCCTTCTGGCCTCATGCTGTCAATGGCGTCTTTACCAGCTGAGTGGTAAAGAAGGTACTCGTAGATGGGCATGGCTCAGGAGGATCTGGAAGGGGTGTCTGTTTAGGGATCGTATATAAGGATGTTGCATACTGACCCTACACATCAAGAGAAGTAATCACGGGGGTGGGGAGTGCTCATGAAAGAAACACCATGCCTCTCCTGAGTCTCTACTCAAGGACAACTTGTATAAGTCGCGTTCATTTGGAGCTAGGAATGCTCGGGTCTTTCGTCGGACAAGGCGCTTGAAGGCTATCCGAGACTCTGTGATTGATGACCTCTAGGACAAGATCTCTTTGAAGCTGTGCTCTTGTCTTTCTACACTCCGGAGGACCTTCTCCACTTGTTGTTTTTGTCTCTACACCTGGCGTTTTTGCTTCTGGCTGCCAGCACTACTCTTTTTGGGACTTTCGTGACCAGAAAACCCTTCTCCTCCATCCGCGTTTTCAGCCAGATCGGCGTTTTTGGAATCTGCTACGTTTTTGGATAGCAAGGCAATGTTTGTTGCATAGAGGGGGAGCATTGAGCTTCCTACCCCCGATCTTGCCTTTTGACACACCGGCTTGGCATCTGGTGCCTTGCCAACATGATTGAATCTGGTGCAGACGGGATTGCACAAGAGGGGAGTTACTCCGCTCCTTTGTCACAGATTGCCTGGATGGAATAGAATCACCGATTTTCCTTTGTATTTTAGGGATGCTGTTGTGTTGACAGTATTCTGTCGTATAACTTATGAAATGGAATTCTTGAAATTGAATATGAATGATTTGTACTCTCACATGTGACTTGTTTGAGTGCAGGTTTTGAAAGACGAAATGACAACAACATTTCGGTCTTAAAAATCTCTATAGACATGATCGCAATAAGGATTAGTTAATCTGACATTAGTGAGGTCCGGGATGGATCTAGATGCGATTACTAAATATGTTGCTGGCAATCATGGTCTGAGATTTGGAATGAATTTTTTAGTGATTGATTTGATCTGTCATGTGATGTCTTGTGATGTCATGTGAAGTGATGTGACTGTCGTCTTTGTGTAAGTGCTAGATGTGTCTTGCCTCTGTACTTAGAGTCAGTGTCTACTGAACCGGTTTATGGCCTGTGTCTGTTTTGCAAGCGTAATCGAGGGCGACTATAATTCTTTTAAGAGGGGGGTATGTCACAAACTGATGACATGGCCTGGCCCATAACTTTTTAAAGTTGTTCCAACTTATGGATTATTGCCGAGGAGCCCAAAGTGACACCAGGCATAAAAAAAGTTGCGAAGAGGTTGCTGACGTGGCAGGGCATACGGATTTCCGCAAATCTCGTTGACTGTACAGATCTCCGTAAATCACACTGGCAGGCTGACGTGGCATAGCGTACGGATTTCCGTATTCAGTGCTGGCAGCTTTTTGGGGCAGCTTTTGGGGCCAACAGTTTTTGGGCCTTTTTGCTTTCGAGTTTAAGCTTTTGGGGCTCTGCTTTTGGCAACCCTTGTAAGAATGTAAGGACCCTAGGGGCATCACTTCTCAGAGCATCTGGACACAGAGTCTGAGAGCTGAGGACCCGCGTGCTCAAAAATTAATACAAAAAGAAATACTGAGAGGGGCGCTAGTCTTTGGGGCCAATCTCTCTTGGCACGGAATTCCGTCGGGCCGTATTGACTCAATTGTGATTTTTCTGTGAAGTGTTTCAAGTGAATCTCTCTCGTGTCGCAACTGATTCTAGACTTGAGGTTCCCAAGTTTGTTACATCGTCATGTAGAGCGTCGCTCTACAATCACCACCCGACCATGTCTATAGAAGGCAGTCTTTCCCTTCTCCCTTGTTGCTGCAATCTGTGGCATCACCTCTCTCATGTGAGCTAGTTGCGAGAGGGTGAGATCATCATCGAGAAAAATGCCTGTCTGCTTCAGGGTTGGCCTCTTCTTCAAAAACTCCTCCTCCTCCCAAGGAGGGGAAACGTAGTATGAGTGCTCTTTGCTTTGAGGACTCTCCTGGGCCTTCTATCCTCTTGCCCGCCCTCCATGCCTGTGTGTAAAGGCTTCTCCATTCCCATCATGGACTTGAGGCTTGTGACCTCTTTTTCAACATTATTGATATCCTTGAGGCCGGTGACCCTCACATGTAAGGCACGTAGCCGCCTTCTTTGCTCTTCTTCGAGGGTCATGTTAATGATGGCAAGTGTAGAAGAAGCCTCTTTACCTTTCCCTTTCTTGGCGACCTCGATCCATTTCTCAGCCGCCTCCACTTTCTTTTGTGTCTTGGTGATGACCTCGACCCAAGATGACTTCTTTTCCTCCTCCTCCTTGATGACCTGCACTTGTTCTTTGATTGTGCTCAGCTCCTCCATCATGGAAGGTTGAAATTCCCCTCCCTCAAGTCATCCATTTTTGACTTCAAGAAGCTCACCTTTAGATTTCGGATGATGGAATCTTGGATGACCACTTTCTCCTTGAGCGAAGCGATCCTCCTACCTATGCTATCTCTTTCTTCGGTCCATCTTTGAAGAATAATGCTCCTCTCCTTCCTCCACTCTTTTACTTCGTTTCTCCATTCTCTCATTTCCTTCTCTATTGCTGACATCCTCTTCCGTGTCCACATGAAAGAGGCTTTGTGTTCGGCCGACGAGGGATGCGTCTTCTTACACGTGGGGGAAGCTGTTGGCACTTCTCCCATGCTTCCCATGTGTGTGTGTGTGTGTGTGTGAGAGAGAGAGAGAGAGAGAGAGAGAGAGAGAGAGAGAGAGAGAGAGAGAGAGAGAGAGAGAGAGAGAGAGAGAGAGAGAGAGAGAGAGAGAGAGAGAGAGAGTCTAAACAAGCACAAAAGTACAAGAAACTCTAAAAAACAACAGGAAACGCTTGTGTAACTTTAAAAAACAGCTAAACAAAGATTTGAAACCCTAAAAAACAGTGGCAAAACCCTAAAAAGCAGCAAAAACTGGTTTCAAAAGAGCATTGTTTGGCCATGCGAACCAAGCTGTCACAAACTGATGACGTGTTGTGCTCTGAACAAGGGGGCAGGAGAGGACACACCCACACACCCCGACTAGTAGCAAACCCGTGGTACAAGCAGGCGTGGTAGATTCCAGGATTTGCGACGCATTTCCCGCTGACAGGCTGACGTGGTTGAGTGTATGGATCTCTGTGATTTGCGGCAATTGTACGGCAGCTTTTCTTTTTGCGCAAGGAGAATTCTACGCAAATTTTTAGAAGCTTTTGGGCTTTGCTTTATTTTAAGCCTATTTTTTAAAAGAGGGCAGCTTTTGGGGCTCTGCTTTTGGCATCCCTTGAAAACCTTTAAATAAGTGGGTTGGGCTCCCACTATGCAGAGCATCTGGACGGAGAGTCTGAGAGTGAGAACCCTCCCACTCCCTTGTACTTTGAGTTCTATATTAATACAAAAAGAAATATTGAAAGGGGCACCAGTCTATGGGGCCAATATCTCTAGGCACAGAACTTTGCCGGGCCGTGTTGAATCAATTGTGAAGTGTCGAATCAATCCGTGTCG
Source organism: Adiantum capillus-veneris (assembly GCF_014529385.1). Classification (NCBI taxonomy): domain Eukaryota; kingdom Viridiplantae; phylum Streptophyta; class Polypodiopsida; order Polypodiales; family Pteridaceae; genus Adiantum; species Adiantum capillus-veneris. Next base: position 107,406,907 of record NC_140935.1, read on the forward strand.
CGATAGAATCTTGACTTGGAGTGTCCAAGTTTGTTACAGTGGTATCAGAGCGCGACCGATTTCTCTTCTACCGGGAAATCCGATCCTTTTCTCGCGACACTTATGGATTCAAACAGAGATCAGTCGACTTCCTCTGCATCTGGGGATGCGGGAAGAGATCACGAAGAAGATTCTCACGAGGAGTACGGCCCGTCTCGGCCTACTCAAGCGGACATTAAAGAGATGGAACGTGGACAATTGGTTGACGATGCGACAAAGATGATGATCAACTTTGCGAAGGATCCGAAATTTGCAAAATTTTTGACTCGGACATCCTTTGACGAAGTGCACTCTCAGTGGCGGAAGGCCACATAACCACCCCTCAAACCGGCACTCAAGAAACCTCCTACTCCGAGGATGTTTACAGAGCAAGAATTGGAAGAGGTGGTTGATACACGAATTACCTAGCTTTTTGACGCGAACAACAAAGCCAAAAAGCAGGACAAAAAGCAGAAGAAAGGAAGTGACTTCCCGGGCTATTTGGGTCGTCAATCTACTTTTGCCTCGGCAAGAAAGCAAAAGCAACATGTGCGATTTGAAATAGTATCCAGTTCTTCTTCTTCTTCTTCTTACAGTTCTTCAAGCTCTTCTGACTCGAGCGAAGAAGACAGGAAAGGAAAAAAGCTAAGCTAAAAGCAAAGCTTTGGAAAGGGCAAGAAAAAGGCAAAGAAGCCTAAGTTTCGTCCAATTTCTGACAGTTCTACAGAGGACTCGTCTTCGGATAGTTCGGACTCCGATTATCACAAATTTTATGCAAAGAAGAAGAATTTCTATAAAGCCAACCAGTATGACTTTTTGGAGGATGAAAGCAAATAAATTTCGAGAATTTAAAGAAGGTGGACAGTCAATTAAATTTGACACTTTTTTCGTATTCCGAGATGCTTCGAGGGCTTTGGCCTTCATACAGCAGTTTGATATAGCTTTCTCTGGAGGGCATTACTCAGAGCACTCCAAGATTCGGAGAGCTACCTCTTACTTCAAGGGAAAGAGCTACCTCTTACTTCAAGGGAAATGCTCGAACATGGTGGTCCACTCTTCTATTGAACAAGAAAGCGCCAGTTAAATGGTTGAAATTTAAGAGGCTTTTTATTTCTTCTTGGTTGACTCGGGAGTACGCATGCGACATACGAACTGCGACATACGAGATGCTTCGAGGGCTTTGGCCTTCATACAACAGTTTGATATAGCTTTCTCTGGAGGGCATTACTCAGAGCACTCCAAGATTCGGAGAGCTACCTCTTACTTCAAGGGAAAGAGCTACCTCTTACTTCAAGGGAAATGCTCAAACATGGTGGTCCACTCTTCTATTGAACAAGAAAGCGCCAGTTAAATGGTTGAAATTTAAAAGGCTTTTTATTTCTTCTTGGTTGACTCGGGAGTACGCATGCGACATACGAACTGCTCGGAACCATCTCCGGATGACCAAGAAAGATACTTTGGACGCATATTGCGAAAAATCTTGGAGCTCTTTTCTACCCGCTTCTTTATTTAAGAAGATCTCGTTTAAAGACAGATTGAACGGTTTAGCTGGGACTTGCTACGAAGATCCGAGATCACTGCTTAGAACAAAAGTCAAATTCTATTCAAGAACCCATGAGTCATGCAAAACGGGCTTTGCCATACATTCAGGTAGTTTGACTTACCCCATAGATGAGATCATGACGCAGAAAACCGAATAGACTTCTAAAAATGAAAGTAGAAAGAAGAAGAGTACCCAAGATCAGAAAGTTAAGGATGCACGACCCCGGCTCACTCTTCGGGAGAGAGCCAATTACATCAAAGAGGGGAAGTGTTTTGGATGCGGGGAAGCTTGACTCATCTCCGCGAAGTGCCCTAAAAAGGCACAGAAAGAACAAGATGAAGAAAGGCCAGAAAGTTCAAAGGCAGCTGAGGAACGTGGACAAAAAGGCAAGATGAAAGCAGAAATGGTTCCAGAGTGCATGGGTACTGACCCAAGCACGATTGATGAGAGTACAGAACTTTGCCAAGCTTGGGGCAAAGTGAAAGATCAAGAAGCCTTGATTTTCTTTGATGGAGGAGCCAAGGCCAACTTCATTTCACTTGAATTGGCGGCGCGACTCGAGATTACACCCGATCAGATGGGACAACAAGCAATGGCAGTTCTAGCGGCACCCGGCAGGGACGTGGCCATTACATCGGTCATTGGCAAACTTCGGTTGCATTGTCAGGGGTATTTGGGGCACGAGGACTTCTACATAATGCCCTTGGAAGGTTGTGATGTTCTCTTGGGAGTCCCTTGGTACCATAAGAACAACGCCGTGGTCGATTCTCGGGCGAAGAAAGCGACATTGACTACTGAAAAGTGCCGAATCATTGTACTTGATGTGAAACTTAAGGGCGAGTCTATCCCTATTGTATCGGCTTCGGCCGTTTCAAATTAATGAGATCCAGTTTGTTTGTTTACTCGATCTTTTGAAAGAGTTGAATGACGATCATAGGACAAATATGTCTGATCTAGAAAAAGAACGCCAAGATTTTCTCAACACTCGTGCCGATTGCTTTTCTGAGGGCCTGCCGAGCGAGTTGCCAGCTCGTCCTGAGGATCATACCATTGATCTGATACCTCGAAGCACACCACCGAACCGGCCACCTTATCGAGTGAGCCGAGCCCAGAATGAAGAGATTATGAACCAAGTGAAAGACTTCTTGGAAAAGGGTCTTATCCAGCCGAGTACTTCACCCTACTGCTCTCCGGTATTGTTGGTTTTGAAGAAAGACGGATCTTGGAGAATGTGCATTGACTATAGAGCTCTCAACAAAATCACCATCAAGACAAATTTCCGATTCCTAGGATTGATGATATTCTAGACTGCCTACAGGGATCTTCTTGTTTCAGCAGGATCGATTTGAAGAACGGATATCATTAGATCCGAATCACGCCGGGAGATGTCTACAAGACAGCTTTTTGGACGACCTTCGGTTTGTTCGAGTTTTTGGTGACGCCTTTTGGGCTTACCAATGCTCCCGCGACCTTTAACCGAATGATGGACATGATTTTCAGAGAGTACAGGTCTTTTGTTGACACTTTCTTTGATGACATCATTCTCTTCTCCAAGGATGAGGCAGAACATAGAGCACATCTGCTACAGGTCTTTCAAGCATTGCGAGATCACAAGTTGGTGATTAATGCAAAGAAGAGTGAACTTTCCTACCAGAGATACACTTTTTGGGACACATCGTCTCAATAACAACAGGAGTGTAGATGGACCCGACCAAGATTGAGACTATTCGTGATTGGCCCGATTTGAAGAATGTCCATGAAGTTAGAAGCTTCTTGGGCTTATGTTCTTACTACCGGCGGTTCATTAGAAAGTTTGCAGAGGTTGCTTCCCCTTTGCATATCTTGACACAGAAAGGAGTCCCTTTCTCGTGGGTACCCAAAGAGGTGATTGCCTTTCAGACATTGAAAGAAAAATTGACTACAAGACCAATTTTGACTTTGCCGGATTTGCAGAAGTCATTCGAAGTATATTGTGATGCTTGTGGTCGTAGTTTGGGTGCGGTCTTAATGCAAGAAGGCCATGTCATTGCCTACGAGAGCCGATTGTTCTCAAGGCTGGAATTGACAGCACAGATGTATGAGAAAGAGCTTTTGGCGGTTATCCATGCTCTTACTCAGTGGCGACATTACCTACTCAGAGCCGATTTTATGGTCTTCACAGATCACCATAGTTTACGCTACTTCTTGTCACAAAAGCAGCTATCGGAAAAGTAGAAGCGGTGGGCGAATATCTTGTCACAATTTCATCTTTAGATTGTCAATGTGCTGGGACATAAGAATCTGGTGGCAGATGCATTGTCCCGGAAGCCGTTGGTTCTGGCTATTTTCGCGATACACCATAGAAGCTTCGAGGATATGGTCGATCAGTATGTCACAGATCCATATTTTGCAGATGTATTCGATCGAATACAGAATGGGGATGTAGTAGTGGGAATTCCATTCGGGATGGCTACTTGATGAAGAAAACAATGTTGTGCGTTACACAGTCGTTGAGGGAAAAGGTTTTAACCGAATGCCAGTGTCCACCATTTACGGGTCACCGCGGCATTGCTACCACCTTGAAAGGTGTGAAGAGATACTTCTTTTGGCCGAGACTCAAGAAGGACGTGGACGATTTTGTACGCAGCTGCTTGGTATTCCAGAAGGTCAAGTTTGACAGGCATAAAGAATAGGGATTGTTACAGCTTTTACCCATACCCACCCCCCCCCCCCCCCCCCCGGGAAAGTATTGCAATGGATTTTATTTATGATCTACCGAAGACACAAAGTGGGCATGATGGCATTCGGATTGTCATCGACAGATTTAGCAAGCAAGCTCACTTCAGTCCAGTGAAGAAAACAGTCAAGCCGGATCATTTAGCAAGACTGTTCATTTCACAGATTTTCAGATTACATGGCATGCCTGAGACAATTGTTTCATACAGAGATCCCCGATTCACGAGTTTGTTTTGAACGCTATTTGGGAGAACATTGGCACGCGGTTGCAGTTCTCGTCATCTTTCCACCCGTAGACAGATGGGCAGTCGGAGATTGCAAATTCAATCATACTGGATTTATCAAAGTCTTACATCTCGGATCAGAAGACTCAATGGGAAAAGTATTTGCCCTTGGTGGCATTTGCCTACAATAACATGATTCACTCTTCGACGAGGAAGGTGCCATTTGAGATTATTGAAGGTTCTACGAAGGTTCCACCCTTCCTAAGCACGAAAGATAAGATTTTTGAAGTCGACCAGTACACATGGGAGTTGGACATTGCTTTTGCCAAGGTTCGAGAGGCTTTGGAAAAATCTCAGGAAAGACAAAGAAAGGCAGCAGATAGACATCGTCGCAATTTGAAATTAAAGGAGAACGATTGGGTGCTCTTACGTTTTTGAGAAGGCACGCCTGAGAAAGAAAAGGGAAAGGAGCGCCTTTTTACAACTCTTAGGATGAGATACTATGGACCTTTCCAGATTTCCGAACAGATAAATGATGTCTCCTAGAGACTGAAACTGCCCAATACTTGGAGGATTCACAATGCTTTTCATGTGAGTCTCCTGAAGCCTTTTAAAGGCGATGTGCCCGATGATGGGGAGCCAAATGAGCAACCCGAAGTGGAGGAAAACGAGGAGATACTTGTTCCAGAACAGATATTTGGCACATAAAGATAGAAAGATAAAAGGTAAAGTGATCAGGCGGTTCTTGGTTAAATTCAAGAACTATCCCGCATTGGATGCGAAGTGGATGGAGGACGTGACAGATACTCCTCAGATTGTGAACCTTTACCTTGAAGCATTTGGTTTAGTATAGTCTATTCCAAATCGAACCCCGAACTCAGCATGGGCGGAATTTGGTGTAGCGGGTATGCACAAGAGGGGAGTCGCTCCGCTCCTTTGTCAACAGATTGCCCCGATTTTCGATACTAAAGTCACTGATATCTCTTTTGAGTTTCAGGGATACTGTGAGCTGACAGTATTCTGCTGTAATGACTTTAAGAACTGGAATTTCCGATGATGAAAATGATACTGATTTGTACTTGACTTGTTTAAGTGCAGGAAATGATAGACAAAATGATTGCGGCATTTCGGTTTGATAAATCTCTATAGACATGATTGCAATAAGGATTAGTCAATCGAGCATCTGAGAGGTCCCGACTGGATCTAGATGCTATTGCTAAATACGTCCGATTAATCATGGTCTGAGATTGGAATGATTGTTGAATGTGATTTGTCATGTGATGTCATGTGATGTCAAGTGATGTCCTGTGATTTCCTATGATGTGACTGTCGATTGGTACATGTGCTAGATGCATGTTCCTAGTGCGTCGGTACTAACAGTCAGTGTCTGCTAAGGCTTCTGTCTGTTTTGCAGGCGTAATCGAGGGCGATTACATTGCTTTCAAGAGGGGGGTATGCCACAAACTGATGACGTGTCGTGGCCCTGAACAAGGGGGCAGCAGAGGACACACCCACACACCCCCGCTGGCAGCAAACCCACGGTACAGGCTGACATGGCAGATTCCAAGATTTGCGGCGCATTTTCCATTGACAGGCTGATGTGGCTGAGCGTACGGATCTGGCAGCTGTACGGCAGCTTTGCTTTTTGCGCAAGGAGAATTCTACGCAAAATTTTAGAAGCTTTTGGGCTTTGCTTTATTTTAAGCCTATTTCTAAAAAGACGACAGCTTTTGGGGCTTTGCTTTTGGCATCCCTTGTAAACCTTTAAATAAGTGGGTTGGGCTCCCACTGTGTAGAGCATCTGGACGCAGAGTCTGAGAGTGAGAACCCTCCCACTCCCTTGTACTTTGAGTTACAGATTAGTACAAAAAGAAATACCGAAAGGGGCGCCAGTCTTTGGGGCCAATATCTCCAGGCACGGAACTCCGCTGGGCCGAGTCGAATCAATTGTGAACTGTGAACTGTTTTGAATAGAATCTTTGCCGTGTCACGGTAGAATCTTGACTTGGAGTGTCCAAGTTTGTTTAGAAGCTTTTGGCTTTGCTTTATTTTAAGCCTATTTCTAAAAAGACGGTAGCTTTTGGGGCTTTGCTTTTGGCATCCCTTGTAAACCTTTAAATAAGTGGGTTGGGCTCCCACTCTGCAGAGCATCTGGACGCAGAGTCTAAGAGTGAGAACCCTCCCACTCCCTTGTACTTTGAGTTACAGATTAGTACAAAAAGAAATACCGAAAGGGGCGCTAGTCTTTGGGGCAAATATCTCTAGGCACGGAACTCCGCCGGGCCGAGTCAAATCAATTGTGAACTGTGAACTGTTTTGAACAGAATCTCTGCCGTGTCATGGTAGAATCTTGACTTGGAGAGTCCAAGTTTGTTACAGAGCCCTTAGGTTAGGGTGGTTATGATGCTCTATAAATAGGAACCTAGGCTCATTTGTGAGCTTTCTCTTGTGATCACCACACTTGGGCTATAAACCCTTGGGAGTGCTATATTGAACACCCAAGCTAGCATGAGGGTTGGTCTAGGATGCGAGTCCTTTAGGTGGGGCACTAGACCAAAGTAGTTGCAGGCTCCTAGGCTTGGGGGTGAGCGAGTTAAGCTCTATGGTTGGGAGGTGAGTTGGATCTCTATCCGTTATGCTGTTTTACGGGTGTGTTTTGCTTGTGTTATGTCTTGTGTGCAGGATGGATCCTTGGAGAACACTAACATTGGTGCCAAAGCCACTTCCTTACTCTTGCGTATGGCCTGGTGATGCGTGCAAACCCATTTAGCGCTCATGGGATTGCAACAGTCCAGCCTAACGGGTCTACTCCACTCTTGCATAGGGTGGTATGTGACACTACTAGCAGTAGGAGTAGGCATGGGGTACATGCCAGCCGGTGGTGAGAGACTATGATATGTTTTTTTAATCCTATATTTCCATGGATTCTCGTGTGTGGCAGTTGGTATTGGCATGAGGCACATGGTGATTGAAGCCTGGCATCATCAGGAAGCCCTCAAGGCATGCTAGCATTCCTCATCGCATATCTAGATCTTGTATGAGGTGTATTATCAAGATTCGAGAAAAGAGTAAGAGAGAACTTTGAGTGGCTTCTTTGGGGAGCCACTCACTTGCATCCATTGTTTTTTCCATGGGCTTAGAGTACTTTGTGTTGCCTAGATTATCCTAGCTTATGGAACCTTTCCCTAGCTCTCCATGACCATGTACACATTCCAAATGATACCATGTATGTATATATGACCCATGGACCTTTCTAGCATCGTTCGATGTGCATAGGAGGCCAAAAAGTAGGTCAAAACAGTCCCTTAAGAGGTGCATACGGGTTCTCCACTTGTTTATCGTCTTTTGGGCTGATCCTTGAGCCCTCTTACACCTCATCTATGATGCAAGCAAGAAGCTCTAGCCTATGCTTATATAAGAGGCTCTCATGTACTCATTTCTGATTAGGCATCCTAATATCTCTATGCTAGACCAAGTGTCAGTCCTTTTTGGTGGACTGCACATGGCACTTGATGATTAGCTTTTGCAGGTGGCTCATAGGTGATTTGCACATGTCGAATTGGGCGAGTTAGGCAGGATATGATCCAATCCCTTTGACCAGCGGAGTGTTGCTTGGCAGGGTGGCACCTTATGGTTGCTAGACCTTGGAGCATTCAGATGCACTCGTGGCTAGCTGTGGCCATTTGTTACTACGATACTTATGTGCAGTAATGGAAGCAAGGGCGAAGAAAAAAGCTCAGTAGGTTGTGCCAAGGGCAGCCAGATCCTATAGTGCTTTTTGTATTTTGGGGGCTATTAGGGAAGCTGTATCAGGCCCGTCGGGCAGCTGATTACAAACCATATCAGAGGCCATTTGCAAAAAACTTGGCAGCACTTTGTTGGGAACTTAATACCTCAGCCCTAAGGGACTAGTTGGCAAGTTGCAAGCAGCTCCGTAGGCAGCCTCGTTGGTGGTTATGGAAAATAGGGACCAGCTTTCATGACGGTTAAGGAAGCCACGGGGGCAACTTGGCTAGGGCGGGGGCCGCGCGGGGGGGGGATTCCTGGAAGTTACTTCCACCTCCTTGAGGCAACTTCGTGGAAGGTACCTTTACTTCCTTAAGGCATCCACATGGGCAGTCCACATGGATAGTGCCACGTGGACAATTCCACAAGGTGGTGACACATGGGGCAGTGCCACATGGGCAGCAAACAACATGGACAGTACCACATGGAGGTGTTGCATGGGCATTCCACATGGACCTGCCGCACGGGCAGTCCACATCGACAATGCCAGTTTCCAAATGATGTGACAATGGCAGTCCATGTGGATAGTGCCACATGGGCGTTGCCACATGTCAGATTGTGCGAACCCTAACAAAAAAGGTTGTGTTGGTTGTCTTCTTCAAGAGTATGTTAATGCCTTGTTTTGGAACAGATCACATTAGTGCGGTTGCTGCAGTCAATGTTATACATAAACTTGGTGATGTTGCCTTTTAGATAACTTCCATGAGTGTACAACTGGCACTTCCATGTAAAGGGGTAGTTTGTGCATTTTTCTGAATTTATCAAGTAAATGCAAAACGAATCTTACAAACTGAGCTAAACTGAATTGTTGCTTGTGCTGTTTGTAATCAATTCGGATGGGTTTTTACAAAGCTAGATCAGGCTGTACTTGCTAATTAGTTCGTTATTTAATGATTTCTGTGCAGATATTATGCTCCAGCTCTTGGGTTTTTGATGTTTGCTGTTGGGATCAATCTAGATCCATCAAATTTCATTCATGCATTTCAAAGACCATGGATTTTGGCTGCAGGGTACTTGGGGCAATTTGTGATTAAGCCAATACTTGGTGTTCTTTTTGCAACCATTGGGGTGTCTTTTCTGCATCTTCCTCCAGCCATCGGTAAGAGTTCAAAATCGCTTTGTTTGGTTGGTTACTTGTAATAGGTCAGCTAGGTTGTCATGAAAACAAGACCTACCTGCCATTGTGCTACATTTGTTTTGATTGTGATGGTCTTGGCTCTTTATTCGTTGGTTCACATCATAGGGCTGCCTAGTCAGCAAGCATAGCATGAGCAGAGATGAATAAATTTCGCTTCTTTGACATTCTGGCGATAATGTGTTAAAAATTTTGTGCGCCAATCGCTGAAGAAGCCTCTTAGAGGGAACACATGACGAACCAAAAGACAAGCCTTAGAAACCCGTAGGCTAGAGACTCACAAATCACCACCCAGCCGTCCTATATTTAGGCTTAGGCTCTTCCTATACCCCCCTCATTGTGGAAGAGTTGTTATGGGGTGTTGCACTATTATAGCCCTTAAGTTTTCATGATAGTGAAGAGTTGCCCTTTGCTGAAATCTGTAAACCTCTGATGGCAATGAACGATAATGGCCCGAAACATTCCTTGCCAACCGGATTTTTATTGTGCTCTTTGTGCGCGTAGGTGACAACTCAGTTGAGTTGCATTGCTCACTTTCGGGCAGTACCATAGAAAGAGAGGATGATTGTATTAACTTAAGAATCGTGTATGATGAGCCTCTTATGCAGGCATAGAAGGGCATCTGAGAATGCATTGCAGTAGTCAATACATGTTGCCAATCCTAGTTGGATACTAGCACATGGCTTCACATGGGTACACAATGGCTATTAACATTTCTTTTGCCTACGTGGTGATATACATGCCTAGAGGTGATAAACAAACTGGAGCAATAATTGAGGCTTATTCCCAACAACTGCTCTCTTGAGCCAAAGTAATCCTCAACATTTGAAAATAGGTATTGTCCTCCCTTACATTAGATAGGCAATCAGATTAGGTCAAAATTGTAGTACAAGAGTTATCCCACAATATGAAGCCTCTAGTGAAGTTCTGTGTGACGCCACCGGATGCAGTAGGATGTAGGCACATTGTGTGGTTCAGTTTTTTGCACTCAGAGCCCTCCTTGCTATGTATATGTACATGATCATTCTTGGACAAAGGATGTAGCCCTATGGACTGCACGCTCTGCTTGGGCCTAGGTGGGACAATCACTTCAGACACACCTATCTCGAGGTTGCTCAGATGCGGATTACTCCCCATCCAAGCCGGCCTCGAAGATAGTGAGGTTGGCTGCTGTTGCAGCATCGGTCTTTTCTCATTGATCCCATGAGGATTGTCTCATGGAATATGTAGGGTTTAGGTCGGCCCCAGTCTCAGCGCCAGAGGGGTCCCTTGCGTCAGGAGCTTCGAGATGTCTTGTGGGTGGTATGATTGATTTTCTTATGCTTCAAGAGCACCATCTTTGTGAGAGCCGCATTCAGCGATGTGGTCGGATTCTGCGTGGCTGCTATAAGACCTTTTGGTCAGCTGATTTTGGGCCTGGAGGCATCCAGGGAGGTGTGTGGCAGCAAGCCATTGTGGGCAGAGTATTATTGTGCCATGCAGGCCAATGGATTACTATGCAGGTTCATGGTAACCTCATGGGCTTCCTGAACATCTATGCGCCTAACCAGGCGAGTGCACGAGCTGAGTTTTGGTCACATATTGTGGAGTCGTTGGAGATCTGAGATCCATTGGCTGCCTAGTCCACAGAGGAAGTTTGCTCGCGGTTGCAGACAGGATCATCACCCGATTCACCCTTTTCCACTGCACCTTTGACAGCCTGATGCAGCAGGTTGTAGACACATTGTGATATGCTTTTTTGTAGACAGTCAAAGTGAGCCTTGCTATATACATGTACACGAGGATACGTGGACAGAGGATGTAGCTCTATGAGCTGCATGCTCATCTTGGGCATGTGTTGGATAGACACTTCAGGCATTTCTATCTCGGGGCCGTTTGGATGCAGATTACTCCCCATCCAAGGCAGCCTCGAAAATTGTGAGGTTGGTTGCTATGGCAATATCCATACTCTCTCACTGACCCCATAATGGTGTCTTATGACAATCGTTTATTTCAGCTCTGTCTCTAGCTTGTGAATACGTTTCTACATTAAGTTTAGTGGTTTTCTCACTAGATTGTGTGCGTTAGCCAAGTGACGCAGTAGAAATTTGGTTTCCAGCATTGCTATTGTCAATGCTTTTATCACGGTGTCAACCTCTATAACTGGCCTGTACAACGTAGAGGGCGGTACTATTTCAATTACTTTTAACTTTACACAGAGCACTGAGTAGGAAAGAGAACTCAGATGTGTCCAGCGACTAGAATGTCATTGTGCACACGAGATTGACACCCTGTGCCCCAAAGACTGGCCCCCTTTCGGTATTTCTTTATTCAATTTAAGGTAGACGATTTGACCACTTTAGTACAAGCTTTTACACAGCTGTCCAAACCTGGCGAGGGCTGAAATCGCAGGTTTCCGACCTGATTTCGGCAGCATAACGGTGCAAAATCCCCTGTAGGTCAAAAGTACCTGTCTAGGGCGGATTCCCTCGTTATCTGGAAGCTTTCTCGTCAGCTGTCACAGAAATTCAGCAGGCTGTAATTCTCTGGTTTTTTCACTGCCGGGTGCTCAAAAGCCTGTACACGCATCCCAAGGCTCTCACGAGGCTCTCCTGGTGTTCCCTTGCAGTTTAGGTGCGAAACCCTAAACCTGCAGAAAAACACAGCAGGCTGTAATTCCCTGTTTCGGATCGTTTTTAGCGGAGCGAACATGCCTACGCGTGTCCCAAGGTCTCCCGCACGCAATGGGATAGTTCCCTTGTGAATTGGACGAGTTTTCACGCAAGAAAACTCTCCAAACTCGCAATCTTTCTCAATGGAACTGTGCATACATGTGGGGGATTAGCAGTTAACTAATCCAATTCCTGTTCAGAAGGCTCTTGCCTTAGCAAACACGCATAAACCCCCAGAATTGTACATGTTCATCTGAGTAGCCCAACTAGTAGGGAATTACCATATGTGCCAAAGGGGAGAGAGAGATGCACGAGAGCAAATCATCGCGCTACATGAGACAGAGGAGAAGGCAAGCTTTATAAGTGACTTTCCGAGTGGCCCATACCTCATTTGGTGCACACAGGCTTCCATACACATCAGAATTCAGTGTTAACTGGCCCGCAGACTGACCGACCTAGACTCCCGATGTGAGAAACCTGTTCGGCCGCAGCTGTTTCACACTGGCCATGCAATGTCCACTTGCACCTTTTCACGGTTCTTGGGGAAATAAGTAAAAATAAAAATATCTAGTACTTATTTACGAAAGGCAACAGGAAAAATACACCTCCTGGTGACACATCCCACCCTTGAAATACCGCAAGCGACCTCGCTTGCATGCATGCGAATATCTCCTGATATCACATATATTCTATGATGGGAATCCAAGATATACATGCTTCCGGAAATGTAGCGTTGGACGATTAAACAATACCACCAACCTGGCTACCATACATATATCAAGCATAGAAGTCTTCTGGTGTTCTCTCAAGCACAAACTTCTCTAGCTAAATTCTATATGGAAAGAGTAGATAAAATTGCTTAACTACTCTCTTGAGCATCATCAACCATGCTCTTACCTTGTTCCAAAAAGGCTACATCAAGTCACTGTGGGTTTCATTTGAAAGGCTTCAAGATACAATTGCAATAGCTGAGGGGAATCAACCAATTCAGACTCTTCCATCCATTTGGCATCCAAAGATGGATAGTTCTTGAATTTCACCAAGTAGCGTCTTGCAACCTTTCCTCTAACCTTTCTTTCCTTATGTGCCTATATCTGTTCATGAACAAGGATCTCATCCAATTCTTCCACTTCAGGCTGTTCCTCATCAAGCATATTCTCTGGCACATCACCAATAAAAGGTCTTAGAAGGTTGACATGAAAAGCATTATGTATTTTCCAGCCTTCTGGTAGCTTCAACTTGTAAGCTACATTGTTGATCTTTTCTAAAATCTGAAAAGGACCATAATATCGCATACTGAGCTTAGGAAACAAACGTTCCTTGCCTTGCCTTTTCCTGAACCTGGCCTTTTCAAAGCGCAAAAGCACCCAATCACCAAGTGAAAATACAAGTTCACGACGGTGACGATCAACAGCTTTCTTTTGCTTAGCCTGAGTCTTCTCAAGGGAAATCTTTATCTTCCTGTATGTTTCATCCATATCTTGCACATACTTGTCTGCCTCAAATATCTTGTCCTTAGTCTGCAAAATGGGCGGGACTTTCCTCCCTCCTTCCACTATCTCAAATTGTGCCTTACCTGTTGATGTATGCACAATGTTATTGTAAGCATATTCAACCAATGGAAGATGGTGTTCCCAAGTTGCCTTGTGCTCTGACACATAACATTTAAGCAGATCCAAGACATTAGAATTTGCCTCTTCTGATTGTCCATCAGTTTGCAGATGAAACAAAGATGAGAATTTTAGCGTAGTGCCCATATTTTCAAACAATGCCTTCTAGAAAAGACTCGTCATACGTAGATCCCTGTCACTGACAATTGACTGAGGCATCTCGTGATATTTAAAGATATTACTCATGAATATCTTGACCATGTGTTCAGGCTTTATCTTCTTCCTAATAGGAATGAAATGGGTCTGCTTACTGAACCTACAAATGATAGTCCAAATCCCATCATTGCCTGTTTGTGTCCTTGGAAGATCAAAGATAAAGTCCATCGCTATGCTTTTCCATGGCCTATCAGGGATCGGCAATGGCTGCAACAATCCTGGTTGCTTTTGCCTATCAAATTTGACTTTTTGGCAAACTAAGCATGATCTTACAAATGTGTCAACATCTTGACGCAAAGCTGGCCAATAGCAGAATGCCTCAACCCCTTTCATTGTCCATCAATTCCACGATGCCCAGCATAAGGTGGAGCATGACTTTCCATCAAAATCTTTGGCTGTAACTGTTTAGTAACGCATAACTTTCCATGCATCATGAGAAAGTCATTCTTAAGCATATAGTGCTCATGATGTTGCCCATCAACAAGCTGGTCATAGATCCTTGCATAATTTGAATCTTCAGCATATTGTGTCTTCATTTCGTCTAGTTCACAATGGTACGGAATTGACACTGCTGAAATTTGTGGCTTTCGTGACAACCCATCAGCCACCACGTTCTTTTTCCCTTGTACATGCACAATCTGAAAATGGAACATGGACAAGATGTTTGCCCATCGCATGTGCTTCTTAGACAACTTCGTTTGTGTGAGAATATATTGTAAGGTTTGATGATCTATTTGGACAACAAAATCAGCCCCTAGCAGATAGTGTTTCCAACTAGTGAGAGCATGAATTACTGCCAGCAATTCTTTCTCATAGACTTGCAAGTTCCTTTGGTCTTCAAAAGAATTCTACTCTCATATGCGACTACTCGGCCATTCTGCATTAGAACTGCACCAAGACTATGGCCACAGGCATCACACTGAACCACAAAAGGTTTCGAAAGATCTGGCAAAATGATTACCGGATTTGAAGTCGGTTTCTCTTTCGAGTGTTTGAACGCTAAAATTTCCTTGGCTGTCCACTTGAAAGTAATTCCTTTTCCTTGCAGTGCATGTAGTGGAGAAGCAATCTCAACAAAATTTCGGATGAATCTCCTGTAGTAGGAACATAAGCCTAGAAGGCTTCGAATGTCATGTACGGATTTCAAGTATGGCCATGACCTAATCGCTTCCTCTTTGGCGGGATCCATGCGTATCCCATCCTTTGAAACAATGTGCCCAAGGAAGTGAATCTCTTTCAAAAAGAATTCACTCTTCTTCGCATTAATGAATAGCTTGTTCTTGCGTAACTCATTGAAAACTGCGGTCAAGGGATCCTTATGCTCCTCTTCGGACTTTGAGTAGACAATCATGTCATCAAAGAAGGTATCCACGAAGTTTGTATGTGGTCTAAAAATTCTGTCCATCATTCTATTAAACGTGGTAGGAGCATTTGTGAGACCAAATGGCATAACAAGAAACTCAATAGAGACCAAATGTTGTCTTGAACGTAGTCTTATGGACATCTTCTGGCGTAATGCGTATCTCGTGGTACCCACTCTTTAGGTCTATCCTTGTAAACAATGACGCTCCCTCAAGACGATCAAGAATGTCATCTATCCTCGATATGGGAACTTGTTCTTGATGGTGTTCTTATCAAAGGCGCGATAGTCAATGCACATGCGCCATGAACCATCCTTCTTCTGCACTAAGAGTTTAGGCGAACAAAAGGGGATGAACTGGGCTGAATCAGCCCCTTCTCTAAAAGCTTGTTGACCTGACTCATAATCTCTTTTTGCTGGGCTACACTAACCCTGCATGGTGGTCTATTCGGTGGACTACAACCTGGCACAAGATCTATGGTATGATCCTCGGTCTCTCAGGAGGTAAGTCCCTTGGCAAAGAGTCCGAAAAACAATCATTGAAACCACTCAAAAAAGTTGACCTGTCTTTATCTAAGGTAGACAAATTAGATACAACTTCAGGTACTTCTTTTGCAAAGATCAAGTACGTAGAAAGATGATTCTTTATTTAAGATGAAATAGCAGAAGCAAAAACAACTGGAACAGACTCGCCTATAAGCTTTACATCAAGGACCTGAGTCTTTCCTTTATGTACAAGGGTAATCTTTTTGTTGTAAGTATCCACCATAGCATGCAACATGTAACACCATGGGATACCCAGTAACACATCACATCCCTCAAGTGGCATAATATGAAATTTTTCCGTAGATGAAGCTTCCCCAAAATGGGAGTAACAGGCTCTGAATGACCTGGGCATGCCAAACCTGCTTCCCTTGTCATACCTATCTCCTCTGCACAAATGCCCAACTTTGATGCCAGTTTTGGTGATATGAAATTTGCACGGGCTCCTGGATCAAAGAAAACCAACACTGTTTGGTCTCTAACTTTGTCCCAAGCTTTACACAGTTCCGTGGCATCTAAGTTTGGCTGGTCACCAACCAAATCTAGGACAAGTCCTGCACTTGGCTTTTGCTTCTTCCCTTTATGGTTTGACTTGTCATCCTTATCTTGTGACTTTTTCTGTGGGCATTCATTTGCAAAATGTCCTTTCTCTTCACAAATGTAGCATTTCTTGGCCTCTCTAAGAGCTTTCCTTTCTTCAAAGGTTTTGCCAGAAAAATGCCTTTTTTGTCCTTGTCCTCGTCTCGAAGAAGGTTTAGACTGCTTCTTGGACGTGTCAGCTTCTTCATTGGAGGGCTTCTTTGTTGGAGGCACAGAAGGCTTTGCTGCAACATTGGCCTTGGCTGAAAACTGTTTGCCCTGGGACCCTTTCTTGTGGCTATTAAATCCATCGGAATCTCCCTTCGACAGATTGTTGGCCACTCTTGCATTCTCAATCAATTGAAACATATTCATGACAGTAGACTTTGTGCAGTAGTCCCTGATTTTCTTGGGCAATCCGCAACAATACTTCTCAATCTGTTCTGACAATGGCACAAACCTGTAAGAGGTGACTCGCAACAGTGCGGCCGAAAACTAATTATTGTACTCTTCTAGATTCGCACACTGTTTAGCATTCAACTCGTGCCATTCTGTCATCACATCCACTTCGAAAGTGTTTGTCAATCATGCAGGTGCAAAAAGCTGTTTGAATTGGACCCACGTTGTTGGGGCTTGACTCTGGTTCAACAATGCGGTCCACCATTGAAGCGCATTCCCTTTCAAGAAAGTGGCAGCCTTGCGTATCTTTGAAGATTCCGTGAAGTTTCCTCCAGCATAAGCTACATCAAATTGCTGTATGAAGGTCAAAGCCTTTAATTGGTCCTCAGTTCCTCTGAAAGTTTCAAACTTCACTCCCTGCCCACCTTCCTTGTTATCCTTAGGTTGACTCAAAGGAGCCACATTATCATAAACAGGTGCTTGTAATTGTGGTGCTCCATGATTGTTCATTCCAGCACTCGCATCAACTGTTTTACCTGTCGTATCTGCATTTTGTATGTATGACTGTGAAAAACCAGCCGTACCAAATTGTGGTTCAGGCACTCGAAACTGGCCATAGGCACCTGAAAACCTGGTTGGACACCCATGTTCGCGTACATAGGGTTACCCATGCCTGTTTGCATTGTCTCGAACACATTCCTTGGCATATAACCTGTGGAAGGTCCAACCATAGCTTGAAACACTGAACCACCTCCAAAATAACCAGGATAAGTATTAGGTAATGGAAGGGTCTGACGCATAGCCTGTTCATTACTCCCTTGACCATTCACAAACGGTTCCTGTCCAGCTAAAGCAAGTTTCTTTGGATCATTGGACATCGCTAGTTGCTCAACCACATGGGCTTTCCCTCGAGCATCATGAGTCCTCTGCGATTGGAAATCTCTTTTTCCTGCAATGGCTCAGTCATGCTCTGTATAGGAGGCTGAAAACCCTGTGTCGGAGCGTGTAAAAACTCCTGCATCCTTGGGTTGCTAGCCAACTACTGAAACATGTCCATGTAGCAACGCAGTTAAGCTCTAAACAACCTGTCCTCTTCTTGAAGAGTCGAAGGAACTTTCTCTGTGTCATGTGAGGAAGATCCCTCGTCAGGTACTTGGTCTCTCTTCTCTGCCATAACGACAAGCTCTGTGTTGCTTTCACCCACAACAATCCACGTTGCACTTTTTGAAGAAAAAGTGACTATCCTATCGATGGAACCATATAACCGGCTTGTACAACGTAGAGGGCGGTACTATTTCAATTACCTGCTAACTTTACACAGAGCAATGAGAAGAAAAGAGAACATAGATGCGTCTAGCGACTAGAATGTCACTGCGCACACGAGACCGACACCCGTAGGCCCCATAGACTGGTGCCCCTTTTGGTATTTCTTTATTCAATTTAAAGTAGACGATCCAACCACTTAGTACAAGCTTTCACAAAGCTGTCCAAACCTGGCGAGGGCTGAAAACGCAGGTTTCCGACCTGATTTTGGCAGCATAACGACGCAAAATCCCCTGCAGGTCAAAAGTACTTGTCTAGGGCGGATTCCCTCGCTATCTGGAAGCTTTCTGGTGAGCAGTCACAGAAATTCAGCGGGCTGTAATTCTCTGTTTTTTTACTGCCGGGTGCCCAAAAGCCTGTAAACGCATCCCAAGGCTCTCAGAGGCTTGGTGTTTCCTTGCAGTTTAGGTGCGAAACCCTAAACCTGCAGAAAAACACAGTAGGCTGTAATTCCTTGTTTCGGATCGTTTTTAGCGGAGCGAACACGCCTACGCGTGTCCTAAGAGCTCCCGTATGCAATGGGACAATTCCCCCTGTGAATTGGACGAGTTTTCACGCGAGAAAACTCTCCAAACTCGCAATCTTTCGCGATGGAACTGTGTGTACCTGTGGGGGATTAGCAGTTAGCTAATCCGGTTCCTGTTCAGAAGGCTCTTGCCTTGGCAAACGCGCATAAACCCCCATAACTGTACATGTTCATCTGAGTAGCCCAACTAGTGGGGCATTACTATATGTGCCAAAGGGGAGAGAGAGATGCACGAGAGTAAATAGAAGGCAAGCTTTCCATTAAAGCTATAGACCTGCACCCACTACTCAGACACACACTGTAGGTCACTTAGTACCAAAATCAGCCCTCTCTCTCTTGGGCGCCTCCTCTTGCTGAGGTGTGCTACAGACTACTCTCCTCTTGCCAAATGTCGAGTTTGCCCCTTTGAGTTAATTCCCTAGTTCCCATTGACTTATAAAGTTATAAATGACTTTCCGAGTGGCCCAGACCTCATTTGGCGCACACAGGCTTCCATACTCATCAGAATTCAGTGCTAACTGGCCCGACCAGTCCCAAACTGACCGACCTAGAGTCCTGATGTGAGAAACCTGTTCGGCCACAGTCGTTTCACACTGGCCATGCAATGTCCTCTTGCACCTTTTCAAGGGTTCCGGGGGAAACAAGTAAAAATAAAATTAAATAAAAATATATAGTACTTATTAGAGAGAGAGAGAGAGAGAGAGAGAGAGAGAGAGAGAGTAGCTGCCAGTTGCAACGAGAGAGCCCTAGTCGAACCCTAGCTCTAAGCCTGTGCCTCCCCTTGCCCTACTGCTGCCACCTCTGCTGCTTGTGTTGCAGCCCCCCCTCCCCCTTCCTCTTTGTGCCCCCGCCCTGCCCAGCTTCCCGCACCTTGCCTTGCAGCCCTCCCCGTGCTTGCGTTTATCCCTCTCACTCCTCCTGTCTGCGCTCTGCCCGCTTACTCACACTCTAGCAACTTGCCGGAGCCTGTCCTCCGTTCCCTCTCTTACCTAGCCTTCCAAAGGGTGGTCAGACCCTTGCCCCTCCCTTGCCTGGAGCTCCTCCACTCTCCTCATGCTCTCCTCATGAGGAGAGCTCACCCGCTCTCCTCATGCTCTTTCCACCAGCCATCTATCACCGCCATTCTCTCTTTGGGATCAAAAACGGGTTTCAATTTCATCGACGGCTCTCTCGTAAGCACCATGGCACCTTCCATAGCTATTTTAAAAGGTCTACAGCGCATGATTGGTGATCGTATTGAAGTTTTGTCTCAAAGAGGGGCTGTTGGCTGCATGGTGGTGTGTTCCTAAGCTCACATCAACATCCGCGAGTGGCTGGCGTGCACGCTAACTGCTTTGGATGAAGGCAAAGTAGAAGATATCATCTTGCTTGGCAGAGTACTCTCATTGCTTATTTTTCATCAAAGGATGTTGCCAATAGGGTCATCAATTGTACTCGTCTCTGCTTCGGGGAGAGGTTGGTTTTTCTACACTGTGATACGAGAATTTTTCACTAGGTGCTTTTCAGGATAGATGTCAGGTTTGAAGTATAAGTAAAAATAGCTTTTCCAAAGTTGCCAGCATAGTTTTGGTTTCCAAACATGTTGAGCCAGATGGGTTTCATCTTTGGCATACCATTCATGCGCTCGATGGTGATCCAGACATTTGTGCCATCTATAAAGGTGGCTACTATCCCTTCCACAATTTTTTCAGATACCATCGCTTTTTAGTGGAAAGGAGTGCTGCACTCGCAAAGGACTGTGATTACGGACAGAGCGAACAAGTGGACGCTTGGTGAGAGATTGGCCTAGAGGGCGACAACAGAGGCAGATTGGCCAGAGGAGGAGACAACCCTCACATGCTTAGAAGTGTAGTGCACAACAGTGGGACTATGTGCAGTCAGCAACAGGAGAGTGCTCAGCAATAGCACAATGTAGAGCACACACAATGTCATGTGCGCACTGTAATTGCGCCACGTGGACAAGCTTTTGCTACAGTCTAGCGTCAGTCTTAGTCTAGCGTAGGACCTAGCCTGGCACTTTGTGAGCCTCTAGCAGGATGTGCATGCCCAGGCAGGTCATAGTTGCATACCCTCTTGCACAGTACAGTTAGTCAGCATGTATGCAATTATCGCATACAAAGCACCTCTTATCAGTGGGTTACAAACTTAATAATAATTGACATTTTAGCTTTATTTGTCAAAGATCTTGGAGGCTTAAAGTTTACTGCTCGACCCAGCATGGAGATCGCTATATAGGTGGCCTATGAGCATTATTCTCAGGGAAAGAAGAAGAAAGCAGCAGAAGGAGAAGGACCCGGAGTAACTATGGTACCCACAACACACAGCATTAGCGTTTTCAACCTTCAACCCAGCGTTTCCAACACCACCAGCGCCATCCAATTTCAGCCCATCGCTAGCATTTTGCAGATTTCAGCTTTGCACCATTAGCGTTTTCAGCATCTAGCCTTAGCCTCGCAGTACCAAGCATCTTTAGCATGTACCCCTCAACATCCTAGCAATACCAAGCATCAATATCTAGTACCATCAGTATTAAGCACTTGCATCAAGTTCCCGTTAGCATTCCAGATCTAGTCATTGTAACAGCATTGTGAAAGTAATAATAAAGCAAGTACTTGCTTTGGCAATAGAGCAAGGGGCCCCTTGAGGGTGGTTGGACCCGACATGCCGTCTCTCTCTCTCTCTCTCTCTCTCTCTCTCTCTCTCTCTCTCTCTCCTTCATTGTGTTTAGTTTCTCTTCTCAAGTGAAGTAAAGTAACCTCACGTTTGATTTTTTATCTGCTTCAATTCAAATATAAGTTGATGTTGGTAAAAAGCTCGCTGCTGCTCCTGCTAGCCCTATGCACCCTATCCCCATCTCCTTGTACCTGCCTCCCCCCCCCCCCCCCCCCCCCCCCCCCCCGCAACTTGCCATCGCTCTCTCCTCCCCTCTCCTCCTCCCAGCCCGCGTTGCCTCGGCCTGCGCACTGTCCATCGTGCGCCGCTGACCAGTACCATCCAGCCTCTCCCCCCCCCCCCCCCCCCCCCCCCCGCCGCGGCGCGTCCTTTGCTTGTGGGTTGTTCTCAGCCCACCAACAAACGCACACTTCCGTCGTTCTCCTTCTTCCACAATAGCAAACACATTACTCCACCTGCTTGTAGGCTGTTTTTTCAGCGTCCAGGTAAACGCATGGACGTCAACGCTCTTCTCTTTACAGCAACAGACACAGAATGGCGGCCCTTGCTCCACCTCAGAGGGACACCGCGGAGCCAACCCTTGGACTTGCTCTTTCGCGAGAAGAACAAGCAAGCTTGATGGCCGAGGTGGAACGCTTGCAAGCCACCTCGGTTACTGCAAGATCATTGGTACTCGACCCAACCGTGGCGAGGTTCGGGATTTGCTTCATGCCCGATTGCTCTTCGACGTGGGCAAGATCACCGTTGTCTAGATCCTCGAGAGAGGATATTACCAGATAGAGTTTGAGTCTCCTTAGATGACGGCCAAGGTGATATCGATGAGTCCGCTCAGCATTCGAGCAGCTTGTACTTACTTCAAACGATGGCATCATGGTTTCGACCCTACCACAAATGTGCTTGAGGAGGAGGCAGACTTGCCTATACCATACGGAGCGGACTCTACACATAGTTCTTGACTCGGGAGAGGATATTACCAGATAGAGTTTGAGTCTCCAGAGATGACGGCCAAGGTGATATGGATGAGCCCGCTCCGCATCCGAGCAGCTTGAGCTTACTTCAAACGATGGCATCATGGTTTCGACCCTACCATAGATGTGCTTGAGGAGGAAGCAGACTTGCCTATACCATACGACGGACTCTACACATAGTTCTTGACTGGCTCCAGGTCCAGGCCATTGAGTTCTCACACCACACAAGAGACCTGGCGGTGACAGATCTGTTACAGACACTTTGGCCTCTAGCCAAGTTTGGCGTGATGCCGCCGGATGTAGCAGGTTGCAGGCACATTGTGGTACACCTGTTTGTTGACACTCAGACCCCCCCTTGCGATGTATTTATAAATGAGGATTCTTTGACAAAGGAGGTGGCCTTACGGACTGCACGCTCGTCTAGGCCTAAGTGGGACAGTCGCTTCAGTCGCACTTGTCTAGAGGTCGCTCGGATGCAGATTACTCCCCATCCAAGCCGGCCTCTAAGATAGCGAGGTTGACTGCTGTTGTAGCATCTCCTCTCTCACTGACTCCATGAGGTCATCTCATGGAATGTGTAGGGATTAGGAGGGCCCCAGTTTTAGCGTCAGAGGGGTCGGTTGCGTCAGGAGCTTTAGATTCGGATACTCTACCTGCTGGCGGAACCAGCCACCACTCACCCTCGAGAGGAGGATTGCTTTCGAAAGAGCGTGGGTATCCCGAACCAGAACGCGAACTGTGGGAATGCCCGCTGCCTTGGCATCAACTGAAGCTGTCGTCTGCGGAGTCTTCAAGGTTGTTCCAATCGTGGAACCAATCTTGGAAAGGAGCGGGAGGTACTCTCTCCTCAGTCCAGGGAAGCAGATCGAGATGGGAAAATCTGCTTCCTCGGCAAGAACATGTAGGTGGGTTGAACCCATGGTGCCATTGTCTGAAGTGAGCTTGGACTGCACGAATGGCCAGCAGGCTCTTCAAGATGACTTTGGTAGCCATCTCGGGGGTTCTCCAACTCGATCTGATAGTAGGCTCGCTCGAGAAGCTCAATGTCGACGATCTTTCCCACCTCTGCAAGGAGATGGGCCTGAAGGAGGTCTCACACTTCCCCTCTACTGGGGCGACTGCCAACGATCTTACAAAGGACAGAGGTGGCCTGGAGGCGCTCCACCTATGCTGCAAGGCTTGCTTGCTCTATTGGCAATAGAGCAAGTCGGATGCCAGGCTCGGTGGGGTTGGTCGAGGGGGCTTCATCTGAGTCCCTCTGGGGTGGAGCACGAGCGTCCATCTGTGTCTGCTACTGCAAGCGAAGGCGAAGGAGGAGCTCGGCTGCCACTCACACCGTCAAAAGCCGATGAGAGTGTTGAGGGTCCAAGTTGCACTCGAGCAGGGGATGAGTGTGTGTGTGTGTGTTGGGGGGGGGGGGGGGGGTGTGCTGGTTCGGCGATGAAAAAAGGGGAAAGGCAGCGAGCAACGCGGGGGGAGGGCTGAGGGCAGCGGGTCGCGAAGGCTGGGGTGGAAGGCAAGCAGCACGCTGTTGTAGGGCAGCGCGAAGGGGAGAGGGGGGGGGGGGGGGGGGGGCGAGCAGTGGGCGCAGGGCAGGGGGCGCGATTGGGAGCAGCAAAAGGGAGCGCGTTGTATAGCTCGGGTGAGTCCTCCCATCTCTTGATTCAGCCCCCATTGTATATATGCTGTTTTTCATTGGGAGAGTCTCCCCTTATGGTTGATGTAGCCCTCTCTAGTAAGAGGTTGTTGTAGCCCTATGGGCAGTTTTATTAACTAATGGAAGTTCTCAAAAAAAAAAAAAGTAACCTTGTGTTCTGAGCTAAAATCCTTAAACACTTTTGCTGCACCTGACATTGGTATCAGAGCTTTGTGCGTGCTTCGGCTTCGCAAACTCAAGGGAAAAACCATCAAGAACCCAAGCAGAACCAAGAACCCAAAGAACCTCTCTCAGTTTTTTTCTCAAGGAATCCTCGTGTCTCGATCCCGGACTTCTTAGCCATTCCCACCCTTAGTCCATTGCGCATTGGGCGCGCTCCCGTCTTCATCGCTATGTCTTTGAACGAAGATCAACATTGGATACACGAAAATCTAGATCTTGAATACTAAGATTTGCTAGCCTTGTATGTGGATATGGAAGGAGTTGGAGAAAGGATCCCTAGTTATCTTTTGCATTTGCATTCGCATGTAGCGTGCATCCACTTCCCTTGACATTTAACCATTGGAAATACCTCCGAGCGCCCTTACCTTTCAGCTTCACCCGTAATGTTTTCACGACAAGACTATTCGAGTGGTACTACTTGCTTGCAAGGCAGAGTCAGCATCACGGCTGGTATTCTGCGATAGTAGTAAGGCTACCTAGTAACTCGGTTGGTGGGCGTTTACATCACAACAGTACCTACATCCGCAGTATCCATAGTTTGGAGGAGTTTTCATCGGTTTATGCATCCACAAGCATTAGAAGCCTTCAACATCAGAAGTACAGAAAGCATACAAAGGAATTTCGGTAGTTGTGGCTCACCTTTAACAAGGGGAGATGTCACGTGCGCACTGCAATTGCGCCATGTGGACAAGCTTTTGATACAGTCTATCGTAGGACCTAGAGTGGCACTTTGTGAGCCTCTAGCAGGACATGCATGCCCAGGCAGGTCATAGTTGCATACCCTCTCTTGCACAATACAATTAGTTAGCATATAGGCAATTACCACATACGAAGCACCTCTTATTAGTGGGTTACAAACTTAATAATAAGTGACATTTTAGCTCTATTTGTCAAAGATCGTGGAGGCTTAAAGTTTACTGCTCGGCCCAACATGGAGATCTCTATATAGGTGGCCTGGGAGGGTTTCTCTCAGGGCAAGAAGGAGAAAGAAGCAGAAGGAAAAGGACTCTCATTACCTGCAGTACCCACAGCACAGAGCATCAATGTCTCCAGCCTTCAGCCCAGCATTTCGCTAGCCTTAGCCTCGTAGTACCAAACATCTTTAGCAAGTACCCCTCACCATCCTAGCAGTACCAAGCATTAGTATCTTGTACCATTGGTACTACTTGCTTGCAAGGCAGAGTCATCATCACGGCTGGTATTCTGTGACAGTAGTAAGGCTACCTAGTAACTCGGCTTGTCGGCGTTTACATCACAACAGTACCCATCCGCAGTATCCATAGTTTGGAGGAGTTTTCATCGATTTATGCATCCACAAGTATTAGAAGCCTTCAACATCAGAAGTACAAAAAGCATACAAAGGAAGTTCGACAGTTGTGGCTCACCTATAACAGGGGGGGATGTTACGTGTGCACTGCAATTGCACCACGTGGACAAGCTTTTGCTACAATCGAGCGTAGGACCTAGAGTGGCACTTTGTGAGCCTCTAGCAGGACGTGCATGCCCAGATAGACGTCACAAGACCGGTAGCATGTGCCAATAGAAAAGAATAGATTGAACAGACTTTTAGCACTTCAATAACAACTGAATTGAGAGAGAGACGACACGCGACACGGAGTGGCGGAATTCCACCCCAGAGAGCATTGGCTGCAAACCTTGGCGCTCCTTTTGCTATTTCTTTATATTGTATCAACACAGTACAAGCCGGTACTCCAGACTCTGCACCTTCTCCAGGAAGCATCCAGAGAATGAGCCCTAGCCTCATATTTAAAGGCCCTAGGCCCCAAAAACAGTTTTACATGAAAAGACTTCAAACTCAAAAGCTTCTGGTCCAAAAGCAATGCCAAAAAGCTGCCAGCGTAATTTACGGAAATCCCTACAACCTGCCACGTCATCAGACAGCGCAAAACGCGGAAATCCGTACAGCCTGCCACATCATTAGCCAGCGTAATTTTAGAAAATCTGCCATGTCATTAGCAGCTACGCAATTTCTTGTGTGTGTGTGTGTGTGTGTGGATCCTGCTTTATTTCCTTTATGTCACTTGGGGCCCCTTCGGACGGGGTCCCCATAAGTTGGTAGGACTTCTTCTTCTGTTGCTTGTTCTTCTTAGCGTTTAGGCCCCTCGGCCGACATTTGCAAGTTGACTCCCTTCTTCAGGGCGTTGACACGTCAACGGTTTGTGACAGCAGGTCATAGCTGCATACCCTCTCTTGCACAGTACAATTAGTCAGCATATAGGCAATTACCGCATATGAAACACCTCTTATTATTGGGTTACAAACATTATAATAAGTGACATTTTAGCTTTATTTGTCAAAGATCTGGAGGCTTAAAGTTTACTGATTGGCCCAACATGGAGATCTCTATATAGGTGGCTTGGGAAGGTTTCTCTCAGGGCAAGAAGGAGAAAGAAGCAGAAGGAAAAGGACTCTCATTACCTGCAGTACCCACAACACACTGCATCAGCGTTTCCAGCCTTCAACCCAGTGTTTCCCTAGCCTTAGCCTCGTAGTACCAAACATCTGTAGCAAGTACCTCTCAGCATCCTAGCAGTACCAAGCATTAGTATCTAGTACCATTAGTACCAAGCACCTGCACCAAGTTCCTGTCAGCATTCCACCATTTAGTCATTGTAACAATGTAATAATAAATCAGTACTTGCTCTGGAAACAGAGCAAGGGGGCCCTTGAGGGTGGTTGGGACCCGACATGCCATGTCGTTTCTCTTTTCTCTCTTTTCGTCTCTCTCTCTCTCTCTCTCTCTCTCTCTCTCTCTCTCTCTCTCTCTCTCTCTCTCTCCCTCTCTCCCCTTCATTGTCTTCAGTTCAATTTCTCTTTTCAAGTTGACGTAAAGTAACCTTGTGTTTGTGCGGAGTACTAGATCCGAGCTAAAATCCTTAAACACTTCCGCTGCACCTAATACACAGAGATAGAGACAGAGACAGAGTCGGGGGCCACTATGTGTGGAGTCGGACTGATAGATAGACATGTACAAGCACAATCTATCCTTGTTTACATGAGGGTAGAGAGATAGAGGTTGGCAGAGGCAGAGCAGCCCCGAGATAGACTTTTGGAGGAGAGGTTATCAGCTTATCAGACCAAGATCGAGAGGAGATACCAGGGCAATTGGACAGAGGGATAGAGGAGGATTAATAGTCGATGGTAGTTCACGAGCAGCTTGAGTTGCCTCAAGATAGACATGTCCAACAAACTTTGGATCTCTTGGAGATTCAGTTGCAGGTGGTTCTCGCAGTAGGCAGTGCTTAGGGGGAGCAGGAGAGTGAGTCTTCACAGTTTGCAGAGGATTTTGACTATTGAGCAGACTTTGCATCTCTAGCAAATGTCCCGCTTTTTGATATCTTGCCAGCTCAGTTCTTTGCGGTTGGTCTATAGAGGTCTCGAGATGTTTCTTTGAGGAGTGGGCCACTATGTGTTGATATGCTTTTCATGTAGTTATCAAGAACTTGTCACATTTTTCTCACCCCAGAGAGAGCTCCCATGACCAGATTTAGAGTACAGGTTTTACTTTGACTCCTGGACGAGGGAAGTTGTCTTTGATACCATACAGGAGCAAAGAATTTGTGAGGCAAATTACTTTATGGATACTAGATGGTTTGCATATTTTTTTGAGAGCCAGTTTAGAGAGGCCTTAGGGAAGTTGGTTTGGCCAGAGAGAAGTGAATCTTGGTACCTTCCCTTGGCTTTTGAGGTGGACAATGCGTGGATCCCCTTGCGTGGGTCCCCTTGCCTGTCTTACAATTTGGTTGTGCTGTAGTTTCGCCTCCTTTTTTGGAGTACATCCTCAGGAAATGTTAGAATGAATGTGGGTGATCTTGGAGGCATGGTCTAGGGACTTCACAGTTCCTTGGCATTTGTGTGTTGTTATAGGAGGTATTTACAACGGATGCTTTATATGAGTCAGATTACCAGCACTGGACCTTGTGATTTTTGCTACATCGCCCGAGGTGGACAGAGCTTTGGGCAGATTTGTGTAGACTTGATCACTATCCAGATAGCTACACTTCACCGCTTGGTTAAAATATCTTTATCCCTAGATGTTTCCTATGGTTTGTTATGGGATTTCCCCCTATGGTGTCATTGTACATCCGTCAGGGTTTTCCCCATATTTCTTGTATACGGACAGTTGGTCGATTCTTATGTAGTGTAAAGGGTCAAGCCCCACTTTTATTGCCACACACACACACACACACACACACACACACACACACACACACACAGAGAGAGAGAGAGAGAGAGAGAGAGAGAGAGAGAGAGAGAGAGAGAGAGAGAGAGAGAGAGAGAGAGAGAGAGAGAGAGAGAGAGAGAGAGAGAGAGAAATGAAATGTTGTATTAACATCTTCAAAAGGCCAGAGTGACCTATGAGACCAAACTGATACAAAAGTGGTGAATCTGTTACAATGTCTGAAAAGTGTGAAAGTGTGAAAATAAATGCAAAAAACTAAATACAGATAAACTTCTTAGGAGCATTCTGGGTGTCTGGCTAGAATGCTTCTAATCCTTTGTTGTAGTCTCCTCCGGTGAAGTGTGCTTTTGCATCTTGGTCGTGATCGTCTCGATTTCCTAAGCTCGATCGCCGTGTCAATGAGGGTGCCTTTGGTATGAATGTGGGTACTCCTTTGTGCTCGCTGCTGGCCTCTTGCTTCTCCTTCCATTCTTGCTTCTCTCGATCCGAAGAAATCTGTGATCTGCCTCTGAGGCTGTAGTGCTCTTTGTCTTCTCATTAGATTATCCCTGTGCCGATGTAGTTCCAGTAGGTACAGGCCTAAGCACCTTTGATCTTGGTATTGCATGACTCTATCTAGAGGTCCAAAGCCTTCTTTAAATAGGCAATGGAAACGCCCACGTATCTCATAGTATACGGTGCAATGACATATGTAGTGTAATTCTGTCTTCAGCTCCATTCCGCATAACTTGCAAATTCTGCTCTCAGGTGGGATTCCCCTAAATCTGCCAAATTCAATTTCCAGCTGGTGTGAGGATGTACGAATCTGACCAATAGCACATCTCAAACCATGAGACAGGTGGGTATCCATGTAGCTCGGGCGAATCACAAAACCATCTTCAGATAGCTGTAGGAAGTTTTCTTTGTAGTCGGCCATCTTCGTGCCCAATTCTTGTGTAGGGTCTACCCATGTCCTCTTGGTGTCCAACTGTATAAGATCCTGGCGGATGATTTTATATAATCTCCGTTCGTGTGATTGCCAGTGATGGAGCCTCAAGAGAGTATTGGAAGGGGGGTAATCTTTCCATACTGAACCCGTGTCTCTGAAACCACGAGGACAGTTGTGCATACCAGCATGATGTATCTCCTTTCATTGCTAATTGTCGAGAGGATTCGAGGGCCAATCTAGTATATCGGCAATTATTTGTATCCCACAAACCATGTATAAAGGACATTGATCTGGTAAGAGCTTCAATTTCTATCGGAGGGGCAGCTAGTTCCGCTCGAGTAATCGCGTGTGGTACGGAGGCCTTGGCTCTAATCATTCGGGAAATCATAGATACCAAAGGTCTCTCCATTGACTTCCAATTATCTTGATCCACAGATGGTCCCCAAATCTGGACCCCATAAAGCATAGCCGAAGCCACCACAGTATCAAAGAGCCAAAGTTTTGTTCGTGGTTCCTGAAACTGCACTTGTGAACACATCCTCTCCAACCCTCCCAAAGCCGCAGAGGCTCTGGACAATCTAGGATCCGCTGCTTTCTTAAGAGTAAACTTCGGTCCTGTAAATACCACACCAAGGTATGTGTATGCATCTGTGTACTCTACTGTATCCTGGCCATATGCAAATGTAGGTGCTGATCTCCTAACCCACTGCGGTGTGGTGTTAAACACCATAACTTTGGCTTTACCCAAGTTTACCGACAGTCCGCTGTCTTCCGCGAATTTATGTAATGCATCTAACTGCCTCTGCATTCCATCTGGTGATTCTGCTATCAATACAATATCATCTGCATACAACAACAAAGGGATCCATGACCTTGCAAGTTGAGCACCTCTATCACCCTCTCTATCAATGTAATCTGATACCTCATCTATATACATACCAAATAAAGTAGGGGACAGTGGGCATCCCTGCTTTACTCCAACAATGGAATGAACAATGTCGGAATCCCCTTCTGGAGTACGTACATAACCAGTTACTGACCGGTATAAGGCCATGATCCCCCCAGATAATCTCTTTGGGGACCCCTAACTCTTGCATTCTGCACATCAATCTGGGCCTTGGTACTGTATCAAAAGCTTTCCGAAAATCCACAAAAGCAACAATACATCCTTCTCCCGCTTGCTCTTCCTTCCTCAATAATGGCTCTGAGCGTAAGAATATGATCCAACGTGGAATAACCCCTCCTGAATCCAGCTTGTCCTGTTGCCCTTATGCCCTCATTCTCTGCCCATCTACTCAATTTTTGTTCCAGAATGGATGCGTACAGTCGGGTCAATGTGTGACCCACCATAATGGTACGGTAGTTCCCGGGTATCATAGGATCCCCCGACTTGAAAATAGGTACGATAGTAGATAATCGGGTCACACATGACCCGATTAAACAGACGAGCAAGGACTTCTGAAAGTAGATCCCTTGCATGGATCAGATGTTCTGCTACTAAACCCTCATGATCATATGCTCTTCTTGTCTTGATCTTATCAATGGCTTTTTCCACCATTTCCGTAGTAAAGAAAGTACTAGTAGCAGGGCATGGCTCTAGCGGATCTGGTATTGGAGGCTGTCCAGATACCATATATAATGATGTTACATATTGACCCCAAATCTCAGGAGAAGTAATTGTCGGAGGCGATGAGTGCTCGTGAAATAAACGCCAGGCCTCATGTGAGTCCTGACTCTAGAAGAGCTGATATAAATCCTTCTCCAGTTTGGCTAAAAATGCCCTTTTCTTGCGACGTACTATACGCCGAAGAGCAATCCGAGACTGCTTATATGTGATGATCCCAAGTGTAAGCTCTTTCTGGACCTGGGTTCTCGTCTCTCTGCATTCCTCGTCGTACCAACTGTTTTGAGGCATGTTCCCAGATCCTCTCTTCTGATCAGGCTGAGTATGTGGTTATGCCTCTTGTGCTGCTCCATGTAGTATCTCTGTTAGCTGAGAAGTAATCTCCTCTACAGTATATACTGGCTCAGCTGCCCACATCCTATTATAGATCTTTTCCACATAGACTGAGTCAGTCTCTGGCGTGAAAGTATATCTTGTCTGTGTCTTCTTCCTTTGTACTTGAGAGGCATTGTATTGGAAGGAGATTGATAAGGTCAAGAGAGCATGATCCACTGCAATCCCAACCGGTCTGGGTCCCACCTTAAAGTCCTCGATACTAGAAATAAAGCTTGGTGAAGTCATGACATAATCCACTGTACTGGCCCCATGCCTGTGCGGGAAGCATGTGAATCCCCCAGATAAAGGGAAATTCTCTAGACCATAAAGTATGGCCAAACCATGTGTAGTTGCCATCTCCATGAGATGTCTCCCATATTCAGTGTGTTCTTTATCCTGTGAGTTTCTAGTAAGCCCCTCCTGTGATAAATCCACTTCTCTGAGCATTTCCTCGGAAGTATCATAGAATACTACTTGAGAGTTGGCCGTTCTGGCATTAAAGTCTCCTAAGAGAACGATGTCTCCATCTCTAGAGAACTCCCATATGTCATTATTCAATATGGAGAAAGGGGACTGGCCTTTAGGTGAGGAGTAGACTGATGTGCTTGGAGGGAATTAGCATATAGCGATATATAGAAATCTACTTGTCTCGGCTCTCATTCTCACCCACATATACCTTGCTTGTTCATCTTTCCTGATAACCTGTAGTAGTGGTTTCAGCTCCTCTTTAAATAAGACTGCTACTCCTCTTGAACCCCGGCTACCTCGTATAGATCTCTTGTTTGGTCGATTAGCTGTTTCCCATAAATACCCCTTCACATGTGGCATAAGCTGTCCCGGTATCTGGTGTGTCTCTGAGTAGAAAATTATGTCTCTGTCCCTAAAGCTGTCTTCAAAGGCACCTACATCTAGCCTATATGATCCATTAGAATTCCACGCCGCTATCCGGAGCGTCGCCCCATAGGTCTCGCACCGTCATGATGAGCGCTTTTCCAAAACCACTACTTTCCCTCCTCTATAAAAGGCGATTTTCCCCTTTTCTCTTGCTGCCCTGATCTCTGGCATGCATGTGTGCCACTTGTGCCAATGTAAGGTCATCTCCCAGGAAAATACCGGTTTTCTTAAGAGTTGGCCTCTTCTTTAGAAATTCTTTCCTTATTTCTGTATTCGGGAAGCGGAGAATAAGTGCCCTATCCTTTACGTTTCCCTTCTCGTCGATTCCTTTCTTGCCCACTCTCCATGCACTTGTGTGAGTAGGCTCTGTGATGCCCATGTGTTGTAGCAATTCCGTCACTTCTTCATCTACATTCTCTTTGTCTTTGACTCCTGTGACCCGCACATGCATTGCCCGATTCTTCCTTTTTTGCTCTTCCTCAATGGTCATATTAATAATGGTGGAGGTAGGTGTGGTCTTAGGCATCTGGGCCTTCCCTTTCTTCGCATCCTCAATCCATTTCTCTGCTTCATCAACCTTATCTTGTGTCTTAACAAGACGTTCCGCCCATGAAGATGCCGTTTTCGATTTTTGTTCATCTCCTTCCCGTAGAGCTTTCATCTGATGCTTCATGTCCTCGAGCTCCTTCAGCACCGAAGGTTGGTCGTCTCCCTTCTCCTTCGTTGCAGATTTGCAAGCCGTAAGTTCTCCTTTTAGCTCCTCGATTATTGCATCTTTTTCCCCCATGTGCTTTTCCATATTTGTTCTCCATGCTTCAAAACTTGCTACTATCTCATCGAGTTTCTTTCGCATAATGCATTCTGTTACATTTACTTCGGCCTTGATTAGGTTTCGTAATTCCGTTTTCACGATCTGAATTTCCTCATTCTGTACCCCCCGGATCTCTCTCCTTAGTTCTCTCATCATGTCTCCATACATGGAGTTCCTGTAGCTCTCAGCGTTTGCGTGCATTTCCTTCCTGATGTCATCCCTCATATAGTTTAGCTCTGATTTGAGCATCACCTGGACCTTCTCCATCAGTAGCTCATCATGTATCCTGGAGGTTTTCCCAACTCGCAATGATCTTGGTGATAGTACAATATCTCTATTTCTCCGTTTGAAAGTGGCCGTTGTTTTTTTTGGGGTGGTGTAGCTATCTACACCCGGCCCTTGCCCTTCGGTAGGCGGATCCATCGAACCCGGGCTACAAATGTGGGGTAGGGTGCTAGGGTGAGAGGCTGAGAATATGGCAAACTTAACTAGTTTACCTTAAGGCTTAAAATCTCTTTAAACTTGAACGTAAAGAGAATGGTCTTAAGGCTTAAAATCTCTTTAAACTTAAATTTTACCTTAAGGCTTAAAATGAAATAAACTTGAACGTAGGCTTCCTACGCGTAGAAGGACTGCTTGACTTGCTACGCGTAGATCATCTGGAAGTGCTACGCGTAGGACTACGCGGGACTGCTGAGAGAGAGAGTGGAGAGAAGCGATTATGCTCCTGCGCTCTGTGCGTTCCTGTGCCCTGCACGAGGCTGTCAGCGCGCAGCGGCAACACAGGCAGCGCGCAGCAGCGTAGGCCAGAGGGCGGCGGGGGCAGACTGTGGTGACGCAGGGGGGGTTGCTTCACGCGCCAGTAGGTCAGCAGGCCAGGCGGAAACAGTAGCAAGAACCCTCACGCCAGAGAGAGAGAGAGAGAGAGAGAGAGAGAGAGAGAGAGAGAGAGAGAGAGAGAGAGAGAGAGAGAGTGAGAGTGTCTTATACCGAAAGGCAGAGATGCATCATTCTCCGACAGTGGAGACTGATCTCTCTCATGTCTTCCGTGTATAAGATCTTACTCGCATGATGAGTATGCCTGTATGCCCGATCTCATGGATGCTACACACACAAGCTTTGTGCAAGATCAATGTATTTTGGATAATATCTTCACAATGTGTTAGGCAGTTGAGTAGGCTCATTAGAAATACCAACGGATAGCCTTCATGCTTCTCAATTTTGAGAAGGCTTATGATAGAGTAGATCGGGGTTTTTTGGAGGGCACTATATAGAGGATGCTTCTCCCCTTGTAGTGGATGAGAGGGGTATTTGGTTTATACCGTACTACTGCTATGGCTGTCACAATTAGAGGCCACATTGTTCAGTACGATAGGGATGTCCCCTCGCAACCTACTTTTTGCTGAGACCATGTATCTCTTATTGTGCCACAGGACACCGCAGTTGAGAGGTCTTGTTATGCCTTTGGATGACTCACCAGATTTGTTGGATCAGGAGTATGCAAATGACACTATGATCTATGTATGCTATGACACCCAGCTTGGACAATCTACGGGATGCTCTTGCTACCTTCTGCTTGGCCAAGGATGCTCTCATGAGTTGGCACAAGTGTTTTTCTTTTCTTGTAGGAATTGATGAGGGTTATTAGCTGGGAGTGCAAGATAATTTCACTTGGCTACCTAGAGGGTAGACTTGCAGATTTTTGGGTTTCCATCTTGGCATTGATGTGTCGGTTGAGTAGCAATGTGCGCCCGTTTTAAATTCTATCAAGAAGCAACTTCGCCAAACAAACCACAGCTCGGCAGCTAGAGTGCTACCAAGCGAACAATGACACCCTGTAGGCCCCAAAGACTGGCGCCCCTTTCAGTATTTCTTTATTCTTATAAAATTGGTCGAAAACCTGCGAGTTCCATCGAGCTGTCCTACTTTTATTGGGCTGAAAATGGCCTACTCTAGCTCGATTTTGGCAGCATAACCACAGTAGGAGGCTTCACAGACAAAATCCCCATGTAAAAGATGACTTTCCCGGCGCATACGGACACTTTCTCAAACCTGGCGAGAATCTGCAGCACGCAGAATTCTCTATTTTCTGCCGCGAAAATGCACCGATCACCTGTAAAGTGATCCCAACGCTTCCCCGGAGCTCCTGGAGGTATTAGGAATCAATTAGGGTCAAAACCCTAAACTTGCAAAAATACACACCAGGCTGTAATTCTCTGTTTCGGGCTCCGCTTCGTGTGCCGGTCGCATCCGTAGCAAGCCCTCTAGCTCCTACACTCGTAGGACTACTTGCCCTTTGAATCGGACGAGATTTCTGTCGTGAAATCTCTTCGAATTCACCTGTACGTGTGAGGTAGCAATTAGCTAATCCAATACCTGTGCAAGAGGCTCTTGCCTCGGCAATCACGCATGAACCCACACAACTGTACGTACAGATGAAAAGCCCTTGAGTTGGGCATTACGATTTTGTATTCAAAGGGGGAGAGAGGTGCACGAGAGCGGAATCATCGCGCTACATAAGACAAGGGAGAAGGCAAGCTTTCCATTAAAGCTGTGATCACTTGCACCCTCTACTCTCACACACACACACACACACACACACACACACACACACACACACACAGTAGTCACTTATTGAGCAAAAATCAGCCTCCTCTCTCAAACTAGTGCCGACTGGCCCGACCATCTCGTGGACCTGCCCTTCTCGACTGCGGGTGAAACTCTGGACCGTCGGCCGTTTCCTTTGGCCACACAATGTCCGACCATTTGTGACTTCAAAAAGAGGGTCCCAAAAATTAAATAAAAAGTAAGGGAAAGAAACCAACAACTAAGGTTAGTGGTTGCCACAACCTCGTGACAGGAGTCCCCATTGTTGCACAACAAGGAACTCTAGTATTTAGCATTGTTGAGATTGGCCATCATGGGCAAGGCGTCAGATTAGACTGGAGTTTCAAGGAACTTTATTATTTAGCATTGTTGAGACTGGCCATCATGGGCAGCAGATTAGGATGGAGTTTCAAAGAGAGGTACCACCTGATCAGAAATTGAGTGCTAATTGGCAGCCTGTTAGACTTGTAGGCTCTTTCTCTAGGAGATCTTGTGTTGACAGGCATTCTAGAGCCTGAGTCCTTGAGGCACTGCTTTGGTGTTTGTCCATATGCGTAGCCAGTATGGATGGCAGTTTGTTGTTTGTTGATTAGAGTGGGCATACATGTTCATGACATGGGGGCCAGTTGCATAGCTTTTGCAATTTCCAAGGTCACACTCCTTTTTCCAAGGATTGACGACATATCCAATCTTCATGCTTGCTTACTTGGGATATAGACCGGGCACTCTACAGATGATCTGAGATGCAAGTCACCAGTTGGATTTCTACCAGCGGGACAATTTTCACCACAATATGCAGCATCACACTTTGGACCATGTGGAAGGCTTGTTGTGCCCATATTTTGGGCTTACAGTCCTCCCCCTACATCCACCATTTTGACATCTAGTTGGACTGAGGTACTGCATACCCTTCGAAGTCAGTGGGATTCTTCAGTTTTGTGCCTAAGCCCTAAGCCCACACCATGGAGCTCTCTCCTTACTTCACTTTGTCCAGATTGAGTGTATCTGCCTACTAGACTTGCCTACGACTTTTAGTTGATGCTTGCATTACCTTCACATGGTACACACACCCACACACAGTCATGGAGACGCATGCATGACCAAGGAGAGATTTCGGCTGATCTTAATGCCTACCATCATCTATGATGTCATTCAAAGCTCCCTCCAGACCTATATAATGGCTCACCATGTACTCGCAAATCTAGTTCAATAATCAATCCAATTGGTGCCTGTTATATTTGTGTATTGAGTTTCTAATTGTGCTCAGTGTGGCTGCACATGATGCTTTCACCATCCCCTTAAGCTATGTACTCAACATGTGGTAAATCTAGATTGTTTTAATTTAGCACTAGATCCTAGCAAGCTTGCATTTGCATCAAAGCCACTCCTAAGGTAAACCATTCAAGTTCTTTCTTTGCTTGATTCAGTCGCCACTCGATGCTTGCGGGTCTGTAGGAAGGTGGTCTCACGCGCTGCAACCGGGGCGGATCTCAAAACTATGTTTTTGATGCTCTTTTTGGGTCCAACAACAACCACTCCCATGGGCTTTCCCCTTGATCCCTCGCAGCTCGAGGCCCTTACATTGCAAGCATTCCTATAGCCTTTGCGAATCCAGCTTCAGCCCAACGAAGGGACCTTCTCGCACATCTGCAAAACCCTGGCTTAGCAGAGATTCCCACGAGCCAAAGCAATTGCAATCTGAAGCTCTTACTCGGTAGGTAGTCCCGTGGCCATTGGAGAAGGATAAGGAAGCTAGGGGAGGCTTCCCATAGCTCTTTTAGAGAACACCACCCTTTAGCATCAAGGCCTTTGTAGGGCACACTTCACACCGAAGGCCTCGCTTCGCAAGATCCACATTCGACCACCCTTTGCTTACATAAAGCCCAAGTTTTTATTTTGCAACACCCTCTTGTAAATCTTGAGTTTCAAAAGTTTTTATGCTTTGTGACAAGGTTGGATCAAAACGTACGTACTGACCCGTTCCGTATCGTACGTACGTTATGTACGGATCCCTATCGTACGGAACGATCCGTACGCCTTTTTTTTTGTTTTTTTGTGGGTGGGAAGCCTGTACAGTGCTGATGTAAAATAAAAATCCAAATCTCTTGCAATAGTTACACAGTATATGGTTGTCTTGTAAAACGTGTCTTTGAATGTCTCTATAAGTTGTTGGCTTCTCTCTTGTTTTTTATTTTAAATGTCCTAGAAAATTTAGTACTTTGCCGTTTTTTTACAAGAGTACGTATTTTTACGTATGTAAAAAATTTTCTTGTACTGAACAACGTGTAGTACATACATATATGCCACGTATAGTACGTTTGGTACCACCTTGCTTTGTGAAGAGGTCCTTCACAAGAGTGGAAAGTGACTTCACAAAACATTTGTAAATTCACAAGGGACTTAGACACTGCCTTGCACCGACTTCTAGGGCAAGACCTTTCCCTCACTACACTTGGGGTGTATGAGCAAGGATAATCTCACTATTTTTGACGGCCAAGGATTCCATCCTGGCAAATAAAAACCAAGGGGTACCTAATGAAAAAGCAGCTATGGTCTATAGTTAAGCCATTGGGAGAGGGAAAGAAGATTGAGACTAGACGTTCTCAAGCACAATTCACAGCACGAGATGAGCAAGCTTTAGAAAATTTTCTCACCGTTGTAGGGGACAACTACATCCACTATCTGGACGAGTGCACTATTTCCTATGATGCAAGGGTCACGCTTGAGAGACACTTTCGAACCATAGCCAAACACTTCAAGATCTCTCTCAAATTGCAGCTCAATGATTTCACCATGGAACCAGGAAAAGATCTCCCTTTTCTTGTCAATAGAATGAAGAGCATATGCACTGAGTTGGCAAACATAAAATGCTCAATGGAAAACGAAGCTAAGTAGCCATTCTATTCAAATTGGTACTAGATGCAGATTATGGTCAGATTGTCATAGTACTCAAAGAAAAGGAGCTTCTACCAAATTTGGAGGACGTCATCAACTCGCTCCAAGAGCATGAGAAGTAGATCCGAGATACAAAGACTTTATGAGGAGATTTTGTTGCTACATCATCAAGGAACCCAACAAAAAAGAGGTGCAAACATTGCAATCACACCAACCACACATTAGACAAATGTTACAAAATCAACCCTTATGTGCATTGTGGTAAAAATAATCATGGGTCTAATTGGTGTGTGTACAAAGATAAAGGCAAACTCAACATAACTGAAGAATCTAGTGAAGAAGACAACGGAGCACTGTGCTACGTAGATGTACTCTGAGACACTCACATTCTCCTACATCCTAGTTGCTTACAATTCTCTAGGGGAGGAACTTCTGCCCTACATCCTTATTGTCCACCATTCTCAAGGGAAGGGATTTTCTTGGCCTACACCCTATTGACACTAGGGGAGGCATTCTTTTGTACACCTTTCTAGATGGGAGACTTAGACCCCATTAGAAGGTTTCTTTAATGTGCTCAGACACAAAAGGGGAGGATTGTTAGGTTTTGTGCATAAGCCCTAAGCCCATACCATGGAGCTCTCCCCTTATTTCACTTGGTCTAGATTCAATGTATCTGCTTGCCTACCACTTTTAGTTGATGCTTGCATTGACTCCACATAGTACACACACCCACACACACTCTCATGGAGAGGCATGCATGACCTATAAGAGATTTGGGTTGATCTTGATGTGTACCATCACCTATGAAGCTCCCTCCAAAAGCCTATATAATGGCTCACTATGTACTTGCAAATCTAGTTTAATAATCAATCCAATTTGTGCTTGTTATCTTTGTATTTAGTCTCCTAATTGTGCTTAGTGTGGTTGCACGTGATGCTTTCACCATCACCATTAATACAAGCCTAATTTATCCCGCATAAGCTATGTACTTAACATGAGGATTCCTTCTGTCCATTGGCTACTTTCTTATGGAGGTCTTCCAGTTGGCTCTTGGAGTGCTTAGTTGGGCTTCGATCTTCTATGTATATTCTGTATAGGTAGGATTGTGGAGACTCCTAGCCATTGTCTTGGGGATGCTTCACATCATATCTTGTTTGGCGATCTCTGCATTACTTATTTCCAGAGCCGCGGTCCAGTTGGGCTTTGAGCAATCTCGTGTTTGATGCATTGTCCTTGCAATCATTTGTTTTTTTTTTTGGGGATGTTGCAATGGGTCCGGTTTTTACATTGATAGCCTAAGGGTATCTCACCGCCGGTACCTTGAGTATGATACTCAGAGGGGATGCACAGCATGATGCTCCTCGGTCCCGAGATGAAGTGTCTGCAAGCTAGCTGCCATTACGCCGCGGAATGCGAGCGTGCTGCTGTCACGTTCTCAATGCTGCACTGTCCTCTACTGTGGACATCCTCAGACATATATTATCCACACCCTACGTAGCCAGTGGGATTAAGCAGCGGGTTCCTCGAGGGCAGTCGAGGAGCGTAGGTTTCATTTTCTCAGATGATGGGGTCAGTTCCACACACTTTTCAATTTTGTCAGAGTCCACATGCAGTGGCTTTACTCCCGACCATAATGTTTCATCGTGCATTCCTCCCATACCCCACCTCAAGGAGTTGCATTCGGTGGATTCTTCCATATATCCACCTTTGGTATTTCCCAGCTCTGCACATCTTGCAAGATAGGCTATTTCTGGCATCTGCAGGGTTCTTTTATACATAGGTTTATAGAGATGATCTTCGCGCGCGCGCGCGCGAGAGAGAGAGAGAGAGAGAGAGAGAGAGAGAGAGAGAGAGAGAGAGAGAGAGAGAGAGAGAGAGAGAGAGAGAGAGAGAGAGAGAGAGAGAGAGAGAGAGAGAGAGATTATTTTTCATGCAGGATCTGGAATGATTCTTGTTTCATGTGTAAGTGGTGCACAACTATCAAATTATGCTACATTCCTGGTGGAACCTGATATGGTTCCGTTGAGCATAGTGATGACTGCCATTTCAACAGCAACAGCAGTTTTTGTTACACCTGCTCTGACGTTATTACTTCTTGGCAAACGACTGCCAGTAGATGTTTATGGGATGATTATTAATATAACTCAAATTGTTGTTGCTCCAATTGTCGCTGGGATTGCTTTAAATAGGTAAAGACTTCGCTTAAAATAGTGCTTTCTAATTAATTTGTTGTTTTTTTTTGGCAGTTAAATGTACAAACACCACCACCATAAGTTGGTGGGGATGGGTTGATTGTATAATGCCGTCTTTTGCTCCATTATGAGAGAGAAATAGCAAGAGGTCGTGAGCACAGTGTTGAAGTTCACCTTTACAACAATTTATTCGTCATAACAAACTGTTCTTAATTGCCTTGTCATTATTTATGGCCCAACCAGGGGGTAACTCATATCCTGCTCTCATGTGCTCTAGGGTAGCGGCTTCCCGTGTTCTCTCATCTCTACTCATATCAGGTAGTCTCTATAGTGGTGGGAGGTAGATCCACCGAACTCAAGTATTTTCGCACATCATACATCTTTGCTTGGATGACCATGGATTCTCTTCTTTAGCGGCTTTGAGCTGTAAATAATGTTCCTCTGAAATTGTAGAGAATATCCTTGGTACAATATCCATGTGGCCTTGAGTATCAACTGAGTCTCATTCAATTGTGCCTTCAGGCTTCACTACTGGCTGTAAAGGATGTTCTTGTGAATTTGAAGAGCATCCAATTCTTCTGCCCATGCTCAAGCATGGATGTATAAACTTGGCCAAAAGTATGGCTGATCATAATGACGAGCTCATTAAAGCCCTCGTTGCCCCCACCTGCTGCTCGCCCAGCCCACCCCTTTGCCCTCAGCCCCGCCTGCTCCTTGCAGCCCGTTCCTGACCCCTCCTCCCTCCGCCGCATTCCCACCCTAGCCTCCACCTCCTCGTGTCCTTCTCTTGTGGAGTGTGTGTGTGCGCGTGCGCGCACCTTACCGTGCACGATTGGACCGCTGGTATTTAATGAATTCGCAACAGTATGATGACTTT
Source organism: Adiantum capillus-veneris (assembly GCF_014529385.1). NCBI lineage: Eukaryota > Viridiplantae > Streptophyta > Polypodiopsida > Polypodiales > Pteridaceae > Adiantum > Adiantum capillus-veneris. The sequence goes on from NC_140935.1 coordinate 107,448,462, forward strand.
GTCTGTGAGATGAGAATTGATTATACATTGATGTTATCTGATCATGCTCCAATTATTTTGACCTTGCAATTCGGCCCGCCAGCGTGTGATCAGCCTCTTCCTCGGAAGTGTCTACTGCATATGAATAATGCTTATCTTTCTCATGACCGCTTTCGAGATATGGGTAATGAGGTCATTCCTCCACTCTGTAATCAGATGCATTATGACCCGGTTATTGCATGGTATCGTTTTGTCATACGTAATCAATGCGTTGTCCAGGATTATGGTAAGCAGTACATGCGCCAGCTGCGCGGGGATGTTTATGAGGCAAAGTTGGTTTGTCAAAGTCTTCAAGAGTTGGTTGACTCAAGATCCTTATCGGCTTCACAAGAGGCCGCTCTTTGTCAGGCGGGTTATGCTCCCCTCAGGCTGTTGGACTTCTACGAAACAAGAGCTTGCTGATGCTATGATTTCTCACTACAGTTCTGTGTTTGCTGCTCCTCCCTCCGCCTCTACTGAGGCTCACCGAGCACGGCAATTATTGTTATCTCGAGTGCAGCCAATCCTTTCAGCAGAGGCTGCTAATTGTCTTGAGGCAGCATTTACGCTAGATGAGTTGCACTTGGCCTTGCTTGCTCTTGGTAGATGGCGTTCACTTGGCTGGGACGGTCTCACAGTTGAATTCTTGATCTCGTTCTGGGTTTCTCTTAAGGAGCCTTTGCTTCTCATGATGAATGCTGCATGGGACACTAAGCATCTGAGAGAATCTTGGAAAGAGGGTCTTCTTGTATTGCTATCTAAACAAAAACTCTGCGAGCATTTTTCCCAGTGGCGGCCTATTACCGTTATGCTCGTCATTTATAAGATTTTGGCCAAAATGATAATATTTCGCATCAAAGATTATCTTTTTACAGGTCTTCATCAGGCGCAGTACGGATTTATCCCTCGTCGCCAAATAATGGACAATTTGGCCAATATCTTGGTGGGTTTTGGAATTTGCTAAGTATACACAACAGGACGTGCTTGTGATGCAAGTTGACATAGATAAGGCTTGTGACAGTGTCCACTGGGATTATATTGCGGATGTCATGCAGTGTGTCGGATTTGGCCCAAAGTTAGCGCATATTGTGTATTTTTTATTTGCTCGCAGTACGACCTCAGGGATCCTTGCAGGCGAAGTGATAGATTCTTGGTCTCTTGGATGCTCAGTTCGACAAGGCTGCCCGCTTAGTACCTTGTTATTTGCCATTGCTACCTACCCTCTGCTTTTACACTTGGATCCCTTGATCTCCCAAGACCGCCTTCATGGATTACATCTACCTTCAGGCCAAAATTTCATTGGGCAGGCCTATGCGGATGACTCCTTGTTCACACCCAAGAATACTCTAGAGGACATGCGCGAAATTATGCATGCACTGGACTTGTTTGGTCTTAAAGTTAACTTCTACAAGTCTAATCTCTTGCCTCTGCATGCACAGCTTGGCATCAGCTTTTGTGGCCTGGAAAGATTGTGCCTCCGCATGAAATTACCCGACATTTGGGATATCCTATTGGCTGGCATGTTACCGGCACTTAGCAGATTGAATGGGTTATGCATCGTCTCAATATCAAACTCCAATATTGGAAATTGTCTACTTGGCCACTACATGTCAAGCTCCGCATTGTAGAGAGCATCATTATGGCATATGTTCAGTTCTATTTTCCCTTGTTGCCTTGGCCGCAACACCGACTTACCTCTTTTCAGTTGTGTATATTGTCGCATTTATGGCATACAAAGGCTAACAAATGTGGTTTGCGCTTGATGTCCATGGGCAAGATTTGCAGTCCAAAGCGCTGTGGTGGTCTTAACATCTTGGATTTGTGCAGGTACGCTCTTGCTCGAAAAGCATAGCTTTTGCCCACGCTTGTTGAGCAGCGACAACCATGGACAGTGATAGTTGCTTTCTTATGTGAGCATGTGGTTACCTCCTCATTTGGCCACTGGCATCATCTCTTTGGGAGTTTGTGTTTGGGAAACTTGATGGACATATTCTTGGCTGTCCTCTCATCTCTACTTTGATATCGGATTGGAAAAAGGTCACCTTACATTTGACATGGGCTGGTCGCACCGAGCATGAAGGTAACTCTTTGAGGTTGGAAAGCATTCATTGGAGCAAGGCATTCCCGTTGACTTTGGTGGACAGCTTCCCACGCTAGGCTTACTTTCTTTCTCATCGTGGGCTGCGTATGGTTGCTGATGTCGTGAATTCAGAAGGGAATGTGCTTTGTTTTGACGAGATGGCACACAATTTTGGTTTAGGCATGCATTATCGACCTCTCTGGCGGGAATTGCACCTCATGCTAGCTAACCTACTCCCCATTCCACCTCTGGCTGATGGAGGCCATCATGGAGTGACGACTACATCAATTCAACTTCACTACAGTTTGTGCTCGCTAGGTTTACAACATTTTGTTGCCCGATCCGTGGCTTGCGGACCACTGCAATGCCCTATGGTCACTACAGCGTTCCACCCGGTGGTGACAGAAAACCCCTTACTGCCATTTGGAAGAGCCATTTGCCTCTTAAGGAACGTCTATTTCTATGGCGTTGCTTGATGGGTGTTCTGCCGGTTGGTTCTCTTTTGCAAAGGCGTCGGATCAGCTCCTCACGTTGCGTTCGTTGCTCTGCTTCCGAAGAATGTGTCCCAACACTCGCAATGGGGATTGTCGTTGTACTAGAGTCTTTATTGCTAAGGTTTCTACACTCATGCGTCTCCGTTTTCCCGCAGCGGTCTTTTAGAAGAAATTTTGGCTTTTTGGATTCATGTTGCCGGTGTTAAAGCCTTTTGCTACTTTCTTCACATGGGTCAGATATTGGACCTTCTGGAGTATTTGGCGCCAACACAACTCCCGCATGTTTGACCGCATTGATTTGGACCCTTTCCCCTACTTCAAGATATCTCTTCGGCAATCCTTGCGCTTTGCCCTCGCTGCTAAGGATATATTGCCTGACCTTCATCAGCTCTCATATATTTTCTTTTAGAGCCTTTTCATACTTGAACACATTGGTGTTCACCCTGATGTATCGACTTCTTGTTGTGGGTTTTCCTTCTTTGGAGGTTTCCCACTTGTAAATTAATCAAATGCACTTACTATAAAAAAAAGTGTGCGCGCACCATCACCCTCGAGATCGATGCCCCCACCTTCGGCTTTAGACACAGATAGAGGCTCTTGCCCCGCCTCAAAGGGACTGAGACGAAGCCCCCTCGCTTGACCGCGCCACTATCTGACTTGCTCTTGCTAACGGAGCAAGCGAGCCTTGCAGCAGAGGTGGAGCGCCTTGAGGCTAAGGTTATCGGCAACTGGCCCAGTACAGGCGAGGTGCAAGATCTCCTCCATGCCCATGTCCTCTCGGAGGTGGGAAAGATCATCGACTTACAGTTCCTCGGGCGTGGCTACTACTTGAGTTTGAGACTCCCGAGATGGCGAAAAGGTCATTTCAATGAGCCCACTGGCCGTTTGAGGGGTTAGGGCCCACTTTAGACAGTAGCACCATGGTTTCGACCCAGCTTCCGATGTTCTTGTCGAGGAAGCAGATTTGCCTACCTCAGTCTGTTTCCCTAGCCTAAGGAGAGAGTATTGTTAGCTTCTATCCAGGATCGGTTCCGAGATTGGGATTGCCTTAGATACACTGTGCACGGCAGCTTCGGTCGCTGCCAAGGCAACAGGTATACCTAGAGTAGGGGTTTTGTGTCTTCTGAAGGTAGTTCTACTGCCTAGGATGAGTGGTGGATGGTTCCGCCAAAGCGCGGAGTATATCGGGACTCCCGACCAAGTGCTTCATATGTTGACATGTAGGCTAGCTTGTGAAGGCCTCTCCTTGTAGGAGAAGCCCACCCGTGATACAAACTCTCCCTACCAAGGCTGGCCAGGCACAACAAACGTAGACTCAGGGTGCACCGGGTGGCATCTCCTTAGAGACGAGTGCTGAGTTAGCTGATGCCTGGCAGCTATTGCATGGCCATCGCTGGCAGGGACAAGCACGCCATATAGGCCCCCCTTTTGGCCGACCCATGATAGGCCAACAACATTGGGTTGGCCCGAAGATTGGTGTCCCTTTTGGCATTTCTTTATTCTTATTGCACTTGGGAAAACCTCTAAACTTCTACAAGCTTTCCCACTTTTATTGGGCTGGAATTCTCCTACTCTAGCCCAATTTCGGCAATATAACGGCAGTAGTCTCCATGGACAAAAACCCAAGTAGCCAGTGATTTCGCAGACACTTGAGAGCACTTTTATAAAGCTGGCAAGAGATTATAGCACGCTGAAATCTCTGTTTTTGGCCTCTAATTTGCACCAAAACACTTGTTCAATAATTCCTAGCTTCCCCAAAGCTCCTAGGACTTGTAGGCATCAAACAAAAAATTACAGCAAGCTGTAATTCTTTGTTTTGCGCTCCGATTTGCGTGCCGATCACCCTTGTGGGTAGCCTTCAAATTCCCGCACTTGTAGGGTTGCCCTTTGATTTAGACAAGATTTCTCGCGAGAAATCTCTCTAAATCGCCCTGTTAGTGAAACCGGCCCGTGGGGCGGTAGGCTTTGGCTTTCACTCAAAATTCTTTACTTTAGACACACACAGAGATAAAGTGCAAAGGAAATCTGCTACGGGAATTAACACATAAGCACACACACGGCTTGGAAGCTAGAATGCTCCGGGCAGACGCCGACAACCTGTAGGCCCCAAAATTGGCGCCCCTTTTAGTATTTCTTTATACTTTGAGAGGGTAAACCAGCCCGGAAACTTGCACGAAACCAACTCCCCTACTAGAATTCACTCCCGCTGACGTATACCCTCTGATTCCTGCCCAAAAACAGTAAATTCAGCACGCTATATTTACTGGTGTTTGCTCTGTTTTTAGCCCCAAACAATCCCCTAGCTGTCCTCTGCTAGTGGGGCACAATTCCCAAGGGTTCTGGCGTCTGTATGGCTGAAAAACAGTCAATTTACAGCGCATACAAAGCGCTGAATTCGCACCCGCTCGGTGAGGTTATGACCCTCATTGGTGCTTGCTTTGGAGTAGCAACTAGCTACCCTTGTTCGTGCTCAAGGAGGCTCTTGCCTCATCACAAAAGCATGAAACCACACAGCTGTACATCAGTCAAATTAAGAGCCCTCTTGTGGGGCATCACATAACTACACATAGGGGAGAGAGAGAGCAGTGTGTAGTGTGCAGGGCATCACTCCTAGCACCACACTGTACATAGAGAGGAAAGCAAGCACTCCATAGCTCTTAACCTGTGACAGGTTCTCAATGAAGCATCCCCCCAGCATAAATCGAGCGCCCCCTCTTTTGCCCTTGACCTATAATGCATTTGTGAACAAATAGATGCAAAAGGGGAAGATTTCGATGGCTGCCAAAACCTGTGTATCGCTGAAAACGCAGCAAAACAGCCCTGTAAACACGCATCTGATGCCTTCCTATGCTGAAAATGAGCTCCTTGGACCTAGGTAAAGTCATGGGAAGCTCAAAAATGGAGAGAAATGGCTGAAAATCAGACTTATCAGCCTCCAAAACTTCTCCAAAAATTCAGTTACGAGTTTTGTTCTCCCAGACTTGGTAAATTGGCCCAAAAGTGCCACTTGGCTCTCATGCATGCAATTTCCCCGCATTGGGCTTCCTGCTTAAAAATCTCTCGCTGGTGCATCAGTTGACTTTGTAGCAGAGTAATAAAATGTTCCCCTTGTCATTCTGAAGCTAATGACGCGAATAGATTTCATGGCCCAAAATAGCAGTTCCCTAAATTTTAGGGGATGCTTCCATTAGACTCCCCTAGTCATCTAACCATCAATCCTCATTGGGACCGCATCCAAAAGTGCAATGTGGCCCAACTGTCGGATACTTTATGTTGGTAGTCCCACCTTGACTTTATGCCTTTATTGAGTTCACGTCCTAGTATCCACCAACTTGCTAAGTGCGGCGGGGGACCTACATGATCTTGAATTGAGCCTAGACATCTTTTTACTTTTCGAGGTCCAATGCCGATCAACTTCCCGTCTGCGGGTGAAACTACCGTTCACATTGGCCATACAATGTCTGACCATTTGCAACTTTAAAAAGAGGGTCTCAAAAATTAAACAAAAATCATTGAAAAAAAACCAACAACTAAGGTTAGCAGTTGCCACGTCCTCATGACAGTTAGCGTGAGGACCTGCTTTGAATGAGTGATTAGTTGATTCGGTACCTGTGCATAGAATCGAGCATAGATTCTAGAATCCCCACAACTGTACGTAATAGATGAGTAGCCCTTGAGCTGGGCATCACGAATATGTATTCAAAAGGGGAGAGAGATGCACGAGTGGAATCATCGTGCTACATAAGACAAGAGGAGAAGGCAAGCTTTCGATGAAAGCTCTCAACCTACACCCACTACTCACACACACTTTGTAGTTACTTTTGATGAAAAATCAGCCTCCTCTCTTGCTCCACTCAATTTTGGACGTCCCCACTTGCTGACGTGTCTTGCAGATTGCTCCTAGCCACCAAGTGTCCACTTTGCCCATTTGGTTTAATTTCCTTGTATCCACCAACTTATGAAGTCTGGTTAAGGAGCCTAAATAACTTTAATTGAGGATGGCCACCCTCTTAGTAGTCAGATTTTAGTGCCGATCCACCCAACCATCTCATGGTTGCCTCGCCTCGACTCCTGTGGGTGAAACTCTCAGACTTTGATAGGAAACCAACAAATAAGGTTAGTGTTTATCACAATTTCGTGACACATATAGTGCTAGATTAGCTCCATGTCTAGGCTCTTGAGTTCTCTCTGTTGGGTTAAAGGCCCATGTGCCCGTTGTTCAGCCGCCCATGTACAGCCATTCATTTACTCATTCATAAGAACTATACTCATAACTACACATTGTAGTGTGAGTACCGCTCCGCCACACACGATGTCTATCTCCTTCTTCGTGCTGGCTCTCTGTGTGTGTGCTCTTCGATCCCAACAAGTGGTATCAGAGCTTGGTAGTGAGAGCATTGAGAGCTTCATCATCATTGTTGAGTGTGTTGAAAATTGCTGCTGTTTCATTGCCGTTTTTCGGTTTCGCGTACGCGCGCATTTCTAAAGAGCAGAAGGTTTTTCCGAGCTTGGCATTGGAAGGTTCAGCACTCCACGAGTATTTTCAGCAGGTGTCCTGAGGTGTCCTGGGGTTTAACCCCCCTTTCGGAGCCATTCGTGCGATTAGAAATCCCATCCGAGCTACAGACTAGGAGCTGCGTTTTTCAGCCCTCTTTGGTAGTTTTCTGCTGCTAGAGTTTCCATAGCCATTACAGGTGCCATTGCTGTAGTGTCTTCCACTTACGTGAGCCCACAGCTCATTTGAGAGTGTGTAGCCTCTTCTTGGAGTGGCCTCATACACACAGATAGAGTGGGAGTTTGGCGGCATTGTCTTCTTCGACTACAGGTACAGGTGCAGGTGCAGGTGCAGGTTACAGGGAGCTTTGGATACAGGTTTCTTCTGTGGTTACGAAACATGTATTTTGACTGCGGGACAGCCATGTATATGGTTGTGGTTTGAGTTGGAGCTTCTACTTTTCTGGGCAGTCTGTTTATGCGTATTCTTGAGCTACAGGTTTACATCATCTATGTATGTTGATGGATGTGAATATGGCAGTTTGACAGACACTCTTTATGCATGATATTGTGGAGATTTGGTTCACTTATACATAGAGCGGGTTTGCTCTTGCTTGCAGTGTTGCGGTTTGAGTACAGACAGGTACTTGGTTGACAGTAGAGATTGGACTTCGTTGAGCTTGTGCATTGGTTATATGCTCACTTGGATCCATTTATGCTCACGGATTTGTTTAAGCTTGGTCAGCTTATGTCTCTATTGTGGTTATTCAGACATGGAGTATGTTTATGCCTCTATGACAGCTCATTGTTGATGCATTTTGTGGCAAGGTTTGCCTAGGCCGGTTGAGTTACAGGTGTCACGGGTTTATGCATTTGTTTGTGGATTTCTACGTACGTTTTTTGACCATATTATGGGCTGATTTATACTCTATGCATTTGCTCTTTGATTGAGCAGCAGGTGTTGTCAGATTTGCAACACTACTTTGTTGTGGCAGTTTGTTGGTTGGTTACAGGTTTCTCATTGTTGCATTCTTGTTGTAATGGGCACTAAAGAGGACACAGTTTTCAATATTGAGAAGTTGGATGGTGCTAACTTCTCATATTGGAAAGATCAAATTTAGGATGTCTTGGTGCAGAAGAAACAGATTCGACCTCTAAAGTTGCAAGGAGTTAAGCCAGAGAACATGGAGAGGGATGATTGGGAGGAGTTGGATGAGATGTGCAGGTCTACCATTAGGCTTTCCCTTTCAAAGTCTGTTTATTACAATGTGAAAGATGCACAGGGTGGAGCCTATGAACTATGGCAACGGATTTGCGATATGTATGATAAGCATTTGGCTGCTTCTATGGTGTATTGGATTAAAAAGCTTATTGATTTGCGAATGGAGGAAGGTGCTTCTATGAATGCGCATTTGAATGAGTTCAATACAATTTTCAGCCAACTTGCTACGCAGAAAATTACGTTCGAGGACAATGTAAAAGCTATGTTTTTACTTGTCACGTTGCCTGAGTCATGGGACACATTTAGGACAGCCATAAGTAACTCGGTTCCTGCGGATGAGTTGACAAGTACTAATGTGGAGTCTAGTCTTCTCACGGAAGAGATTAATCGAAAGAATAATGTAGGTAGTAAGTCTTCTAGTGCAATGGTTGTCAAAGGCAGGACTATGGACAAGTATAAGTCCAACAGGGGTAAATCTAGAAGCAAGTCCCGTGCAGGCACAAGTAAAAAGGATGTGGAATGTTTTCATCGTGGTAGAAAAGGCCATTTCAAAAAAGATTGCTACAAGTGGAAAAGGGAAAATGGAGATGGTAAGAAGAAAGACCATGATGCTAAGGACAAGCCTAAGTCCAATGTCAAGATTGAGGAGTTAAATGCAACACAGGGAGAGTGTAGCTCTCAAGATGACCATGTATGTGCTCCGACTAGTGCTACTAGTGAAGAGCTTGGTGATGTGTTGCTTGCATCCTATTTTGATGATGCTTTTCTTCTCACTCATGAGAGTAGTATGCCTATGGATTGGGTCATTGACAGTGGTGCTTCTTTTCACGTTACGCCTCATAGGTCGTGGTTTCATGACTATGATGCTTCGAGCACAGGTACTGTCAGGATTGCCGATGGGCGTTCTATGCAGATTCATGGCATTGGGGATATTCATTTGGCTATGCCAAACTCTACTACGTTTGTCTTGCAGCGTGTGCGTCATGTGCCGGCTCTTGCCAAAAGCTTGATTAGTGTGGGTCAGTTGGATTCACTTGGTTTCAATGTATCTTTTGGTGAGGGAGGTTGGAAGCTCACTAAGGGCAGCCTTGTTTTGGTTAAAGGTGCTAAGAGGAATACGTTGTATTCCCTTTGTGTAGCTAGTGTGGCTGATCACACTGTGGGGATCACTGAGCAACCTTCTGCTTCTTTATGGCATCAGCGTTTGGGGCATATGTCACTGAAAGGTTTGAAGTTGTTGGCACGTGCGGATTACATTCCCGTTTCAGATTTTGGTGGTTTTGAGTTTTGTGAGCATTGCCTTTTTGGTCGACATGCTCGGTCTTCTCATAAGAAGAGTGTTTCACACAGATCTTTGGAAAAGCTAGCTTTGGTGCATAGTGATGTATGTGGGCCGATGCCCAATGCTTCTCTTGGAGGTGCTATGTACTTTGTTACGTTCATTGATGATGCTAGCAGGAAGGTATGGGCATACCCCATTTGTAAGAAGGATATGGTGTTTGATATATTTAAGCAATGGTTGGCTTTTGTTGAGAACCAATCAAGTGGTAAGTTGAAGTGCTTACGTACGGACAATGGGGGTGAATTTATGTCTCATGCTGTCACTACATTATGTGTTGAGAAGGGTATACGGCGTGAGCTTAGTGCTCCCTATACACCTCTTCAAAATGGTGTGGCAGAGCGCATGAACAAGACTATACAGGAGAAAGTCCGTAGTATGCTTTCTATGGCTGGTTTGTCAAATGGATTTTGGGCTGAAGCAGTTGCCACTTCTATGCATTTGATAAATCGTTCACCTAGTGTTCCTTTGGGCTTCAAAGTGCCTGAAGAGGTATGGACAGGTTTGCCACCTTCGTATGGTCACCTTCGTGTTTTTGGCTGTGAAGCTTATGTACATGTATCTAAGGCAAAACGCAGCAAATTGGATCCAAAGAGCAAGAGATGTATCTTCTTGGGTTATGGTAGCTCTGGTGAGATGGGTTATCGATTGTGGGATCCTATTGACGGGAAGATTGTGCGCAGCCATGATGTTGTTTTTCATGAGGACTCTATGTATAGAGCATCACCGCGAACGGTTGAGGTTCGGCGTGTGATATTTGAGGAGGATGGTCATCGGTATGATGGTCCCATGGCTGCTCGTGGGCAGCCCATTGACCCTCAAGTGGGAGATCAGCCCTTGTTGGGAGATCATGTAGATGCTGGACAGCCAGATGCACCTCCTGCACAGTCTTTGAGGCGTTCAGAGCGGCGTGCAAGACAGCCTCAGCGTTTTGTGCCTTCTATGGATTATGTATTGTTGACTGATTGCGGGGAGCCATCATGTTATGATGAGGCCATGTCTAGTGTTGACAAGCTCAAGTGGGAGCAGGCTATGCAGTCAGAGATGGATTCGTTGATCCAAAATGAAACATGGGAGCTTACTCCTTTGCCAAAGGGTAAGAAGGCACTACCATGTAAGTGGATTTACAAGATAAAATTGTGTTCAATGGATGCAAAGCCTAGGTACAAAGCAAGGCTTGTGGCTAAAGGATTCAAGCAACAGAAGGGCATTGATTTTGATGAGATCTTCTCCCCAGTGGTGAAGATGTCTACTTTGCGTATGTTGTTTGCTTTGGTAGCTACAGAAGACATGGAGTTGAAGCAAATGGATGTAAAGACAACTTTCTTACATCCGGACTTGCACAAGGATTTGTACATGGAGCAACCAAGTGGGTTTGTTATTCATGGTTCAAAGAAGATGGTATGCCGGCTTCTTAAGACCTTGTATGGACTGAAGCAATCATCTCGTGAATGGTATCGTAAGTTTGATGCATTCATGAGTTCATTAAGCTATGTACGCAGTTATGAGGACCCATGCCTCTATACTCGCAAGGCTGCAGATGGTAGTCTTATTGTTTTGGTTTTGTATGTGGATGACATGCTGATCGCAGGGAAGTGTATTTCTGATGTGGATGCCTTGAAACATAGGCTACATGAGACCTTTGCCATGAAGGATCTTGGGGATGCCAGTCATATTTTGGGTATGCGGATCACTCGTGATCGTTCTCGCAGGATGCTCTTTCTTAGTCAGAAAGAGTACATTGACAGGGTGCTTGAGCGTTTTCATATGGAAGGGGGGAAGGCCATTAGTACCCCGTTGCCTCCATATGTAAAACTCAGCCATGATGACTGCCCTCAGACAGATTTGGAGACTACAGAGATGTCTCAGATTCCCTATGCGTCAGCTGTTGGTTCCTTGATGTATGCCATGGTGGCTACGCGTCCAGATCTTGCTCATGTAGTTGGTGTGGTTAGCAGGTACATGTCTAACCCGGGCAAGCGTCATTGGGATGCAGTGAGAGGTATTCTCAGATACTTGAGAGGGACTTCAGAGTTGTCCCTATGTTATGGTGAGAAGGATATGTCTGTTTGCGGATATACAGATTCAGACTATGCAGGGTCAGTGGACTCGAGGAAGTCTACTAGCGGCTATGTGTTCACAGTTGCAGGTGGACCGGTTTCGTGGGCATCACGTTTACAGCCATGCGTTGCTTTGAGCACTACAGAGGCTGAATATTCAATATATGGCTACCATTGAGGCTGCCAAGGAGGCCGTATGGCTCTCAAGACTAGTGGGAGATCTTGGTATGGCTGGTGATGCTCTGATTCTACATTCTAATAGCCACAGTGCCATAGCGTTGGTACTGAATCCTGTCTTCCATGCGAAGACAAAGCACATTGAGGTGAGGTATCACTTCATATGAGAGGTGCTAGAGGACAAGCGCATAGAGCTTGTCAAGGTACACACTGACGATAACCCTATTGATCTACTCACGAAGTCGTTAGCCTCACAACGGTTTGCACACTGCAGATCGTTGATGGGTATGGCTTGACTTATTTTGCTGTACTTTGGCCACTCTAAAGGCACACTGCCTTTCAGTGGGAGATTGTTGGGTTAAAGGCCCGTGTGCCTGGATGCTCGTTGTTCAGCCGCCCATGTACAGCCATTCATTTACTCATTCATAAGAACTATACTCATAACTACACATTGTAGTGTGAGTACCGCCCCGCCACACACTGTGTCTATCTCCTTCTTCGTGCTGGCTCTCTGTGTGTGTGCTCTTCGATCCCAACACTCACCACACGGGGACGTGGGTGTGACAAGCTTGATAGTAGATACAGACCCTAACGCCATTGGCCATGTTCTATGTGACTCCACGTGATGCAGCAAGGTGTAAACACATTGTGGTATACTTATTTGCTGACACCTAGAGTGCACCTTGCTATCTATATGTACATGAAAATTCTTGGACGGGAAAGTAGCTCTACGGACTGCACACTCATCTTGGGCATGGGTTGGACATACCCTTCAGGCACGCCTATCTTAGGGTCGCTTGGGATGCAGACAACTCCCCATCTAAGCTGGCCTCAAAGATTGCCACGTTGGCTATTGTGGTAGCATCGATTTTCTCTTACTAACCCCATGAGGCTTGTCTCTTGGATTGTACAAGGGCTTGGTGGCCTCGAGTTTATATGCAAGAGGAATAGACTGAGACCGAAGCTTCAGAGATGCCTTGTGGGTGCTACGATAGATATTTTGAGACCGAAGCTTCAGAGATGCCTTGTCGGTGGCACGATAGATATTCTTATGCTTTAGGAGCATCATCTTTGTGAGAGCCGTATTTGGCGTTAAGGACAGATTTTGTGTGGTGCTATGAGACATTTTGGCCAGCTGTCTTTGGGCTTGGAGGCATTTAGGGAGGTGCATGTATGACTATTGCAGACTCTTGGCAACAGGCCAATGTGGCCAGAGGTATCATTGTGCCAGGTAGGGCCGAGTGGGTCACCATGCAGATTCAAGGTAGCTTTGTGGGTTCCTTGAACATTTATGTGTCCAACCATGTGAGTGCATGGGTTGAGCTTTGGTCATATGTTGTTGAGTCATTGCCTCATCCAGAGCAATGGTGCATTGGGGGTGACTTTAGGTGCTTGAGGACCCTTCGGATAGGATTGGGGGCAGCCATGCTACTGTACACGGAGTTGAGTTGGCTGCTTGGGAGTGCCTATGTATGACTTTGAGGATTTAGAATGGTAGCATGTAGGCTTTGTGCGGCCTTCAGGCAACCTCTCTTTCTCTCGGTCAGACCTAGAGTAGGAAAGATGAATCTATCCAGGAATAGATTGTTTTTAGGTTAGTGATAGCATTTGTGACATGTGCGGTTGAGTTTGCATTTTGGCAGGGACTACTTTTTGAGATCATGTGCTAGTGATTCTTGCTTTGTCAGACAGACAATGAAGTGGTACTCTCATGCTATGTATCCCAAAGAGGATTTTGCTAGATACAGAGCTCCGAGAGCACGTTGTGGCTCTGTGAACAGCGAGTTTGGACACATCGGGCGACCTTGCTACTCTAGCGGCCACTAGCCTTGTGAAGCTTAGTCTTTCGATCGAAATATAGTTCGATCGAACTATACTTTATATGGATAAATGAGTGAAATATAGGAATACAATGTTTAATTCCGTTTTTTATGTGTAAAAATCATTATAAATGCAACTTAGGTTGCAACACACAGTTTCACTGCAATCAGCCCATGGATTGTTCTGCTCAGTTCTGGTCCTCGTCCAGAGGGTGCATGGTCATCTGCGTATTGCCACAGGATCAGTGCTCAAGCGAGGTCTGCTAGAATACATAGTGTGAAATTTGTACACACTTGTGGAAGGGGTCGTGTCCGTTTGATGTATGCTCGCTGTGGTTTCATGTACATACTTTTGTGATCTTTGTACTGAGCTTTTGGCTGCTAAAATCCACATTTCTTTGGAGTGCTTATTTCTCTAGGCGTTTTCTCTTTGGGTAGGGTTTCGTTGATTTATGTCCGAATCTTTGTGTGTTTAAGCGTGGGAAAGCCATAGGAAGTTTCTTGGAGGCCATTTTTGAGATCAAGACTTGTTTGTATGAGGACTTTGAGGAGGCCCGAAAAGCTTAGGAATCTATTCTCGAAGTGCATATTCCTGTGTAGGAACTCATAGACACGATTCTGCAGTATGCTATAAATGCAGTCATCTTGATTTTCCTCGGGCAAATGCATGTTGTGCAAGATGTTGGGCATTGGGTCGATTTTCTTCTCAAATACCAGGTTATCGGTGGTGTTTTTTTTGATGCTTGTGGATTTTACGAAGTCCTGTTGGCGGATACCAAAGCGAGAAATTTGTTGTGGAAATGTCTCCACTCTTCTTTAGCACGCAGGTGACACAGGTTCTGCCGTGGGCACTAACAAAGGATTATCAAAGTCTTATCCGTCATAAATGTCTGGTGTGGTGGAAATAGTGGACGTCCCTCGCACGTGGAGACACTTTCTACGGTTGTTGGTTGCACAACTTGGGAAGGTGATCTTTCCCCTGAAATTGGATGCAAACACCAGAATGTTTTGCGTTTTATGGGATACTGGCAAACCTACTCTAGAAGGCATTATGGTTGATTTGGGGGACCCGTCAAGTGCCCATTAAAACTTAAATGGGGTAAGTTTGCAAATTCATGTTTTTGATGTGGTAAATTTGGGCACATGCAATCTGAATGCCTTGAATCCGTTTTGCAGCCCTCTATATCAACAGTTCCGTTATCTGCTCCTGTCCCTACGAGTAAACCTATTGGTGAGGCTAAGCAAAATGGAGGCTCAATTGTTAATGTAGCTCCCAATGCGGCAAAAGGGAAAGCCAAGCCTCCCCAGTCTGTAGTTCCTGGTAATGGCCATGCTGTGAAGGGTAAGAATGTGGGGTCCAATGATTCTAGTGGTTGGGAGGTGCCTAAAAAGAAAGTGAAGATTCGCACTCCACTCTCCTCTCATAACTATTTTCCGCTAAGAATGTGTCGTTCAAGCAACTTCCATGTAATGATAATCGCACGTTGATTGACACATGGGAAAAAGCGATGCATTCTTACAAAGATGTACTCATTGGTGAGGCTTCCACCTCGCATGTAATTTCTATGGAAACTTTTTCTGCATTGAATCAACGGATCGGCTTTAGCACAAATGTGGTGGAGGAAGACGTGCACATGGATATGTCTACCTGATTCCTTTTGCTCTTTTTCCACTTGTACATATATGGTTTCCCATGCATATTTGCATTAGTTGCATCTCGTACAATGTGCGTAGGTTATGTAACCTTTATAATTGGCGGCTAACATGGCACTATGTAAATACATGTAGGGTAGATATAGTTGTTTTGCAAGAACACAATCAACACGAGTTTATTGGTCAATGTTCCTATTTTGCGGGTTATTGGATCAGCGTAACCGCGAAACGCGGTTTCATCAAGCATGAAACGCGAAACGTTTCACTTGCAAGGTGAAATGCTTGGAGTGAAACGCCTAAAAAAAAAATCCCCTCTAGAGAATTTAGCCATTAAAAAGTTATTTATTTATTATGTATATGCTATTTCAAGGTTAACATAGCATGTGTCTCTACTCACTGCACCATGAACACCTATTTTGTCTATACATATCTCTATATACATAAAATTGGCGTTTTGGTCAGACGTTTCAGTAAGGCCTTAGCCTAGGGTGAAATGTTTCGGGGTGAAACGCCATGTTTCGGAGTGAAACGTTCCGGGTCTGAAATGTTTCACGGTTACACTGTATTGGATTGTGTATGCTTGCTTGCATGGTTACTCGTGAGTCTTGATGATGGTTCGGCATGAGCTTCAACCAGTTCTTATGAGTAATGACCCACGTGGTCGCTGGATGAATGTGCAATGTTTGTTGTGGTTAGATTTATCAAATCGGAGGCATCTATGCATATACAGCCTCTCGGCAAAGGGCCACCTTATGGTGAGACATCTCTTCTTATCCATGGACTTCCAATGCACCCCTTTGTGGTGAATTCAACAATATTCTTGATATGAAAAATAGCACCACAGGCAACTCACATATGTTGCTCGTGGAGAGGCAAGCATAGGATCATCTTCTCGCTTCTGTACAGATGCTTGATTTATGGTGTTATTTGTATCTCGATGTCTCGGGATTTACTTTTCAACATGTTGCTCATTACTCATGTCGTGCACGCCTGGATAGATGGTATGTAATGAACTCATAGCAGTACGAGGATTTTGTATGCGATATGAGTATGGATTACACTTTGGAGCTATCAGATCATCGCCATAGTTTATTGAATTTGTACTTTGGGCAATCTCTTTGTGATAGACCTCTTTCTCGAAAGGGTCTGTTTTGCATATCAACAATGCTTATCTTACTCATCAGGTTTTCCAAGATATGATCTCTAGATTTATCCCACCCTTGCTTGCTCACATGCATCTTGATCTTGATGTTGCTTGGTTTCATATTGTGATGCGGGTGCAATGTGCTATTTAGGATTATGGTAAACAGTACATGCATTGGACTTGAGGAAATGTTAATGATGCCAAGCAGGTTTGTCAACAGTTGCAGGTATTGGCTGACTCATAGCGGTTATCTGACTCTGAATTGGAGTTGTGTGAAGCTAGGGTATGTATACAGCTTAATGACAAGCAAAAGCTTGACAAATGGCAGATATGTGCTCATCAATAGGCTTTTGTGGATAAAGTTTGTGCTTCGAAACGATTCTTAAAGCATCTGCATAACACGAGCGTTTTGCAAGATATTAAGCGTGTAAAGCTTCCTTCAAGTGCTTGGATATCATCCAAACAAGAACTTGCTGATGCCTTGGGTCTCACATTATAGACATGTGTTTGTTGCTCCTTCTCGGCTATCTATAGCAGTTTGTCAAGCAGGATAGTTGTTGTTCTCTCATGTACAACCAATCATTTCTTCTCGGGATGCACAATGCCTTGAGGAACCTTTCACTGATTGTGAATTGCATTGTGTGTTGCTTGCATTGGGCATTTGGTGATCCTCTGGTTGAAATGGGCTTATTGTGGAGTTCTTCCTCTCCTTTTGGGAGTTTCTTAAAGAGCCTTCGCTTTTCATGATGAATGCGGCATGGGAGAAACAAGACTTGCTAGTATCACGGAAAGAGGGTTTGCTTAAATTGTTGCCAAGCAAGCAATTTTCTCATTGGCGGCCAATTATTTTGATGGCTGTCGTTTACAAGAACAAAGTTGTTGGTGAACCGGATGAAAGATCACCTTTTTTCAGGAATTCAACATGCTCAGTATGGTTTTATACCACGTCGCCTAATCATCGACAACTTGGCTAATGTTCTAATTGGCATGGATTATTGCAAAATACAGGCAACAAGATGTACTTGCTATGCAAGTTGACATTGAAAGAGGCTTTTGACACTTTGTAGTGGGACTCCATTGCCGCCACGATGCGGTGTCTTGGGTTCGGTTCTAAACTAACCAACATCGTTTATTCCTTGTATGCTTGCAGTTCGTCTTCGGGGATTCTTGAAGGTGAATTGACGGAATCTTGGCCTCTTGGATGCTCAAATAGGTAGGGTTGCCTCCTTAGTGCATTGTTGTATGCTATTGCCACACACCGTTTGTTGATGCATCTCAATCATTTGATTTCCGTTGGTCGTCTTCATGGTTTGCAGCTACATGTTCAAGTGATTATCGACGCTTTGGAGTTGTATGGGCTTGCGGCTGGTCTTAGAGTCAATTTCCGCAAATCGAAACTTCTGTGGCTGAATCCTTGTGATTGGCATGATTTGTCGTGGCCAGGAGAGATTGTTCCTCCGAATGTGATTGCCAGGCATTTGGGGTATCCAATTGGATGGAATGTCACTCGCACTCAAAAAGTGGATTGAATTATGCAGCGCTTGAATGTTAAATTGCTTTATTGGTAATTATCCACATGTCCATTAGTAATTACATGCTCGCTTGCGAATTGTTCAAAATATCTTGATGGATTATGTTCAGTTTTATTTGCCTTTGTTGCATTGGCCTCGCCATTGTCTCAATTCTCTTATGTCATCGATTTTGTCTCATTTATGGCAAAGTATTTTGTCTCATTTATGGCAAAGTCATGCTCACAAAAAAGGCCTGCATTTGATGTCGATTGGGAAACTTTTCATTCTTAAGCACTTTGGCAGTCTCAACATCTTGGACTTGCATCGGCATGTCCTTGCTAGGAAAGCAATGTTGTTGCCTACTCTTGTGCAACAAACTCAGCCTTGGCTCTTCGGCTTGCCTGCTTGTGTTGGCATGTCGTTACTTCCTCCTTTGGTCATTGACAACCATCTCTCTGAGAGGTCGTGTTTGGCAAGATGGAAGGACACATTCCTAGATGTTCTCTTCCGCTTGGAAAGATGTTACAATTCATTTATCATTGCGTGGTCCACCGCAAAGGGAAGGGAATTCACTTCGCTTGGAAAGTCTTCAATGGAGTTAGGCATTCTCTCTTACTTTAATCGACCGTTCGCTTCGTTAGGCATACTTTCTCTCGTCATGGCATTCGAGTAGTTGGTGTTGTGGCATACATTGTTCAATTTCCCCATGCCTCTCGACGTTTTGGATTGGGTATGCATTACCATTAGTCTGGAGAGAGCTTCAACACATGCTGGTTGACTTTTTGCCCATTCCACCTTTGGTTGATGGGGCTCGCATGTCTGATTGGTTTTCCTGGGATACGGCTTATGAGGCTCTATTTGCTAGTCAGGTTTATGCTCTTCTTCTACCACAACCCTGGATTGTTGACCACTGTAATGCCCTTTGGTCAATGCACAAGTCTGATACCCGGTGGAAGAAGCCACTGTTTTCTCTCTGGAAGAGCCGCTTGCCTTTGAAGGAGCGATTGTTTCTTTGGCGATGCTTGCTTGGAGTTCTCCCGATGGGCTCTTTTTTCAATGCACGTCATATCTGCTCTTCTCATTGTGTCCGTTGCTCGAATGTGGAAAAGATTGTTAGTCATCTGCTCTAGGATTGCTCCATTACTAGAGGTTTTCTTTGCCACATAGCAGCTTGTATGTGGCTCCGTGGCCCCTCTATGGTCTTCCATAAAAGGTTTTGGGCTTTTGGCATTCTCCCACCTTCTTGCGTTCCTCTTATGTGGGTCAGATTTTGGGTCTATTGGACCATGTGACTTCTATGTAACAGCTGCATGCTCCTCGGCTTGGATGCAGATCATTTTCAGTTTTTCAAGCTTTCTCTAAGCAATCTTTACGTTTTGCCTGGGAAGTTGGTGATATCACCTCAAAGATGCATCAGCTTTCTATGATTTCTTTTAGCCCTCTTTCATAGATGAACACTTCTGTGTTCGTGCTTTGGTACATTATCTTTTCTGTGGGTTTTCGCAGGTTAGGTTTCGGCATATATAGTTGTGTGTGTGAGGGTGCGAGTGTGGGTGTGGGTGTGTGTGTGTACAACTCTCATTCTCTATTCTATGCACGCGCGTGAGCCTACAAAAAGAAAAGTGTGTGCGCGGGTGAGTGCGTGTGTGAGAGTGTGTATCAATAGTAGTGTGTGTTCTTTTTGTTAGGGAATAAAGGCCTAAGTGCCTTGTACTTATTAACTTATAAGTTAAAAGACTTATAAGTGAGGGGGCCCAAGTGTGAATGGCCCCCTAGTCACTTACTCATATACTCAAAGGTCAAGCCCAAAACAATAAGCGTGACTTTTCCCAAAAACTCCAACGAGCGTTCTCTCTCTCTCTCACGTTTTCTCTGCGTGTGCTTCTTCTGCGCCACTCTCCTCTTCTCCTTCACTCTCATTGCATAGAGTAGCAAGTGGGCTCTCTCTCCTGCTCCCCCACACATGGTATCAGAGCTTTAGGGTTTCCAAGAGAGCCATTCTCGCAACACAGATCAGAATTCTGTTCTTGTTCGCTGCGGGAAGGATATTCAACCGTTTTCGATCAACTCTGTCGCGAAGGGATCCTCTCACCGTGTAGAATCGACCTCCGGTGACAGTTTCCCCAAAATTAGGGTTTCAAAAACTGGCGAACAGCAGCCTATTTCTGCTGAAATTGACCAATTTCGGGGTCAATTTGATGCAATTTCATTAGGGCAAGTCTCACAGGTCAATCTTACAGGTGTTTCCACCAACGAGGTTCTGAAAATTCAGCAAAACAGGTGTTTACAGGTCTGATTTTTGCCCTAAAACAGGGAATTTCAGCAAGCAAATGATGTATACACCTTGTGGAAACCTTTGGTAAGGGTTTGGCAGTGAATGTACGCCGTTTTGGGGTGATTTCGCGTGAAATTTGCTCGCTGTTTTTCTGTAACAGCAAGCTGTTTTTTGCCCGATTGCGCACATTTGGGCGTGTTTAGGTCGGCAAAACAGGGTTTCAGTGTTTGCAATCACTCAGAATGGCTTCTAGCAGTGAAAGTGGCAATTTGTTGCACATTCGCAAGCTTGAAGGTGCCCATAACTTTGCTATATGGAAGAAGCAATGTTATAATGTGATGTTGCAGAAGAAACAGGCGAAACCTATTAAGTTACAGGGTGTGAAACCGGTTGATATGGAGGTTGAAGAATGGGAAGAAGTGGACGAGTTGGCTCGCTCCACGATCATGCTTTCGGTGTTTGACAATTTACTCTTCAATGTAGAGAATGAGCAGACAGCATGGGACATGTGGAAGCGTTTAGACGAGTTGTATGCACAGCAGAGTGCTGCCAGTAAAGTGTATTGGCTTAAGAAGCTTATGGATCTCCGCATGAAGGAGGGCACGCACATGTCAGTGCACCTCAATGAATTCAATTCTATTTTCAGCCAACTGACAGAGCTGAAATTCACGATTGATGAGGAGTTCAAAGCTACTTTTCTGCTATGCACATTGCCCGAGAGTTGGGATGTATTCCGGACAGCTCTTAGTAACTCAAGTGCGTCACTTAAGTATGCAGATGTAGAGAGTTCTCTCTTGACGGAAGAGATGAACAGGAAGAACACCACAGTGTCATATGCAATCAGAATGTCCGGAGCCTCACCTCCAACCTCCCCCTTTTACTTTGCCGCCTCCATATCCTTCTCCTCCTTTGAAGTCCTCTTCGGAACTTCAGCATAATAGTGTTTCGACTTCTACAACACCTTCCTTTGTGGATAAAGGGAAAGGAAAGCAGGTATTGGTGTCCACGGGACCTCAATCCATAGCTTCAAAAGGAAAAGAAAGGGAAATGGGAAAGGCAAGGATAAGGACACAACACAAGATGTCTGGATCGTTCCCAAAAAGACGGTCAAGGTTTGTACTTTGGCTTCTTCCCGTAATTATGTACCCCCTCTGAAGGCTCCATCTCAAACGAAGCTACCATATAATGACAATAAAACCTTGGCAGAGGCATGGGATAAGGTGGTGCGTTCGTATAAGGAAGCGGTCACAGGTGAACTACCTTCATTGCCGAATGCACTTCAAGCCATGTCTTCTAGCCCTTGCCAGGATGTACATACGGCTGCTTCTTCAGCAGATGAGGATGTGCCAATGGGCACCAACACTTAATTCTCTTGTTCCTTTGCCCTTTGTACATACCTTATAGTATGCATAGTTCTTTGAGGTGCATTTCCTATAATGTGCGTGGGTTATGCAAGCACAACATGTGGAGGCTAACCTGGCACTATGTACATACATGCAAGGTAGATGTGGTAATTCTTCAAGAGCATAGCCAACATCAATTTGTGGGTCGGACATCTTACTTTGCGGGATACTGGATAGCTTATGCAAGCAATGCTAATTATTCAGGAGTGCTTATGCTTATTCGTCATGAATTACGGCTGACTCTTGCTTTTAATGACCCAGCTGGTAGGTGGATGGTGGTTCAATGTACTGTTAATGGGAAAGCCTTTAAATTTGGAGGGGTATATCCTTTCACAGCCTCTAGCGATCTAGCGAGATTATGGTGTGACATCTCTTATTGCTGGCGTTCTGATGCGTTCCTTTGTGGAGATTTTAATAATGCTCCAAATCATGTGGATAATACTACTCGTCAATGGCATATGTTGCGGGTGGAATGTCAGGCACGGGATCATATGATGCACTCTTGCAATGCATTAGACTTGTGGCTGTTGTTACACGATGGAGATGCAGGATTCACTTTCCAGCACAATGTTCAAACTTTTCCGCAATAAGATTATGGATGTAATTATGCCGTTGATCTCCCGGATGCATATGGATATGGATGCTGCGTGGTTCTGCTTCATTATGCGTGATCAAAGTGTCGTAAGTGATTATGGAAAGTACTATATGTCTCAGCTGTGGGGCAATGTTCAACGTGCAAGAGATGCATGTCAATGATTAATACATATGGCTAATGAGTTCCGGCTTCCGGAGGGTGAACTTAATGCATTCCTTTCAACTTGCACGATTATACGACATAATGAGCAGAAATTGGCTAAATGTATGACTCGTGCAGGACACCATGCTTTTGTTGATAGGGGTTGTGCTTCCAAGCAGTCCTTCAAGCATTTGCATTACTCTCGTCAATCGTAGGATATTAAAAGAGTCCCCCTCTAGGGAGTGGTCGTCTTCTTTACAGGAGTTAGCAAAGGCTTGAGTTACTCATTTTGTTAAGATCTTCGAAGCTCTGCCCCCTCTTACACGAGAAGCCAGATAAGCACGCAATCTTTTTCTATCGCATGTGGCTCCAATCTTGTCTGTATAGCAGGCGCAAAATTTAGAGGTTCCTTTCACGAAGGCATAGTTGCATACTAGTTTGTTGGACCTGGGTAGATGGAAGTCTCCTGGTTGGGTGGGCTTATTGTCGAATTTTTCCTCTACTTTTGGGATCACCTTAAGCAGCCATTACTGGATATGATGAATAAGGCATGGAAAAGTAGGATGTTCCGCTTTGTTGGAAGGAAGGGTTGCTTAAGCTATTGCCAAAGCAAGCTTTTTGTGAGTAGTTTTCTCACGGGTGGCCCATCACTCTGATGCCGGCGGTTTACAAATTGATGGCCAAAATGATAGTCAATCGCATTAAAATTAATTGCATCAAGGACTGCACCAATCCCAGTATGGTTTCATACCGCGTCGACACATAACTGATAATCTTGCGAATGTTATCACTGGCATGGAATATGCGACATGTATTGGCTATGCAAGTTGACATTGAAAAGGCTTTCAATATTGTGTTTTGGGATTATATTGGGGAAACAATGCTAAGGCTAGGATTTGGGCCAAAAATTTCACAGGTGGTCTTTCTTTTGTATGCTCAAAAGTACTTCTGCTTGTGTGCTAGGTGGTTCTCTCACAGGCCCTTCGACTTTGGGACGTTCGGTCGGACAAGGGTGTCCACTTAGTGCTGTACTTTATGCAGTTGCTTCTCACCCCTTGTTGCATCTTGAGGCCCTTGCTTCTTCTAGTCGTTTGCACGGTTTGGCATTACCTTCTGAGAAACAACTCATAGGACAAGTCTATATTGATGATTCTCTATTCATACCCAGAACCATAAGGAGGATGTATAACAGATTATGCATGCCCTACATTTATTTGGTTTGGAAGCTGAGTTGCAAGTCAACTTTCGTAAATCCAAGTTACTATCTCTTATGTCTGACATATTGGAGCATTTCCGGAGCACATCCACTCATAAGAAAGCGTTACGGTTTTTATCTATGGATAAGTTATGCACACCCAAGCAATTGGGAGGCCTTACTATTTTGGATTTACGACATGTTCTCGCCTGTTTTGGTGGAACAACATCCCTGGACACTTATGGTCTCGCTTTTATGTGGTGGTATTGTCATGCCTTCTTTTGGTCACTAGCACCCTTCATATTGGGATGTCATCTTTGCAAGGTGGTTCCTTAACGTACTGTACGTGGCGGATATGTACGCATTGTACGTTGTTCCATACATAAAAAATTTTATGTATGTAAAAATACCTACTCTTGTAAAAAAAACCTCAATTTATCTAACTTTCTAGGACATTTCCAATTCAAAACAAGATTACATGCATTAGCTTTTAGAGACATTTGAAGACATCTCTGTTTATGTGCTCAAAAGTGCAGAATGGCTCGAAAACCCTCACGAAATCACTCGATGGCTTTATCTCCCGTAAAACAAAATTATTATTTTTTGACTTGTACGGATTGATTTGTACTACACGAATCGTACAGTACGGCCGTACGGTATGGAATGGATCCGTACGTACGGTTTGAAACAACCTTGCATCTTTGGGCAATTTGATTGTCATATTCCGGGATGTCCCTTTACTTCGTCTCTTTTTACTGATTGGAGTACGGCCGTACGGTATGGAATGGATCTGTACGTACGGTTTGAAACAACCTTGCATCTTTGGGCAGCTTGATTGTCGTATTCCGGACTGTCCCTTTACTTTGTCTCTTGTTATTGATTGGAAGTCCGTTACCTTGCGCTTGTTGTGGCATGGTCGCCAGTCTTCTCAGGATTACTCCCTCGGGTTGAAGAGCATTCACTGGACTAAAGCGTTCTCTCTCACTTTGGTTCAAAGCTCTTCTCGACAAGCATGTTTTCTTTCTCGTAAAGGGTGTGCTAGGTGGATCATGTCACGTGACATATCCAACCCTATGTGTCCGTGGACAAGCTACAGCATGACCAGGGTTCAGTTCAAACAAGTCAGTCTAGATTAGGAAGTGTTCTTACACTTTTGTGAGTCTGTTCGTAGATGCATATCCTCTGGTTGCACACAGCATGATCATCATATCTCCATCAGAACCCATCCGTAGCATTTTTACAGTGCATAGACCTATTTTCCCTATTTTTGACATTTTTACTTATTATTTTTAAGTGACTTTTGTTGGAAACTAGGTAGGGCAATTTTGCAAAGCAAGTATATATAGAAACCTAGCGCTAGCACTTTCTGGCAGAAGAGGCAACAGGAACTTAGGTTCAACAGGCACCTTCTCAGTAGGACCCCCAAGACCTAGCGTTTTTAGTCATCTGCAAAGCCTAGCGTTTTTGCACCAAGACCAAGATCGGCCCACCGTTTTTGCATTGCAGTAGCCTGGCGATAGCAAGACCACAGAACAGCCCTAGCGTTAGCAGATTCCTTGCAGCAGAACCGTTTTTAGCCTTAGCGTTTTGGTTTGCAGATCAGCCCTTGGCGTTTTGCAAATTCTCCGCGACGGTTTTACCAGAAGCACGAGAGCCCGTCTCGTCGTCGTCCTCATCGTTGTCGACATCGTCGGCAAGTCCAAGCATTGTAGAGATTTGTGCAATCAATAGTAGACAACTCTCGCCATAGAGAGTGGGGCCTTCGGAGGAGTGTTTGACAACATTCTGGTGTCGTATTCTTCTCTCTCTATCTCTCAGTCTCAGCACTTCATTCACAGTGTTTATCCACTTTGTTTGTGTCCATTGCACTCTCTCACTAAAGGAACGGAAGGCTCTTCCTTCCAGTAAAAGGAACCCTTGAGCACAGTTCGGAGCACTCATCTTGAGCAAAGTTCAACATTCACTTCCGTTGCACCTTACATTGGTATTAGAGCTTTGACAGTGTTCTGTATCACTCAAGGAAAGAACCACAGAAACTTTTTTTGCTTGTTGCGATCGCACGTAACCCAAGTCCACTTGGGTGTGTCGATTTTAATCGTGTTTTTAAAGAGTGATAGGAAACCCAAGAAAGAAGGGCTTGTCCAGCCTCCCCTTGTGCCTCTTTTCACTCATTGAGAGCGGATCGTACACTTAGCGATCGGCCAATCGACGTGAGGTGGGAAAAAGCAACCTTGGTGTGAGCGCAAGGCCACCAAGGGGTGCGCCCGCGGAAAAGAGAAGAACGCGGGTGTGGAGAAGATTCTTCTCTAACACAGATTGCAAGCTAAAGAAGAACCTCAAGACCCTCTAGAACCACAAGAACTCAAGACTCCCAAGACCCACAAGGACCCAAGTTCCTCGTGAACTTAAGAACCCAAGACTTCAGTGTATGGTCATCACTTGAAGCGGAATGGATACTTCGCATGGAGGTGATGAGCCTGGAAGAGACAAAGAAGAATATTCTCCACCAGGAGGTTTTCTGACCCTCCTCCTTCCCCATCTACGCCACGGATTGCACCAACTCCTATGGAGGCTTTGGTCAAGTCGATGATGGACATGATGGTACGACAAGGTAGACAACGAGAAGTGTGGCACGAAGAAAGAATGGCAGCCATAGAGCGTGAGTGCGAGCAAGCACGCTTGGCAGCCATAGTCACAGGGAATGGCCGTTTTCAAGTCTTCGTTCTCCGTTCCCATTCCAAGTTCCCGTTCTGAATCCCCGTTCCGTGTTTCAAACGTGAGTACCCATAACAGGGAATGGCATTTTGTTCCGCGTTCCGCGTTCCCGTGCCCCGTTCCCGTTCCGGTTTCCGGTTCCTGGTAACTATGTTGGCAGCCACAGAAAGAAACGCAGAATTAGATCGCGAGCACACAGAAAGACTAGCCGAATTGGCTCGCGAGCGCAAAGAAAGATGGTTAGAGCGTGAAGCATAGACATACCAACGCATGCAAGAGTTTGTTCTACTATTCTCTAATGTGCAAGCGCAGATTGAATAGCATTGGGAAAAAGGGACTCTCTCAGTCTCTTCTTCTCCAAAGGATAACACATAGGATTTGCATGATGATAAGCATGAGGAATTGCATGATAATGATGAGCATGAGGATTTGAATGATAATGATGAGCATGATGATTTGGATGACAATGACAAGCATGATGATTTGCATGATCAAGATGTGATTTCTCACGAGCATGATAATTTGCAGGAAGAAACTGTGATTGTTCACAAGGATGACGGTTTAGTTGATGCTTTTTCTAGCGAAGCTAACCTTGTTGCAGATTCGATCAATCACGAAGAACCGATCTTGGCTTCCGAGTCGAGGTCCACAGACCTCCACAGGAAGTTTCGATCGATCACAAGGAACCGATTTTGGCTCTCGAGCCTAGGTCCAAAGAACCCTCACAGGAATTATTATGTGTTTGCATGATTAGTCAGCACACATTGATCGAGTGTTTCATTCGTGATCGTTTCGTGTATTTTAGTCAGCGTCTTTATGTGATCCCTTTACCTAGGCATGCCATATTGTACGTTGAGCACGTTTCACTCATAAATGAGCACGAATGTATGCGGATTGTTCATGGAAATTTGAAAAATATGCATTCACGGAAGTCACATTTCATGTCTCTTCCTTGGCACGACACAGTTGTAGAAAGAGCACAAGAAGGATTGAGTATCAAGCATCGGCATTTCCATTGTGATTTGCCACAATTGATTGATTCAGATCAGAAAGACAAGTTTCGATTTCATTGTTTGCGTGTGTTTGATGAACGGTTTGACACTCCGTCTCTATGTTCATGTACATTGCATGCACAGTCTTTAGAGAAGACAAGTGCTTTTCCAGTCACTTTACATGGAATAGGTATGTTCATGTTTTTGTGTTGGAAGTGGTTTCAGGAATTTTCAACCTCGGAGATTCTTGAAGACGACGGACCTACGTCCATAGACAAAGTTGAAGCATTGAAGGAGACTAAGAGGACTTTGTGTCTCTTTCGGCCTGGCCCAAAGAAGCAAGCGTTGCAGACCTTTATAAAGTTCAAGTATCGCACGGCCCACACATCAGAATGGACTGGCGAAGAGTCCTTTCGAGGATTCCCGCTGCTATTGGCGATCTCCCTCGATGCCATGCAGTTCGTTACCAGTACCTCACTTTGGAAAGGAGGGGATGTCACGTGACACATCCAACCCTATGTGTTCGTGGACAAGCTACAACATGACCAAGGTTCAGTTCAGTCAAGTCAGTCTAGATTAGGAAGTGTTCTGGCACTTTTGTGAGTCTGTTCGCAGACCGTGCATGTCCAGACACTTAGATTAGATGCATATCCTCTAGTTGAACACAGCATGATCATCAGATCTCCATCAAAACCCATCAGTAGCATTTTTACAGTGCATAGACCTATTTTCCCTATTTTTGACATTTTTCACTTATTATTTTTAAGTGACTTTTATTGAAAACTAGGTAGGGCAATTTTGCAAAGCAAGTATATATAGAAACCTAGCGCTAGCACTTTCTCGAAGAAGAGGCAGTAGGAACTTCGGTTCAACAGGCACCTTCTTGGCAAGACCCCCAAGACCTAGTGTTTTCAGTCATTTGCAAAGCCTAGCGTTTTTGCACCAAGACCAAGATCAGCCCACCGTTTTTGCATTGTAGTAGCCTGGCCACAGCAAGACCACAGAACAGCCCTAGCGTTAGCAGATTCCCCGTAACAGAACAATTTTTAGCCCTAGCGTTTTGGTTTGCAGATCAGCCCTTCGCGTTTTGCAGATTCTTCGCGACGGTTTCACCAGAAGCACCAACGTTTTCAGTTTTCAGCACCTAGACACCGCAGAAGAAGTCCCGAACCTCGCAGATCTCACCTTCCCGCAGCAGATCCTCGTCGCACGTTCAGATCCTGCGAAGTTTGCAAGTTCAGCCCGGAAAACGCAGATTTCAGCATCTGTGTTTTCAGCGCATTGTCGTCGCATCGTCGCCATCGACATCGTCATCGACATAGAGTCAGAATTCAGCAGATAAAGATTTGCAGATTTCAGCCATTAGCATTTTCAGATTTCAGCCCGTCTCGTCGTCGTCCTCATCATCATCGACATCGTCGGCAAGTCCAAGCATTGTAGAGATTTGTGCAATCAATAGTAGACCGCTCTCGCCATAGAGAGTGGGGCCTTCGGAGGAGGGTTTGAGAACATTTTGGT
Organism: Adiantum capillus-veneris; assembly: GCF_014529385.1. NCBI lineage: Eukaryota > Viridiplantae > Streptophyta > Polypodiopsida > Polypodiales > Pteridaceae > Adiantum > Adiantum capillus-veneris. The sequence continues at coordinate 107,477,308 of NC_140935.1, forward strand.
GTCGTATTCTTCTCTCTCTATCTCTCAGTCTGATCACCTTCATTCACAGTGTTCATCCACTTTGTTTGTGTCCATTGCACTCTCTCACTAAAGGAACGGAAGGCTCTTCCTTCCGTAAGTAAAAGGAACCCTCGAGCACAGTTCGGAGCACTCATCTTGAGCAAAGTTCAACATTCACTTCCATTGCACCTTACAGATCAAGTGATGGATGACTCAGGGCAGGTTCTCTCCTTTCCCGTTGCCGCTCTTCGATATGAGATGGGACCACATTATCGCCACTTGTGGTAGCCAATTCAATAGTTGCTTGCTAGTCTTTCCTCAGTGCCGCCATTGCTTGCGGATTCTTGGCTTTCGGATTGGAATCTTGCACATACCAGGTTGGACTACATATTGGCTGGCTCAGTTTAAGCTTTGTTGCAGTCTGATGCATGGATTGTGTCTCATGGTAATTAGCTGTGGTCACATGGCAAAGAATGCCGTCTCGCATTTGGAAGAATCATCTCCCTCTCAAAGAACCCATTTTCCTATGGAGATGCATGGGGGTGCGTTACGTGTTGGTACTATGTTGTATGTTTGCGCATTGCTTCCTCTCATTGTGTCCGTTGTCATGCGGCTGGCAAGTCAGTGACGCATTTGCTTTGGGATTGCCTCTGCTCCAGGACTTTCATCATACAAGTGTCCCATGCGCTACGCCTTAGGTTTCCCTCTGCCATCTTTCACAGACAATTCTGGATTTTTGGAGTGCTCGAACAGCCACAGGCTTCATTTGAGGTCTTCTCGAGTTGGGTCAGATTTTGGGTTATGTGGACTATATGGCATAAACGTAATTCCCAAATGTTTCATGGCATGGAAATTGTCCCTTTCCCTTCAAGTTTTCGCTTGGACAAGCACTTCACTTTGCGGGAGACATATGTCTTGAAGCTGATAGGATTTATTTTAATTGTTTCTAGTTTTGGGAGCATCATGGTGCTTTGTCTGTTGTACCTCTTATTTGTTCCTCGGTTTGAGGTTTCCCACTTGTAAATTCAAATCAAGATTTACAAATAAAAAATATAAGACATAAGCAATGAGAGACGGGAGCGAGGCTAGTGCAACAACGGCAAGTAAAATTGAACATATGCCATCATGATACTTTGCACAATACGAAGTCGAACATGTAGCGGCCATGTAGACAGTTTCCAATAGTGCAATTTGACATTTAATCGTTGCATAACCCAATCAATTTGCTGTGTATTGGTTACTTGCCAGTCGATAGGGTATCTTAAGTGCCTGATCACCACATGCGGATTAAGAATCTTACCAGGATACAGAAGATGATGCTAGTCGCAAACATCCAGAGGCAAGAGTTTGGATTTGTGGCTTGCTGCCAGGCCAAATGTATCCAATGCCTGCATAATTTCACGCACATCATCCTGGTTAATGCGGGTCATGAACAACGAATCATCAGCATAGGCTTGCCCTGCGAAGTCTTTGCTAGTCGGTAATTGCAGCCCATGAAGACGACCGAGCGAAATTAAATGATCCAAATGCAGTAACAAGGGGTGGGTGGCAATGGCATACAATAAGGCACTAAGCGGGCAACCCTGTCTCACAGAGCATCCAAGAGGCCAAGGTTCTGTTAGCTCCCCATCAAGGAGGCCTGAAGATGTACTGTGAGCATACAAGAAGTATACCACATTAACCATCTTAGGACCAAATCCAAGGGCGCGCATCGTGACAGCAATGAACTCCCATTGTGCCGTATCAAAAGCCTTTTCAATGTCTACCTGCATCACAAGAACATCTTGCTGGGTATACTTTGCATATTCCATTCCAATCAATACATTAGCCAGATTATCCAAAATCTGGCGACGAGGAATAAAGCCATACTACACGGAGTGGATATCAGCCATAAGAGGTTCCTTATACGGTTCACAATGATTTTAGCCAAGATTTTATATATAACCGGCATAAGAGTTATCGGCCGCCAATGCGAGAATTGCTCACGAAGCGCTTGCTTGGGCAATAACTTCAGCAAACCCTCTTTCCAAGACATCGGCAAACACTGCTTAGCCCATGCAATGTTCATCATGTAAAGCATAGGTTCTTTCAGAGGCTCCCAAAAGGAGATAAAAAATTCCACCGTGAGCCCGTCCCAACCAGGCGAACGCAATTTGCCAAGAGCAAGCAATGCCGAGTGCAATTTTGTCTCACACAAACACACACACTCACACACAGAGAAATGAAAATGAAATGAAATGTTATATAACGTCTTCAAAAGGCCAAAGTGACCTATGAGACCAGAAAGTTATGATGTGGTGGATCTGATACAAAGTCCGAGTAACAAAAGTAACAAAATGACCAAAAGAAAAACTATGCTATGGAATCCTAAACTGCTAGGTGTGAACTAAGCAGCTAGCTGGGATAGCTAAATCACAAGAGATCCAGCATTGGTGGCTGGCGGATCTCATCAATCTCCTCCGTGGTTAGTAGTCTGACCGAGCGTCGTGCATGTCGGGGCCAACGTGATCCGGATCCTTTGATGCAGCCTCCATCGATGCTGTGTAGTCCTCCGTAGTCATGGGCGTCTGGATCTCCCCATCTCGGTCACTCGATCGATCAATGTGCTTCTGGTGAGAGGCGACGAGCTCTGCTGTGGTGGTAGCTCCTCCAAGTGTCCATTGTCTGCTCTAAAGAAGTTTGTGATCTGTCTCTGAGACTGCGTAGCCTCTCCTCTCGTCAGGCTCTCTCTGTGTCTGCGCAGCTCGAGCAAAAACAAACCCGGGCATCTCTGGTCCTCGTACCACATGACTCTGGAGAGTTGTCCAATTCCCTCTCTGAACAAGGAGTGGAAGCAGCCTCATATCTCGTAGTAGACAGGGCAGTGGCATGTTTCATGCAACTCTGTCTCAGGCTCCATGTCACACAGGGGGCATGTCCTGGCCTCTGCTGGTACTCCACTGTATCTCCCAGTTTCGATTCGTAGCTGGTGTGAAGATGTACGTATCTGGCCAAATGCACATCGTATCCCATGAGACAAGTGGGTGTCCATGTATCTGGGCCTCGTCACAAAACCGTCCTCTGTAAGCTAGAGACGATGCTCTCTATAGAAAGCCATCTTTGTGCCCAGCTCCTGTACTAGCTGTATCCATGTCCTCTTGGTGTCTAGCTGAGTCAAGTCCTGGCGGATCAGCTTGGTGATCTCGGACTGTGCAAGAGTTAGAGAGGGTGCATCCAATGAGTACTGGAAGGGGGGCAATCTGTCTATGCTGAATCCATGCGCTTGAAACCATGATGTCATCTCCCCATACCAGCATGCTGTATCTCCTTGCATGGCTAACTGTCAAGAGGACTCAAGTGCAAGGCGGGCATATCTGTCTCTGAGAAGTTCCCGCATGCGGTGTATGAAGGAGACAGATTTGGTGCGTGCCTCAACCACTGGTGGGGGGGGGGGGGGGGGGGGGCAGCTAACTCTGCTCGGATAATGGAACGTGGTACTGAAGCCTTGGCTCTAATGAGCCGCGAGATCATAGAGACCAGAGGTTTCTCCATGTCTCCCCATCCATCAGTGCGACCCGTCCTCCCGTGATGATCCAATGAAGGTCCCCATATCTCAGCTCCATAGAGCAATGCAGAAGCCACCAAAGTGTCAAAGAGCCAGAGCTTTGTCCGAGGCTCCTGAAACTGAACCTGTGAACACATCCTCTCCAATCTACCCAATGCTGCATGGGCTCTGGTCAATCTAGTCTTTGCTGCTCTCCTCAATGAAAATTTTGCTCCACTAAAAACCACTCCAAGGTAAGTGTAAGCATCTGTATACTCCACTGTCTCCTGGCCGCATGTGTGCGGGTGCTGACCTCTTGATCCACTATGGGGTGGTATTGAATACCATGATCTTGGTTTTACCAAGGTTGACAGACAAACCACTTTCATGGGCAAACCTATGCAAAGCATCCAAATGACGTTGCATTCCCTCTGGAGAGTCAAAGATCAACACAATATCATCAGCATATAACAATAGTGGAATCCATGTCCCTGCCAGCTATGCACCTCTGCCACCATCTCTCTCAATGTAGTCAGAAATCTCATCCACATACATACCAAATAGAGTAGGAGAGAGCGGGCAGCCCTGCTTCACCCCAATAGTGGAGTAAACCGGTGTAGATAGACCCTCCGAGGTGCGTATGTCACAAGACGTGCACCACGTGCCAATAGAAAAGAACAGACTGAACAGACTTTTAGCACTTCAATAACAACTGAACTGAAAGAGAGAGACGACACGCGACACGGAGTGGTGGAATTCCACCCCAAAGAGTATGGGCCCCAAACCTTGGCGCCCCTTTCGGTATTTCTTTATATTGCATCAAGACAGTACAAGCCGGTACTCTAGACTCTGCACCTTCTCCAGGAAGCATGCCAGAGAATGAGCCCTAACGTCATATTTAAAGGCCCTTGGCCTAAAAAGCAATTATAGTGAAAAGCCTTCAAACTCAAAAGCATCTGGTCCAAAAGCAAAGCCAAAAAGCTGCCAGCACAATTTACGGAAATCCGTACAGTCCTACCACGTCAGCAACGCCAGCGTGAGAAAGCGGAAATCCGTACAGTTCTGCCACGTCATCAGCCAATGTGATTTACGGAAATCTGCCACGTCATCAGCCTGCTTTGCAAGTTCTTGTGTGTGTGTGTGAGCCGTGCTTTATTTCCTGTTGCTTTGCCTCTTCACTTAGGGTTTAGGCCCCTCAGCCCACATCTGCAAGTTGGCTCCCTTCTTCAGGGCTTTGACACGTCATCAATTTGTGATATCTCCCCTTCTTGAAAGAGAGTAATCGTCCGCGATTACACCATATCTGCAAAACAACTCAAGTTAGCTCAAAAAAAAAATTCCCGAGGGACATTCCGAGGGACAATCAGTTTGCTCTTTTTCTTAAGGAGTTAGCTTCTCCATTCGGCTCTTTTGATCAAGGAGTTAGCTTCTCCTTTCGACTCTTTTGATCAAGGAGTTAGCTTCTCCTTTCGTCCAGATCGGAACTCTTGATATTGTGGCGTAGTAAAATTAGCCATCACACCTAGACCATACTGATCGTCCACGGGTGTCTTGATACACTAAAATTACATACCCAGGCAATCTCATCCAATTAGGAATATTCAGGTTAGTCACATCACAATGCAACACAAATGCTTACATATGCATGCAACAAGACACAACAAACAGCGCCGCTGAGCACTTCCCTGAGACGAACGGTCTGCGGTATGAAGCTACTCAACGTCTACCTCGTCACTCCCCTCGCAAATAACCTAAAAAGGTCCGGGCCCATGAGCTCAGAGGACTATACAACCAAACGCTCCCCAGACCGCAGTCTGCGTCGCTTGGAGGTTCAAGCATACAACCAAACGCTCCCCAGGCATCGGCCTGCGTCGTTCGGAGGTTTTCTAGCATACAACAGAACGCTCCCCAAGCTTCGGCCTGCGTCGTTCCGAGGTTCAAACAATACCAAAACAGTATTTCTCTCTTCTCCACCGGAAGTAAAATCACCCATTATTGAAACCAGTATTAAAACGAGAGTCAAACAATTCAAATCAGCACCAAGACAAGTTTAAAACAGATAGCATCCATTTCAAACAAATTTCAAACAATACTTTCTCAAACAATGTTCAAAAGTATCTAACTAGAAAACAAGTAGAGAGGTCATTCATGGTTTTGTTCGAACAACCGAACTTTAAGGACAACAGGCTTGCCCTTCTGCATCACGGTGATGGTTCGGTTCCGGACTTGGAGAGTTGCATCATTCTTGTCGTGCTAGGGCGCCCAAGAGAACGTCGCAATTGCCTAACTTCATGATGTGGAAACCGGCATTTCCATGATAATCTTGTATAGTCACTGGAAGTGCACCAATGAGCGGTACTACTTTCTGAGTTTGCCCCGTGGCTAGCTCAGCTTCAATTTCTCCACCCTCTGCATCATAATCAAAGTGCATCTGCTTTAAGAATTCTGGATGGATGAAGTTCTCCATAGCTCCGGGGTCAAAGAAAATAAGGGCTTTCAAGCCGTTGACTTTTCCATAAGCTCTACATAATTCATTAAAACTCTCGAGGTGTATACCATAAATATCGGGTACTAGTCCAATAGCAGGTCTAGCCTTCTTGGCCGGAGGTGACCCCTGGGATCTGTTTGTCGTGGGAGCAGAAGTTGCACTGAGGACGTCGAGGCTCGCTCAGGACATGTATTGAACGTATACCCTGTTTGGAAACATTCGAAGCATTGGCCTTCTTGTAACAAGGCGTCTCGTTGACGTTGTGTCAGACGAGGCCGTTGACGTTGGTTTTCACGGGATTCCCGAGAATTTGTTCGTTGTTGCCGGGAGTTATGGTCAGTGGCCGGAGGTTCTTCTGGGAGGTTCTTCTGTGGTAAACTCTAACTTTCCTTTCATGAGCTTGTAGCCGACTACGGCATGGTCCATAAGCTTCTGCATGGTAGAGACTTGCTTGGAGAGACAATATTCCTGCAATGGTGATGGTAGTCCAATGGTGTAGCGCGCATTGGTCCTCCAAGGGAATGAACGTAAAGAAGGACACCGGAAGGTACACGTTGAGAAACCTTTGGTTGTAGTTGTCCATGGTTTTGGTGGCAAGCATTTTCAAGTTGCCCCACTCTGCCAAAATCCGAACTTCAAACATCGAAGTCATGTACTACGTGCAAAAACTGTCTTGAAAGCTTGCCAGGTCCTTGGAGCATGCGGTTGTGTCGCGATTGAACTCCACCATTGCATAGCATTGTCTTTAAGAAATCCCGCTGCTCGAGAAATCTTGGATTCTTCTATATAGTTCCCCAAAGCATAGATGTTGTCGAATTGCTGTAGGAACTGCAATGCTTTCTTGCGATCTTTCACCCCGGAAAAAGTGAAAAATTTGATTGTCGTGCCACCATCTTTGAAATCTTTCGGTTGGTTAGGCGCATATCCCGGGTATGGATAATAAGGGTATCCATATGGGCTCCAACCATTGTAGCCTGGGGGTGGTGGTGGTAGAGGTGGGGGCAATGGCGGTGGCAAAGGCGGTTGCATTGGATTAAGGTTAGATGGGTGCACCATATTCTTGAAGACTCCTCCGATTGGAACAGACGGCTGAGAAGATTGCCGGTTGGAAGCTCTCATACTTTCTGGTGCCGGAAGAGGAGGTATCACCTGGGGCATCAGAGGGGGTAACATGTAGCTCAAAAATTGTTGAAAATTTTGCAACATCGCAAGATTCTATTGAGGATGCCGCGAAAGAATGTCGTCAAGCTCTTTGAGCAGAAACTGTAAATATTCTGTTGAATCCATGAATTCCAAGTCTTGGGTTCTTTATGGCTTATGCCCTGTAAGACACAGCGATGAAGACGGGAGCGCGCCCAATGCGCGATGAAGTAAGGGTGGGAGTGTCTAATGAGTCCGGGTTGAAGAGCGAAGATACCTCGAATAAATTTCCAATAGCTCTGTCTGCTCTTTTGTAGGACCGGTATGCTTTCAGAAAAGCACACGCCTGATGCTCTGATACCACTTTCACAAGACGGGCACCACGTGCCAATAGAAAAGAACAGATTGAACAGACTTTTATCACTTCAATAACAACTGGACTGAAAGAGAGAGACGACACGTGACATGGAGTGGTGGAATTCCACCCCAGAGAGTATTGGCCCCAAACCTTGGCGCCCCTTTCGGTATTTCTTTATATTGCATCAACACAGTACAAGCCGGTACTCCAAACTCTGCACCTTCTCCAGGAAGCTTCCAGAGAATGAGTCCTAGCCTCATATTTAAAGGCCCTAGGCCCCACCAAAAGCTGTTTTACATGAAAAGCCTTCAAACTCAAAAGCTTCTGGTCCAAAAGCAATGCCAAAAAGCTGCCAACGCAATTTACGAAAATCCGTATAGTCCTACCACGTCAGCACCGCCAGCGTGAAAAAGCGGAAATCCGTACAGTTCTGCCACGTCATCAGCCAGCGTGATTTTTGGAAATCTGCCACGTCATCATCCTGCTTCGCAAGTTCTTTTGTGTGTGTGTGAGCCTAGCTTTATTTCCTACTGCTCTGCCTCTTCACTTAGGGTTTCGGCCCCTCGGCCCACATCTGCATGTTGGCTCCCTTCTTCAGGGCTTTGACACGTTATCAGTTTGTGATAGCGTACATGCCCCACTACTGACCTGTATAATGCCATGAGCCCCCAAATGAGCTCTGTGGATACTCCCATCTCCTGTAATCTGCGCATCAATCTAGCTCTGGGTACTGTGTCAAATGCTTTGCGGAAGTCCACAAAGCTACAATAGATCCGTCTCCCATGTGATCTGCCCTCCTCAATGATGGCTCTGAGTGTGAAGATATGGTCAAGAGTAGAAAAACCTCTCTTGAACCTTGCTTGCCTGGCTACGCGTATCCCCTCCCTCTGCCCATCTACTCAGTTGCTGCTCAAGAATGGATGCGTACAACCGTGCCAATGTGTGTCCAATCATGATAGTGCGATAATTTCCAGGCTCCATAGGGTCTCCCGACTTGAAAATAGGTACAATAGTAGATAGGCTCCAAGTATCAGGCAAGCCCTCACACATGGCACGGTTAAACATAACTGCTAGAAGCTCTGCTAGTAGATCTCTGGCACGCATGAAATGCTCAGCCACTAAGCCATCATGATCATATGCTCTCCCAGTTCTCATCCTTTCAATGGCCTTCTTCACCATCTCAGCGGTGAAAAAAGCACATGTGTGTGGGCATGGATCGGGGGGGTCGGGAAGGGGCGGCTGTCCAAGGACTGTACAAAGATGATGCGTACTTGCCCTAGGCCTCTGTAGAGGTAATGGCAGGGGGGGTGGGGGGAGTGCTCATGAAAGAGCCGCCATGCCTCACGTGAATCCTGACTCAGAAATAGCTGGTATAGATCTTGTTCTAGGTGAGCCAAAAATGCCCTCTTCTTCCGCCGTACTAGGCGTCAGAAGTCAATCTGTGACTGTCTGTGAGTGATGTCCCCCAAAAGCACGTCCCTCTGAAGTCTAGCTCTAGTCTCGCGACATTCCTCATCATATCAGCTGTTCTGGGGCATGCTCACAGAACGGCGTTTCTGCTCAGGCTGGGTGTGTGGGTATGCCTCTGCTGCTGCATCATGTAATGTGTGTGTCAGTATAATAGTAAGCTCCTCCAGAGGTCGCCCTGGCTCCTCTGCGCACAGGCGTCTATAGATCCCATCTATGTATACAGAGTCCGTCTCCCGCGCAAAGGTGTAGTGAGTAGGGGCTGCTGCCTGCCTGTAGCCTGTGTTCTACACTAAACTGGAAAGAGATGGTCAACGACACAAGAGCATGATCCACTGCCACATCAACAAGTCTGGGTCCAACCATGAGATCCTGGATACTAGAGATGAGGCTCGGCTGTGTCATGACATAATCCATTGTGCTGGCTCCATGTCTGTGTGGAAAGCATGTAAAACTCCCCGTAGCGGGAAATCGCTGTAGGCCATTCAAGATGGCCAATCCATGTGCAGTCCCCATGTTTATCAAGTGTCGTCCATACTCAGTATGTTCCCCATCCTGTGATAGTCTGGATAGGCCCGTCTCTGCAACATCCAGCTCTCTCAGCATCTCCTCTGCAGTATCATAAAATACTGTTTGATGATGGGCAGTCCTAGCATTGAAGTCCCATAGAATGATGATGTCACCATCTCTAGAGAACTCCCATATGTCATCATCCAAAATAGAAAAGGGGTCCTGTCCTATGGGTGGTGCATATACTGACATACTCGGGGGGAAGTAGAGAGAGAGAGAGAGAGAGAGAGAGAGAGAGAGAGAGAGAGCTGTTGTGGTACAGATTTGCAGATAGATTGTCAAGAAGCATCAGGCCCGTTATGCCACTGCTTTCAGTGATAGTTACCAGCTTGTGTGTAGGCTCTCCACTTGCAATGAATATTGAAGCTGTGCAGTCTCCTTTTGGATTTTCTGTTCTCGTGCTTGTGTTTGGGTTTCACGCAGCTAGCTTTCTGCTAGGCTTCCAATTGGCAAAAACTTTGTTTTGGAAATCTTCAGATGTGCTGGAAATCCAGAAGACCATTTCTTTTGAGACAGGTACAATTGATAAAAGGCTTTTGCTGTTGCACCCTAATGCTGTGGTGTGTGTTTTGTTCTGTGTGCTCACTTCTAGATTGGGGAGCTTGTGAATTGTGTCTGCAAGGGGGGTGTATTTGGTTTTATGTTCATAGTTTTGCTTTCTCACGGCTGTCGCAGCATGTATGCAGGTATGCAAAGCAGCCTTCTCGGCCTCGCTCTTGCGAATAGGTTTTTTGCAGACCCTCTTGTTGGTCTACCTTCAGCAATCTCAGTAAGATTTTGAACTGTGTATAGAGTAGAACTGCAAAACATATTTTTTGTGGCCACGTCTGTTTTTAGCATGAACAGATGTGTGCATTTTTTGTAAACGTGTGGAAAACTTTTTAAGTACTTGTTCTGATGTTTATGTGCTCCAGACTGTTCTTATGTCACTTATGGGGTTTACACTGGTGCTTTATTGGAATAAGGAGAAAGAAAGAGCTGCTTATGGGCCTTAAATGCAGAGCAATCGACTTGAATGCTGTATTTTATGCTGTTTTTACTGTTGATTGGATGCATCACAGAGGAACCCATGGTTTTAATGAGCAGCATTTCAAAGGGCGCCCCCCCCCACCCCAAAACAAAAAAAAAAAAGTCTTCAATTCAGATTAGAACGTTGTCAGGAACAATACAATGTTTTCTTACTTCCATTTGTAGCAATAATATGATTTGTAATTTCTCAGTTCTTGTTGCCTTGATATGAAAAAATTGTCAATTTGGTAATAGATTGAAGTTATTTGTTGGCTCAAGGCATGCTCCTTTGGGTTTTTGAGATGCTTCACAGGTCTCCCATTGAAATGTCCAGGTCTATATGCAATTCTTTACATGCAAGCACACCTTTACGTTGACTGTTCCTTACGACCACATGAAGCTCATATCTCTGTCAACAAGCAGCCTAGAATGTACTCTAGAGATTATCTTTGAGGGAAGTTGAGACAACGGAGAATTTCGTTTGGTGGTGTAGAAGAAGTGTTTCGTGATTAGTTATCCCGTTCTCTGCATTATAGCGTGCTTTGTATGTGCTGCTGTAATTCAAAGTTTGTATTCCGTCACAGGGTCAGGAGTGCACTACAGCCGTCCATCTCGTAGGCTTTCCTCTGCAGAATCCACTGCTGCAGCTGCTCGATCATCGACATGTCAGCCCTTGAAAAATTTGAGCTATTGCCCAATCAATATTCTTCACATCAGCTGCTGGTATGACTGCACAGGCCGACACATCAGCTCACGGAATCTGAGTTTCTGCCATGCATCCCATGCAAAGCACTGAGAATTTGTAACATGTTAGCATCGATCATAAAAGCGCAGTGCTGTCTCGCCACTGTTAGCGCAGTTGTGACTGCAGTCATGCAGTGCGCTGTTCAGACGTCAACGTAGCTGCCATCTGCCAGTTTCGCTCAAACCAAAACAAAGCAGTTGCATAAGCTAGCTGCCATCTGGCCCACCTCCCCCCACATGACGGATGGGAAAGGTCACCTAGTGACCTTTCCACTGCAATGTGTGCTCACGCATGGCTCCTGGCCTCCGCCAGTCGCCATGCAGTCGCCCACATTACAGGGAAAGGTACCTTTCCCTACCCCATCAAGGTCAGGAGTCCGGGGGCAGAGCGTCTTAGCCCTTCATCAGCAGGCTTTGAGCTGTCATAATGCTTTGAGGCACTGTTCGATGCTTGGCACGTCAACGCAAACACACAATGAGCAGAGATGCTAATTATCAATGCACGGAATGTTGAGGCTGAGCGGTTGAGAGTCGCCATGGTGCTGACGAGTCAGCGCTGGGAATGGAACGGGGTGCTGACAAGTCAGCGCTGAGAATGTTCGATGGCAACAACTGCTTGATCAAGCAAGCTCCACATCACCACTGGATGCTGCAGCGATCACCTGAACTCTGTACGATGCACTGTATGAAAGAGCAGTTTTGGCCGTCCCCCTTCTCCCAACACTTGACGGCTGGGAAAGGTCATTGGTTGACCTTTCCCTGCACTCCACGCTCCCCATGGCTTCTGGCATCCGCCGGTCCCTATGAGTCACCTAGATTACATGGCCAATGACCTTTTCCTACACCTTAAAAAGTTCACACATGTTAAATTGCCAGTACGTCTCTACACTCGGGAAAAGAAACAGACATGTAGAAGATAGTCACATGCATTTGGAATAGAAGCAATACCTACAGGTGCTCAAAACTTTAGTCCAAGTTCCAACTAGTAACTCCTACAATCAGGAAGGCTTCTACCATCACACTAGCAAGCTGTCATAATGTTAGCAAGCGATTACGGAGCTCCTAAAAGCCTCGGCATTGTATTTTACAGGTATTTGCAATAATGGGTTGAGATTCCTTGTTTTCACAAATACCTTACTGTATTTTCAGTCTAGCTGAACCCCCTCCCATCTAGTACCATATAGGTAAGTTTGTCATATCCCGTCACTTCATATATGCCTCAAGCCCCTATATTTGAACTTAGTGTCCCCCGTGAAATTGTTGTGACCTTGGACGATTCAACTCACATATGTGGCAACATACTTGTGGTTAGGGGTGAATCAAAGAGCTGCGACCCGTAAAAGTTCCTTTTATTGATGTCACGGAGGGGGCGTTAAGAGTCTTGGCATCCAAGAATGAGCCTTGTTGAAAAGCAAGGCAGTAGAAGGTGAACAAGGATAGTCTTCTAGTAGCAAAATCTTAAGTTTCTTTGTGTGGGTCCTTGCCTTCAAGCTGAAGCTTGTGGAGAGTGTTACCTTGGTAAATTTGCTAATATTTTGTGTTAAGTGTTAGGCTAGGCGCTTGATGATTGGCATTCAAGAGTCTTATTACAATAGCATGGGTAAATACAACTTGATGGTCAACATCAAATTGTGATACCTTTGCAATTTTGAGATATTATCCGCTTAGAATGGTTGGATTGCCCTTTCTATATTTGTTTTTCCAACAAGAAACAAGCTTGATCAACTACATGCCATTTCTAAGTAAAGAATAGAGCCACTCTTAGACAAATGTCTTTGTGCATATAGAGCCTCCATTAGTGCGTACGCACGCGTGCGTGCGTGCGTGCGTGTGTGTGTGTGTGTGTGTGTGAGAAATGAAAAACCCCTTTTATATACAAATTGGATAATTGAAATACACAGATGTGTGTGTGTGTGTGTGTGTGTGTGTAGAGAGAGAGAGAGAGAGAGAGAGAGAGAGAGAGAGAGAGAGAGAGAGAGAGCACCAATTGGAAAGAGGGGAGGACTTGGAAAGAGATAGGGCAGAAGACCCTCAACCTTTTGGTGCTCCTAACTCTCCAACAAGTGAGATGCTGTTATTAAGTTTACTCAAGGCTAAGAGGCACAAAAAATACTTGATAACGTGAATGTGGACTCCATCAAGTTAAAAAATCAAATGGAAAGCAAAAGAAGCAGCTTAATGTAGGCTGGGTTCAGACGGGGCGGCAACACAACAATGAACAGGGGCGTCTTCGCTAGGTGGCACATGAGCATTGGACAAAGCTAAGGGAGGGTTCTCCGGCCCCACCAGTAAAATAGGCGCCTCCCCCTCCCCCTCGGAAGATGAGGACTTCCGCTCACCTTTTTAGCGGGAATGACGGAGATGCATGTTTTGCTCTGACAAAGCCCGTCATAGCCTATTGCTCTCCAGTGTTAGGATTTGACGCCCTTCTTCCCTTCTTTGACTCTCGAGCCCTTTGTATGAAGGCCACTTTGAGGCAACACCGGTGTTTTGAAGGGAGAAGGCAAAATATGCCCATCCTCATGGAAGGATGCTAATCCCACTCTCCTGTCATTAGAAGGGCATCCCTTAGGAAAGCCCTTCCTGGACTTGAACTGAGGTCAAGGCCCACCAAAGGTAGGAGTGGAGACATTTTCACTCACATTCGCATTTTACATATTGACAAGAATTAAAAGTAGATGAGGGGGATCAGGGTGTGGGGTTAAGCCATTCATAATTGGGTAATTTCCTACATTCTAATGGGAAATGGGTCAGTGGCCATTGCTAAGTTCTAACTTAACCTAATGGGAAATGGGCCACTCAGTGCTCACACAAAATTTTGAACGAGCTAGACTCCAGAGCCGTGTTGCGAGCACCGCGAGTGTAACTCTTGCTCTCAGCCCCTCTGTGCAGGTGCCTGTGGGGATTTGGAAACATATGGAGTGTCGATGGTCACAAGGGGCTAACATCATCCCCACACACAACAAAGGAATTGCAGAAAAAGAGCAACCTTCGGACTCTTCTCAAGCTCTCAGTTTGCCCCCTATTCAGCTTCAGCCTTGGACAATGTAAGAATTGATTAGTTTCTCCAATAGAGTCTACTTGATTCTTGTATGGAAAATGGATGCCTTGACGTTCAATTTGCATTTGTACAAATGAATGTTGCTACGAGTCTTTGCTGGCCTTTGTCATGAACAAGTATTTGGTAGTGCTGAAAAATGTTTGTTCTTTAAGTTTTCTGTGTTGTGTAAGGGGACATTTTTTACTCTTTTGTCATTGGAAGGGCAATGTTAAATTTTTCCCTTTTATCCAAAAGGACATACTTCTTACATACCTGTCTTTTGACATTTTGAGTTGCCTGTCAAATCCTAACACTGTTGCTCGCCCAGCTGATTCGCTGCAAGCTGAGGTGGTGCCGCGTCTTGTGAACAGGAGGGTGGAGGCCCAAGAATTCCACGAGAGCTGCCGGCGCCCTCGTCTGAACCCACTCGTAGGTAATAAGCTCAAAAGAATGTAAGATTGGTTTGGCGTGAACAAATAAAGATACCAAAGTCCCCAAATGGTTTGTCTAACGGTAAGGCTTTGGCCTCTCAACCTAGGGGTAGTGGGTTCAAATCCCCCGCTGGGTCACACGCTAGAGGGACACCTTGTGCTCACTTGGTGTTCACGTTGCTAGGGCTCTTGTCCTTGGACACTCGAGTGCATCCTTCTCTTGGGGTGGGTCACCCGAGGAGGAGGTTCGTAGTTGATTTCTACAAGTTCTCTCCGTCTTTCCCAGCACGTGGTGCATCAATCAAGTGGCCATGGTGATGCCTACGCTTGGCTCTTGCCCGATGGTACGCGGCCCTTGCCCGACCATTTAACATGGCTAATATTTGGAAGGGACAAGCACGTCCCCCTGTGGGTCCTCTTGTGTGTCGAAAAAAAAAGATACCAAAATCAGGTGGCCATGGTGATGCCTACGCTTGGCTCTTGCCCGATGGTACGTGGCCCTTGCCCGACCATGTAACATGGCTAATATTTGGAAGGGACAAGCACCTCCCTCTGTGGGCCCTCTGGTGTGTCGGAAAAACAATTAAAGATACCAAAAAGATGTCGAATTTTGAGATAATCAGGATGGCCAAAAGGTTTTCTTTAGTTGAGGCATGAGTAGAGTCTCTTGAGGAAGAGAATGCATTCCTCAAAAGGAAGAATATAAGTCTTAGGAGAGTGGTGTTCTAAAGGCTAATATCAACAAGGGAAAAAGAGATAAAATCACGAGGCCTGCACTTGCGAGTGACAGTGAAAGGTAAAATAAATGCCAGCTGAACTGCGTTGATTATATTGAAATGAAAAACAAGTGATAAAATCTCGTAATCACGAGACTTGCCTACAAAAAGGGGAGAGGGCTTTTGACTCTGGAGGAAGGGATGCAAACCATAAACGAAGAGGGAGCACAGAAAAACTTGCCCCTCTAGTGCTGCCCTCATCCAATCCAAAAAAGTCCCTCAAGGGCGACATGTAGTGATCAGAAACTCGACTTCCTTAAGGATAAACATGTTGTGAGCATGCAACACTAGCTGAGAGCAATGTTCAAAAAGCCCTTCAAGGACAAAATGTAAACCTATTGTAGACAATTGGCCCCAGACGTTTCCGGCCTGGTAGTGCTGACTCTTAGCCCTAGCAAAAAGGTGTTGCTACCTCCTTGCATATGCAAAGATCTGCAAGTGCCATGCCGCATGCTGCTAAAAGTATTGAGCACTCAATTGGAAAATGTTAGGCACTAGGTAGAGAAAATGGCAAAAAGTGGAGCGAGAATATATGGTTAGTAAATGAGTGAAGTGTGAAATTTGAGACCTGTCCACAACCTGTGGCACCGAAAATAGCATTAATGCATGAAACTAGGAATAATCACACTAACTAGTTAAGGCAACACAAATACAATGGTTGAAATGAATAAGACCACCATAACAAGCACCCATCAATGGCACGTTCTTCACTAGTATACCTCTAACATTTGCTGCTACTCTTTTGCAATAGTGAGGCCCAACCCTACACTTGCACTTATATGTACTATCGAAAGAGCTGTTGCACTTGCGCCTTTAATAACCGCATTGGCTACCTCCGAATCTGATCCTTGTCGATCAATAGTGATCTCTTTCTCCACATTGAAGTCAACATCTCCAATCTTCCTTATCTCATCCGTGCCGCTCTGATTAGCCTCACGTGACACCGGGACGCATGTTGTTCTCATACATGTGACGATCCCCTCCCTGATCAGCTCCATGGGGACCTTTTATGTCTTCCAAATTTCTCAAGGGGGCCTTTTATGTCCGCTTTTTGCTGCCTCAAGCCCAACTGAATTCCTAGATTGGTAGTACTCTAATTGATGCTCACTACCAACACAGTGCCTAGCCAGTGAAAAGGTGATTTATGATTACAGTTGGGCCTACTATTTTAGATAAACAAGGGGCACTTCAGAGAACTTGCTCAATTCGGTGACTACGTGCAAGAACGAGGGAGGGTATGACAGGTGCAACGAAGGCTGATACAACTGCATAAATGTTTCCAATGTTGTTGATCTTCCGGTGCCACTTCCACCAAATCTTGGTAGGAGCGAACAACTGCCACTTCGCTCAAATCTCTGAGTTCCACCACCAGGAACACGTGGAATCTCGGAGATCTACCTTGACCAGTGTCCCACAACTCTACAGAGGTATGATAAGCCTTCTTACTCACAGGATACGACTAGTGCTCATCTTTTGCCATATTGGCACGCACATAGTTGACGATGTTAGGGCGGGCGGGAGCTTTAAGCATAATATCAAGAAGAGGTGCTAATTATATCATGGAATCTCTGTCTGTGTGACGAGAGGTCGGGTTGCCATTGTTGATGCACAAAACCTACAAGAGAAAGATTAGAAGCTAAAACCCTGATGAGCCTTGTGGCTTGCTTCCAGTCTCTGTGTGTGTGTGTGTGTGTGTCGCGTAGTGGAGGGTTAATAACAGATCTTCCTAGCGGCAGGCACATGAAGAGACTTGCTCAATGCTTGCATACATTAAGGCAAGTCAAAGAACCCCCATGCACAATTGCTTACCAAGCATGAGCAGAGATTTCTCATTGCAGGCTATTGGAGAACGGTGTTATGCTTCTGTGGATATATTGCATGTCAGATTTTATTTTTTAATCTTTTTTAGGGGCATTGTCGCTTCATTCAGGTCTATGGACTGCATCTGTAGCTCCAACGCCAGTTGCCTCTAAAGCTTCAATGTGAGCTGCGGAACGATAACTCGGGTAGCCCAAGGCCCCAGTGTTCAAAGAGCAACAAGGTCACAAGGACCCCTCTTTCTCTCTGTCCATCGTGGGAAGCTCTCTTCAGTGCCTAAGCAGAGTTCCTCATTCTCTCCCTTGGGATAGGTGCAGATTCCAGACATGAAATGAAATGAAATGAAATGTTATATTAACGTCTTCAAAAGGCCAAAATGACCTATGAGACCAATCAGTTACAAAATAGTGAATCTAATACCATGTCTGGGTACAAAAGAACTAGAAAAGAACTAGAAGTGGAACAAAATACTACTACTACTACTACAATCTAAAACTACGTGGGTGTAGCAGCTGATACAATAGGTACCCGGTAAACTGGATGTAACAGTGTGTGAAACAAAGATGGAAGAAATGGTGAGGATCCATCCTCATCTGCACTCTGGATGTCGAGAGAGTATGGCTCGAATCTTCTGTTGTAGTCTTCGTCGATGCTGTGTAGCTCCTCTCCTCAGTCGCGGTCGTCTGTATCTCTGTAGCTCCAATGCTCGGTCGATGAGAGTGCCAGTAGTGGTCGAATGAGTGTGGGACGAGCTCTGCAGTGGTGGCTGCTCCTCTGGCTGTCCCATATCTAGTGAAAAGAAATCTGTAATGTGTCTCTGGGACTGCCTCTCTCTAGCTCTCCCCAGTAAAGTGTCTCTATACTTGTGTAACTCAAGTAGATATAGTCCAAGACATCTCTGATCCTCATAACTCATGACCCTAGATAGAGGACCAAAACCCTCTCTGAATAAGCAGTGGAAATGCCCCCGTATCTCATAGAACACTGTGCAATGACATATGTAGTGCAACTCTGTCTCTGGCTCTCTCTGGCATAATCGGCATATCCTGCTGTCTGCTGGTATCCCTCTGAATCTACCAGTCTCAATCTCGAGCTGATGTGAGGATGTGCGTATCTGACCAATGGCACAACGCAAACCATGAGACATATGTGTGTCCATGTAGCTGGGTCGAATCACAAACCCATCTCCTGTGAGGTGGAGAAGATGCTCTCTATAGAAAGCCATCTTCGTGCTCAACTCCTGAGGCGGCTCTATCCATGTCCTCCTGGTGTCGAGCTGGATCAGGTCATGACGAATGAGTCTAGTGATCTCCACCCGTGTAAGAGACAGCGAGGGTGCCTGAAGAGAATACTGGAAAGGGGGCAACCTGTCCATGGTGAAGCCATGCGTCTGAAACCATGAAGTCATCTGTGCATACCAGCATGAAGTGTCCCCCTGTAGAGCTAACTGTCTGGAAGACTCAAGGGCCAATCTAGCATATCTGTCTCTAGTAGTATCCCATAGGCTGTGCACAAAGGACACTGATCTGGTAAGCGCCTCAATCTCCATGGGGGGGGCAGCTAGCTCTGCTCGAATGATCGCGTGAGGTACGGAGGCCTTGGCTCTAATCAATCGGGAGATCATAGATACCAAGGGCCTCTCCATACGTCTCCAACCATCCTGGCCTACAGAAGGTCCCCATACCTGTACCCCATACATCATAGCTGAGGCTACTAAAGTATCAAAGAGCCATAACTTTGTCCGAGGTTCTTGGAACTGAACCTGCGAACACATCCTCTCCAAGCCTCCCAAGGCCGCATAAGCTCTGGTCAGTCTAGTCTTTGCTGCTCTCCCCAAAGAAAACCTCGGCCCAGTGAAGACTATCCCAAGGTAAGTGTATGCATCTGTATACTCCACAATCTCTTGACCATACGTGAAGGTCGGTGCCGATCTCCTGATCCACTGCGGTGTGGTGTTAAACACCATGACCTTGGTTTTACCAAGGTTTACAGACAATCCACTATCCTCTGCAAAACTGTGTAATGCATCCAACTGTCGCTGCATACCCTCTGGTGAGTCAGAGATCAAGACAATATCATCAGCATATAACAACAATGGGATCCACGTCCCTGCCAGCTGGGCACCTCTATCACCCTCTCTGTCAATGTAATCAAACACCTCATCAACATACATACCAAGTAGAGTAGGAGACAATGGGCAACCCTGTTTCACCCCGATAGTGGAGTGAACTAAGTCAGATATCCCCTCTGGGGTGCGTACATGTCCTATCACTGATCTGTATAAAGCCATAATCCCCCAAATCAACACTGTGGGCACCCCCATCTCCTGCAATCTGCGCATCAGTCGAGCTCTCGGTACCATGTCAAATGCTTTGCGGAAATCCACAAAGCTACAATAAATCCGTCTCCCATGTGACCTGCCCTCCTCAATGATAGCTCTGAGTGTCAGAATATGGTCAAGAGTGGAGAAACCCCTCCTGAAACCTGCCTGTCCCTTTGTCCGTACACCCTCACCCTCTGCCCAGTTACTCAACTGCTGCTCAATAATGGATGCATACAATCGTGCCAGTGTGTGTCCAACCATAATAGTGCGGTAATTTCCAGGCTCTGTAGGATCACCTGCCTTGAATATAGGCACAATAGTAGACAACCTCCAAGTCTCAGGTAATCCCTCACACATGGCACGATTGAACAACACTGCAAGAACCTCCATCAGCATATCCCTAGCATGTATAAAGTGCTCCGCTACTAGACCGTCATGATCGTAAGCCCTCTTGGTCCTCATCCTGTCAATGGCTCTCTTTACCATCTCAGTGGTAAAGAAGGTGCTCGTAGGTGGACATAGCTCTGTAGGATCTGGAAGGGGATCCTGCCCAGGAACCGTATATAACGATGTCGCATACTGGCCCCACACATCAGGAGAAGTAATCACTGGGGGAGGGGAGTGCTCATGGAAGAGTCGCCATGCCTCGCCTGAGTCTCTACTCAAGAACAACTGATGTGCATGGAAATAGATGTGCACACACACACACACACACACACACACACACACACACACACACACACACACACACACATATATATATATATATATATATATATATATACATATAGAGAGAGAGAGAGAGAGAGAGAGAGAGAGAGAGAGAGAGAGAGAGAGAGAGAGAGAATTCATATTTCATTCTCGCTTTTCTTGTTTCTTCCTCGGTGCTTCATCATTTCCTGGATAATGTTCTTGCTTCACAATGAGTGCCCACTAACTTCTCCCCAATGAAGAAAAAATGCATTAAAAAACAATTAAAAATATATATGACATTTTTCACTAACAAAAAGGGAACACATCACTATGGCCTTAGCCCTTTGGACAGGCCAAAAAGAGAGAGGGAGATTAAGAAAGCAACAACAATAAACAGTAATGAGAAGACATTTTGCGATTGATACAAGAATTAGAAGAATCTTGAACAAAAAGAAAATTTGAGGATGGAAACCTTGCTTAGAGGGAGGGAATACCTTAGTAAAATTAAGGATAAATAATATAGCGTTAAAAAGATTATGGAAGAAGAGTTAAAAAGGTTCAACATCTGAACAAATACTAACTAAAACTCAAAAGAAGGTTGAGGAACCATAGAAATGCATAAAGGTGGTAAAAGAGGTCAAAGAGCAAGCAGTGGAAGCTACCCCAACCTCCACATTATCAATATTACATTGGAAGAGGAGGAGAAGAGAAAGGCATGTGCTGGTATGCATGTGAGGGTCATGGGTGTCAATAAGGCGGATGAAGCAGAGGAAGAGTTAAACATCTCGTATATTTTTTAGACAAATGTGTCAACGGGTGCTAGTTCAGTTGGTAGACTCATAGCCTATGTGCCTAAGGTCTTGGGTTCAATCCCCCTTGGCGACCTGAAGACATGTTCTAAGTCTTTAGGGACTGCTCCCATATGCGGGTGTGTACGTGTGATGGGATGTCTCTCTCCCTACCCGTGAGGTGTGTGCGTGTGTTTCAAAGTTCTCGTACTCTCTAAAAAAATAAAATAAAAAATAAAAATATAGTCACATGCACCAAATGATGGTGCAAGACTAATGAGCCAAAGTTAAAGGTTTTTTTTCGATTGATTGTCATGGGGCATTGACATTGGATGCAAGAATTTTTGAAGAAAGAGACATTGCATTTTACACCAAAGCCTAAGGACTTGGTCGTGTGAGCCTTGCCGTCCAGTTTGCTGTCTGGTCACCAGTCTAGTAAAGGTGAAGAGTATGAACCCTTGTCGTTTTCTCTGACAACGGAGACAGGAACTAGCCTTGATAGTGGCTGACTTTTCGTGCCCTCCACACTTGCTGCCAATCGCTGGAAATTGCTTGAAATGATTAACTGAACCTTTGCCAAGATTAGTCCAGCCGCCGCTTTTCGTGACCGAGAGAGAGAACTGAAATGCTGCTGGATGGCCAGAAAGCAGGCCAAGGCGACCAGGTCCTAAGAGCACATTACCAAAAGTGGTAGCCTGGTAGGGTATAAGTGGCACTTTGTTTGTAGAAAAGAAACACAACACCAGGTGGTGGCAGTGTCTGGGAAAGTCCATTTTTCCACACATACAAATTCCTTTCCTTGAATTTGCCAAAAGGAAATTTTAGAAAATTAAGTTATTTTTTTGGGTTGTTGCTCTATTTTTCTCTATTTTGGAGTGGAATTTCTCCTTTTCCCCTTGCTCTCAACCTTCATTTTGAAATTGAAAACGGCACGACATTAAGCTGAGACACATTTTTCCCGAACATTGGGTGGTGGTGTAGTGCTATTCAAAGAGGAGCTACATACCATGATCCAAGTTGTTTACATAGATAATGCCCGATACATGTGGATTAGAGCGAGTACAATTGGGAGTAGAGCACTAAATATTGCATTTTGTTAATACATCATTATAAGCTCCAGCTAGAGGACACTCACCAAATGAGATTTTAGATGCAGAAATATAGAAATTCTCTAGGAATGAAGAACTATTTTTTCTTGGAAATTTCAACGCAAGGACACACTATCACCAATCCTCTCTCTTTGACTTATTAAAGATGACATAAGAGGTGGACATCAATGAGGTCATTATGATGAGGAGATCACAACGTGAGGAGGAGTATACATAATATGGGATATATTTCATTGAGATCTGTACATGAAATTATTCACGGCGTGGATAGATATCCATCATTTAAAAAATACACTTGTTTTCCACACAGACATGGATCTATCAAAGTGGATTATAATGCTTCCATCAACAACACCAATTTCTCATATTCAAGATGTCACAATCTCACCTCATCCAATCGAAGTATGTCAAGATTATTCTTATCTTTCCTTGTCGGTTGATTTACATAGTGCAATTGAGGAGACTAGTGAGGTGCCTCATCGATTTCCATGATATCGCTTTTCTAGATAGATAGGAGTATACACATTTACAATAAATTATGCACAACCAATCCTTAGCAGAGGTTACATGACATTTGACAAGTGCACGACGGTTGCTCGCTTTTCCCACATATGACCCATAATAGTTTGTATCCCATTACTTTGCCCCACAATCAATCATTGGTATGATGATGCATGCATGGAGTTACATGCTAGATTACAAAAGTAGGTAACACTTGGAGTAAATACTCCTTGCTGATCATAGAAACTCTTTGGTCATCTAGTTTGATGAAAGAAGAGAGCTTTGCTAGTCCAGCTTGAGAGGGACCTATATCAAAAAGTTTTTGGGAGAAGACTTAAGAGAGGCACGGAGACTTCTCCGAGCCAACAAATACAGCCATCATGTCAGTTGATACTTGGGAGCAATATGAGACCACTCTATATACAATTTATGATCCTCCATACCATCACCCTTAGAATCACCTTCTTAGACATTTACCTTTCTCACATGTAGTATGGTTTGTGCATCCATTGACAGATTACACGCGGGCAAGTCACACGATCAAGATGGGTTGGTAGGAGAACACTTGACACATGCCAAATATGTCACACTAGAGTTATTGACATATATGTTTAATAGGGCATTGTGTGAAGGGTTTGAGCAATACTAAATTGTGCCCATACTCAAGGTTGTAGATCTAACAATGTCTGAACCATCATGGTTGTCCACACTCTATATAAGTTGTATGCCTCCATGCTTGAGCATGATTGAAGTAAATGGGCAGAAGGACAAGGGCTTAGAGAACTTGGAAGGTAGGATTTAGACGAGGGATTTCTACACTTGACCACATTTTTAGTCTTAGAGCAATCACAAAGAAGGAAGAGCAAATAAAATCTGGATATACTGCTACTTTGTAGATCTTCGGAATGCTTTTGATGTAGTTTCTCAAGCCAAGTTGATGCGTAGCTCATAAGACTTGAGGGTCCCTTTATAGACCATGCCTGTGTTTTGTGTGTGTGTGTGTGTGTGTGTGTGTGTGTGTGTGTGTGTGTGTGCGCGCGCATGGAGAGGCGGGGCGGGGCGGGCGGCGGGGGGGGGGGGGGGGGGGGGGGGGGGGGGGGGGGGGGGGGGGGGGTGGTTCACTTACAAAAAATCACATATATCACATGCGTTCAAAGGGTATTTTTAAAAACCCTATACTTACATGCTAAGGTAATAAAACAACCCATCTTTTAAGAACTTGTGAATTTTCTCCCAAAATGCAATAAAAACCCCTCCTTGTAAATGTAATTATGCTAACCTCTAAATATTTTTTTCAATTAAAAACCCCTAATTTTGAAAAGCGTTATAATTTTTGGGGTGAACAACCCCCCTCCCCCCCCCCCCCCCCCCCCCCCCCCCCGCGCCGCGCGCGCGCGCGAGCCAAAGAGATCATGTGGGGATTTTTTTGGTATATGAGATGGTGACGGGAAGATTTTGTACTCCATAAGGATTTTCAACACCAACTCACTATATTATTGGAGTGAAGCAATGAAGCCACTATCACTAAACTCTTTGACATGTTTCAAAATGATTGCTAATGACATCGTTGGAGATAGAGGCTTGACTGTTCAACTATCATGCACTTGGATACCCCTCTTATGCACTTGGATACCCCTCTTATTATATGTAGATGACACTTTACTCATTGCAACTCGCTAGAAGGATTACAATGACACCTATATGTCTTACAAAAATTTGCAAAAGATAGTGGACTCACATTAGATCTTGCCAAAACCAAGTACATGGTGTTTAATACTACTTCACAATGGGCACACAAGTTAGTATCGATCTTCATATACCATCAAGATGTAATTGAGTATACAAATTGTAAACATACCTTGGGGTATTTTTCTCTAGCCCTACTTTCTCCTTTAAGGGATGCAACATTGCTACTCTCGGTTGACTTGAGATTATGAAGCTATAGGGGGCATTGAGAAGATGTGTTCACTTGTTGGGCAATTTCATCAGCCATGTACTAACCTATGGCTACATTGGTCGCACGAAGATTTCTTTTGAAATGTAGATTTGCAGACTTGGCCTAGATCATTAGAGTAGGTTTGGTTGTACATATGATGGATGTAGGTCCAATGAGTATCTACTCATATCCATGATATCTCGGATGATCAGGGCTAAGATTTCATTTCCACATGACATCATCATTGCAGGGCTTGCAGCTACCCCGATTGTATTGGAGACTCTAACAAGAGAAATATCCTTCATCCATAGCCTATGGGAGATCCCCAAGCACAAGTGTGCATGGCTAGATTTAGATTGTTCTAGCCAATAGCGAGAGATGGGAAACATTTCATGCTAGTATGCACAAATGTCCTCATGGTTTGAGCTACACGGGTTCACCATGGATATATTTCATTGCCTCCTTTCTAGTACTCATTCAGTCCTCCATCATTCACCTTTTTTCATGCTTTGAGATTGTCACACTGCATTTTAGACAAGATCTTGTTTAGTTTCACATTAGCGAGACATAGCTAATGCCTACACAAGCATTGGGGATGAAGATGACATTTTATAGAGACAAGTTTATTCACGTCAATGAGGAGTATATGCCCAAGTTACATGGACATGAATCACCTATCTCATGGCCTAAAATATACTCTTAGCCAGATACGTACATCACTACACCAACTCGAGATTGAGATAGGTAGAATCAGAGGAATACCATGTGTTAACACTAGTTTGGTAACCTAACAGGACATTAAAGTGTTCTTTCAGGGTTTTGGAAAAAAATTCCAAAACCATAGTAGATTTGCTCATTTCTAAAAATCCTTTCATGAGCTTATAGTACAAGGACTACTACTTATGGAAAAAATGAGAAACTTGTAAAATTTCTCATCTCTTTGTTACAACAAGCCTCCAAAGTTGATGGACCAATGCATTTTTCTCAAAATAGCTATTTCTTACAGTTGATTGCATATAAATAAGAGTGGGGATTTTTGTAGGACGTGACATAAAATGCCTCGTTAACTTCAATGGGTTGGTGATCAAACTTTTGCCTCACTAATTTTTTTTTGGGCAAAAAAATAGGTACAAAAAGTCACATTTTTTTCATTCTACAGACCTATCATCAGAGTTTCTATAGTCACGCTCAATACTGATACTATATCCATGTTTTCTTAGTTCCCTTTGGGCCATTGGATTCAAAAGAATCCATGGAGTGTGTCAAAAGAATAATGGATCTCTTACTAAGTGGAGCCTTGGGAAGAATGATGAAGTGCTAAATACAACAAACATGACAAAACTGGGTTTAGCATCACGGCCTCTAGAATCCCATAGAAACTACTCAACATCTAGCCAAATTTATAGTTTATGATTAGATATAGTTACTACCTACAATATACACACAACTGGCCTAAGAAACTAGCAGTATTGAGAAAGCTATACTTGCTACACTAAAATGTATCGTATTCTTCAGCAATCAAAAAACTGAACCATCATCATATATTATGCTATATAGCGTATTGGGTCCCCCAAAACTCAAAGAAGATTAGATTTATGTTATACATGCCACTTAGACAATCAAAATTACATTTGTATATCAAGAAAGGCACCAAATAAATCATAAGAGTGCTAATTTTGACCAAAAAAACCTGACAATGCAATTCTTGTAAGTTGGTCATAACTTTCAATTTTAACACTTAGTCCTCCCTAGAAGAATCAAAACATGTTTTGAGAACTATCAAGGCTTATGCTCTAGCAATATAAACCTCACAAACATGAAGTTTAGAGTGGTATAGTTGCAAAAACTTGAGAAAAAGCCAAAACAGGACCTGTTTTTTCACACAGTTTAGGTTCACAAATGTTGTGCAAGAGTAAGGTTAATGGTGAGATTGATATTCCAAAACAAAATTCAAGTTTTTTCAGCTCATAAGGAAACTTTGTGGATATGTAGTACCTAGAAATTAATTTTCATAGTCTTCAAATACTTGAAGCAAAATGGTCACTTAACATGTAAGACAAGGGTGACTAGAGCCTGAGAGTCCACCACCCAACCACCCTTTATATAGGCATGCCCCTGGCTCTTTGCCCTAGTTGGACTCCCCGTTCCACACCGCCTAGCCCGACCCTGCCTTGTCTAGTCCGGCCTTGCCGGTGTCTTGACATTACTCCCTCCTTAAGAAGACTTTTCATCCTCGAAAACAAAAGTGGGAAACTTCTTCTTAAGAACACTAATGTTTTCCCAAGGGGCACCTTCTTTAGGTCGGTCTTTCCACTTGATTAAGGCTTGTTGTCGTACGTGATGATGTGTACGCAACTCATAATAATCAAGAACACGTTCAGGTTCATGCGGTAAGGTAGGAGGTTCAATGTAATCAACCAGAACCTGTTGGTCAATGACATTGTCGTCCCCATGTAACCCCTTTCATAGACGGCTTACATGAAACACCCGATGAATGCGAGAATGTGAAGGTAGTAATAGTTTGTAGGCATGATCACCTACTCGCTTGAGCATTTTGAAAGGCCCACAATATCGGGGAGATAATTTAGGTGTCGGTCCAGTTTTTAGACTTTCTGAATGTTCTGGCACACGTAAAAATACTTCCTCCCCTTCTTCGAAGATAACTTGCCGACGTTTCTCATCAACGTATTTCTTATACCGATCCTGTGCTTGCCAAACATTCTGAGGAGAAAGTTTCAGCTTATCCATGTGGTCTTGGAGAAAATCCTTAACCTGTTGGAGTTTTTCGGTTGCCAACCCCACCATAATTGGTGACCTAGGTTGAAACCCATACATGAGCATGAAAGGACTAAAACCTGTTGTGACATGCTTAGCAGTGTTGTAGACAAACTCGAGAATAGGTAAGTATTCTTTCCAGTCTGACTGTGTTTTGCTGACGTATGCTCTTAGTATATCCTCTAGCACTTGGTTAACCCGTTCCGTTTGACCATCCGTTTCTGGATGATCAGTTATACTGAGGTTTAGTTGTGTACCCAATCGTTTAAATACAGCTCTCCAAAAGTGGCTGTTAAACTTGGGATCACGATCACTAACAATGTTACTTGGCAAACCATCCAATTTGTATAGATTGTCCACAAATAACTTGGCTAGTTCTGGTGTCTTAACTGTGGATTTGGTCGAAATAAACTTACATAGTTTAGTAAACTTGTCTATGACCACCTATACTGAGTCATGACCTGGTACAGTGGTTGGTAAACCTACAATAAAATCCATAGAGATACTTTCCCATTTTCCATGGGGAATCTCCAAAGGATGTAAGAGTCCTCCTGCTTTCAGGCGCTCTGCCTTGTTAACCTGACATTTTGGCAGTGCAAGACATAAGCTTGCACAAAACCATGTAGACCTGGCTAGTAAAACTGTCGTTGTACGAGAGCATAAGTTTTTGTAATCCCCGGGTGCCCTGCACTTGGACTATCATGACATTCATAAAGAATTTGGCACCGAATGTCCGTGTCCATTGGTACACAAACTCTCCCCTTGTGGAGTAGGTACCCATTGTCGATGGTAAAATGCTTCCATCGTTGTAGTTCATCACTTGATAAAAGAGAACTAGGTGTGGAGGTTAACTATACACTACCGTCATTGGAGTGAGAAGGATCCCTCTTTTGAACATGGCTCCACACTTTGGAATATGCTTCATCATGCTCATATTTGCCCTTGAGAGAATCTAAAAATTCACTACGAAGTTCCATGAACAAGAGCGAATTGATCTCTGGCATTCGACTTAGAGCATCTGCCACTACATTGTATCGGCCTTTTGGCGTCATATTCCTGAAGGATCTCGACCCACCTGGGTTTTCGACCCTTTAAATCTGTTTGTTGTGTAAACCAATTGATGCTTTCATGGTCAAACACAATCTCGAACTGAGCACCATACAGATAATGCCACCATGTTTTTAAGGCAGACACTATTTCATAGAGTTCGTGTTCGTAAGCAGAATAGTTCTACTGAGCTGCATCAAGCTTCTTACTTTCAAATGCAATCGACCGTCCGTCTTGTAACAGGACTGCTCCAATAGCACGATCACTGGCATCCGTTTCCAAAATGAATGGTTTCAAAGGATCTACAATAGCCAGTATAGGAGCTGTAGCTAATGCATCCTTGAGCGTATCGAAACTGTGCTGTTGAGCGGATCCCCACTGAAAAGCTTTTCCTTTGCCTTTTAGTTGATCCGTCATAGGAACATCAATTTGAGCATAATTTTTAACGAATCGTCGGTTAAAACATGCAAATTCTAAAAATATCTGTAATTCTTCTAGATTTTTAGGAGGAGGCCATTTTCTGATGGTATCCACTTTGGATTGATCCATGTATAGGCCGTGAGTTGAAATAACATGCCCTAAATAATGAATTTCATCTTTTAGAAAATCACATTTAGATTCCTTGGCATATAACTTGTTTGTACGTAACAACTCAAACACTTGCTTGAGATGTTGTAAGTGTTCTTCTTCAGAAGCACTATAGACTAGGATGGCATCGAGGAAAACAATGACAAATTTGCCCAAATATGGCTTCAAAACACTATCCATAAGTGTCATGAATGTTGCGGGCGCATTGGTTAACCCAAAGGGCATCACCAAAAACTCGTAGTGTCCAAACCTTGTTCGAAATGCAGTCTTAGGTATATCGGCAAGCTGAATACGGACTTGATGATATCCTGACCGCAAGTCAATTATCGTAAAAATGCGAGCATGAGTTAACTTATCAAATAACTCATCTACTCTTGGCAATGGGTATTTGTTCTTAACTGTAACCTCATTTAAGCACCGATAGTCTACGCACATGCGCATACTGCCATCCTTTTTCTTCATTAAAAGGATAGGCAAAGCCTATGGTGAAGAACTAGGTTGTAAAAACCCTCTGCTAAGGTAGTCAGCAAGCTAACGTTCCACCTCAGCAGCCTCTGAGTAACTCATACGGTAAGGTGGTTTACTAACAGGTTTACAGCCTGCAGCCACGTCAATGCTATGTTGTACTGATTGTGTTGTCGGTAATCTTGATGGCAAATCATTAGGAAACACATCTTGAAATTCCTTTAATAATTTTTGTAATTGACTAGCATTGTTTAGAATTAGCAATTGGTGGAATAGAGGAGAGAGAAGCATGCGGCATTGAGGAATGTTCAACAAACTCAATGTTAGAAAGAAAATGAGACAATGAGTAACACAAGAAAACCTGATCTATTTCATTATCAGAAACGAGCTGCATAAGCTCAGCGGTACAAATCAGTGGTGATGAAGGTATATCTTTTTCTCCTAACAACAACACATGTGCGCCATGGGATTCAAACATCAAGCTGTTGTGCTCGTAGCTACGCTTCAGTGATGGTCCTAGGCTATGCAACCACTCCCTACCAAGAACCACATGAACCCTTTCCATGTTCATAACCTGAAAATCCAAACAAGTAGAGTACCCTTGTACTTCCATTGAAACAGCTCGACATTGAGTATCCCATATTTCAGTATCATGTCCATTCATCATTGCTACCTTATAGCGGTGGGTACTAGGAGTTTGAGGCAGTTTGAGCTTTTTCACCAATCCATAATTGATGAAATTGTGAGTAGCATCGTCATCTACCAAGATGTGCACCTTGTGCCCTTGCAAATATCCATGCATACATACTAACTCATGTGGTACAAAGGTTTGTTGCCACATGGAAGCTATGAGACAGCATTAATGCACCACCTCAGTGTGTGTTACTTCCACTGTGGAGAATTTTGAGGAAGACTCAAGAGGCAGTACTTGTACCGTGTGCACTGTTTTCTCCTTCCCCTGAGCAGCAGATTTCCCCTTGGGACAATCCTTTTTGCCATGACTTCTTCCTAAACATTGAAAACATAACTTTTCTTTCTTGGCTTTATCAAAATCCTCAGGAGAGAGAGGACCCCTGGACCCCTTGGGTTTTTTAGATGCATCTGAATTAGAAACTAGAAATTTTCTTTTATTGTGCCCATACTGAGTGCGCGTATTACCATGTATACTAGCAAGCACGTTATTATTTTGTGTTTTCTTCTCATCAGGGTCATCATGAATATGTGCTTTCACTATGGTTTCCTCAAGTGTTTTAGGGTTTTGGGTCTTGACATACTTCTTAAGCTCGGGTGTCAGACCTCGTATAAACCCTTGTACTTGTTGAAAAGTATCCAAGCCTTCCAACTTGAAGATAACGTCCCGATAGTGAGAGATATATTCAAGGAGTGATGGGTATTGGTGCATGGAATATGTGTCCCAAGCCGTCCAATTCCAATTGGCCTCATTTGTAGGAAAAAATTCCTTGCTAAACATTGCTTCAAAGGCTGCCCAACTCTGTGGTATGATGTTCTTCTCCTTGAGAGACATACACCATTTGTAGGCCTTGCCTTCCAGAGTTAAGCTCGTCTATAGAGCTCTGACTGTGTCCGGAGTACACCGTAAGGCGTGAATTCCATCCCACTTGCTGAGAAAGATATTCACTGCATCCTTATTGCGGTCTCGGTCTTCTCCCCTAAAGACTGGTGGTTTAAATTTCTTTAACAAGTCATTCACCTCTTTGGCAGTGAGAGTATGCAATGCATCAGTAGTTGGGCCTTGCCCTTGTGTGCCAACGTACTCATGCATGTGGGTGTCAGTAGGACTCTCAGACTGCTGATGCATTAATTGAATTACTAATGTGGAGAGTTTAGTAACATTTTCATTTAAAGCTTTAAAATTTTCATCCATGACTGTCATGCGTGTCTGAAGTGCACGAAATTCTTGAATATCGAGCAATTCATAAGTATCTTCTCTTGCCATAGAGTCACGGGTACTCTCCTTGAGAGGATCCGGCCGCAGGCCATCATTGGTAGGAACAGGAGTACTTTGCTCAAAATCGAATGTCATATTGATATCCGAATCCATGGCTACACAGTGCGGTGAAAGAAGTACTCATAAAAAATACCTGATATTGGAAGCACTCGCAAAGTATAGTAGCCGTGCTAACTTCGTCAAAATTGAGAGTAGTCTGCCGTATATTGAACTCCACAAGCTCTTGATAGTTGAATCAATTAGGCTTGAAGATACTGACAAAAACTTGTACTGTTTGAGACGTAATTGTTCGCTTTGAAACGTCTTAGACGACTTTATCTTCTCGAAGGAAGAAGGTGCAATAGATACTTTGTTCAAAAATTTCAACTCCTTCAAAATTTAACCACTACCAATTTCTACAATTTTTGAACTTTTGACAATTTTCCAAGAAGTGACGGCTTACCAAAGAAGTTCGTGTCTCCGTGCCGATGCTTATGTCGAATCTCGATCGACAACCGTCAAAAATCTTGTGTATGGGGTGTGTGCCCAGGTGGGCATGCACCCTTGCTTGATTTAATTGGACTTCTAGCGCCGCGAGGGCGAGTGAGAGAGAGAGATGCTTTGCCGCTGCATCCCGGGCGTCGCTACAGTGACGGGATATGCTCCCCATCGTAGTGCGCATCCGCCAAGCCCGGCCACTCGTGATATGGCGGAGGTCGAGGTCTCCTCCCTCCTTGGCACAAGCGGCTCTGCACGCGTTGGCTTTTTTCAGCTCCTCCCTTAGCAGGCGACTCTTCACATGCAAAAAGCTCTCAGTGGCTCCACGCCCTCTTGCCCAAAACAGACCATGCTCTGATACCAATGTAAGACATGGGTGACTAGAGCCTGAGAGTCCACCACCCAACCACCCTTTATATAGACATGCCCCTGGCCCTTTGCCCTAGTTGGACTCCCCGTTCCACACCGCCTAGCCTGGCCCTGCCTTGTCTAGTCCGGCCTTGCCGGTGTCCTGACATAACAGGACACAAAAGTGTCCAAGGACACAAAAGTGTCTTGTTACCATTCTAGTGTTAAAGTTTTCACTTAGAGCCTAAAATAGAGGAATACTACATATGTAGATGTCCCGTCCACTGTGAGATCAATGATCCCTTCCATGACCGATTTTGTGAGGGTTTTGGACCACTTGTGTGAATCGTGGATTACAATGATCAAAGATGTCTTGGAGTATATATGTTTTGGATTCAAATGAAAAAACGTGGATATTGAAAAAAGAAAAGTTTACAAAAGATCTATACAAAGAGTGACTACTAAATTATTTAATCAAGAAGAGGAGGAAAGAACATCATATTCAAATCAGAACAAGATCTTTGTAGCAAGGGATGATGATAACCTTGATGGTGCACCTACATGGGATTAGAGACAACTAGAATAGCTTCCATAAACTTTACGAATCTCCCTATGTCAAGGAGAGGGAGGAGGGAATACTGAATTGGAGGATGCTTATCCATAGTCTGACATAGGTTGCACAAGAGGGTACATGATATCATTACATGGACAAGAGAGAAACCAAAAAAGCTACTTATAATGAAGGAGATTAATGATATTCCTCAATGACCTAAGTGGGATTGTATGTAGTGACCTATCCACTCCTTATACCTAGAGACTAACTAAAATTATCATCTCTAGGGGCTATTTTGGTGATCCTCCAACCTCATTGGGACTAGTATCATGTCGTTCCCTAAAACAAAGTTGTCTAGAACTTATACTTTTTATTTATTGTACTTCTCATAGATTGATACTCTACCATCTGGATGTAACTTTTGTCTTATGAGTCATTTTGGCCTCTTGAAGTTATTAGTATGACATGTCATTTAATCTCATGTCATTTTATTTCATTTCATTCATCTCTCTCTCTCTCTCTCTCTCTCTCTCTCTCTCTCTCTCTCTCTCTCTCTCTCTCTCTCTCTCTCTCTCTCTCTCTCTCTCTCCCTCTCGGGGACTCACGACATCCTTGGAGTTTTTTCCCTTCTCGTTTACTTCAATTGACAACTTCCTTACGATGGCAGATTTGCACACCACACACATATATACACAGCATTATATACTTTTAACTGGATTACAACCTATAGCTAGTGGTATAGTGCATGTTCTATTTTAAACTCAAAACCCATATGCATCACATTAATCATACACCAAGTGGATATTAATACATTTCTAACCACTTTAGCTTCCTTGCATGGTAGGTTAGCATGCGCGCGCGCACACACACACACACACACACACACACACACACACACACACACACACACACACACACACACACACACACACACACACACACACACACACACACATAATGATTGGAACACAGAAGGCAGGACGGGATATTACACACATAACACCCACTCAAATTCCCACCCCTCTCACACACATGATGGAAAGATTGACCTCTGGCATATGATTGGCACTTCAGGCCTAGTCTTTTGGTTCGGCCCTTTGTTTAACATACTTGGTTCTCTGGCTGCATTATACATCTTTTAACACACACACACACACACACATAATATGAAAAACACATGGTACAGGATAAGATACACTTTGTGATATTATAAACACACAAAAAACACACACATACTCATATAGTACTAACCAAATAATTGAAGTAAAATGTGTTAATAATGGCTCCATTGACCATGCTACAGGCTACAACATCATTGGCGGAGGAATAATGGAAGGACGGATACAGCCAAAGCATGATGGATTTCAAAAAACAACCCCCTCTTTTTATAAACAAGTTTTTTTATCTTGTAACAAATCTAGAAGTTTCGGAAGCATGTATGCACCCTGGATTGTATCTGTTTTTTACCAACATTAAGTAAATAATTAATGTCTCTCAAGTGTACCTGGCATATAGTAAGAGTAACTAGGCAATAACAAATACTTGTGTTGTTATCCGAAAAACTAACGAGTACACGGACCTATGTCGGGTACTGGCACAATTACTAGATTCGGTTCCAATCGGACTCCCTGTATGGGAATTAGCCCAGTACCACTTGGAGCATTAAAACAAATTTGATAATATAGAAAAAGGAAAAAAGATTGCAATAAAGAAGTAAAATACAACACTTCTATACTTAGCATAAACCTAGAGTCGGTGGTTTTTTTAAAAAGAAAAGAGGGTGGATATTATATGGCGAGTATCCTTCGTCCAGTTGCACTCCTGCAAGCCATTATGGCAACCCACCCAAGGGCCTTTAAGGCGCCGCGTACCCCATCACCTATATAGGAGTG
The DNA here is from genome assembly GCF_014529385.1 of Adiantum capillus-veneris. NCBI lineage: Eukaryota > Viridiplantae > Streptophyta > Polypodiopsida > Polypodiales > Pteridaceae > Adiantum > Adiantum capillus-veneris. The sequence continues at coordinate 107,512,135 of NC_140935.1, forward strand.
ATTGTTTTCCTATGGCAAGCACGCACTTGCTGAGAAAGAGAATCTACAGAGTTTACATCCTTGCTATAAGCTTTTTTTAAAAAGCTTTAGGTAGGAACCTGCGGTTGCAACACTTGCGACAATAGGCCGTAGCCTGCGATATTGGCAATAAACAATGCAGGCAGCGTTAAGTTATTGCTGCGTGAATAAATTGCGCTATTTGTAGTAACCACTAACCTGCGCTCTCAGCAAACCTGCGCTCTCTCTATCTCTCACACACACCCACAAGCCAAAGCTACAGGAGATTTTCACGGCCGGTGATTTCTCTCTCTATCTCTCTCACTCGCACACACAAGCCGAAGCCAACAACACACACACACACACACACACACACACACACACACACACACACACACACACACACACACACACACACACACACACACACACACACACACACACACACACACACACACACACACACACACACACACACACACACACACACACACGGTGCCGACAACAAGCAATACGAGTAAACCTTCTACAAGCAACAACTCCTCACCCCAAGGACCGAACGCTGCTGAGGCTCTGATTGCACAACACAACAAGGTAATAGAGCTGTTTTTTTCATACTATGTCGAAGTTATTATAGAAGAAACCATGCACCTTAATAGGAAAGTAAACGATTCCACAAATACACACTGTCTGCTTCATTGTTGGAAATTCGTATTAGAATAAATGTGTCTAAAAGAATTACACGATGCACTTATGGTGGTTGAGGAAAAAACATGGTAAGAGGTATACACACAAACACGCATACACTTATGCATGAGCTTAAGAAACAAATGTTACACTTAAGATAGGACTCACCAACAGGTACATGGCCAGACAAACGTAAGAAAGCGTATACATATTATAAATGGAATAACAAAAGTACACAGTTTTTGTTCAACTTTTTTTCTTTTTGATACCATGAATGGAGCAGTATCAATACCATAACGAGGAAACTAGTGGCAAGGGATACATTACCTTGAACACTACGTGCAAAGGAGGAGCACTGCAAATGGCTACTACAAGCAACAACAAGGTGATTTGTTACATGAAACCTCAAATACAATGTATGTTAGCACTAATAGTAGGAATGACAAAGTCCTTCGTATCAGTTGCATTTTAGCGCATGAAGTCTCTAGCACACGGCATGTCGTCACAACAAGCGACGCGTACTGCTCGCTGACTCTCAAAGTGGGCAAATCCAAACCATATGCAGTGGAAAGAGATCAATAAAGAAGTGACAAAGGACATGATCAAGACAATATGGCCATGTGAGGATGCAGAGATCAAGAAAGGAAGGTGGAAGGTTTCGAAGTGCACGCATGATGGTATCAAAGATAACGTTGAGAGGATTTATTTGGAGGTTTATGGCCATCCCCTGCACAATGCAGATTGTTTGCTATATTTTGCCAAAATGTTATACGTTCACTTTGTGCAACCGCGACCAGTAGACTTCTCGTCAAAGGAGACAACTGTTGCCACTCATGATTTAAGGGAGAGTTGCATCACTTTTACCCGAGATGAGTTGGCATTGATAGTGGAAGGCGCCAACCTATAGTTAAAGAAAGAGAAGGATGTTTACACACCACAGTTGGCAGAGAAACATGCAAAAATAACACATCTTTCTATAGCCACCCAGACACCGCAACCCTCACAAATACGGATGGAGAAAAGCATTCACCGCTTAAGTCAGGATGTTCAAACCCTAACACAATGAGTGAATCCAAAACCTGTACAAGGGACACACATCAACCACCTTGTCTTGCATCCAGAGTTGGTCCCTTCGTCTACTTCAGATGCATCCTCATCTTCCCAATGTCCAGTTTGCTTCAAGAATTTTGATGGATGGAGTGGGTACTATACATTGACATGTGGTCACTATTATCATTTAGTTTGTCTTATTCGTTTGATGCAAAACAATAGTCAATGCGGAATTTGTCCACGAGATATTCCACAAGGAATGTATATTACGTTTGACATGGCAAACAAATATAAATTCAAGCAAGTACGCCTAGATACCCCTAGCACAATTAGAAATATGTTTGATGAGCAAGATGCTGCTTTAGGGCAACCCAATTGAGACCGAAAAACTATGTACTATCGAGAATATGAAGCATTGTAATTACTCAAAACACATTTAAATACAAGGTCTTTTACAATGGTTTTTGACATTTGCTCATTCTACTCTCAAGCTATATTGAATCAATTGAGTTGTTATCTGGTTCTAAGTCTGAGTGTTGTGGTTCTCCTTGTAATTCAGCCTCCACATCTATTATCAAATTATCTTCTATTTTTTCTACAATGCATTGAGATACACCAACATTGAAATCTTCTTCATTTTCGTTTTGACAATCATACAACCAGGTTGGCATTTCCTCCTCGTAGCCAGCACTTTCTATGTGATTCAGTATCCTTTCGTTGCAATACATATACACTAATTTCTTTGCTCTATCTGCTAATAGTCTGTTGCGAATAGTGCTGTGAACATACTTGTACATACTCCAGTTTCTCTCTGAACTAGAGTTTGCTGCACATTGTGCGAGTACTTTCATTGTAAGAGGACGTAAGGTAGAGTAATGCTCTCTACCATTCATCATCCACCACTTCCATGCAGGTTGCTCTTTTGCCATTACTTGTACAAAATCATTCGCAAAAGGACCTTCTTTTAATCTAAATGCACTCATTTCTTTGATGCAATCAATTCGGTCCTGAACGTTGGAGTAGAACGTGTTGACCACGTGATAGAAATCTCCTACCACCTCTGTATTGGACATCAGATCTAAATTCCAATACTCTGGATCTAGCATGTAAGCCACGCTATGGAGTGGACTATGAGCGCTCTTCCACCTTAGATAAAAATACTTAGCCAAAATTTTCTGTTGTTTGCCAGAGAATGGTAATCGCCACTCCTTATCTACTATAGACTCTTTCAGCTCTTCAGGACTTTCAAGACTCTGTTGGACTGACCACCATGTCATCCACACTTTGCCCAAGTTTGGCGCCCTTTGATCAAGATTGCGGATCACAAACATAACGGGAATCATTACATGGTATGCATCCATTACACTCCTCCACCAAGAAACCTTGTTTACATTGCCTGCACGTAGACATGTAATTTTATCCTTCACTGTTTCTTTCTGCTCAAGTTTCCATTCATCAAAGGACGCGCAACTGAATGTGTCAATCACAACACATTTATTACGGAGAAGTGATTCCAAGGTATAAAAGTGTGTGCAATACCGAGTTTTAGCAGGAAGTTTCAACATCACTCACATGCGCATCCTATACAAATTGAGCACTCTCTATCGTTTCAAGATAAATTTCACAACCTGACGTGCTGTATCAATTATTTTAGCGAACCATGTGGTTTCTTCGGTAGTGTACCAATCTTCCAGCACCAAGTTCAAGCTGTGCGTATTACAACCATTGGCAAAAATGTGTGGAAAGCACTTCTTTATGAATTTACTGGCGTTTTTACAATTCTTTGCGTTGTCCATCACAACCTGAACGACATGTTCAACACCAATTTCTTTAATTACATCAATCATGACCTCAGAAATGTATTTGCCACTTTTAATTGCACCAGAACTATCAATCGCCTTTATAAACATTTCTCCCCTTGGACAAACAAGCATTAAATTGATCAACAGTCTTCTCTGAACATTTGACCAGCCATCACTCACAATCGTACACCCTGAAAGTGAAATATTCCCAAGTATTATTTTGCCAACACGCTCTTTGACTTCGATGTAACATTTGTCCAGGAAAACATTTCTTATCGTGTGATAAGAAGGACCTGAAAATCCTAGACCAAACTCACCGATTTTCTTCCAAGCAGCCTTCGAATGATTACTGTCTACCATGACCAAAGCACTTCTAGTAAAGAATATTGCTTTGGCGAGTGCTGTTTGTGCTTCTTCTAGAGACTGCACTCGAAAGATTTGATGCAATGATTTTTGATGCATTTGACAAAGTCCACCTTCATTGTGACGTTTAAAAGGAATACTGCCTAGAATTTCCTCTCCTTGCGCAGGTTGCTCTCCAAGGTTAGTTGGCGTCACTACAAGATCTACGGAGTTAATATTTGGCTCTGGGAACTCTTGATTCGAAGGCACAGAGCTATATATCTGTCGTTTCTTGCCACCCTTTTTGGCAAGCTCTTCTCTCAAACGCTTTGCAACTGCAGGTGCCTGAGAATGTTCACATTTTCTACAATTGTTTTTAGCGCTACCCAGGAAATGATCCCTAATATGTGGTGCACCGCCAGATTTTGTTGTGAGAAAAAATTTACATTGCCACTCCATATATCGGCCGCATATGTTGTGAGCATAATCCCACTCTTTGCCATGAGCTTTTTTATTCTTTGGCTTCTTTGTACAACTTGTGCCCACATTTTGCTCCATTGCTTTTAAATTAAAACTGAAGAGAAAAGAACAAGATGTTACAAACTGAAAACAATTTTTTTATTTTCAATATATATTATAATTTAAAAACCATTCAATACGAAAGTAACCATGATGCACAATATGAGATTTTCAATGCACGCTAGTTAATCCACATATCAATCACCTATATTGTGAGCAACCATACACATTGCAATGTAATCTATACATAGTGTAATAACCATAACAATACTATAAATCTCTCTATGCAATTATTGTTATAATGATTATTTATATATCCACTTTGATTTGCAAACAATAAGACACATCTAATTTCATTTGCTACAAAAACAAACGAAAGCAATAAAATATATAATTGGTCATTTCATGCACTAATAATCTATCATAATAAATAATGCAAACGAATATATAAACCAATGCATGAACTAATGCAAATAAATCTTCAATATAATCACCCAATTGGGGACTACTTGAACCCAGTGAAGGATTGTAGCCCACCCATGCAACCAATTCAATATATAACAGCTATTTTAACCCAATCAAGGATTATAGCTCTTATATTGTAAATCAACTCAAATATAAGACTTCAAGGATCTTTATATGCCCGGTACACTAGTAGAGGACATCCGACCCTTGAATATCGACTAGACATTTACATATGCCCATCTTCCAAAACCAATTATAGCCCTCATTTGGACCAATGGATTCTTCGCAATGAGCATGATTCCTCAAGTTTTTAGTTGTTTTGGTTTCGTACCTTTATGTCGGTAAACGAATTAAAATTTTTTAAAAGTGGTTACCGAATTAAGAATCATGTCCAACCCAAAAAAGGACCTGTGACTTTGTAACCTTAGGTCAAATCACAAGGAGATGACAATACCTGGCACTCGGATACAATCCCCAAGGATTTGCCTAGATAAAAAACCGGGGTTAGCACACTATTTACTATATATAATTAAGCCCGCCGGGTTTTTTCATTTTCTCGGCGGGCCTAATGCAGTTACCCGGCGGGCCCGCCGGTATAACGCAAATGCCCGACGGTGCCCGCAGGGAAATTGTGGATGGAAGCCCGGTGGGCTGACCGGCTCTATAGGTTTTTGCATGTCATCATCAAAGTCACGTTAACAATTAACGTGATCATGTGATGTTTTTGTGTAAATGCTATAGTTATTTATGTAATCACCCGATCGTGATTACGTTAAGGAAATCCCTATCGGCTAGACACACACACACACACACACACACACACACACACACACACACACACACACACACACACACACACACACACACACACACACACACACACACACACACACACACACACACACACACACACACACACACACACACACACACACATACACACATTCTGAATCTAGCTTGGAATACGGGCTTCATGCTAGGAATGCTGGACATATGCATTCTTAGTATTATTCTCTAAGGGGTACCCATACCTGCATTTGTGTTCACTGGCATTTGCAACTCGGAAGCCAACAATAACTCCTTGGACTGCTTGTGACAATACATGTCATACATGAAGTTGCAATCGGTGACCATATAACATAGCCTCGACCTCATCGAGCTAAATGGTGTTAGAAGAATCTTGAAGTACTGTGACTTACTATCCAATTGACTATTCTATTGACAACAACAGTATAAGTAGGTGCCGTTGCACCTATTCAATCAAACCTTGGTTAATTTTGAGATTTAAAAACTGGGTTTATGATTGGGTTTCATGGCTAGTCTAACTATAATTTATAATGGATATTGACATTGGTGACCCTTTTGCGGAAAACGGTTTTTAACTGATCATTTGGATCTATATTCAGTCATGTTTGCATACGACAATTTGATGAGTTTTGGCCTTGAATAATATGGGTAGTTGAACCCTACTGAGAATGATAAGACACAATTGGATATTACAAACTAATTATAGTGTTAGAATGGTAATTATGTAGATGATGAACAATTGTGGTGGTTGTCTCTGTTTAGGCAACAAACCAACTATTTTTGCAAATCCTGCTTGATCATAAATATTGATGCTTGGTTTTTAGAAAGTGTAACACATACATGTTGAGAGTAAATTTTGCATGCTATGGCTGATCTGTAGACCTCCTTTGTGATGTAGCTATACTTCAGGAGATTGGTTTCAATTACTTTGAAAATGGGTTTATATGCCAGTACAATTCATCGTTTTGAATACTTTTAGGAAATTTTCTACATCTACATATAGTACTATCCTTTGGGTATCTGAGTTATAGCTACATATAAATATAAATGGCCTTACATATATTATGTCTTATGGAAGTGGTTTTGGATTGGGTATTGGATTTTGATCTGAGAATGCATTGAATCACGATTGGAATTCTGCTGGTTTTCAAGCTGAACATACTTTATCTTCTTTGACATTATATTTCAGTGGAGGATAGCCAGACAAGATTACTTAAATGTTCTTCGTCGACCAAAATCAGGTTCTTGAAGCTAGAAATTGGGGGTGATTCCCTACCATCCATAATGTATGTTTGACTTTTGCATGTTGATGTGATATGTATATACATACTAGTTGCATGTTGCTGGGATACTGAATCTTGAAGTATTATGGTCTTTTTTTTTTTTTGCTATTCTTGGTATGCATAATATAAGTGCAAACTTTGTAGACTAGCTGCACAAGAGGAATTTACACATCTATGCTAAATTTAGGGATGTGAATACATAATAAGACACACACATGTGCTGCTACCTCTCTTTGATTTTAACAATAACTGCAGGCTTTTTATGCTGACTTTACAGATCAAAGTAAACATCCGCCTCGCAACATGGTTTTGGTAGAACTGATGTGGGGATCCATTGGCACTGGTGTTTGCCTTGGTTGTTAATTACGTCAATCATTTGGTTAATGAAAAATCTTGAGCAAGATGTTACTACCTGGTTCAAACTTCCTGTTACTACATGGTTTTTTGGCAATTGATGCTGACATTTTTCACATTTCTGGTGGTTGATGTAAGACTATAACTATATGGTCATAGCTAAGTATATTCACTTTAGTAAATTCGGTACTAGGAACTATTTTTCAAAACTTTTCTCTTTGATGAATAGATACATAACTTTTGAAATTAGCGTTAGTGTTTTACTTTGAACATACTCCAAAGTTTTTTTTAAAAAAAGAGCTTTAATTCTCACGTGAGGGTCTCAGTTGAGATGGCATTGGACTGGACTTTTGAAAATTGATTCAGTTTACAAAGGAGATGCTGTCTGATTTTTTCTAGAAGTAAATGATGAAAACATTATCGTAAATAAATGGCTCATTCTTTAAACATAATATTTGATCTATGTTATGGTGCTAGTTTTTGTTGTAACTTTTGACACCAATAACAAGGGGAGGGAGTTGTTGACACCTAGGCCTGTCTTCCCAAATAATGTCAATTTTGACGGGCTTGTGTTTCTTGGATGGTGACAAGTAAGAGATTCTTTTCTTGAGATTACAATGACATTTGCAGCAATAACTAAAGATCGTCCACTGTTCAGTTAATTGATTAGTGATAGATGACCCTTGTATATGATTCTTTGATAAAAACAATATGTAATACACTATATTTCAGTATCTAGTTTAAATGTCAATTATAATCTTAACTTTATCTACTTGTTATCTAATGTATACATAAGGTTTGATTATTTACATATTGACTGGTCTCTAGTACCATTGTATGGTTCAATAGTTTGTGAAATCAAACTATTGTTAGATAATCTTTCTTAAACACACACACACTTGTCTCTAGCTAGCCTTTGGTTGGGTTGGCACCATACAATGGGCCTAGATCTGCTATAATCTTTTGACTTGACCCACCTAATCCAAGGGGATGGGTTGGGGCCATGGCTCCTATTCTGGTCAAGCACATATATCATATAGTTTGATTACCTTAGATTGGCAGAGTCTCTTTGACTCTATACTTGACTAAGTATACTTAATCAGATGGCTATTTTAGGGATGTGATGCATATATAATTTATCCCTATTGGCACCACTTTACCAAAATGGTAACATTTTTCCATATGATAAATGCCTTTTTGGACACTTCATGCTGATTATTTGGATTTTTTAATCGCTAAATTGTTCATATTTGGTTAGGGGTAGGGTTCCACATGGTGGGCCCTACCTCGCACCATGTGGATCCTCTCTTCAAGTATGGGGGTGGGCCCCACATACACACACTCTTTTATACATGACATTTTGTTTTTATCATTAATAGATGAGAGCTTTCTGTCTCATACACTTGCTCACACGTTTTCCTTAACATAAAGGATATTTCTTTTTCTGGGAAAAAGTCAAAATAGTAAGCAGTAACTTATATATTTCTTTACTGGGCTTATATCTCTTACTCCACTTATAAAAAATGAACCTCACATGCATGAATACATGCAACCCATTTGAATATGGGGACTCACGACATCCTTGGAGATTTTTCCCTTCTCGCTTACTTCAATTCACAACTTCCTTATGAATGGAAAATTTGCACACCACACACATACATACACAACACTATATACTTTTAACTGGATTACAACCTATAGCTAGTGGTATAGTATGTATATTCTATTTTAAACTCAAAACCCATCTGCATCACATCAATCATCCACCAAGTTGATACTAATACATTTCTAACCACTTTAGCTACCTTGTGTGGTAGGTTAGCACACACGCATGCGCGCGCGCACACACACACGCATGCGCGTGCGCACACACACACACACACACACACACACACATACAATCATGAGTACATAACTGGTTATCCCTCGCAAGCTGGGTCTTGCAGATCTCGAGCTCTTTCCTCTTGTATAATCTGCCCTCGCAGGTTTGTACCTACATCATCACCCTCTTCTTCTTCCCTCTCATGTGCATGGCTCACAAGGTGTTGCATGCACCCACCCACCCACACACACACACACACACACACACACACACACACACACACACACACACACACACACACACACACACACACACACACACACACACACACATTTTGAATCTAGCTTGGAATACGGGCCTCATGCTAGGTGTTGAGAGAGAAGGAGAGAGCATAGAAATAGAACCCCAAAGTGTGTAGAATACACACATGAGATGATGTATATATAGAGGGGACCTGGGTGCCATATATAGAGAAGCCATATATTGAGTAGCTTCACATATAAGCTCAACACCCCCGCTCAAATAAGGTCCCTAACTGTGGATGAAAAAACCCTTGGGGGATCAAGGGAAAAACCCACAGCTCTATATACACCCACCGTTATATTATAAAAATCATTGAATATACAAATGTTCACGAGGAGCTACATCACTCCTTTTACAATGAATATTTTATGAGGAGCTACATCACTCCTTTTACAATGAATGTATATTCAATGATTTTTATAATATAACGGTGGGTGTATATATAGAGGGGACCTGGGTGCCATATATAGAGAAGCCATATATTGAGTAGCTTCACATATTTTATGAGAAGCTACATCACTCCTTTTACAATGAATGTTTTATGAGGAGTACATTACTCCTATCCTATCAAATACAATAATGAATACAAAGGTTCAATAAAGAGGTGTAAAGGCTATCGATTAGCTTGTAATCAAAAGTGTCTCCGTGAATCTGCTGTGTAGTATGTCATCAATATCGCATCACCAAACATGTCTTCATGTTGTCATCAATATGGCATCACCAAACATATCTTCATAAATCTTTTATTTTCACCAAGTTTGTCTTCATAAAATCAATTCTTTGATCAATCCTACATAGATCATAGACTCAAAAAAAACATAGTCATGAAAATTATTAGCATCGTTAATGAAATAATTACGTTCACAATGCCATAAGAGATGGTTCGCGACGCCACTCTTTTGACCACATATATACGCACGACAACATATAGTACATAAAGTATGAACGTAAAAGTACAAAATGTGTGATTACGTGATGCAAATGATATACTACATAAAACAATATTTATCAAAGTAGCGATCAATGAATACTATCAAAGTATTAACAAAATATCATCATTGTATCAATAAAAATGAATAAACCCTCATGGTATCAACGAAAATCATCATGATATCATTGAGAATAATCAATGTATCAACGAAACAACATCATGGCATCACCGAGAATAACCATGGTATCAACGAAACATCATCATGGCATCACCGAGAATAACCATGGTATCAACGAAACAACATCATGGCATCACCGAGAATAACCATGGTATCAACAAAACATCATCATGGTATCAACAAAAATCACCATGGAATCAACGAAATATTATCATGGAATCACCGAGAATAACCATGGTATTAACGAAATATCATCATGGCATCACCGAGAATAACCTCAATGAGAAATTATCAATAAAACGAAGTAAACTATATCTCTTAAAAGAATAATTATACGAGAATCAATGAACTAGTATATCATATAACAAAAGATCATGTACCAACAGTAGCTCGATAGAATTTGGACGATTATCAACGGCTTGACTGAATCGGAACGATGTGTAATTGGCTTCTGCAGCAAAGTTACGTCAGTAACAAATATATGATTGATGAAGAAAAAATATAATCGAGAAGTTTTCAATTATGAGAAAAATCAAAAGCAAAAAAAAAAAAGATTTTGATTTTCAAACATATTCGCAGTCCGAGACGATAACCCAAAAACGGTGCTGAATTTAGAGAAACTTTCTTCTGCAAGGTTATAGACCACATCGATTCCGATGGCTCAAGCGAATAGTTTCTCATCGATTCCGATGCCTGCAGCGGCTAGTTTATCTGCATATTTGTAGACCACATCGATTCCGATCCCTTTCGCGGGTAGTTTCTGCAAAATCGTTTTCAATTAGCAGAAAAATCAAAAACATAAAACGAAACTTGCTTTTCGGGTATGTACGTAGTCCGTGAACGATAACTCAAAATCGGTGCAGAATTTGAAAAAACTTCCTTCTGCAAAGTTGTAGATCACATCGATTCCGGTCCTCATGAGGGATAGTTTCTGCAAAATCGTTTTTAATTAGCAGAAAAATCAAAAACAAAAAGAGAAAGTTGCTTTTCAGGTATATACGCAGTCCGTGAACAATAACTCAAAATCGATGTAGAATTTGAAAAAACTTCCTTCTGCAAAATTGCAGACCACATCGATTCCAATCCCCCGATTGGGTAGTTTCTGCAAAATTGTTTTCAATTAGCAGAAAAATCAAAAACAAAAAGCGGCAACTATTTTTCGGGTATGTACGCAGTCCGTGAACGATAACTCAAAATCAGTGCAGAATTTGAAAAAACTTCCTTGTGCAAAGTTGTAGACCACATCGATTCCGGTCTCTTTCGCGGGTAGTTTCTGCAAAATCGTTTTCAATTAGCAGAAAAATCAAAAACAAAAAGCGGAAGTTGCTTTTCAGGTATATACGCAGTCCGTGAACGATAACTCAAAATCAGTGCGGAATTTGAAAAAACTTTCTTCTGCAAAGTTGTAGACCACATCGATTCCAGTCCTTTGGACGGGTAGTTTCTGCAAAATCGTTTTCAATTAGCAGAAAAATCAAAAACAAAAAACGGAAACTATTTTTCAGGTATGTACGCAATCCGCGAACAATAACTCAAAATCGGTGCAGAATTTGAAAAAACTTCCTTCTGCAAAGTTGTAGACCACATCGATTCCGATCCCTCTCGCAAGTAGTTTCTGCAGAATCTTTTTAGATAAGGAGAAAAATTGAAAACAAAAACGTACTGCTCTGATACCGTGTTGAGAGAGAAGGAGAGAGCACAGAAATAGAACCCCAAAGTGTGTAGAATACACACATGAGATGATGTATATATAGAGGGGACCTGGGTGCCATATATAGAGAAGCCATATATTGAATAGCTTCACATATAAGCTCAACATATAGATATAAATGGCCTTACATATAATATGTGGTTTTGGATTGGGTATTGGATTTTGAGATATGAATGCATTGAATTAGGATTGAAATCCAATTGGTTTTCGAGTTGAACATACTTCATCTTCTTTGACATTATATTTCCGTGGAGGATAGGCAGACATGATTACTTAAATTTTCTTTGTCGACCAAAATCAGGTTCCTGTAGCTAGGAAATTGGGGATGATTCCCTACCATCCATAATGTATGCTTGAATTTTTCATATTGATGGGATATGTATATACATACTAGTTGCATGTTATTGGGATACCGATTCTCGAAGTACTGTGGTTATAAAAAACGTTTTTTGCTACTCTTGGTATGCATAATAAAGTGAAAACTTTGTAGACTAGCTGTACAAAAGGAATTTAGAAATCTATGCTAAATTCAGGGATGTGAATACATAATAAGACACACACATTTGTTGCTACCTCTCTTTGATTTTAATAATAATTGTTGCAGGCTTTGTATGTTGACTTTACAAAACAAAGTAAACATTTTCCTCGCAACATGGTTTTGGTAGAACTGATTGGGGTATCCATTGGCACTGGTGTTTGCCTTGCTTGTTAATTATGTCAATCATTTGGTGGTTACTACCTGATTCAAACTTCCTGTTACTAGATGGTTTTTTTGCAGTGGATGCTGGCATTTTTCACATTTCTAGTGGTAGGTGCAAGTGAAGATTGTCCACTGTTTGGTTAGATGATTAGTGATAGATGACTCTTGTATGGGATTCTTTGATAAAAACATGTAATACACTATACATCAGTATCTGGTTTAAATGTCAATTCTTATCTTAAATTTTTCTACTTGTTATCTAATGTACACATAAGGTTTAATTATTTACAAATTAACTGGTCTCTAGTCCCATTGTATGGTTCAATAGTTTCTACAATCAAACTATTGCTAGATAATATTCTTAAAAACACACACACACACACACACACACACACACACACACACACACACACACACACACACACACACACACACACACCTATTATGCACATAGTAAAAAGGTGGAAAAGGGTAAAAATCTTCACTCTAAATGTTAACAATCTATCAACATTTTCATCAATGAGGCCTTGCACTCCAACCACATAAGAACATGGAACAATGGAAGAGAATTATTAATAGCAAATAACGCTTGAGTGGATATTGATCTCCACAAGTTTTGGTATCAGCCTGTTTAAAGTAGTACACTTTTCTAGCTCACATCTCAAAACCCTACATAAGATGTGGTAATAACGAGTCTCAAATATAAGGCTAAATTACATTGCAAGGTTGAATACATTAGTTTCATTTTGGCTGAAGATGAATGTCGGCAATGTGCATAAGCTTGCACATGGATGTAGTCTTTGTTCTTCAAAACCTACAAACGACCATTGAGGATGTGAAAATAGTGAGAATTGATCCTCAATGGTTGTGGATCTCTTCTTCCACATTTGCATTGCATTTATACGCCCGTACCAAAAAAATTACACGTATAAAACGCCATTATACGTCGAAATCCCGTATAATCATTGTATAGCCGTTTTATTTCTTTTTGCTCGAAAGATATTTTGATCGAAATATCTTTTAATCCAAAAAACTTTTGATCAAAAAATAATTTATATAAGAACCATCGTCATCGATTTCGATCAAAAGCAGTGCCAAAGCTTGAGGAAGATTTTGGGACAGATAGAGCTTGAGGTAAAATTTTCAATTGACCACAGAGTTGCCTTGTAGGTTATAGGACACTTCTTGATGTGTAGCCATCCGACTCACTCCATAAGTGTGTAGAAACTAGTCACTTTTCTCGTATTGTGCATCCACTTGGCTCACTGCAGAGAAGGGTTTTAGGGCAAACTTAGATTCTCACTCATGTGGTGCAGTTGTCTATCTCTCACCATAGGGCTGAGTTTAGGGTTTAGTGGTTGACTCGTGGAGTGCAGTAGGCATGATGCTACACCTCTTACTCCAGAGACCTATAGATTGCTCAATTTTAGATCAGCTCAAATTATCGTTTGTTTCATGTAGACACACAAGAGTTCTATTCGTCAAACAGAGAGAGGAGAGATGCATAGTTTATACCCTCTTCATCTTTGTGTGACGCACTGGTTACTCTTGTGTTTTGAACTCCAAAGACACGTCATTGTTCATCACTAGATGACTTGGTGTTGACTTGGATGTAGATACATACGATATTTGGCCTGCATCTGAGATTGTTAAGCAGACATGCATTTGAGATTGTTAAGTTGTCTACTGATGTTTGTGTTGTGAGTTCCACACACTTCATCAAGGATTGGATTATGTCACATCATCGTTCTTACTACATACAAAAATGAGGGATACGTTTTTCTACCTAAGAGTGGAGAGATGCATACCTATGCCCTCTTCATCTTAGCATGATATGCCTTGTACTTTTTTCTGATCCGTAGATACGCCACTCATTAGTAGATGACTTGGTGTTGTCTTGGATGTAAAAATGTATGATGTTTGACCACAATCCAAGATTTTTAAATTGTCCACTGATGGTTTTGTTGTGCGTTCCACACACTTCATCAGGGATTAGATTGATTAAACTATCAATTACAACAACGTCCAGGACTTGTGTTGAGAGTACCTCCCGCAAGATGGGTTATTCACATTCACACTCCAATTGTTTACGTGTATTATGTAATGCACATAACAAGGTCCAATTCTTGTGATGAGCGTACCTCACACTCGTGGCCTGTTTACCTCTCTCCATCTCTCTCTTTGTGTATTCTCCTCTCTATTGTACAATGTATTGCAATCATAATATATCATCATTTGCTATGAATTAAGTAAAATTGTGTATGGAATTTGAATTAACAAACATGAAATGAATTTGATAGTTTCCCCTCTTCTCTAACAACACTTATGTTATAAAATTATATCGCAGATATGGCGGATATTAAGCTCGCAAAACATCAACAAAAATCTGCCTTCGAAGTGATAGTACGTCACTTTCATCACATGTTAGAGCCTGCGCTTCATCATTATCTAAATCCCTCTACTCTGAAACAGTATTACCAGTTCACAGAGGCCTTAGCGAAGTCTGTCTTTGAGCAGCTTCAACATCCATTTACGCCCGCTGCTTTTGACATATCTCTAATGACATCAGGTTCATTATTGAACATGGTCAAGCAGTCTATTGGATAGATTGCGAAGATTTTCCAGGATCTAAAAAATCTTGAAATCATTACTTTGCCAAGCATAGCTACTCGCATACAACTTGTGCAACAATTGTATACTGAGTTCAAGAGCAAGGGAAAGCTAGAAAGAGAAGGAAAGCGCATGAGAAAGGAAGTCAACTCTTTTGATTCTACTGTAGAGCTAGAAACTACGATTAGAATAGAGTCTACTGCTAGTGCCACTCTCTCTCTTGATCACTCTCAACTCCCCTCTGTATTACATCTTTTGCCAGAAATTGTAATCTTCAACATAGAGGCTCCGCAACTGGGATAAGGGAGATGGGCATACGTGAATCGTGTAGGTGTCACACACCCTGCATTTAAAGAGCCACTGTATGCGGTGAAAATCTTCAAAGTCCACTTGCATGGATCCACTGTAGACCACCAGGTCAAGGACGGAGTTACAACTTTGGACATTGCTCATCGCGGCATTATTTATCCACTTGCCATGGTCCGCCACATAGAGCATCCAATGCTCGTTTCATGTTTTTGGAATAGCGGCCATGTAGAGCAGTGGATAGGAGAGTGCACTACAACTGACAATCAAACTGCCATTCGCGGTTATGTAACCACAGAAGGAACAATAGAGTTATTCCAAAATAACATTTTGAAGATAATAAATGCTCTTCTTCGAACCCTGAAGTACCTACATGTACACGAATATCTCCACAATGAGCTTCACTCTTGCAACATGATGCTTCACTTTGGACAGAGGGGGGTCTATGCAGGCATTGTGGATGTTGGGGGTCATGTACAAAGACCAGAAAAACGGCATGCTTTCCTCCTCCCTGCAGCTTGCAAATAGAAACTAGAAAGCAGAGTGAGAGAGATTTTCCATGGGCTACCCCAGAATGCATATCTACTAATCTCCCTCCCTAGAATACAGCCATGGATATCTACTCCATGTGTCATACTTGTAAACAAATCTTGAAGTGCCACAAGAGCAAAACAAAAGGGATTTTTTAGGCAATGTACTTACCCACCTTGAGAGTGGCAAGCGAAACAATCCCTTAGCCTGACCTAGCACTTTTGATCTTTCCCTATGTCTAAACGGTGCCCAAAGAGTGGAATATAACATTGAATGATTTCTGGTCTACGACCAACTGATGATTGAAGTAATGAATTATTTATTATCCTGTTTGGTTGCGCTTGTAAAATATATAATTGATCAAGTTATCTTGTCTCTTTATCAACGACATGGTGATAAATATCATGTCTCTTTATTGCTGCAAGATTAAGTTATCATGTCTATTTCTTTGAAGATTTGAAAGTGATAACCTGTTAGCTTTACAACAAATATCTCTCATGATGACCTGCTCGATTGGTTGACAAATATGGAAGAAGAACTTAACCACATTGAAGCACATGCCATCTACAAAGAAGAGAGAGAGCGTTATGGCCAGGAGAAAGATCTCGAAGATATTGCACGGATCAAGGAGGACGAGTCCGGGTTGCAAGGCGAGCCTCTCACCCTTAAGGAGTGCAAGAAGCTATGTCCAATCCACTTTGTGTGCCAACATTTATTTCAAATCAGCGGCATGCCAAGGAATTAGCTCCTGTAAAGCTATCAGATTTGCAGCACAAAGGACTCACACAAGTGTTTCCTACAAAGATTCATACGTCGAGAGATAGTTATTCCAAACAACAACCAAATGGCACTCTACTTTATACAACAATGCTATGTTCACTACATTCTTGGGCGATGTGTGGATTGGTCAGACCGTCCCAAGAACTCTGGCGTTGGGCATGGTCAAATTGCAGAGAAAGTGGCTACAAGTCACGCCAATAATCCAGTGCCTCCACGCAAATGGCCCATAGTTCTGCTTCTCAAAGAAATAGAGGCACTCATTGCATTGGCAAGCCAAGGGCAAGATCTTGCAAGCCAAGGAGAGACTCTTCATATTTTGCGCGACAAAATCCTTGAGCTTGAGATAGAGCTAATTCAGAGGCCCAAGCCAAATGCAATAGTATGAAACACTCTACGGGCCATTGCTAGATCAAGCTGGTCCTTCGCAGCAAGGACCTCCAGGCCCATCTCTTATGCTTGAAAGTATTGAGTTTGACATAGACAAACTACTCAATGAGTTGACTCAATCTTTGGGTTGAGCACTTCGCTCACTTTACCCCTATCTATTTTGGCAAAGGGCTATAGTTTTTGTAAACATAGTTCATCATTTATCCCCTTAGCTAGCCATTTTTGTATTCTTGATCAAACAATTTGTATTGTATTGTATCTAATTTTAATTATGACTCTTATTGCAAAAGTAACGAGAGAGCGAGAGAGAGAGAGAGAGAGAGAGAGAGAGAGAGAGAGAGAGAGAGAGAGAGAGAGAGAGAGAGAGAGAGAGAGAGGTGAACTTGTTGTAGTGTAAAATGGCAATGTGTCATAATTTTCACATACTCACGGCGGGAAAAACTTATAGACCTTAAGTCATACATCTTCATCTCCATCAAACACACCAATCATATCATCTATTCCATCCATATTAGAGCACTTTGAAGCTATCTCCCATGCCATATCATCATCATCGTCTTCTTCCGCAGCTATAGCTTCATGGGTGTGAAAAACACCATAGTGCTTTTGTGCTGCTCTTATTGCAATGTTCATCGGCTTATGAATGAGTCTCATGTTGCAGAAAACATAAACCAAATCAGCAGCACATTGAGGATGAAGCCAGTTTCATTTCTTAGTATGCATAAAGTCAAAATCCGACTAGTTCCTCTCCCAGCTTCCACTTGATGATGCAATAGATAGAACCCTAACAACAATGTGTTGTAGCTCCACTTTCTCCCCACCATACTCCTTCCACCATAGAGGTGCACTTGTGTGTGCAATGGCATCTATATGCCATGGATCGGCTGTAACATGCCAGTTCTATTAGCATTTAATCAACTCACTGATGAAAAGCAGTCTTTCCATCCTCTTGTCCTAATAGTTGCGAGGACACTATTTTGAAGTCACTCATGACTTCTTTATGGCCGATTGTTGGTGCATTTGAAATTAAGGATCTAATACAAATGCATCACCATGCAACGGCGTATGCAATTGCACCCATCACTTAATTTTTGCAATTGTGATTATGGAAGCTTTGTCCTTTGCACCAAATCCAACATGCTCTCTTACTTTGTGCAATGCCTCTGAAATATACCAATAGACTCGATCAAAGACAAAAGCGTCTTTGTCTACTATTCACAAAAGATCTACAAATGGTTTGTCCAGGGTGACAATTCTCTCTACATTGCACCAAAAAAATTGCGAGTTCACAAGATGTACACACCTTGTAGTTGCCTCTTCGTAGCTAGGATACTTGCTAAGCCATGCATCCCAGCATCTATCAGCTACTGTTTCAATCAATGCAGGCTTCACTTTTTACAAGGTGGCAAGAAAAATAATATGCAGTTGCAAACCTTGTCACAAAAAATATCTTTAAAGTTTTTCTAGGTGATTTTAATCGAAAAAGAGCATACAAAAAATGACTCTCTCTAATAAATTTCACCAAATGATTAGCATCCAGCAATGTTTATTTTATGACGGTGGTACAGCCAAAGTGTATCGACCATAGAAGATGGCATGGATAGATATGTGCAGGCTAGTAGAAGCATGGTAAAAGGCTGGAGCAACTAGGAAGATCATGGGCTGACAAGTAGCAGCGGAGATGTATGACCGATGCTGTTTATAGGCCAAAAAAGGCTGCAGAAGAAGGGGCTAATTTGGGGAACAGGTGAAGGAGATTCAAGATGTAGTCTTTGGATCCAAGAATGTAGAGCTTAAGTTGCTGAAGGAGTAGGTCCAGGCGGCTCATCAAACAGAGCTACAGAACCCAAGATATCGAAGATTAAAGATTCAGTGTGTTGTAGATTCTGGCCGGACAGGGTAGCTGAGGACAGGTGGCCCAAGTGGGTGACATAGTATAGGTGAATAATGCTCAATTTTTGGAGCCTAATTGTCTTTTCAAATTGCAAATCGGAGCCACGGATTGCAGTTTATGGCCAGTTGAAGTTTTGTGGGGGGCTAGGTTGGTGCCCGCCTGACCACATGGGGGTCGTGTCATCTGGCATTTTTAGGACCATAGCAGAGTCCAAGAAGGTGAAATGCAATGTATTGATCTAGTAGGAGTTGACTACGTGTCAAACGGAACCTGGAGCAAAAAGTTAAAGAAGCCTGAAAGTTGGATGCATTTGTCCAAGGATGGCCACAGATGGTTTTCTTGGGATTTGTAGCATCACTTCGAGGTCTTGCGGTGTTTTGAAATGCGGATAAAGCTCGGGGTTTTCAAGTCAACATGATGAAATTTCAGCTGGGCTTTGCGGCTTGGCAATTTGACATTGGAGTAGGACATGGGAGCCGGGAAAAGGAGGCACAAAAAAAAGTTTTTTTATATACATTCTTTGTGGGGGAGGGCTTGGAAACTTAAAGGTCTTGGAGGGTTATGTTGCCCCTGCCCACCGCGTGGCATGTGAGAAGTCCCACATGCAGGGCTCAAGGATGGTGGTCTTGGGTATAAGTCCTGGCCTGTGAACCCATGGTAAATTGTGAATGTGAAGGGAGCTTGGAGCTCCTCAGCGATGGCGGCCCGTATCCGGCGCTCCTGGTGCAAGTGCCTTGCGTGGCGGCGCTACCGTCCTAGCGGAGGATTTTGATGGTTGAGGTGGTGCCCATTACGGTGGCATCAAGGGCCGGTGGCCGTTGGCTCTGAGCGAGTGGTAGTTGGTGTGCTAACGTGGCTCGACTAGAAGCAGTTATTCTCAAGCCCGCTAAGGGCCCACTCTTTTGAAGGTAAAGGGGTCCACCCCCCCCCCTCTCCATAGCGATGTCGCTATTGATTTGGCAGGGGAAGGGTCCCACGACAGGTGGCCGACAATAAGAGATATAGAGGGAGAGAGTTCGAAGGCTTCAAGGGGCAAGGCAAAGGGACATCCCCGCCCAACACAAAGGCCAGTGGACCAAGAGGTGAAGAAAGAGACAGAAAAGGGCGTTCCCAAAGGGCTATGCAAAGAGACTCGGGCGGCCAAATTGGGCAGAGAGAGGTACCATGCAGTTACCAAAAAAATCAAGTGTGCCAAGTGGTAGCAATGCAAGAAATGCAGCTTCAATTGATTTCACAAGCTTGATAGCTCCTTGTTTTTCCTTTTTTAGCCTTAGCCAAGCCTTATAAAGGGGATAGAGTGAATTTTTTGGGGATTTTTTGGCCAGAAAGAGTTGTTGGAGACTTGCAAGCCTGTGTATTATAAGCTTGTTATTGGAGTTGCAGACTTGATTGTACTATCTCCCTATGTAGTACTACTAAGCATTTGCCCCTCTATCTCGTGTTGCTTCTCCTCATCCCCCTCCTTTTGTCTCACTCTTTGTGTACTCTCCAATGCTTGTAGAGGGTATCCCTGCAGCTTGAAGTGTGCTACCAAGAGAGAAGAATTGGGGTGTTTTGTGAGCCAGAAAGGGTGAGTTGAGCAGTGTGGGTGCATCTGTGCTGAAAGGTGTTTCTGTAAGGTAGAGATAGTTATTCTGCTAAGGTGGGTCTGTTAATGCAAATTAGCCAATTTGAAGGTGTTATTTGAGAGGTTAGGGGTGCTGTGGATACCCTGAGCTGTAGAAAGGCTTTGTGTTATGTGTTGTGTGTTGGGTGTGGACCTCTTTCCCCCTCTTCATCTTCTAGTGCCCCCACTGAGGAGCTGTTTGATCCTCCAATTTGAAGTTTGAAGCTGTGTTTTTTAACCAACAAAGCTGTTGGCTGATGGTTGAGGTGTTTGATGGTCAAATCTGAAGCTGGCAGAGATGGTGGAGCCAGGTCCTGGCCCCATATTTACGGGCGTTGAAGATCCCGAGGACTGGTTAGCAAACTTTGAGTTATGGCTGCTATCGATGCGTATGTGGACAAATGCGAAAAGGCTACAGACGGTGCAACTGTTGATGCGAGGATGAGCCAAGGCGTGGTTTGAGAGTTTAAAGAGTAGTGAATCATGGCCAAGATTGCAAAGTCAATTTCTTGATTGGTTTTGAGAGGTGATTACGGCGGAGGAAGCTGGTGCAAGGCTAAAGGAAGTACGCCAAGATGTGAGTAAGGATTCTCTATTTTCATTGAGCAATTTGAAGTTTGTTGGAAGCAGTTAGAGGTTGCTACTAGGGTAAAAAGAAATCAATATTTGAAGCTGTCAAAGCTGCTATAGTACTTGCATCTAAGGATTAGAGAAAAGGTCAAAGATTGTGCGGATACCTATGAAGACATGGTCTATCGGGCAAAGATGAAGAGCAGAAAGGTAAAGCGAAAGCTGGAGTTGGGCGTGGTGAAGCTGATAGATTATATGCCTGTTGTGGAGGTAGCAAAGTGCTCTTGTGGTTCGACCAAAGGTGATTCCAAGTGTTCGAAGTGCAGAGCCTGTTGAGGTAAGGCCTATGGTTGGTTATGTTCCTTGGATGTTTCCAGTTTGTGATGTGCATGCAATGAGGGTGGACGAGATTGTCAACTAGGAGAAGCTCCATATCGAGGGTGGACGAGCTTTTCAACTAGGAGAAGCTACATACCAAGTGGAGCGGTCTAGGCCAACAGATGATGGTATGCAGGTAAAGGTGGTGTGTGGTGCCATGCTAATGGCTATGCTGATAAAAGTAGTGGTGGAATGTTCCATGGTGGTGCAACAGGTGCATATTTTTGCCAAAAGAGATAGAGCATCTGTGCCTATGGAGGAAGAAGAAGTGGGTGCAAAAGAGAACGAGTTTCTCTCTTCCCAAGTGGAGCATGATGCGTAGAAGAGTTGATTGAAGAATAGGTGGTTGAAACTAAAGAGCAGACGATGTTGATCGACCTTGAAGGGCCGGTGGATGCGGAAGGGCTCGATGATGCTGGAATTGAGTGTGTGGCCAAAGAGGAGGTTGTGTTGCCAAAGACTGTGGAGATTCTGATGCAACAGACATGTCCAATGGTGGATAAAGGAGAATCCCAAATG
This sequence comes from Adiantum capillus-veneris, assembly GCF_014529385.1. NCBI lineage: Eukaryota > Viridiplantae > Streptophyta > Polypodiopsida > Polypodiales > Pteridaceae > Adiantum > Adiantum capillus-veneris. Next base: position 107,534,667 of record NC_140935.1, read on the forward strand.
GTGGTTTTACTTCCAGTGAAGGTATGTAAGCTATGGTTGATGAAAACTATGGTAGATACAACTATGTAGTGGATGGTTCAACAGGTTCAGGGGTCTATGGTTGAGGCCTCCTCTTTATTTGGTTGGAAGGGAGGGTCAGACATGTGTTCGAACTCGGTGCCAGGTACATGTTCTTTTGATGAAATGCTTGAAGCTTCTTGGTATAGAGTAGACAATTTCCATAGGGATGCATGGGGAGTTGAAGGTAGGCTATGGGTAGCCTACACACATGGTGGTCTATGTGCTGGGGTACGGCACTATCATGAGCAGTTACAGATGGGTGGAAGATATCAAAGGCAGGTGTTTGATGCAGGCGGAAGCTATGTGATGCAGGGGGTGGGGCAACCCACTTGAAGGTTTGGCAGTAGGCAGAATAAGACTATGTATATATGGGTTGGTTTTCTCATAGTGTGTGCCAGGTTTTGCAGTTAGAAGATGAATAAAGCTCTTTTATGGTTGAGCATAAATGCTCAACTAAGGGGTGAGCAATGATGGTACAACCAATGTGTGTCGACCATAGAAGATAGAGTGGACACATATGTGCAGGCTAGCATAGGCATGGAAAAAGGCTGGAGCAGCTAGAAAGATCATGGGTTGACAGGTAGCAGCGGATGGAGATGTATGACTGATGCGGTCTATAGGCCAAGAAAGGCTCCAGAAAGGGCTAATTTGGGGAATAGGTGAAGGAGATGCGAGATATAGTCTTTGGATTCAAGAATGTAGAGCTTAAGTTGCTGAAGGAGCAAGTCCAGACGGCTCATCAAACAGAGCTATGGAGCCCAAGATATCGAAGGTTAAAGAATCAGTGTGTTGCAGATTCTAGCCAGACACAGGGATGAGACTCGGAACAAACACACCCAGAACACACCCACTAAATCTCCCAACAAAATGTTCTCACTTAAGGCTGACTAATACAGATATTGAACCTTTTACCAGAAGATGATGGGGCTCGGGCAAACACACCCAGACACAACACTCACACTCTTTCTCGTAGCCTGAGCGCTCACATTGGGTGGCTCTTATAGAAGAAAACCCTTACAACAAATGAGCTCTGACTCTTGAGCACACAAGGGAGTCTCTCTCTCTCTCTCTCTCTCTCTCTCTCTCTCTCTCTCTCTGCACACACTCACAAGGTGCAGATCATCCCGATAGACCTCATGCTCAAGCTTTATACAAAACAACATTTGTGCTTAAACCAAAAGCATATTACGAGGCATATTGAGACCAGAAATAATCACAATCTACATAGAAACATTAACTCATGTGGAAGGAACTTTCAGCTAAATGCTTGATTGCATGGGTGTTGTCCTTCTACCAAACGTCTAACATTTGATCTGGCATTGCAGCCTGCTTTCCTCAATGGAAACTTCCCCTGAATGCTTCTCAATGGTTCCCCAGCTTCTTGTGGCGCTATGAGGTCCCCCCTTTGTAACATAATGAGAGCCCCTTCTCGGCCTCGACTGAACCTGCCCTTTTGCAGTAATTGCCTCTTGTGAGCCCACGGCAAAGCCCTTCTCATGCTTTTTTAGTGCTCCTCGAACCTCCTCCCTTTGAGGATTATACTTCAACTGAAGCTCTCAACCACTGATCAAGTTCTACCAGCTTCTCTCAAGCTCTCTGCTCCACCTTGCAAGCTGTCCCCTTCTCAGTATGTAATGAGAGCCGCCCTTCAACCTTGCCCTCTATTTGTCTGCAGCTCCGAGCAGCTGCTCGTAGTGAGGCGGCCGCTTTAGAGAACCCCTCCTTTACTTCAAGCTGGCCAAGCACTTGCGGCTTCTGGCCCAACAATGCCGTTCTCAGAGCCCACCGTTTTCCTGCTCCTGGCCCTCGCTGCAACCCACCCCCAGCTCTCACCTGGTGTGCCTCCTTCTCAAACCCCATGAGCCGATGCAGGCCAGCAGAGCCTTCTCGGCATGGCCTCCTTCCCTCACAAGATCCCCTCCTTCAAATTTGGTACCTGCACGGCTGCAGCCCCTGCTTAGTATAGCCACCCTCGCCTCCCTTCTCTTGTTCCAGGCGAGCTGAGCTCCTTCAGCGTCCTTTTACTCCGTAGTCCCGGCCAGCTTTCATGGCCAGCTCTTTGGTGCTACAAGCTGCCAATGCTTCTTCTGCTCTCGCTTCTGAACGGCTCCCTACTGCTGCATCTTTGAGCTTGCTTCGGGAGCCCCCAGCCCCTCCAACTGCCTGTGAGCTCGTGGATTTGCTTCTCTACAGCGGCCTCGTTGCAACCGGTCTCCCCTCTCTCTCTCTTTCGTTCTTCGTGGACTTGCCCTGGCCGCTCCCCTTTATGTTCGTGCCGAGCTTGGCTTCGAAAGCACCCCCTCGTCCACTAGCTGCCCACGCTCATTCCAGTTCTAGAGCTCCTCTCAGCCCTGGCGGCGGCCAACGTGCAAGCCCATCTCCCTGCAGACTTCGTAAACAACTATTTTTTAAAACCATTCTCTTTTTTTTAAAAACCCCAACCAAGGTCGGGCTCCCACCAAGAATCCTTCGGATGACAGCCCTCTACCCTTTGAATGCCCTTTTCCTAGTTTCCTTGCCGAGACTCACTATGAGAGCCACTGTACGTTTGAGTGGCTTCGCACTAAATTTTTGGCACTTGGCCTTCTTTCTTTGCATGCCTTCAACCTTCCTGCTCCACGATAGTCTCGACTCGAGCCGTCGACTTGGTCAATAGGCTATGCACTATGCATAAGAAGCATAGAGAGACTCCTTGATGTGGGTGTAGAGCCGTGGCGAGAAGGTGAGCATTGGGTCACCACCATCGCTCATCAAGATGATTGAATTTGAGCTTAAAAGAGTGCTAATCCTGAGAGCAGACCGGTGCTAATGAACTCCTTTGTCTAAGCTTGCACTGAAATAGGCAATACTTGCATGAGCTTCACAGGAAGTGACCAATCATAGAGCTATGTGGCTTTGAGATGCATTGACCGAGGAAAATCTAGTATCATTCATCAATGGCAGCTGAGGACAGGTGGCCCAAGTGGTGATAGTGTATAAGCGTGTAGTGCTCAGTTTATGGAGCCTACCTATCTTTTCAGATTGTAGATTAGAGCCATGGATTGCAGTTTATGGCCAATTGAATTTTTGCCGGGGGCTAGGTTAGTGCCCACTTGACCACATGGGGAGTCGTGCCATCTGGCATTTTTAGGACCATAGCAGAGTTCAAGAAGGTGCTATGTAGTGTATGGAGCTAGTAGGAGTTGATTGCTTGTCAAACGAAACTCGGAGCAGATAGTTAGAGAGGCCGAAAGTTGGATGCATTTGTCCGAGGGTGGCCACAAATGGTTTTCTCAATTTTTGCAGCCTCAGTTTGGGGTCTTGAGGTGTTTTGAAATGCGGCTAGAGCTGGGGGTTTTCAAGTCAACATGATGAAATTTTGACTGGGCTTTGCGGCTTGGCAATTCAACATTGGAGCAGGACATGGGAGCCGGGAAAAGGAGGAACACAAAAAAATTCTTTTATATACATGCTTTGTGGGGGAGGTCTTGGAAACTTAAAGGTCTTGGAGGGTTATGTTTCCCCTGCCCGCCATGTGGCATGCGAGAAGTCCCACATGCGGGGCTCAAGGAGGGGGATCCGGGGTATAAGTCATGGCCCATGAGCCCTTTGTAAAGTGTGAAAGTGAAGGTAGCTTGGAGCTCCTTAGTGATGGCGGCCCGCATTGGGCGCTGCTCGTGGTGACTTGCGCGGCCGTGCTACCGTTCTGGCAGTGGATTTTGATGGTTGAGGTGGTGTGCATCACGGTGGCGTCAAGGGCTGGTGGCCAGTGGCGCTGAGCGAGTGGTAGTTGGTGTGCTGATGTGGCTCAATCAGAAGCGGTTATTCCGGCGCCCGCTAAGGGCCTACTCTTTTGAAGGTAAAGGGGTACCCCCCTTCCCCCCCTCCCCCCCCCCAATAGAGATGTCCCTATTGCTCAGGCAGGGGAAGGGCCCCACGACAGGTGTCCGACAGCAAGAGAGACAGACAGAGAGAGTTCGAAGGCTTCCAGGGGCATGGCAAAGGGACAGCCCCACCCGCCACAAAGGCAAGTGGAGCAAGAGGTGAAGAGAGAGAGAGAGAAAAGAGCGTTCCCAAAGGGCTATGCAAAGAGAGTCAGGCGGCCAAATTGGGCAGAGAGAGGTACATGCAATTACCAAAAAAATCAAGTGTGCCAAGTGGTAGCAATGCAAGAAAAAATCTAAATGAAGCTTCAGTTGATTGCACGAGCTTGGTAGCTCCTTGTTTTTTCTTTTTTAGCCTTACCCAAGCCTTATAAAAGGGGAGAGAAGTGAATTTTTCGGGGGGATTTTTGGCCAGAGAGAGTTGTTGGAGGCTTGCAAGCCTGTGTATTATAAGCTTGCCATTGGATCTGTAGACTTGATTGTACTATCTCCCTATGCAGTACTACTAAGCATTTGACCCTCTTTCTCGTGTTGCTTCTACCCATCCCCCTCCTTTTCTCTCGCTCTTTGTGTACTTGCCAGTGCTTGTAGAGGGTATGCATACAACTGAAGTGTGTTACCAAGAGAGCAGAATTGGGGTGTTTTGTGAGCTGAAAAGGGTGAGTTGAGCAGTGTGGGTGCATTTGTGCTGAAAGGTGTTTCTGCAAGGTATGAGATAGTTGTTCTGTGTGCTAAGGTGGGTGTGTTAGTGCAAATTAGCCAATTTGAAGGTGTTTTTTGAGAGGTTAGGGGTGTTGTGGATACCTTGAGCTGTAAGGAGGCTTTGTGTTGTGTGTTTCGTGCGAACCTCATTCCCCCTCTCCAACGGCCAATTTTCCAATGTCTTTAATAGAAAATTAAAAGTATGCAGTGCACATGGCACGCAAGTAATTTCCAGATACTTAACTTAGATAGCCCTTCCTGTAGCCTTGTAACTGGATGCATTGTCTGTGACAATTGCAGTCATATTCTTTGGTCCACTTGACTTTGCTATGGCACACTCATATATCCTTGCTAGATAATCACCGGTCTTCCCTTTTAAAGAGGTGTCAATGGCTTCTACAAACATAGATTGATAAGCATCACGTTGATGAGTGGCTTCTTCTGACAGTTGGTCCATCCATCCAACACTATGGTGCAACCATATGCAGGAACAAAGTCCACAACCATGTGGTTGAGGATGGATTGAATATTGTGTTTCACTTCATCTAGATACTCTGTGTGCATCTTATTACAATCAAGAAGCACAAACCCTTTTTTTGTGCTCATCAAAGCATCTTGAAATATGGGGTTGTGCATAGCATTGAATGTTATACCACACGCCACAAAAGCTTGCGTCCATTTCAAGTGAAACTCAAGCAACCATTTCTTATCTATCGCTTCATAGAGCGTTTGGCCATTGGATGATGCTTTACTAGCTTTAGTTGAGCTAGGATTTGCTGCTGCTGATGTCGAACGGGCGTTGAAGCATGTCCGTGGAAAGGAGTTGACTAGGGAGTGTGATCATTTGCTTCTGTAGGCACATGCTCTGTCCTCTCATTGACAAAAGACATTTCAAAATCCATTGCAGTTTGTTTGGCATTAACACTTTTCTTTTTACTGCAAGAATTTTCTCTACAATGCGAGAGTACTTTGGCAATCTAGCATGAATATCTCTTGGCAGCACCGTACACTTGGACACATTAGCAAAAACTTTAAACAAATGCTCTTTGATTCTAGTTGCATTACCATTGAACTCATGGCCAAATGTCTTGCATTTCAATCGAGATGTATTCTTTCTAGCATGCAGATCATGGACGTAACTCCACTCATGTACTTTCACCATGCTGACAGATAAATTTAAGTTGCCAGATCAACAACTCCACTTGTTAATTTTGAGGTCAAAATTACTTCAAAGCAACAAAATACACAAGCAATGCTCTGTTAATCAATATAATGATCAAAATCTATTACATTATCAATTAATCTTGCCCTACATTATCAATTAACAATAGACAAAAAATAGTCTTTGCATTCTTCAATAAGCTCATGTCAATCAAATCATATTTTGATGCACTAAATAATTTCATCACTTCAAATGAAAAGTTTCAATCACATTGCACTATATTGATTCATATAAAGTGCAAGCTTTTGGATTTCACACATTACGATAATTGATAATTTTAATCCATTGCACTATATCAATTTATCTAAAGTGCAAGCTTAAAGCTTTCACACGTTACGACAATCGATAATATAGATCAAATCTTGCAATTGATTATCATTGAAAATGAGGATTAATTGTAATCTTTGACGATTGTCATATCTATTTGAAGTGCGAACATGAAGTTCTCACACTCCACAGTAGATCTTTGAAAGTTTATCTATCTGCATTTGATGCACGTGTACAATCACACATTATGATAGACATAGGAATCCAAATAACAATAATGTAATATCAATGTATTTGCACGTGAGATTCCTAATTTTTTATTCAGTGAGAGGATAGTGTGATGGCTCTACACAGGACAACAAAATTTCTATCTGTGTTAACTTTGAGGTGAGAAAGTATTTGCACATCAAAATCGAACTTACCTAAATAAAAGTGACCTCTATTCTATTATATTTTGCTGACAGATAACCTCATGTGAGAGTACACTCTGCACACAACGGTAATCTCTAAATTATATCACTAATTCCCTTCCATGTGTCAGTAAACTGAGCACGTAGCAAGTGATTCCTAAAAAGTACACTCCTTGTATGAGTGAGAGTTTGAGCTCTAGACAACATACAAAGTTTACATGATTTGATTTTAAAACAAATAATAAATAAAATTTTAACAAAACATTAAATTAGATTTAATCAAAAGTTTAAAGAAAGTTTAATTTTTATTTTTTTAACTATAAACAAAATTCTTTTTTTTTTGGTCTCCTATTGACATGGAATACCTTCTGTGAGGAACACTAGTCTCAACAAGGCACGTTGTCGGCATACTTTTTTTTTTTTTATCAATACATCTTTTGATTGCAAAATGATTTGTCCTAAAAATCTTTCGATCGAAAGATTTTTTGATCAAAAGATACTTCGATTGAAAAACTAAGAAAAAAACGTTGCCCATTTTTGTTGATGTGTCACCGTATATGCCTGTATAATATGGGGTCAGGTAAAATACGCCCGTATATGATGTATTAGATGTTTCCCGTATAACGTATAATGCAACTTAGTTCCACATGTGTGCACATGCAATCCATGCATGCACATGGCGCATACACATGCAAACATGTCCATGCACATCTATCCATGCATGTGTGTGTGTGTGTGTGCGCGCACGCTGGAGAGTCCTGCAAGTCTAAGCCCTCTGTCCAAAGAGCCACGACTCACTTTGTGAGCGCAAAGTCTAGCAACACCCTCTCAGGGATGCGACCCCCCCCCCCCCCCGGTCTATGTGTCACTACTATGAGGATCACAGCTGCATGGTCTGAAAAAAAGGTCCTAGCTAGAATGCAAACTGACCCGCCCAAGTCATAGAAAAGGTCACTAGTGTAGAAGCGATATATCCGAGATAGATTCACTCTTCCCACTCAACGGTCCAAGGCCAGGCTGTCTGGAGGCCTCACAAAGCTAGAATGTTGCCACACATATGAGACCCGCAGAGTCATACATAACATCTCCCAAGTTGCTAACTCAGCTCCATGCACAAAAGTATGGCTACCTCCAATCCTATCAGAGGGGTCCTCCAACATGTTGAAGGCACCCCCAATGCACTATTGCTCTGCCTTCGGCAGAGACTCTACAATATGGGACCAAAACTCTGCACGTGCACTCACCACATTTGGTGCATACATGTTCAGGAAGCCCATGACGCAACCCTGAACCTGCATAGTAATCCACTGGACCCTGCCTAGCACAATAATCCATGTGGTAATTATCGATTACTACCATGACATGTGAGGAGCGAGAGACCAAACGTGTCTTCTTTGCGAGTGAGCTCCAGTATGCTCAAGAGACAAGGCATTTAGCTGTGCATGATATGTCACTGGAGCGGGATTTCTCCAGTGAGACACATTAGGCATCATCCGATTGTGTGCATACAGAGGTAAAATGGGTATGCTCCCTAAAGGCACATGACAAGATGACAAATATATAGTTTTTCGATATGCTCATGCTAGAGGTTGATGAGGTGATATCAAGACACACGCATCGAGTCCCTATGGACAAGGGGGAGGTGGTCCTCTAGGAGTTAGAGTCAACACATCCATTTGTGACAGCTAGTCCCAATGATGCAAAGTATGCACATAGCATTGAGGTGGCTAGGATAGCCAGGATTGCGTAGGTTTTGTTAGCGTTTGGGCGTCTCATGTACGACTTGTTAATGTTGAGGCCCGACCTAGCAGCTATAGTGGGAGCATTTGCCGCAGGGATTGTGAGTCATGTAATCATTGACACTAGCATGATGCATAGTGGATTTTTGCAGATCATATAGAGTAGTCTGCAGGATTTACATGCACCACCAATGTTAGTACGACTACATGTAGATCGAGTGAGGGAGTCCATGGGCATAGTTTGAGAGAGTCTCTCACATGTTTTCTTGTACATACTATTAGTTTAGCTAGTAGGACCCACTTATTAGCACATTTTCCTTTAACTGGGAGATTTTTGGGGTATAAACGCATGTGCCTTGCCCGAACGCCCGTCCACTGACACCTTATTCTTGTTTTTATATAGAAATAATAAGGCACATCTCATTCGTAGAGTCTTGCTCCACCCACACAAGGTTACTCTCTCCTTCTCTTGTTCTCGCACGTACATTGGCATGCCTGCATCCATGCACACGCTGTGTGTGTGTGAACTAGAAAAATAAAAAATATCCAAGGCTAAGTGAGGGAAGGAAAATCCCTCACCTGTATAGATAGAGGTGGAAGGTAGGATAATATAGGAGGCAACCATTATTCATGCCAAGATTGAAGATTAGGCAAATATATTCTCATCAGATATGCTAGGAAGAGACCCTATGGATCATCACCATTTTACCACATACTTTTCTTTAAAGCATTGGTTGAGAGGGGAGGGAAAGTAGTGGGAAAAATTGATACTATTTGTTTTATTGCCTTACATTTAGCAAAATAAATTGATCATAAAACAATTAGCAAATCTTGGTTAAGCATGTCAAATATCATCTATCATTGCAAGGCATACATACTCTATGATCCAAAGGTAAAGAAGATACTCACTATTCACAATGTAGTATTTGTAAAAGGGCCACATTTAGTCTATAAATAGGTTCGCCCTCTTTCTCATCAATTGAAGAAATAACCTAGCTTGCGCTAGATCAAAGTCATGTAAAAATTGAGGAGGAATACTTGTCTGTTGATAACTCAAACAAAACTAACCAGCCAATTGTAGCATCACAGGAGAAGCCACCACCAAAGTGGGCTCATGATGATCACAATCTTCATTTTCACAATCCTCATGAAGAACAGGATGGTTTACAAAGGTCAAAGAAAATAAAGGAGAAAAAATGAGCTTCTGAACACATCATCATCATGGATCTAATGACTGAAATTGTGGGATCTATAAAGAAGCCATCTTCCATTTAAGAGGCCATGATTGATCCAAAGTAGAAAGAAGCAGTGTAGTTAGAGTATGGAAGCATAACAAAGAATGACACATGTGAAATAGTGGATATTATACCAAAGAAGAAGGTCATCGATAACAAATAGGTTTACAAAGTCAAACACAAAGCTGATGGCTCATTGGAAAAGTACAAAGCAAGGGTAGTAGCACAAGTTTTTTCACAAAGAATAAGGGGCATCACCTAGATTTGAGTGGCTAGGATGCGGACATCAATGATTCAAAAAACACTAACACCGCACACACACACACACACACACACACACACACACACACACACACACAGAGAGAGAGAGAGAGAGAGAGAGAGAGAGAGAGAGAGAGAGAGAGAGAGAGAGAGAGAGAGAGAGAGAGAGAGAGAGAGATGTGGATGGAGGAGATGAAAACCCTTCAAAAAGTGAGGGCAAACTTGATTCAAGATGGTATTTACAAAACCCTTTGTTTCAGTGAAATGGAGACCGCGGAGAGAGAGAGAGAGAGAGAGAGAGAGAGAGAGAGAGAGAGAGAGAGAGAGAGAGAGAGAGAGAGAGAGAGAGAGAGAGAGAGAGAGAGAGAGGTTCTTATTTTACATAAAATGTCTCCCGGCACTCGTAAAGGTTCTTCTTCCTCAACAAGGTCCACAACCATTGTGGAATATGATCCAAAATCTCCTAAGTGTGGAGATAGCAACCCAACCACCCAACCAACGACATCGGAAACCAGGATCATGGTATACTTGGTATCATTGCAAGAGACCATAAACAAACAAGGTGAAGACAAACGGACACTTGCAAAGGAGAATGGAACACTAAGGGTACTTGTGGTTGAGAATGAGAATCTCAAGAGAAAACTTGAGATGCAAACAACACGTTTGATGCAACTTGAAGAGGAAGTCAAGGAATGTAAATGCTCTCTTGTGCACTTGAATGCTTTGAAGCAGCGGATGAGCAAAGTAGAGCATGACCATGTATTGAAAGAGGAGAAATTTGACACCATGATCCGGGATGTATGCGACATGAAAAATGTATGCACAAACAAGTCTTGGGCTTATGTATGTGGTAGCAATGTGGATTCTAATTCCTCACTCATGCAAGCTATGGTTCAAACAAAGAATGTTGAGAATGTGGATGTGGAGGAGTTGAAGGAATGGGAGTGACGTTCCAAGAACATTGTTATTCATGGAATTCCCAAAGACAAGTTAGAGACACCTCCTTCTCTTGCCATTGTTATCAAATATTTCTTCAAAACCCACTTTGGCATGTTTGGAGGTATGGTATATGGAGCACATAGAGTGGGGAAGCAAGGAGCTCCTTGCTTGGGATAACGGCCAATTGTATGCACCATGCCGGATGAGACCAAGAAAAAGATTATCCTTGATAATAGCTAGATCTATTAGAGGGATACAAAATGTGTTGTATGTGAAGATCGCACTATCAAGCAACAAAATATGCGTCGCAAGGTATATGAGGAAAAGAATAAGAAAAACAAGGAGATCTCTCATGAAGAAAATGTGTCCAAGGAGGAGGCAAGTTCCTCGAGAAAATAGGGATGCGTGACCTATGAGACCGAGTTACAATTGAAAATATGCTTTTGGAATTGTAATGGATACCCATGGAATGCGGGGTTGGCATTGATGAACTAACAACAAGCAAATCCGATGTTGTACTTCTTGTTGAAACTTGGGTGCATGATACACAAAGGATTAACGGCTTGGAGGATTACGATATGCATTCATTGATGTGGTCAAAGAATCTTAAGCAATGAAGAGAACAAGGAGGGGTAGCATGTATGGTTGAGAAAGGATTGGAAGTTTTTGTATCAATTGTGAAAGATGACAAGTACAAACGTTATATATGGCTCAAAATTATGACACCAAAAAGAGCACCCATTTTTGTAGCCGGTTGCTACATTCTTCATCATGATTTCCCCTTTTATGCTTGCATGGATAGTGATTAGGAATTTTTTGATTTAGAAGATGGCATTGCTTATTTCAAAGGTGAAGGTGATGTTATTGTATTTGGGGATATGAATGCTCGCACAAAAACATTGCAACATGATACTCAACAAATTTGATATGCCATACATTTCAAGGGAGTTGGAGGAATTTCACTTGTATAATTGTATTTCAATGGATGAGAAAGATCCGGATCACTATGGAAAGTTACTTTTACACATGTGTAATAGCACTTGTGTAATATGATCATTGCCAATGGTGTATCTTTGTGGAGTGGAACCAATGGATTTACATATAGTAGACATAATGGGGACAATGTGATTGACTATATGCTACTCTCCAAAGCCATCATGTATCGCATAAAGAGTTTTATGTTTGGCCAATGGACTCTGGAATCCGACCATCGCACCTTATGTATTGACCTTTCATGTGGAGAAGCAACTAAGCATGATAATCTCAACCAAAGAAAAGAAAAATTATCACTATGTATGGATTTTAAACGGGCTCCAATGTACATCAAAATGGTTGAGCAAAAATTATGGATGACAAAGCTTCAATATGATGCACCATTGGAAACTAAATGGGAATCTTTCAAGAAAGTTATTTGTTCTTGTGCAGAAGAATGCTTTGCCATAAAGCATCTCCATGGTATAAACAAAGATAGATAACACAAAAGGTGGTTTGATAAAGAATGTCAAGATGCTCGAAAGTCCTTGATAAAGCTTGACGCAACTAAGGACTAAGAAAACTATCAAAGTCATTTGCATACATACAAGGAATTGATTCAAAAGAAGAGAAGGAGATTCAAAGTAAAGCAACAATGTTTTCAAGTCCAAGAAAAGGTACATGCATGTGGAAGATTTTGGAGAAACTTGAGGGGCAAGCAAGTTGAGAATTTTGGTAACTTGAGTCTTGTGGATATGTACACACATTGTAGGCAATTATATGAGCAAGCAAACACCGAAAAAATGCCATTTTATGGTTCAATCCCATGTATGTCCTCTTTTTTAACTATTGAGGATGTATGTGGTGGGCTTGAAAAGTTGGCCAGTCGCAAAGCAAGAGATCTCCAAGGTATCAAGCCGGAGATGATCAAATGGATGGGAGATTTTACCCATGAGTGGATGTGTGATATGTTCAGCCTTGCACTTCAACATGGTATGCCTTATTATGGGAGTACTAATTGGGTTAAGCCTTTGCATAAAGAAGGGGCTGTAAAGAATGTAAACAACTACCGGAATATAATGATTGGATCTCTTATGGAAAAGTTGCTTGGGTGCATAATGGAGATGAAATTGAGCGATTGGGTTGAAGAGAATGACAAGCGTGCAAAGGGACAAGCGGGTTTTTGGTGATGCCATAGCACCATTAATCATCTTGTCACTCTTCGTGTTCTCATGGAGGAAAGTCGGTTGAAAGGCAAGCGATTGTATTGTTGTTTTGTGGACTTTAAGAAAGCCTTTGATATGATTCCACGTAACAATTTGTGGAGAAGGATGGAGGAACTCCAAGTTTCAAGTGAGTTTATGTATCCGGTTTCTTGAATCTATGAGAAGGTGATTTGTCAATTGCGCATGGGAAGAGAAATTTCAGAAATTTTTGTAAGCACTATTGGGGTTAAACAAGGATGTCCGTCCTCACCAACTCTCTTTGGTCTATGCATCGATCATTTGAAACAAATGGTACTTGACTTTATGCAAGAAGAAGGCATTGAATAGGTCACTATTTGCAAAGCAGTAATCATGCTTTTATTGTATGAGGGTGATGTAGTGATTCTAGCATACACTTTAGAAGATGCACAAAAGCTTATGGTTGTCCTTGAGAACTTTTGAAAACCAACCATAAGGAGAAGCCATGCATTGTGTACAAGAATGAGACTCTTGAAGTTGTTGAGAGATTTAAGTACCTTGGCCTTAAGGTTCCGTCAAAGCACAAGTGGCACGAATGTGCTATACGTCGTTTAGAAGCGGGGACGAGAGCATATTTGAGAACATATGTAATGCGAGAAACATCAAGTGTTGGGTTCTCAAGCAGTATCTTTTTGATGCATTGTTGAAACCGGTTCATCTTTATGGAGTTGAAGTATGGGGTGGGAACATCTCAAAGTCTACTTGGAAAGAGTATGAGAATGTCCAAAACCATTTTCTTACAAACTTTCTCCAAGTTACTTGACACAAACACCATATATGCTCCTACTTCTTGAGTCCAGATCTCTTCCAATTGAGGTTATGTGCATGGAAAGGGTTGTGGAGTACATGATAATGATGCGTCAAAACCCCTCACATCGCCTTCCTACAATTGCATGGGAAGCAAGCAAAAAAGTTCAAAAGCCTCATAAAAGCAAAATCTTGAGCATGGGATGGATGCAAGACATAAAGAAGTGGTTTGGGAGATGGGATGCATTACACTTGCTACATGATGCTTGAATTGACTCCCAAGTGAATGAAGCTTTTCTACAAAGCTAATGTATTACGGTGTAACATTTAATGGCCTAGTAAATTGTGTGTAGGGTAAAATAGCATGAACATAGTGAGCGTTTCATTAGAATAGATTCTAAATGAGCATAACAAGAGTGCTTGGGTGGAGAGAGCAACAAAAGGCATAGCACCTAGTTAGATAGGCATGAACAATACTTCAAAAGAGAGAGAAATTAATCTAGTCCCCCCTCCAAAAGGCTTTGTATTATAGGTTCTCCCATCAAGAGAGACATTTTACAATACAATTCTTAGTGTTCCTTCAATAACTAGCTAGTGCAATGAAGATGGAAGCTTCAAGCACTAAGCAAAATGCTTATAAAACACAACATCAATTCCCTCACGGTCTTAGACCCAAGACCTCACACACCTTCGAAGATGGTGAGAGCTAGCAGGGTATGAGAGTAGATTGAGAGGAAGAAGGAGTAGTCTTACGAGAAAGATGTACATCTCCTCACATAATCACTCATATTAGCATAGCATGGCTTAGTAATTAGCATGGTAGAGGAGACGAGCATGCATTGAATCTTGGCTGCTGAATGCTCACGGGACCCCTTGGAAGACTGTCCAATAGTCTTCTAGAGAGATTAATTCTTATTGGTTCTTTTATTAAGTGTTTTTAAATCAATTAAACTAGATTTACTCTAGGATAATTCTCATTGGTCCACCTGCATTGCCATCCAATAGAATTTTAGTACACCTTGTGGGCATCTATTGTGAGTGTGTGTGTGTTTCTCTCTCATCCCCTACTTGCAAGGGTCTCCCCCTCCTTTGTAGGAGTTGTGAAGACTTTTTTGATACACACACTAAGCATCCAATTTAACTAAGCTTAGACCATTGGACACAACCTTTGAATTTCGGAACCTTAGCATTTTGGAAGTATTAATGGGCTGAACCGTAACGTCTTTAAAGCCTAGTGTTGCACATTGCTCTTTTGTAGAGCCCCCCCCCTTTGGATCCCTATTTTCCCTCCTTTGGATCCCTACTGTGGCCGGTCTTCCAGCTTAACCAATATTCTAACTTTTTCTCCCCTGGAATGTCCCCATATTAAATGATCATTTTAACACGAGAAAATCATTTAGGAGAATTAGATATTATTTATTATGACATACGGCTTAAGAGAAATCCGGTGGGTCACGCATCATACATTACACCACCCATAAATGGTCCCTCTCTCTCTCTCTCTCTCTCTCTCTCTCTCTCTCTCTCTCTCTCTCTCTCTCTCTCTCTCTCTCTCTCTCTCTCTCTCTCAAAATGATTTATAAACTACGATAATCCAAAAAATCTCTGCACTGCTATCCAATCCATATCAACTGCATCGGCTACAATACATGGCAAAAAATGTGTCACAAATTGTACAATCATGGGGCTTTACTCTTAGTTTGGATATGTGCGTTCATGGCTAAGAGCATTGTAGACATGTACTTTGCTTAGCACGGGTCGATGTATGAACATGTTTTCATTTTGGCTCAATGCAAGAACTCTAAAGAAAATGAAGTACAAGTGCTTGAAAGCCAAATAAGATTTCTTTTTGGCCTCCCTGTCAGTGAAATTAGGGCATGTGCATTAGGGCTCATCCTTGAGGTGTAGCTCATACATCCCCACATGTCCGTTTACTATGTGATGTTCAACCTTGAAGACTCCATGTGCTTTGTCTACAATGCATTTATCTTCAATCACCTTAGAATTTAAACAAAGTGCGAGACCAATTTTCTTAGCTGCCTCCGGCTCTGAAATGGAAGTCTGAAATTTGACTCCTATGTCATTTCTTAGTATTGAATCTCTGCTACCTGCTTTTGTTGATGAAAAAGAGGAATCACCTCCACCCCTAGGAGGAGTTCGCATTGTTGTTGCACTCTCTCAATCTTTTCCAGCTGTCTCCACTTGAAATCCTCCTTTAAGTAGAACCTCAACTTCTTCATCAGTGAGATTTGTTTCTAGATTAACCGACCAAATTGTTGGAGGAGGAGTTGGCCTTGGTTCTATATTATGATACACCACATAGCAATGAATAACATGTCTTGGATAGAGCCAAAACCATTGTTTGAGTAGCCCATTTGGATGTTTTCTATACCCCTCAAAGGATGGTGCAGGAGTCCGTTTACTAAATGACACTATATTTTGTCCACATCATTTCCACTGCTGGGGGGGGGGGGGGGGGGGGGGGGGGGGGGGGCACTGCATGTCACACAATTGCCGAGAGGGGTTCACTTGATTTCCCACATAGATTCATTGACCTTTTGTTCCAAAACACAAAACTTTGTCTTCTCTTTGGAATTCTCACTCCCATCTATTATCCCTGAATCTTCCATGAAAATGATCTTCCTTGGCCTTCCATGTGTTGTGTGGTCACGTGATTTTTCATTGTACTCTGGTCCATGTGTCAATTCATCCTCAACATCAATCATAATCTAAAATGAGGAGACTAATGTAGTGTGCTAGTCTCCACCCAACCATGCTATCTTATAGCCTCCCCCTAGCGTACACAATGTCTCGGCCGTGTCGGTGGCCTTGCCCATAGGACCCATGTCTTTACATTATCCCCTCCCCCCCCCCCCCCTTGGAGAATTGTTTTCATCCTAAAGGACAAGCGTAGAAAAATGTTTCTTACTTGTAGAGACATTCTCCCATGTAGAACATTCTTCAGGTCTATCTAGCCATTTTAGCAACACTTGTTGTCTTACATGATGTTTGGTGCGAAGCTCATGAGGATCCAAAATCTTTTTGGGTTCATGAGGGATGCTTGGTGGTTCTATAATGTCAACTAACAAACCTGTGTCAATGACATTACCATTCTATCCTAGGTGTTTTTGTAAACGGCTAACATGAAAAACAAGATGAACTCGTAAGTGCTCGGGAAGAGATAGCTTATATGCCACTTGACTATATGTTTGAGAGCGGTAAACGTCCCACAATAACATGATAAAAATTAAGCCACTTTTCCCATCTTCAGACTTTTTGAATGCTCCAAAACCTTGAGGAAAACCTTGTCTCCTTCTTGGAAAGTAGCAAGATAGCGATGCTCATCTGGTTACTTCTTATATCGATCTTGAGCTCGCTTAACATTGTTTCGAGAAACTCCAAGCATATCAACACTTTTTGTATTGTCTTCGTAGCCAACCCCACCGTCATGGTTGATCTAGGTTGGAAACCATATAAAAGCATATAAATGGACTAAACCTTGTAGTCACATGCTTTGAACTATTATAAGAAAATTTCAATATAGGCAAGTAATCTTCCCAATTGGTTTGCTTCTTGCTTATGTATGCTCGTAACATACCCTCTAAAACTTGATTAACCCTTTTGGTTTGACAATTTGTTTCTGGATGATCAGTCGTACTAAGATTAAGTGTAGTTTCCAACTTTAGGAACACAACTCTCTAGAAGTGATTGTTGAACTTTCGACCTCTATCACTAATGATACTAGCTAGAAGACAATAGAGTCTATATATATGCTCTATAAATAGCCGTGCTAATGTTGGTGGCTTAACTATAGTCTTAGTGGGGATGAATTAACACATTTGTTAGACGGTCTACAATTACCCATATGGCATCATAGCCACGATTTGTATTAGGTAGTCCCACTACAAAATCCATAGAGATACTCTCCCATTTACCTTGTGGAATCTCTAAAAGATATTGTAGAAGGCCATCTACAATATCTTGTGGAATCTCTAAAAGATATTGTAGAAGGCCATCTACCTTGAGACGCTCGGTTTTATTAACTTGGCACTATTGGAAATTTAGTATGTACTCTTGAACATCGTGATGTAAGCCTGGCCAATAAAATTTTTGTTGAACTAAGAAATACGTCTTACAAATACCTAGATGACTAGCACTTGAACTATCATGACGCTCAAATAATATCTGGTACCTGGTGTCTGAGTCCTTTGGCACACATACTCTACCCTTGTGGAGTAAGTAGCCACCGTCAATGAAAAAATTCTTCCATCTCTTAAGCTCGTCATGAGTAGTGTGTGGGAGTTTTTATCTAGCGTGCAGAAACATGTTGATCTGGCTGTGCAGAGACATGTGAGTGTGAGTGATCCCTTATTAAAGCGATACTCTACACTTTAGCATATGATTTCTCTCACACTTGGCAAATGACTCCAAAAATTGACTCTTTATTTCCGTGAAAGCAAGTTAATTAATTTGAGGCATCTAGCTTAGTGCATCCGCTACTACATTATATCACCCCTTGCGATATCGTAGCTTACAATCATAATCTTGAAGGATCTTCGTCCATCTAGCTTTACTACCCTTCAATTCCATTTGAGTAGTAAACCATTTTATACTCTCATGGTCAAAAACCACTTTTAGCGTGGACTATGGCATAGAGCTCCCTCTCATAGACATAATAATTCTGTTGAGCTTTGTCAAAATTTTTACTTTCAAAGGCTATAGGTCTTCCCTCCTGGAGAAGTACCACACCAATTGATTTAACACTAGCATGAGTCTCTACCATAAACAACTTAAGTGGGTCAACGATTACTAGGATGGGAGTAGTGGCTACAACTACCTTGAGCTATTTAAAAATACTATTTTGGGCTTCTTCCCAAGAAAAGGTCTTACCTTTTTCTTTAAGAGTATACTTATAGGCACAATAATTTTTCCATAATCACAAATCCTCAACTGTGTTGAGATGTGGCCATCGAAGAATGGCCGCGACCTTGTCGGTGCCCATCTTGATGCCACACTAAGAGATCACATGGCCAAGGTAATGTATCACTGTTTTAAAGAAATTGCAATTGCTTGGCTTAGAATACATGGCGTGAGTTCATAACTGTTCGAACACTAATCGTAAGTGTTCTATGTGTTCATCCTCAGTCTTGCTGTAAATGAGAATGTCATCAAGGAAGACCACAACAAATTCTCCAAGATAGGGACGTAAGACACTATCCATGAGTGTCAAAAATGTAGCTAGAGCATTGATTAAACCAAAGGCATAACCAAACATTCAAAATTCCCAAACCGTGTTCTAAAGGAAGTCTTAGAGATATCTTTCAAAAGGATACATACGTGGTGGTATCCTGAACGAAGATCTATCTTTGTATTGTACCTTGCCCAATGGAGTTGATCAAACAACTCATCCACCCGAGGTAGAGTATACTTTTTCTTTATGGTTATGGCATTTAATCTGCAATAATCTATGCATGTGCGCATAGTACCATGTTTCTTCTTTACCAATAGAATTGGCGATGCCCAAGGCGAGGTGCTAGGTCTGATGAAACCAAGGGCAAAGTAGTCAGACATCTGACGCGCAGCCTCCTTGGCCTCACTAACACTCATATAATAAGGTGGTTTACTCACCGGTTTAGTGCCTGACAGGATACCTTTGCCATGCTACACCTCAGGTGTAGGGGGTAAACCTAGTGGTAAATCACTTGAGAATACATCACTATACTCCACAAGTAAGTGAGTCAGCTTTTACCGTGCAAATGGAGAAATTAAACTAGAGTTATGCTGGGATGGAGAATCTTGTAATTCCTTTAATATTTGTTTTACAATAGTCACACTTTGCTCAACATAATCAAAATTGAGAGCACTCTGATCTTTAGAATTGTTAGAACTCCCTTAGCACTTTGCTTTTCATTCAAATTCATTGCACTCTGCATACCATAACTAGAATCCATAACACTTTTCTCTTGAGAATTCACAAGACTTGGAGACAAGCAGTACCACAAAAAGACTTCATCTATTAAATTTGCTTTCTGTAAAATAGAAAGCTTGGATGTACATACAAGAGGTGCAGATAATATATTTTTCTCACCAAGCAAGAGCACATGTTTATCATTGTCCATAAAGGATAAGGAGTTGTGTATGTAACTAATGTGCAATGTGTTTCCTAAACCAAACAGGCACTCCCGTCCTAAAACTACATCGGCATGGGCCATTTTCATAAATTGAAAGTCAGGGTCATTTTATGAATGATAAGTTCAACCCCTTGACCTACCATGTCCCATACTTCTTTATCATTTCCAGACATGTGTTCTACCACATACTTGTGGGAGCAGGGAGTCTATGTAAGCTTCAATTTCTTGACTAGATTATAGTTTAGGAAGTTATGAGTTGCACCATCATTCACTAAAATACGAACACATTGTCCGTTAATAGTGCCATGCATGCAAATCAATTCATGGGGCAGAGAAATTGTGGAAGAGTATCACATATCAAAATAGAATTTATGGCTAAAAACAAACTGAGACAAGATATTGATACTTAATTGGCATTGGCAATCAACAATTGCTTCCAAAATTATTAATTTTTTAATCTCCAATAATTCTTTTATAAACCGGTTACATATGTCATCGTCTGTAATAGGATTATTTTTCCAAGTTCTTAACACTAGACCCGTAATGAGCCACAAAACTGGCTGAAGCCACAAAAATGGGGCTCACGTCAGGATCCTAGTAAATGAAACATAACTTTTGTATATGACATCAAAATTTTATGAAACTTCTTAAATATGGGTTCAAGGTATGAAAAAGGTTTCTAAATACACAACTTACATGAAAATCTCAAAAACAAAAAAAGGTACTTTTCTAAAATTAGTATATTTTACATAAAACTGCATTTCAACACTTAACTTGGAGAAGTAGAAAATGTCGGCAGTCATTGTATATGGGTTAAAAAAGCTGGGTACATCTATTACATACCTATTGAGGGATTTTTCAAAGAAGTTTGGGCCTGATTAGCAATGATTTGATTTACTTTCAAAAGAAAATAATTTTTTTTTGTCCATCCGCACAAATTAGTTGTAGAAGATGGCAATGGAAAGACACCTTTAGACCTTTATTTAGCTCTGTACTATTTTTTATCAACTCATATTGAGTGTTGGTCATAATTCCCTGAAACCATTTTCTATTTAGATAACTAACACAGTGTTGAGAATTTTTTTACAAAAGTCTCAAGAACCCACAAAAGTGACTGATTTTTTACAGGACTAGTGTTAAAGTTAGAAATAATGCAATAGGTTAGATCTTCTGTTAAATATGGTCTAAAAGTTTGTTAAATAGTTTATGAGATAGAGAGTATTAGACGTACACAGATGAGTTCGAGATATCAAGGGATAAAATATATTCTCTTCACGATACATGAAAGATGTATCTAGTAATAACTATTGAATAAAAGATCATTTGGCTATAGATTGTAAAGTAAACATGTAGTCAAAATTGTTGTTTTTATCAATATCAATGTTTTATTTTCATGTGTTTTAGCTTAAAATACATGGACAGTATTAAAATCATTTGAAAAAGTCGTGGAGACAAAAAAGTAGTGGTTTTATGAGTCAAGACCTAAAAGTTGCATTTTTAGCCACACGAAGAGTTTTGCAAAATTTTGGCCATGGGGCCTTGTAGATTAAATTTGTTCCCGTCATTTTGAGTACTTGAAAGCATATATGTTGAGTTTGTATGACAAAGTTAGGACATAAACAAATTGTATGCAACAGCAAGATAACCTACAAGCAACAATAAGTTAGCTTACAAACAAATGTACATAGGTGATATCTCTTTCGTTTCACCCAATCAAGAAGTGATTGAACTCTGTTATGATGGTACAAAATGATGTTTTGAAATTGATTATCATGTTGATTTGGTTGCACAAGTATGTTCTTTTGGCTATTGTGTAAACAATGCAAAACCAATGTGTGAAGCATGATCTGTGCAAGGTGTCATGATATTGGGATTATGATCGTGTTGCGATTCCGATTATGATCGTTGTTGCCATCAAGAGATTGAGATTGAGAGTGTGATTGTGATTGAGATTGAGATAGTTTGGGGGTGGTCGGGAGGTTATGAAACGAGCTATGCTCTTCTTCTTACTATTAGGCATATAGACTCCTTCTTTCATCTATTCACTCTGCGTACTCTGTACTTTTCCTTATCAATGTGTTTCGCTCTCTCGTGTTGCGTCACAAGTGGTATCATAGCAGTTTTGATTCAAAGACATCCATGAAAGGATATGAGAAACAATTAAAGAAAGAAAAAGATAAAAGTGGAGGTAAATGACCAAAAGAGAAGAAGCAAAAAAAGAATCGATAACGATGATGAGAACTTTGATGCGGGAGAAATGGCATCTAAATAATTCTTCAAGATATCTAAGCTCAATGAGTTTGATGGCATAAGGAAGACATGCAAAGATTTAAAAGCGTAGATTGAAGAAATTGAAGCTTTTGGATTACGCTTTCAAGATGGAGAACAGGACTACTAGGCTTTCAAATGCTCGAGCAAAGTAACCGATAAGGCAATACATACCAAGATGGCTCAATTGGAGACTATTAGCGATGTGGATGATAAAGGTAAATCATCTAGCCCTTATTTGTGATGCTTTCTTTGGTATGTCATTCAAAAGCTTTTGTGATCAAATTTATGCGTAAAAAACAAAAAAATAAAATTAAATTTCTTAATTGATTCGGGTAGTACACATTATTTCTCATCCTTTGAATTGACTAAGAGATTAAACTAAGAAATTAAAAGACTTGTGGACTTATCTAGTGGCAATAAAAGTTCCACGAAAGAACTAATTGAAAATTTGTCATTTTCTTTGAACTATCATAAGCATAAATATAGATTTTATATCATAAAAATAGGTATGCATGATGTAATTATTGGCATCAATTAGATGACTAAAAATCATCTTTTGATTGATTGTGAATAAAGAAAAATCTCTCTGTAATCATTTGAAGACGATAGACACACTCTTCATGGAAAAGAAAGAGATTCTAAATTTAATTTTGTCCATGAAATTGATAAGGTGACTTAAACAAGAGTGTGATTCTTTTATAACTTCTACAAATGAGTTAAAAGATGAACTTAAGGAATAAAACATTGTATGTAGAAAAGCTTCTAGATGAATTCAGGGATGTTAATTTCCTTGATGTCCTGCCATGGATGTCTTCTCCTAGATCATTAGACCGTAGGATAGGTCTATATCTGGAATCCGAATTGTACTCTTGATCTCCTTATATAGTCAAAATAGATGAACTTAAGGAAGTAAAACTCAAACTTGACGACTTGTTGAAGAAATGGTTAATCAGGCATAATGTATCTCCTTGGGACAACCCTATTCTTTTTTAGAGGAAGAAGGATGGGACTTATAGACTGTGCATTGACTTTAGTCAACTTAGCGGTGCGCAAGTATTTTCAATGCTCGACCTTCAATTTGGATACGACAAGATCAGAAATAAAGAAGGAGATATTGTCAAAATTTCTTTTCGTACACGATATGGACACTTTGAGTTTACAATTTTAGCTTTCGGTTTATCCAATACACCCGTGATATTCATGTGTTTAATGAACAAAAAATTTGATCCATTTCTTGATGACTTTATTTTCATTTTTTTGGATGACATTTTTGTTTATTTAGAATGAAAAGGATCATGAATTGCATCTAAGAAAAACTCTCGAAGTACTATGTGAACGTCAATTGTATGCCAAGTTGAGTAAGTGTTTCTTTGCCCAAAAAAAAAAAGAATCTTTGGGAAGGGTAATCTTAAAAGAGGGCATTCATATTGATCCTAATATATTTTCACTCAGCCATTACTTAATAATAGGCAGAAGATGTGGCTTTAGCTACTGTGTGAGTATGATTTTGATCTAAAATATTTGGCTAGAAAAGAGACAAGATCACTAGTACCTTTAGTCAAAGACCGGTATGTAATATCATTTATATGGTCCATAGTGATTTGATTAATTAAGTTTAATGTGAAGTGAATAATGATTGTCTCTACCTAGCATTATCTCTTATCCAAATTTTCATATGGATATCAATATCAATATCAATTTTTATCAATATCAATGTTCTATTTTCATGTGTTTTAGCTTAAAATACATGGAAAAGCTTAACATAAGTTGAAAAAGTCCAAAAGATAAAAAAATTAGTGGTTTTATGAGTCGAGACCTAAAAGTTGCGTTTTTAGCCACACAAAGAGGTTTTTCACAATTTTGTCTATGTAACCTTGTACACTAGATCTGTTCCTATCATTTTGAGTACCTAGAGGCCTATATTCTGAGTTTGTATGACAACATTATATCAAAAACAAATTGTCTGCAGCAGCAGGATAACCTACAAGCAACAACATGTTAGCTCACAAACAAATATACATAGGTAATAGCTCTTTTGTTTCATCCAATCAAGAAGTGGTTGCACTCTTTTATGATGGTACAAAACGATGTTTTTATTGATTATCATGTTGATTTGGTTGCAAGAGTATGTTCTTTTGGCTATTTTGTAAACGATGCAGAAACCAATGTGTGAAGCAGGATCTGTGGAAGGTGTCATGATATTCGGATTGTGATCGTATTGCGATTCGGATTATGATCGTTGTTGCCATCAAGAGATTGAGATTGAGAGTGAAAGTGTGATTGAGATTGAGATTGTGCACAAGATTGAGATTGAGATTGAGAGTGAGAGTGTGATTGAGATTGAGATTGAGATAGCTTGGGGGTGATCGGAGGTTATGGAACGAGCTATGCTCTTCTTGTAACTATTATGCATACAGACTCCTTATTTCATCTATTCAGTTTGCGTACTATGTACTTTTTATTATCAATGTATTTCGCTCTCCTGTGTCACGTCACATCGTCAGTATGCCTTTTGATTTTCAAACCCCTAATTAGAAACTCCAACGTGATGAATGCAAACTGTAATCACCCAACCCCACCTTGTACAACTTTTGCGCTCTTTAGTTTTCATATTTTTCCTTTCGTCCTCTATGATCTAATATATGCCTGCTCTCTAACCTATAGAACATATCTCCTTTGCACTGC
The DNA here is from genome assembly GCF_014529385.1 of Adiantum capillus-veneris. Taxonomy (NCBI): domain Eukaryota; kingdom Viridiplantae; phylum Streptophyta; class Polypodiopsida; order Polypodiales; family Pteridaceae; genus Adiantum; species Adiantum capillus-veneris. The sequence continues at coordinate 107,559,415 of NC_140935.1, forward strand.
TTGATTTCCATGTCTATAGCCACCTCCAAGAGCTTATTTAATTCAAGTAGCCTCCCAATACAAAAGAAATCCCGGTATTTGTCCTTCTGCTTGCCTTATTTTTTCTGCTCCAAATTCCTCCTTGCTCCACACCCTTTGCATGCCACTCTTCTTTGTTCTCCCCTCTTGAAATTGAGAGAGATCCTGAGCTTGCAGCCACGAGTGCTCTTCTCTGCTTCTTGCTCCCTTAAGTAGAGAGAGAGAGAGAGGGAGAAAAGCTTCGTTTTTTAATACCTTGCAAGCTGAAGAGAGCTTTTTATCCCTTGCAAGCTCAAAAGAGCTTCACATCCCCTCCCAAGAGTGAGCTCCATCTTTCCTCCTTATCCTCTTTCAACTCCCTGTTAGGAATCTCTTGTTGCCCTAGCTTTCCACATGTGAGGGATCTCGAAGCTCTTGCCCCTCTTTGGAGCTCTCCTCTTCCACCAATCCTTGGCTCTCACCTTTCCTTCGACTCGAAGCTCTTACCTTCTCTTCCACTCCGCTTCCTTGTCAATCCCTTCCAGCTCATGCCCTTGCTCGTTACCTCCCCTTGCATGGCATTTCCCTTTCCCTTCGCATTCTTATCCCCCTTGTTACCTCCGTTTTGCTAAAAAAAAACCCCTTAAAATAGCCCTCCCTAAGCAACAACCACAATCTTGTTTCTAGGGTCATGGGAAACGAGCATGATGACATGGAAAGTCCAATTTTATAGCAACACCAATCGTGGCAAAAATATACCCAAAAAGCAACACCATGGCCTGTTATGCAATTTTTGCTTCATGGGCGATCCTATTTGAGCAACACACAGGTTGGTGGGAGTCCATCTCTCCCCTTCAGTGATGTTGTTTTTTGCTCTCCATGCTTCCTTTTCCCCATTCACATTTTATAACCCTTGGGACCCCCTTTGAGTGTCCATATGGAGGGCGGTCTTGCTTTGGTATCTCTCAAGCCCTTATGGGCACACCATATTTGGCATATATATCAACCAAGTGATCAAAGGGAATGCAACAATGCCACTATTGTTACTTTGCTATGTTCAAAATAGAATGCTCTTTTTATCTTTTTAGAGTAACGAGCGTGCGTGACACGGTATGGTGCATTTTATCCTTAGAATCCTTGTGGCGCCCTCTATCGAACTCGCATAGCTGGCTATCAATGGGGCTAATGGAGGTAGATGGTGACTAGCAACACAAAATACGCTCGCCATAGACCTCTGCTCCGTGATAAGCACATAGATAGGTAGCGAATATTATTAGCGCTCGTCCTTGTGTCATTAACCAAAAGCAATCATCTAGATATGTTTAGTGCTTGGCCTTCTTTTGCACTTAGCCATATTGGATGCTCGTCTATGCTTATGCTATCCTTAGTACTATTTAATAAATCTAGTACTTCCATCAACGTATATTTTGTCTTTTTGTTTCTTCACATGGTTTCATAAGTATTGTGAGATTTCTCTATCTTTACTCGTCACAATTATTCAAGCATAGTGTTGTGATGTTGTCGTAGCAGTCCAAGACATTGAGGCGGTCTGGGGCGGGCAACAAGAGAGGCGACCTCTAAACACCCCTCAAGGCTCCCGTGCTGCTCAATTGGGGCTGGGGCAACCACAAGCACAACACAACAACAAACCCACAACCAAACCCAAACAAGATAGGGGCACCACCTAGTTATGGTATGCGAGCTAGGACGCAAGAGAGATTTTGGCACAACCAAGAAGATGCACCACACAACACACACAAGAAACCTCACACCAAGACATACATGAAATGGACCAGAGAGAGCTAGAGCAAAGGGAAGAGAGAGAGGAAAGGATATTGCGTAATACCTTATTTGTGACTTGGAAATGGAGATGGTTCATTATGATGCTATCATAGAGCTTGTACAAACTCACTCAATGCTTAGTGATTGCTAAACATTGCCAAAACACACACACACTGTCTTAGGGTGTGGGAGACCTCTCACCACAATACCCTCTTACAATGGACAAAAAAATGGCAATGAAAAACACACTAAAACACTTTCTAAAATCAAGATCAACCGATAAAAACTCAAAATACACAAGTCACCTTGAATTCACCAAACCGTATTGCACAAATGGAAGGACGAAGATTTGAACATCGAATCACGCCTTTGATGCACCAAACCTCAATTTATTGATGATGAAGGAGCATATACAATAGTGGTTTTGAGATTTGTGGAACTCACGCTCTCTCACTTACAATGTGTAGCTTGAAGGCTTCTCTCACACCAAGAGTGAAGCTCACAAGTGGTTGCTACACCTAAGTCTCTCCTCACGCATAGAGTGTTGGGGTGCTATGTGAGATATTGGAGGTTGTTTTACAAGAAGGAGAGGGGTCTATTTATAGGTTGGAGACCCCTCATAAAGATTATTAGAAATCCTAATTTACAAGCTAACAAATCAGGATTATGATTTTTTTGAATATCAAAACATTGCGGGCCTTCTTTGTCTGCTTGAGTCATGGGTGTGGGCTCAAAAGAGAGCATTATTGATGGTAGATAAGGTGAAAGTAAGTAAGGAGAGAGAAAGAGAGAGAGAGAGAGAGTGTGTTACTATACACATGTCTTGAGGTGAGGTGTCTTTTATGGTTAGGTCAATGCTATTTTGTGTTAGTATGTTAGTCGTTAGTAATCACTAGAAAGTTAATGTTACATTTATAATGGGTAGAGTGAGTTGATTTGATGAAGGAAGAGGGGTGAATTAAAAGAGAATCATTGAGATGGTGAAGCTTTGAAGAAGCTTGAACTCACCCTTGTATAGATTGTGGAAAAAATGACCGCTGGTCTTCTTCTTTTTCTTCGCTTCTTTACGCCGCCGCCACGGTTGACCACCACGATGAAAAGAGGATTTGTTGATGAAAAATCCTCAATTTGCAGAAGTTATCATGGTTAAGATGCTGAATTTTAGATATTTTTAGGAGAGGTAAATGAAATTGTAACATAGAAGCAATAGAGAGAGACATGGAGAGGGTGTATGTATGTAGAGGTTCATAAAAGAACTATAGGGATGAGAGAGAAGGTTAATGGTGAAGAGGGTGGGAGAAGCCATGGAAATTGCAGGTTTGAGTGAGGGAAGGAGAGGGAGGGATGTGTAAGAGTGAGTAGGTGTGTGGAAGGGTGAGAGAAGACTAAGGGCTACTTGTGAGAAAATGGGCAGACTGGGGTCCACTCAAAAAATCATAGCTCACCGCTGGTAGCTTCAAAAATCATGAAAAAATTTGAGGTGATTATTCAGAGCGTGGGCTACATTTTCTCTTTTGACCACCGCTCCAAATTCAGAGTGGAGATAGGTGAAAAAATTCTCACCAAAAAGCCTGTTTTTTATGCCTGCAAAAGTCTTTTAGTGGCCCCGTCCTTTGTTGAATTTGTACAATGCATCCAAGAGTGAGCCCCTCCTTTGTCATATTATAATACAAAGCATCCAAGTTGCCCTTGACCCATGCATGGAGGAGGATTATTGGTGAAATAAGAAATATATACATGGTGGGACTAGTGTATGGACTATTCATGGACTTTAGCTCAATGAGCACATGGTGTTATAATAATGAGTAAAAATAATAATAAAAATATGGAGGATTTATGGATATGGAAAGATATTGGAATCATATGATATGGTCCCTCCTTGAATTATTTTGGGTGAAAGAGGAAAAGGTATGCAAGTAAATAATATAATAAACGTAACCAATGAGTAGAAATCAATTTTTTGTTTTCACGAGGATGAGGGTGAAAATGTGGGAGTGATTTGTATAAAGGAAAAATATGAGGTTAGAGTATGTACATATTGGCAAAAAATATAATTATGGTGTAAGAGGATGAAAGAAGGTGTACATAGGTTTAATAAAACACACACCTAAGTAGAAATATTTAAATAAAATACCAAAATAATTATAAAAAATCCCTATATTTAGGCCATATATACAATGAAATATTTACACACAAAGAGGCCATAATATACTTTTATTTTTTTATTTTTTTTATTTTTTTGGCTCAACTAGCCCAGTGACTGGCTAGCTGAGGGTTTTTAAGAAGATATGGGAAAAGCCCCCTAACTCACACACGCCTATGTACAGTGAAATGGTAGGGATAGCCATAGCGTTTGGGTGAATTTGGTAGGGTGGAGTAACTTAGTATGGCAATTATGGAGAGCCGAAAAACGGCTATCAACATCGAAAGGCTCAGGAAGTTAGGATGTAACCAGCTAGAGACTACTTCAAAGACATTTTCAAGGATGTTACCCTTGCTAACAATAATCTCCACTTTTATGTTCGCTCATAGTGGTTTTCTTACTGTTGAATGCCAAAGAAATGGCAACACAACTAACTTTGCATATCTAAGTGCTAATTTGATGAATATCGGTGTAATTTTTAGGTTGGAATGCTATTTGATGTCAATGTAAGAAAGAGGAAAGACTGAAAAATATTCATATTATTCCTCTATCTAAATGTTTTACATGATGGTTGTTAATGATTATAATAGCTGGGAGTTTTCTATTACTGCAAACTTCTTCAAATGAACTGATGACTATAATTTTTGGATTTCAAACTTCTTCAGTGTGTAGAGTCTACATACTTTGTGGTTTGAATATCTAGATTTGTCTTTCTCTCTCTCCCTCTCTCATCTCTTGTCTCTGTTTTTCTCCCTAGTTCAACAGATACATCAAGTCTCTAGAAAAATCCTCCTCATCGGACTCCCAAGATGCATCGAATAGTGGATAGCACACAAGATTAGCTAAGAGACAAATCAAATTAACCTATCTTCAAACCATAAAAAGAATTCTTAAGCTTGAAAAATTTATTTCCCAAGAAGGGCTCTGCTCTGCTGTGCTGGATCAATGATCCCAAGCCCTCCCTGAGAGCAAGGAAGTGTGATGACTGACCAAGCCACCTTGGCTCGGGCAATCTGAGTGTCTCGACCTGACTAAAGGAAGTTCCTGATAAGCCTCTCTACTTGGCTGATACAAGAACTCGAGAAGATACAGCAAGAAGTGATGTACCACATAGTTGCCAACAACACCTGGTTGGCAACTACTACTCTACCAGCCAACGAAAGTCGTGCTGAGCTCCAATGTAACAGCTTTTTCCTGATGGACAGGAGAAGAGGAGCAATTTGCTTCTCGGGGGACAAGTCCAAACCAACCTGACAACCGAAGTACCGAACTCCAGTCCCTAGAGGAATCCACCTGAAACCCTCTCCTGGCATCCAATCTGGCAGAGGAGCACTGCCAACCAAGAAAGACACTATCTTTCTCCAGTTGATCAGTGCACCCGATGCACAACAGAAGGTCTCCAAAGCCTGCTCACATCTGTGTAGATTGGCCTCCTGGCCCTCTAAGTACAAGGCTGAGTCTTCAGCAAACTCAGCGTCCAGAAGCTCACCTCCCCGTATAGGGAGTGCTAAGCCCCTCAGACCAACCTGCTGTGACACCAAAAATATGCTCATCGCCTCGCATAGAACAAAAAGAGAAAGGGGGCAAGAGGACAAAGCTGTCTGACAGATCGTGTGAGCATGAAGCGCTCACCTCTACCTCCTGCCAAAAGCACCTGAATGTGAGCCTGTCTGTACAAAGCTGACATCCCTCTGATCCAAGCGTCTGAGAAACCCATCCTGCGTAGAGTGCCCTCCAGAAAGTCCCAGCCAACTTTGTCGTATGCCTTCTCAAAATCGAGAAGAAGAATCACAAGGTCCTCCCCACGGAGCCGTGCCAGGGCAGAAGCCTCCCAAAAAGTGAAGATGTTGTCAAGGATATTGCGTTCCTTGACAAAACCTGTCTGAGTCCCATGTTTAAGGCTCTCCAAAAGTGGCTGAATCCTCATTCTCAGAGCCTTGGCAAGAATTTTGTAGGCTGAGTTGATGATGGTGATGGGACGCCACTGTCGAATCTCATCCAAGGAGCCACCCTCCTTTGGAATGAGGTAAATCAGGCCCTCACTCATGCTATTCGACATCACTCTTGTGTGCAGAATGTATTGAAAGGCACTACAAAGATCTGGGCCAAGCAGGTCCCAATACTCCAAGAAGAAACTGGGAGTCAGCCCATCCTCACCTGGACAGCTACCATGAGGTAGGGCCCTTAGAGCCGTGTGCAGCTCCTCAAGCTGAAGAGACATCTCTAGTCTTTGGCGCAACTCCTCAATCACAAGACAAGGCATTTGTGCCCAAACCACGGCTCAGCCGATAGTAACTCACGGTAAAAGTTAGTAGAAGCTGCACGCATATCCTCTGGCTCACAAACAACTGACCCATCGGGTCTCCTCAACTGATTGACCTTGGCATGCAAGTGCCGAGGTCCCACTGTCTCAAAAAAAGCACCTGTCACTCTCTCACCCACCTGAGTCCACTGAGATGCCTGTCGGTGAAAGGCAAACGCATGACGCCTCTCCTCTATGCAAGCAAGCTCCTGTCGAGCCTGCTGTAACTGCTCCTCTAACTATGGAATGTCTGGATGCTGCTCCTGCATCCTCTATAGTGAAGCAATGCCTTGTCTGAGACGTTGCTCCTCCTCTCTCACTGCAGCCCGTCGAGCCAGAGACTCCTGGAGAAAAAAGTGGCTAAGCTGAGCTAGGCCTAAGGCCACTCTGTCTGCAGGTAGATCCTGGTTGTCCATGCCCTCTGTCCAAAGAGCCTCTACCCTCTCTCTGAGTGCTAAGTCCAACAAGACCCGCTCTGGGATGCGAAGCATGGTGCTCCCACTCCTCTGCCTGTCTGCCACTGTGAGGATCACTGGTGCATGGTCCGAGAAGGATGTCCCTGCCATGATGCCCACTGACCCCCCCATGTCACTGAAGTGGTCACTGGTGTAGAAGCGATCTATCCGCGATAGATTCACTCCACCCACTCTGCGGTCTGACCTAGAGAAGGCAAGACTCTCTAGAGACCTCACAAAGCCAGAGTGTTGCCATGTATCCGAGACCCTCAAAGTCATACACAACCTCTCCCAAGATGCTAACTCGACTCCATGCATAGTAGCATGGCTGCCTCCAATCCTATCAGAAGGGTCCTCCAACATGTTGAAGTCCCCCCCTACACACCAATGGTCAGCCTGTGGCAAAGACTCAACAATCTGTGACACGAGCACTCACCACATTGGGCGCATAGATGTTCAGGAAGCCCACAAGGCCACCCTGAACGTGCATATTAATCCACTGAGCCCTGCCTGGCACAATAATCCCTCTACCCACAATGGCTTGATGCAATGAGTCTGCAATAGTCATACATACCCCACCCTGGATGCCTCCAGGTCCAAAAGTAGCTGACCAAAAGGTATCATATGGTCCACACAAAATTTGACCACATCACCGAATGCGGCTCTCAGACAGATGGTGCTCTTGTAGCATAAGGATATCAATCTCTCCTCCCACAAGGCAACGCTGAAGCTCCTGACGCAATCGGCCCCGCTGTCGCTGAAACTAGGGCCCACCTAGTCCCTGTACATTCCACGAGACGATCCTCATGGGGAGCGAGAGAGAACAGATGCTGCCGCAGTAGCAAGATGGGCTATCTTCGAGGTTGGCTTGGATGGGGAGTAATCCGCATCCGAGCGTCCTCTAGATAGGCGAGACTGTAGTGAGTGCCTAGTCCAAGCTCAAGCAGAGCGAGCCGTGCATAAAGCAACCTCCTCTGTCCAGGAGTCCTCATGAATGTATACATAGCAAGGCAAACATTGCATATCAGCAAAAAAGTACACCACAATGTGACTACATCCTGCTGAGTTTGGGGGTGTCACCGCAAACTTGGCCAGTGGCCACAATATCTGCAGTAAATCTGTAACTCCAAGTTCTCCAATGTGGTGAGAGAACTCGAGAACTTGTGTATGCAACCATCCCACCACTGAGTCGAGGGACCACTCTGTCTCGGTCCTACCATAGAGGGGGAAGGAGAAACCAACTACTGAGTCCAAGGCCTCTGTCCCCCTAGCGGCGAGGAACAAAGCATGGACCCTGAAGCAGGCTGCCTCATGGTATGCTGCGGAATCACCGAGAAAGCGAGTGAACCCGTAGTCAAAGAAATCTCAGCGACGTCGGAGGTCAACGCTCATCAGACCACAAGGGATAGCTGCAAGGGAAGATGTATGAATCTGCAGAGGGGTCCGTAAGAAGGGCTAACCCTCTCTCGCTAGGTGACTCGTGGCAAAGGCGCTGCCAAGAGATCTCCTAGCCACCGGCGAGGGAACAATCTCCTGAGTCGACTGTGGAACTGGAGCAGGAGGGGGGGGGGGGGGGTAAGGAGCTGGAGGGGGCACGGGGGAGGAAAAGCGGGGTGGGGTGAAAGAGGTAGAGGGGCGAGGTGGGTAGTGGACGGGAGCAGAGAGCAGGGGGGGGGGGGGGGGGGGGGGGGGGCGATGAGGAGGAGGAGGGAAACTCTAAGGGGGGGGGGGGGCGATGAGGAGGAGGAGGGAAACTCTAAGGGGGGGGTGGCTGGCGAGGGTGAAGTGCAGGTGGAGGCTGGCGTAGGGAGCTCCTCCTGCTCAAGAGGACCAAAGCGATTCCCCGTGGGAACCCACTGCTGCTGAGTAGGCACCTGAGGGCCACTCTGAGTGTCAGGATGTCGCTGTGGCCCCTGGCGTCGACGGCCACGGGCCTGCTGCCACCCCTCCTCCGCTGGAGTCCCAGGCTCGGAGGGTGACTCTGAATCTGTGCGCTGTGCCGCTGGCTATGGCTGTGGCCCAGCCTTGGCAGGCTGGGGCTGAGGCTGAGGTGCAGGTCATGGTCTCCTCCGTGGACAGGCCTGCGCTAGGTGGCCCATCTATCTGCAAATGAAGCACTGGTTCAGAAGACCCGAGTACTCCACACTCTGTCTAAACCAACCCCCACTCACCCGAGGCAGAAGGATGACCTTCGGGAGCGTGTGGGTATCTCTGACCAAAAGTCAAAGTAAGGGGATGCCAGCCGCCTTGGGAGCTACTGATGCTTCCGTACGAGGTGTCTCCAGGACAGTCCCAATGGCGGAGCCAATCCTGGAGAGAAGTGGTAGGTACTCCCTCCATAAACCCGGAAAGCAGACTGAGATGGGAATGTCTGCCTCCTCTACTAGGACATCCGAAGTTGGTTCAAAACCATGTCGCCACCGTCGAAAGTGGCCACGTGATGCTCGGATGGCCAGTGGACTCATAGCTATGACCTTGGAAGCCATCTCGGAGGTCTCGAACTCGATCTGGTAGTACCCCCGTCCGAGAATCTGGACATCCAAGATCTTGCCCACCTCTGCGAGAGGGCGGGCTTGGAGAAGGTCACGCAGCTCTCCTCTGCTGGGTCGGGTGCTGAGAATCTTGCAAATGACTGAGGTCGCCTGCAGACACTCTACCTTTGCGACTAGGCTCGCTTGCTCTGTCGGTGAAAGTGCAAGTCGAATGGTGGGCTCAATGGTGTTGGGCGAGGGGGCTTCGGAGGCGTCCCTCTAGGGTGGAGCATGAGCCTCCATTAGTGTCTGCTGCTCTGAAGGAGAAAGGTGGACGAGAAGGCTAACGCTTGAGATCTCGGCAAGGAGAAACCAACTAGAATCCACTGCCAAGAAATTCAAACGAGGCCTTCAGAGGGGGGGGGGGGGGGGGGGGGGGGGGGGGGGGGGCGTGAGGATAAGGGGCTAGAGCGGCGAGGGTAGCAAACAGCGAACAATAGGGGGGGTAGCGGGCGAGGCTGCACCCTGGCTGGGCTGCGCACAGGCTGCATGTAAGCTCAGTAGCGCGTGCGGACAGATAGCGTGCACGCAGGGGGCAGCGCACAACAGGGGCAACGCGAGGGCGAGGGCGAAGGAGGGGCTATGGCGCGGGGGAGCAGGAGCAGGCGGGGGGGAGGGGAGCGCGCAGGAGCATCAATGAGCCTATCTCCGATGACAAGATCAGAATTAAGGAAGGAGATAGATTTTCGTACACGATATGGACACTTTGAGTTTACTTTCGGTTTATCCAATACACCCGCGATATTCATGTGTTTAATGAACAAAAAATTTGATCCATTTCTTGACGACTTTTTTTTTTTTGGATGATATTTTTGTTTATTTAGAATGAAAAGGATCATCAATTGCATCTAAGAAAAACTCTCGAAGTACTACGTGAACGTCAATTGTATGCCAAGTTGAGTAAGTGTTTCTTTGCCCCCAAAAAAAAAGAATCTTTGGGAAGGGTAATCTTAAAAGAGGGCATTCATATTGATCCTAATATATTTTCACTCAGCCATTACTTAATAATAGGCAGAAGCTGTGGCTTTAGCTACTCTGTGAGTATGATTTTGATCTGAAATATTTGGCTAGAAAAGAGACAAGGTCACCAGTACCTTTAGTCAAAGACTGATATGTACTATCATTTATGTGGTCCATAGTGATTTGATTAATTAAGTTTGATGTGAAGTGAATAATGATTGTCTCTACCTAGCATTATCTCTTATCCAAATTTTCATATGGGAGAGATGTTTGAGAGGAAATTTTGTTTACACAAGGGTACCTTGTATTATCATGATTGCTTGTGTGTCTATAAATTCTTCTCTGGAACATCAAATTTTGTGAGAATGCCAAAATATATATATATTTTGGATAATCTTGTTCTAAGAAAAAGATATGAGATAGTGAAATATCATTATGAAGGCAGATCTAGAAATTAGTTTGATTGTAGAGCTAGACAGCTTAGAAACAAGACTCTTCTTGAAGTTTTGGTTAAGTCAGATGTATCATGTAAAAGATCCATCTTGGGTTGACTTCGATATTATGTATGCCAAAAATCCCTCCTTCCAACTCTGAGGACAGAGTTAATTTTGATAAGGGGAGAATGTATTAGGACTATTTTTCCAAGTTCTTAAAGTTAGAAAGAATGCAATAGGTTAGATTTTCGTTAAATATGGTCTAAAAGATTGTTGAATAGTTTATGAGATAGAGAGTATTAGTCGTACGCAAATGAGTTCAAGATATCAAGGGATAAAATATATTCTCTTCACAATACGTTAACGATGTATTTAGTAATAATTATTGAATAAAATATCATTTGGCTATAGATTGTAAAGTAAACATGTACTCAAAAGATTGTTGTTTTTATCAATATCAATGTTCTATTTTCATGTGTTTTAGCTTAAAATACATGGACAAGCTTAAAATAAGTTGAAAAAGTAACGGAGACAAAAAAATAGTGGTTTTATGAGTCGAGACCTAAAAGTTGCGTTTTTAGCCACACAAAGAGGTTTTTCGCAATTTTGTCTACGCAACCTTTTAGACCAGATCTGTTCCTGTCATTTTGAGTATCTAGAAGCCTATATTCTGAGTTTTTATGACAACATTATATCAAAAACAAATTGTATGCAGCAACAGGATAACCTACAAGCAACAACATGTTAGCTCACAAACAAATATACACAGGTAATATCTCTTTTGTTTCATCCAATCAAGAAGTGGTTGCACTCTTTTATGATGGTACAAAACGATGTTTTTAATTTGATTATCATGTTGATTTGGTTTCACGAGTATGTTCTTTTGGCTATTTTGTAAACGATGCAGAAACCAATGTGTGAAGCAGGATCTGTGCAAGGTGTCATGATATTCAGATTGTGATCGTATTGCGATTCCGATTATGATCGTTGTTGCCATCAATTGAGATTGAGAGTGAAAGTGTGATTGAGATTGAGATTGTGCACAAGATTGAGATTGAGATTGAGAGTGAGAGTGTGATTGAGATTGAGATCGAGATAGCTTGGGGGTGATCAAAGGTTATGGAACGAGCTATGCTCTTCTTGTAACTATTATGAATACACACTGCTTATTTCCTCTATTTTCTTTGCGTACTCTGTACTTTTTATTATCAATGTATTTCTCTCTCCTGTGTCACGTCACGTCGTTCGTATGCCTTTTGATTTTCAAACCCCTAATCAGAAACTCCAATGTGATGAATGCAAACTGTAATCACCCAACCCCACCTTGTACAAATTTTGCGCTCTTTAGTTTCCATATGTTTCCTTTCATCCTTTGTGATCTAATATATGCCTGCTCTCTAACCTATAGAACATATCTCCTTTGCACTGCTTGATTTCCATGTCTATAGCCACCTCCAAGAGCTTATTTACTTCAAGTAGCCTCCCAATACAAAAGAAATCCCGGTATTTGTCCTTCTGCTTGCCTTATTTTTCTGCTCCAAATTCCTCCTCTCTCCACACCCTTTGCATGCCACTCTTCTTTGTTCTCCCCTCTTGAAATTGAGAGAGATCCTGATCTTGCATCCATGAGTGCTCTTCTCTGCTTCTTGCTCCCTTAAGTAGAGAGAGAGAGAGGGAGAAAAGCTTCCTTTTTTAATACCTTGCAAGCTGAAGAGAGCTTTTTATCCCTTGCAAGCTCAAAAGAGCTTCACATCCCCTCCCAAGAGTGAGCTCCATCTTTCCTCCTTATCCTCTTTCAACTCCCTGTCAGGAATCTCTTGTTGCCGTAGCTTTCCACATGTGAGGGATCTCGAAGCTCTTGCCCCTCTTTGGAGCTCTCCTCTTCCACCAATCCTTGGATCTCACCTTCCCTTCGACTCCAAGCTCTTTCCTTCTCTTCCAATCCGCTTCCTTGTCAATCCCTTCCAGGTCATGCCCTTGCTCGTTACCTCCCCTTGCATGCCATTTCCCTTTCCCTTCGCATTCTTATCCCCCTTGTTACCTCCGTTTTGCTAAAAAGAACCCCCTTAAAATAGCCCTCCCTAAGCAACAACCACAATCTTGTTTCTAGGGTCGTGGGAAACAAGCATGATGACATGGCAAGTACAATTTTATAGCAACACCAAACGTGGCAAAAATATACCCAAAAAGCAACACCATGGCCTGTTATGCAATTTTTGCTTCATGGGCGAGCCTATTTGAGCAAGACACAGGTTAGCGGGAGTCCATCTCTCCCCTTCAGTGATGTTGTTTGTTGCTCTCCATGCTCCCTCTTCCCCATTCACATTTTATAACCCTTGGGACCGCGCCTTTGAGTGGCCATATGGAGGGCGATCTTGCTTAGGTAGCTCTCAAGCCCTTATGGGTACACCATATTTGGCATGTATATCAACCAAGTGATCAAAGGGAATGCAACAATGCCACTATTGTTACTTTGATATGCTCAAAATAGAATGCTCTTTTTATCTTTTTAGAGTGACGAGCGTGCATGACACGGTATGGTGCATTTTATCCTTAGAATCCTTGTGGCACCCTCTACCGAACTCTCATAGCTGGCTATCAATGGGGCTAATGGAGGTATATGGTGGCTAGCAACACAAAATGCACTCGCCATAGACCTCTGCTCCATGATAAGCACGTAGATAGGTAGCGAATAGCACTTTCCTTCTTTCGTTAACCAAAAGCAATCATCTAGATATGTTTAGTGCTTGGCCTTCTTTTGCACTTAGCCATATTTGATTCTCGTCTACGCTTGTGCTATCTTTAGCACTATTCAATAAATCTAGTACTTCCATCAACGTATATTTTGGATTTCTTCACATGCTTTCATAAGTATTGTGAGATTTCTCTATCTTTACTCGTCACAACTATTCAAGCATAGTGTTGTGATGTTGTCGTAGCAGTCCAAGACATCTAAAGGCTTAGGAAGTTAGGATGCAACTATCTAGAGACTATTTCAAAGACATGTTCAAGGATGTTACCCTTGCTAACAATAATCTCCACTTTTATGTTCGCTCATAGTGGTTTTCCTACTGTTGAATCGCAGAGAAATGGCAACACAACTAACTTGCATATCTAAGAGCTAATTGATGAATATTGGTGTAATTTTTAGGTTGGAATGCTATTTGATGTCAATGTAAGAAAGAGTGAAAAATACTCATATTATTCCTCTATCTAAATGTTTTTGATGATGGTTGTCAATGATTATAATAGTGGGAGTTTGCTATTACTGCAAACTTCTTCAAATGAACTGGTGACTACAATTTTTGGATTTCAAACTTCTTCAGCGTGTAGAGTCTACATACTTTGTGGTTTGAATATCTAGATTTGTATTTCTCTCTCTCACTCTCTCATCTCTTGTCTCTGTTTTTCTCCCTAGTTCAACAGATACATCAAGTCTCTAGAAAAATCCTCCTCATCGGACTCCCAAGATGCATCGAATAGTGGATAGCACACAAGATTAGCTAAGAGACAAATCAAATTGACCTATCTTCAAACCATAAAAAGGATTCTTAAGCTTGAAAATTTTATTTTTATGTTCTTTTTGGAAAAAAAAGCCACGAAGTTGCATGCTCTATATACATTTCTTCATGCAGATCACCACTAGAAAATGCAATCTTTATGTACAAAAGATTAAGAAAAGCATCAAGCTCTCCTCAATAAAAGAGCATAAAGACAAGTAGAAGAAATTTCACCAAGATACCCAACATCCTAGAAATTTGGGAACTAAGCATGCCCACCTTTGTCGTTGTTGATGATACCAAAGCCTATGTAGTGCTAGAATCCTTGTGGATAAAGTGTGAAGAGAAGTAGTATGCAACCCACAATCTATATAGTAAACAAGTGATATGCCAAGAAGAGATGAAGGTCAAGATGGACAAGGAGATGGGCATTAGAGACAAAGAAAGAGCTGGTGTGATAGACCAAAGGCACAAAGTCTTGCATATTTTACATACTACATTGACTAATAGAGGAAAATGGAATGTTTGAAGGTGGAAAACGGTTGCAATATCCTATCTCCTTTAGCCAAAGAGAAGAGAGAGGAGCGAGAGTAGCGACAAAGGATCATGCTTGATTCCATCTCAAAGGATTTAAATTTTTCATAGGAAGTTCTCATGCCAAAAAATAAAAGAGTGGCATGACTCAATAACTTGGTGGTGCCTTAGTGGAAGAAGGATGTATTTGGTAAGGCACCTACAATTTTCTAGTAGTAAAAACTATCAATATAGGATACTAACAAACACTTCCCATTTACAAGCTGAAAAATGAGTTGTTTAGAGCATTCCATGAGAACCCGATCTTAGTTGTGATTGAAACAGTTGGATCGGGAAAAAAACACAAGTTACACAATATCTAGCAAAACCTCTAGGGTACACACTAGAAGAAAAGATTAGCTAACACAAAATTGAAGAGTGGTTGAAATATATGTACTCAAGAGAGTTCGTGAAGTTTTTGGTTGCAAGCTTGATGAAGAGAAGGTTCTTTACACGATAAGGTTTGAGGATTGCATGGGGCTTCAGAGTGTGCTTGCAGATAGCCAACTGCTAACAACATTTAGTGTATTTTGTAATTATGCTTAATGATACACATTAAAGAATAGTACACGCTATTTTCCTCTTTGGGATGCCTGTAGATTTGTGGTTTATATCTCATCTCAGCTACACTTGATGATGATATGTTTTTAGGTAGTTTTCTTTACTATAACATTTTCACCATTTTGAAAAGAACGTTTTTTTATCATTATTGTGTATGCAAAGAAATAAAAAATTGATCATGTAGATGATGTACGTATTACTGTTATACGGATATATTTAGCTAATCAAGAAGATAGTATCCTTCTCTTTCCAATACCATGTACTAGATCTTGTATGAGAAAATGAAGAGGTTGGGTTGATCTGAGTTGATTGTACCCCCACTTGACACATCACAACCTGCCATATAATTAAATTATAGTGTCATGAGAATTGATAGTAACATGACTAATAGTGACACCAACATCAATTTATCAACGTGAATTTCACGTATGTAACCTCGTTCCTGCATTATGCATACCATGAAAACGAAGTAGGAATTGGACTGTGGGGCATGTCAAGGCTTCTGTTTCTCATAGATTTTGGAGAGACACTGTCACCATACTTTTGTATGGAACTCTCACACACACTTTGGTCAATTATTACGCTAAAACACTATTCTCCCTCTCTTCTACTTGATTTGGGCACCCTCCTCTAAGATCTTGCTAAGTTGTCTTGTTGAATGTCCGCAGACTACCAAGTGTCCACTTTTCCCATTTGGTTTGAATTCCTAGTGTCCACCATCTTATGAAGTCTTGTCAGGCTCGGTCTAAAAATCAGACACTATGCCTACATGGGGTAATCGATAATGGGGGATACCCTTACACATAGAATCCCCCCTACATAGCGCATGCTTATAGGTTTGTGCAAGCAATTTTCCAACATCGAGCTGTGTTTGGATCAGTGGTAGAGCACAATCCATTCAAAGCCTCCGTGTGGGTTAAAACCCCATGCGTAGGCTTATAGGTTGTACAAGCATTTTCCCAACAGTGAGCTACGTTTAGTTGAGTGGTAGAGAACCTCTCTTTCAAAGCCTATGTGCGGGTTCAAACCTTTGCGTGAATAAACACCTATATGGTTTGAGCATTTCGCCTACCTTTTAAGAAAGTTAAGGCATGAAATTTGATCGAAACACCGATCAAGTGGGCTTCCCAACAAACCATGTGGAAAACTCTATAGGGTACCACATTCTCTGGATTCTGATATTTAGTTAGAGCCGTCTCTCCAGGGGGGATAAATGACTTTAACAGATCATAGCCACACTTTTAATAATAAAATTGCAGTGCCAATCCGCCCAACCATCTCGTGGCCACCTAGGCTTCACTTCTGTGGGTGATATTCTAAGCCATCATCCATTTCACATTGGCCAGCTACGTTTGTGCATTCTCTACTTTTTAAAAAAAACTTTGAAACATTTTCATTGTTGTAGCATTCAAGTGAAATGCAGCTTCTAGCTAGATTATATAGTGTATACAAGAGTGAAAGAAGAACCAAACTCCTAGGGGTGCACTGTGCCCAGATTGTAGTGCCCTCTGAGACTGAGATCCTTTACAAATTTACCCTACTTGTTAAGTAACATATTGTACCCTTCTTCCAAGAAAATCCCTCTCCAAGATCCTCTTCCTACGTACTGTCTCTAGGTCCCTCCCCTCCTTCCACGTCACTTACCTCACACCTCCCCCTTTAAGAATCTGAGCCACTGAACTAGGGAGTCAAAAGTGGCTCAAATTCTAATGTGAAGTAGTTGGAGACAAAATCTTGGTTGTAGCCTTGGGACTGAGTGGGTCGTATTGGTGAGTATTGAATGGAGAGCATTCAACAACAGACATGGATAGGGGGGATAAGTATGGCTTTATCCGAAAAATGTGGGCGGTGGTTTTTTGACCATGAGAGAGTCATTGGACAAATAAGTATTGTTCTTGATGGGCTCGAGAATTGTGTATGGACCTAGCCATCTATGCATGAAGGATTTACTAAGTCTTTTTCTCTTGAGTGGAAAGTACAAGCTGATCTGAGCACCCTTCTAAAATGTTTTGTGTTGGCAGCCCTCATCATAATTGTACTTATGACATTGTTGTGCCTTTTGAAGATTAATGCGGAGAGTTTGTGTGATAAGAGGTTGTACTGTGCAGAGATGTTGATACGAATCCATGGAATCTTTTCCCTTTTCTTGGATGTCGACCTGATTAGAATCTGGTGGGAACACATGGTCACGGCCAAAAAGAGCTCGAAACGGACTTACCTTGGTTGATGCTTGAATTGAGGTACTATATGCGTGAAGGGCAAAGGGTAGAATGAGATCCCAATTTTGATGTAGAAGATCTACACACATGGCTAGCATTTGCTTTATGGATTTATTTATGTGCTCTGTGAGACCATTGGTTTGGGGGCGATAGGGTGATGTGAAGCATTCAGTTACACCTAGACATCGGGTTACAATTTTGAGGACTTTGCTGGTAAATTGTTTCCCTTGATCTGACAAAATTGTGGCTGGGCACGTGTGCCAAATAATGACGCCTAAGTTCTAACAAAAAAATTACTATTGTGTTAGCAAAAATGTTTGGGATAGGACGAGAATGTATCTATTGCCAGAGGCTGACTAAGGGAATGGGCCACGTAACACGGGGTCTTTCATGACCCCCGAGCGGTGGGATCAATGGACTGCGTTGAAGGGGGGAAATCTCGAGGGTGACGGATTGTAGGCAAAAGGTCAACGCCGGGTGCACGAAATGGGTTTCCAATGCCGGTGGCCACGTTGAAAGGCTGGTGTCCCAACCACGAGCGCGCGTGCATTTGGTTGTCCAAGTAAGGAAAACTAAAATATATAATGTAAACAAAAATGCTGTATAGTAAACTAGGAGAAAAAACGTAAACTTGGACATATGGAACAGTTGAACGCTGTCGGGGGATATGTGTTCCCTATGTGAGCCGGATCTGGCTGTGGGAGGTGTGAAAGAGAGAGAACAAGAACAATAGATGCAACTGAATCTGAAAATCACCGTAATCATCAATTAATTGATTAACGATTGAGTACAACTTAATCCTTAGCCAAGGCGGGCTGTTAGCAGCACCGTCACTGGGTGCATCTGATAACTAGGAGTTTAAGCTCCCGTTTTACAAGATTAACCAGGCCATTAACGACACCCGGCTTAGCAAAATGATTAATCAAACTTTAGGTGATGACGATGATGGAAATTTCCTCCTATCGCTTTATCTGTCTCAATTGACCTTAGATTCTGTAAACTTTATCTTTCTATGTCGGTCTTTCCCTGCTTAGATAGCAGTCAAGAGATTTCTGCAGTGCTCCTTTTCCTTGCTTAACCTCGTTTTCTCCTTGCCTTCTTGATCATGCCCGCTCATCTTATGCTCGATGAGAGAGAGACTTCATTTTTGCTTTTCCCTGGTTCTTAGGCGGTATCCTGCTTCAAATCCTCCTTTGCCGGATTTTCTCGCCAAGGTCTCCTTCTCTTTTTTTTATTAACTCCCTTCACGCCCCTTGCGGAGCTCTCTTGTGAATCTCCTTACTCTTCTCGGCCTACTCAAGCTCTCTTGCCCTTTCAAGCTTCGACCTTGGCTTGACCAGGCTTGGCTTCAACCAAGCTATCTCCTATGCTCCTTCGACCAAGCTCTTTCCTATGCTCCTCAACCAAGCTCTTCCCTTGCTCCTCCTTCCTCTTGTTTCCCGTCTTCAACCACCCGTTAGCTCTCCTTGGTTCCTCTTCTTTCCTCGTTTGCTTGCCTCAAGGATGAAACCGAGAGAGAGCCTTGCTTTGTATCACTAGTGCGAGAACGAGAGAGAGTGGGAGAGAGAAGCTTTTCCTCCTCACTTTTGAGGATGAGCGGAGAGCTCCTTCCCCCTTCTCTCCTTCTCTTCGTTGCAAAATCCCCTCGTTTTTCTACGATTTTCCCTCTTTGCATGCAATGCCCTCCTTTTTTATTAATAGACCTCACTTCCCCCTAAGCAACGATGGCGCTGTCGTTGCTAGGTGGGAAGTCACTCAATGACATGGCAGCCCGGACGTTTCAGTGGCGTCGAATTCGGCGGAACCGGTACCGAAGAGGAGCTCTATGGTGAGGGCTGTGACTTTGCCTTCATGCTCGCTGCAGACCGTGCTCTCCACTGCCGAACGCGAGCTCATCTTTGCTTTCTCTGCACCCTCGCCGCTGCCTGCACGCTTCCCTCTCTTTCTTTCTTTCTTGTTTACACACAAAAGCCCCTAAGTTTGTTCGGCGGCCTTTAAGTTGATGGGCGGCCGGTCTTAGTGGACGTCCTTTAGGTTATGGCATTATCAAAGGCACCACATTTGGCATACAATTCAGCCAGGCAATGTTAAGCAACAAATAGAAGGCATCATGTTTGGTACACTTGTCGGCCAAGCAATGTCAAACACGACATTTTTCTTCAGTAAGCCTTGACTAACAATATCTTCGAGAATCTTATTGCCCATAACAGCATCTCGAATAATGCAAAAATTACCTAGCTCAGCGTGCCAACAACTGACACCGGACTCTGCCTGCCAAGTCGTAAATTCCATTAGACTTCTTAAACTGCATAAAATGAATACAAACCCTGTCGAGGCTGTAAAATTCCCAGATGGCACTCCGACCGAGCTGACCGGACTGGTACGAAGCCGGCTCCCTGTGAATCTTTAACGGCCAATAACTTGGCAACCGTAACTCTGATCGCTGATCTAAAAGGACCGACGCGCTCCACAAAGTGAGTACTTCAGCCCGACGCATTCACTTTAGTTTTGTCTCCTCAGCTATAGTTGCCCAATCTGGTACAGATCTGTAATCGTCTTGAACTTCAAACTGCCATAACTTCTTCACTGTAGCTCCAATCGACGAGCCGTAAAGACACGGCGGTAGAGCGCTTCAGGCACTCTAGTTTTAGGTCATAATATCCCATCTATGGTCACTTCACGCATAATCAATTTTGACATCATTAAGGCATCTGTTGGCCCTTTTAAGCTGCATTTGGCATACGTTAATCATTAAACTTGGCCTGTGAACAAGGCCTCATCACTGACCATTAATCAAGTAGGCTTTCAATAAGCTTTATCTGCATCTTCTTGGCATATTTCTTAGCATGGGAGCAGAGTTGCACGACATCCACTCCCTCTGAACCTGCACAGCCTCCGGTGTGTGCCAACAACACTTCAATCTGCATCTACGGGTACCTTAAGCTCCTTCCCATCATCAGACTCATGTAGCTAGTAAACATATGAAAAAAATGAAAGAAGGCTTATACCCTAACATCAATTGACTAGCTTAATCATTAGGTAGCTGTCCATCAAAAATCTCTGAACCACATTTGTCGTATCTTAAAAGCATTCAATTATGGATAACATGTTTAGTGAACCTCGCCAGACTAAGTGCTCTAGTTAATGATGCACACGGCTTGACCATTAAGCTCTCTTTAAGGAACCTGTCAAGCTCAAGTATGCCTTACTCTGTCTGCACACGGAATGGCCGTCAAGTCCTTTACCTCAAGTTCTGGTAGCAGAACCAACTCAGAAGATTGGAATATACTTTATCAATTATTCAAAGAAATCAACTGGAAGCCAACCATGTAATCTTATTGAGCGCATAACCAAACACTCTTCTGACTTAACATCATCTAGAAAACAAAACCTTGCATCATGCAGCCTGCTACATCAGGCATCTGGTATCCTCTGCGTCTGCAACTTGCCCTTCAGTAGCCCCCGGGATCAAACGGGAAACCAATGATTTGTCCCACTGTGATCATTCCTTTTAAAAAAAATGCACCATCCTCCAGCATGTGCCAACCGTGCCTGTTAACCCAAAATATATTCTCATAGCATAACCTAATAGCAAAAAACCTGACAAAAAACAACCTACATCTTAGCATCCTCCTGGATCAAAAGGCATATAAAGTAACTAAAAACAATCATAGCTAGCATGATAACCTCCTGGGTCATAAGGCATATATAGTAACTGCCAAGAATCATAACTAGCATGATAGCCTCCTGGGTCATAAGGCAGTAGAAAATCATATTTTAAGTATATTGCATCTCCACAAACTTTCTCATAGCATAGCAACAAAAAGTCCCAAATTTCCATCATAACAGAACCCGGAGGCAAAATCAATTCAATCACTATGGTTTCCAAACTATCAATCTGCATTTGTGAGTCATTGAATGCCATCACTTAATTTGATACCACAAACGTTGCATGGCTGCCTTCTCTAGTAGGCACAAACTCCTCTAGAGCCTCATCCAAAAGAAACATAAGCTCTTTATCATATGTTGCAAGATGTTCTTCACTACTCTTGTCACAAGGAACTCAAAACTCTTCTAGCGCATCATCAAGCAGATCCATAAGCTCTATATCTTCCTCCTTGGAAGAACCACCTAGTTTGTGAGCACAAGAAACCTCATCGCTTGTTTCACACATAGGCATGAATTGTTCTGGCAGATTCACACTCCCATTCAAATATCTTCCCACTTCAATAGCACAAGTCTCAGCATGCATTACAAAGATAGCATCAATCTCTTTTTCCATAGCATCATCATAGCAAACCCTATCACATGTAGCAATCATAGACTGATCATCATCATGCACCCCCTCTAAATATGCATCTCCATAATCATAATCATAATCATAATCTTTGTCTGGGTTTACATCAAATGCATATGAATCAACATCAAACACAGTTGCATCATCACCAGTGTCCTGAAATGTAGCCACACACATAAAACCCTCTTGCATAGCGTTAGCCAAAACAGTTGCTTTTGCATGCAATGCGGCATAAGCATTCTCTTCTATGATAGCAACATTTGCAAGCATATTGTTAGTAGCAATCATAGGTTCATTGACATCCTCAGTCTCATCTTGTGTTGGGTTCACAATCTTGGTCACTGCATCAGCTACTGTGTATATAATAGCTTTAGCTATGCAATCATCTGTAGCATACATGTTATCCTGCTCGGCTATAGTGCAAATAGTTTCAGTAATATCCTGTAGAGGCTCATCTGCTTGATAAACTCTTTCAGAATAACCCATGTCAAGGTCAACAACTTGTGAACCACTTGCTGTACAGTCTATGTCTTCACTGGAACCATTATTAGAGGTAGCGCCCATGCAAGCAATCTTTGAAAAAAAATCATATAAGCTTGTTCCGGCATCAAACTCATCATTTATCTTTTCTTCGTTGCTCAAAATAATATCCTCTCAAACTGAATCTGCTACTTCCAGCTCAACATTTTCTTTGGCTTTACTTCTTGCAGAAATATGCTCCCAGAATTTATCATAGTTGAGGATCTGCATCTGATCCCCTTCACCTTTACTGAAGACAACCTTATTTCGTTCAATAATCTTCTTTATTCCCAATCTAGAATCCTTGAGCTTTCATAAATAAATTCCTCTGCAAAATACTCCCATCGTGTGGGAAATTCTTCAGCCAATTCTTGAACCTGCTTTTTAAAATCCGAGTTTACAACCTCCTCAAAAGCTGCAATCATCCGATCTTCTGGAACATTTCGGCTTTTCATCTCAGCTTCGTAACATGCAATAAAACCTTCTGGATCATATCCCTAAAAAATATAATACTGCTCCCGAACAACATTAAGTGCTAGCTCAACAACATCATCAATCTGCTTTTTTATCTGCATGGATTTTGCTTCCTGTAGATACCCCTGAACCAATTCCATCATTTTTGGCAAATCTATAACTGCTAAATTTTTATCAAATTCATTGGCCCTGAAATCTTCAATAAACCGCTTTAACTCTTCTGGCATCTCCATCTTAACCTCCCACCCCGGCTCGTTTCTCGTCAGGTTCACCAAAGATGTCGGGAGATATGTGTTCACTACGTGACCCGAGCAGGCGCCGGGCCTCTGGCTGTGGGAGGTGTGAAAGAAAGAGAACAAGAACAACAGATGCAACTAAATCTGGAAATCACCGTAATCAACAATTAATTGATTAACGCTTGAGTACAACTTAATCCTTAGCCAAGGTGGGCTGTTAGCAGCACCCTCACCGGGATCATCTGATAACTAGGAGTTTAAGCTCCCGTTTTACAAGATTAACCGGGCCGTTAACGACACCGGGCTTAGCAAAATGATTAATAAAACTTTAGCTGATGACGATGATGGAAATTTCCTCTTGTCGCTTTATCTATCTCAACTGACCTTAGATTCTGTAAACTTTATCTTTCTATGTCGGTCTTTCCCTGCTTAGATAGCACTCAAGAGCTTTCTGCAGTGCTCCTTTTCCTTGCTTAACCTCGTTTTCTCCTTGCCTTCTTGATCATGCCCGCTCATCTTATGCTCCATGAGAGAGAGACTTAATTTTTGATTTGCCCTGGTTCTTAGGCAATATCCTGCTTCAAATCCTCCCTTGCCGGCTTTTCTCGCCAAGGTCTCCTTCTCCTTTTTTATTAACTCCGTTCACGCCTCTTGCCGAGCTCTCTTGTGAATCTCCTTACTCTTCTCGGCCTACTCAAGCTCTCTTGCCCTTTCAAGCTTCGACCTTGGCTTGACCAGGGTCAGCTTCAACCAAGCTATCTCCTGTGCTCCTTCGACCAAGCTCTTTCCTATGCTCCTCGACCAAGCTCTTCCCTTGCTCCTCCTTCCTCTTGTTTCCCGTCTTCAACCACGCATTAGCTCTCCTTGGTTCCTCTTCTTTCCTCGTTTGCTTGCCTCGAGGACGAAAGCGAGAGAGAGCCTTGCTTTGTATCACTGGTACAAGAACGAGAGAGAGTGGGAGAGAGAATCTCTCCCTCTCCCTCCTCGCTTCCGAGGATGAGCCGAGAGCTCCTTCCCCTTCTCTCCTCCTTTTCGTTGCAAAATCCCCTCGCTTTTCTACGATTTTCCTCTTTGCATGCAATGCCCTCCTTTTTTATTAATAGCCCTCACTTCCCCCTAAGCAACGACGGCGCCGTCGTTGCTAGGTGGGAAGTCACTCAATGACGTGGCAGCCCGGACGTTTCAGTAGCGTCGAATTTGGCGGAACTGGTACCGAAGAGGAGCGCTATGGCGAGGGCTGTGATTTTGCCTTCATGCTCGCTGCCGACTGTGCTCTCCACTGCCCAGCGCAAGCTCATCTTTGCTTTCTTTGCGCCCTTGTCGCTGCCTGCACGCTTCCCTCTCTTTCTTTCTTTCTTGTTTACACACAAAAGCCCCTAAGTTTGTTGGGCGGCCTTTAAGTTGATGGGCGGCCGGTCTTAGTGGACGGCCTTTAGGTTATGGCCTATGATTGGCATTATGAGAGGCACCACATTTGGCATACAATTCGGCTAGGCAATGTTATGCAACAAATAGAAGGCATCATGTTGGTACACATGTCGGCCAAGCAGTGTCAAGCATGACATTTTTCTCTAGCAAGCCTTGACTAACAATATCTTCGAGAATCTTATTGCCCATAACAGCATCGCAAATAATGCAAAAATTACCTAGCTCAGCGTGCCAACAACTGGCACCGGACTCTGCCTGCCAAGTTGTAAATCCCATTAGACTTCTTAAACTGCATAAAATGCATACAAACCCTGTCGAGGCTGTAAAATTCCCAGATGGCACTCCAACTGAGCCGACCGGACTGGTATGAAGCCGATCCCCTGTGAATCTTTAACGGCCAATAACTTGGCAATCGTAACTCTGATCGCTGATCTGAAAGGATCGACGCGCTGCACAAAGTGAGCACTTCAGCCGGATGCATTCACTTTAGTTTTGTCTCCTCAGTTGCAGTTGCCCAATCTGGTACAGATCTGCAATCGATTTGAACTTCAAACTGCCATAACTTCTTTACCATAGCTCCAATCGACGAGCCGTAAAGACAGGCCGGTAGAGCACTTCAAGCACTGCAGTTTTAGGTCATAATATCTCATATGTGCTCACTTCAATCATAATCAATTTTGATATCATTAAGGCATTTGTTGGCCCTTTTAAGCCGCATTTGACATACATTAATCATTAGACTTAGCCTGTGAACAAGGCCTCATCACTGACCATTAATCAAGTAGGCTTTCAATAAGCTTGATCTGCATCTTCTTGGCATATTTCTTAGCATGGGAGCGGAACTGCACGACAACGCCTTTTTGATATTTGTGTCTCACTTCTAGCCGGTCGATCCCACGGCTCCCACATCATTCAATACTCCATGTTACTTAATTAGTCATGAGGACGGACCAGTGATATCCCAACCAACGAGTTGAAAAAGTTCTTGTTCTTGAATGGGAGAGAAGACATGTCCTGAATGATTGGCAGAGGGAATGATTTTGTAAGAGTGTTTTTCGCATGTAGGGCGAATAGTATTGGCTATGAAGGTTGTCAAGGACTTTATGGAATCCTAGGTGGCCAAAAAGCGTGTGGACATGGAAGTATTGACTTACTTCTGGCTGTAGCTTGGCGGGTAGGTCGCTATGCTGGCACTGGGTAATTTTGGTCAAATCTAGAAGGTTATGGACTTGTGGTGTAGGCAGAAAGCCTTCTTAAACTTAGTTTGTGCATTGTCTACTTTTCTATGACTTTGAAACATTTTCATAGTATTTTGCTTCTTTTTTTTTTGCGATTTTTTAAGAGACCTGTTTTTGGATTGCAAACTTCTTCAAATGAACTGATGACTGTTATCAACAGATTATGCATGAAATTTACGCAGAATTCTTATCTGTTCTACCTATGATATTTATGGGCTGATTAAGCATCAAAGATCTGGATAAATTACTTGCTCAAAAATGTTTACTAAGCAATGATTTTCTTGTAAGAGAGGCTTCGAAGAGAGAAAAGGAGAGATACAGAGCGTGCACATGAAATGAAATGAAGGTAGGAATCCAGATTGACTAATCAGACGATAGACAATGTGAAATTTGCTGAGAGAGAAAATGCGTCTAAGCTGCATCGATGCATGTTCACGGCTCAATCAATGAATTAGGAGTTGACGCTGGGATAGCGGCATTTCGGGGACGGACCTGCACCATATTAGAACTACGTTAGAGATGCGTATCAGAGAAGCAAACGCAAACGCACTCTTGTGTTAATCGAGCAATCCACTTCTGTGTAGATACTCACTGGGGTCCTTAGTGATGAGCATGGAACGGCCGTCAAAGGTGGCGCCCTCGCAATGCAAGTCCGTCTTGCCGCCCGACACGCGACGCTGCCAGGAGGAATTGATGACGTAGGAGGCGTGTGCATACGGCGTGTCGGGCTCGAAGCAGGGATGGCCCGGCACGATGGGCCCACAGTCGTGGATCAGGGCCCCGTCCGACGCCTCGCCGCTGTGGCACAGCGCATTCGTCATCTCCGTCAACTCCTCGTTGCTCAGGCCTATACTCGCCACGCACCACTTCGGCGCTGCATAATAAGATCATCATGCATGCACAGTATCAATGCAGTGCAACGCAGTACCTCAACCATTAAAGGACGTATGAATACTTCCCTATAACGTACACGTACCTGCTGCAGCACCGGAGCCCATATTCAAGAGTAGCAGCGCCGCCAGGATGACCAGTCTCCCCATGATCACTTGCGCCATAGTTGCCAGCGTTTTGCCCTTCCTTTCTTCAAGCCCTGATTGACTTGCTGTATTATACCACCTCGGCTCCTTTTATACTACGAGTATCAGCCGTGCAATTTCTCGTCGGTCAGGACCAGCCCAGTTGACATTATAGGCCGAGTGTGTTCCCACCCCAAACTAGAGGGTACAAAATGCATTCTATAGCTTGACCAACATAGCATTGATCTCAACCCTAATGTCCTTCATACAGTGTGGATGATTGGTTGAGTTGAGGATTGAGTGCTACATCATCAATAACATATATTTTGAAACTTGCTCTAGCAATCGAATGCTACTAAGATGAGGAGATAATCAACAAGTAGTTGATCATTTGCCATCGTTAGGAGAAACTTGCACTCACTTTTGGGCACTATAAGAAGTTCACATGATGTTATGTCAAGTGCCGTTACCTAGCTTGGCTTTTATGATTTCCTCAACCTCTTCGCTTTGGACAAGGTCATCGTGATCCCGTTGTCGTGCTATGGAATGTTAGTGATGTGAAATCGAATTGTTCACCTCAAATGTTATGCCTTTTGTTATGCGGCATAAAATGCTACCATGAAAATAGTGTAATACATGAGGAATGATTGCTACAACTGCAATCATGTACATACTTTCTCAGGTGAGCGAGGCCCTAGATGTGTGGCATGGATGCGTGTTTTATCACATGGAAGTATGTCTAATTTGGTTTAGAAATGTAGATATGTCAAGAGCATGGAGATGGAAAACCCGTTCCACGTAGAAAGTTCAATGTGGATGATCTCGTCCGATTCCATGTGCAAGTATAAACAATGCATCTAAGGTGATTGCCAAGTGAAAAAATGAGGTTCACCATGTAATTAGTGACCAAGGGATTTCTCCGTAAATTTAGGGAGTCTCGCACTGTCATATTCCTACTCTCTATTCTCTCACATTTGTGTTTAAGCATAAAACCAACCATATATTGTAAGTAGTCATTAGTAAATGTAGTCAAATAACAATGTTGTGATCACTACAAGCCATGCTTAACATTAACGACGCTCATACTTCGACGCTCAAACATGAAAATGCACGGCGTTGCTATGAGCGTCGCTATGAGCGTCGCTATATTACTTTTAACATAGGGATGCTCATAGCGATGCAGATAGCGACGCCGACAGAGCTAAAAAAATAATCGAGAGCGTCCGAAAACTCAGATCTCAGATCTGAGTTTTCGACGCGTGCTCTCAAGCAAGCAAGGTAATGCTCTCTCTCTCTCTCTCTCTCTCTCTCTTTCTTCTCCCCACACACACACACACACACAAGGAGAGGAAGGAGAGCCAGATATGCTCTTTCCCTCTCCTCACTCTCATGTTCCCTTCCCCTCTTTCTCTCTCCTTCTCTCTCTCTCTCTCACACACACACACACACACACGAGGAGAGGAAGGAGAGCCAGGTATGCTCCTTCCCTCTCCTCACTCTCATGGTCCCTTCCCCTCTTTGTCTCTCCCTCTCTTTCATTCTCTCTCTCTCTCTCTCTCTCTCTCTCTCTCTCTCTCTCTCTCTCACACACACACACACACACACACACACACACACACATTGTGTTTTTGAGAGAGAGAGAGAGAGCACAAGCATAAACAAAAAACGCACACACACATGCATACACAAAAAAAGCACACACACATTGAGAGAGGAAAAGAGAGAGAGCATGCATAAACCAAAAATGCGCACACAGACATGCATAATCAAAGAAAGCACACACACATTGAGAGAGGAAAAGAGAGAGAGAGAGCATGCATAAACCAAAAAAGCCCACACACACATGCATAATCAAAGAATGCACACACATTGAGCGAGGAAAAGAGAGAAAGCGAGAGATATATATAAAACAGAGAGAGAGAGAGAGAGAGAGAGAGAGAGAGAGAGAGAGAGAGAGAGAAAAGAAGAAGAAGAAGAGAGTTTTAACATCGTAGGAAAGTAGCCCAAGAGACCTTAAAGATCTAGTCGACAGAAGTTGAACTCAAGACATCTTATTAATAAGAAAAATGGCATAACCAATCCATCACACTTCGGTGATAGAATAGTTATACCATTTTTCACCTATTTTTATTGGCGTGCACACACACCCGAGAAGAAGAGAGTTTTAATTTAACGTTGTAGGAAACTAATAAAAGAGACCTAAAAATCTAGCCGACGAGGAGTTGAAACCAAGACTTGTTATTCAAGAGGAAAATGGCATAACCAATCTACCACACTTGAGTGATAGAAAGGTTATACCATTTTTCTCTTTTTATTTGCACACACACACCCACACACACACACACACACACACACACAAGAAGAAGAGATTTTTAACGCCGTAGGAAACTATCCCAAAAGATGTTAAAGATTAAGGTTTTAGTGGACTTAATTACGTTAAATTAGATTTAGGTTTATTTAAATTAGATTAAATTAGATTTAGGTTCATTTTTAGTTAGATTTACGTTTGATTAGATTTAGGTTTATTTACGTTAGATTTAGATTTACGCTATATTAGATTAGATTTAGGTTTATATATGTTATATTAAATTAGATTTATGTTATTTAATTAAGGTTAGAAGAAATGGCGAGAAAATTTCTTGCGCTCACAGCCTCGACAGTCCATGCGGACCAGCAATTCCACCTGCATGTTCGACTGCTGCTACCATACAATAAGTCGTCATGTTCAGCTAATGGAAGAGCAAATTGAGCATACACAGAAATTAGTGATGCAAGATGACGATTCCAAGGGTCACACACACACACACACACACACCACATCCCGTCAAATCTAGAATAAGAATTAAGTGCCTTGAGCAGACATCAGCTACATTGCAAGAATGACGTACCTGCATGCTACAAGCAAAGATCTACTATGAAAAGATGTTAAGATGCTGTGAAATCCTACAGTTAGCGAAGAGGCAAAGGGGTTTTGTCCACTACATACAGTATAATGTAGACGTGGGTGTGTAGATTTCTTGTACCCACAAATATAGGCATTGACCAATAAAGACGAGATTATAACCCGGTGGTTCTGATCTCCGTGCACCTCTAGACCGAGGTGTGCGGGGATTGGACATGACTAGAGAATGTGAGATAGTTTACAGTGTGAACAAAGAGAGAGAGAGAGAGAGAGAGAGAGAGAGAGAGAGAGAGAGAGAGAGAGAGAGAGAGAGAGAGATAAAAGACGAAGAATGTCAATAGAAGATTAAATTTGTTGTCTAGGTTATAAGATTTTTGCCCTCATTATGAGTAGTGACGAGTATGCGGGGCCGTCCAACCGAAACACCTATCTCTCAACGAGGATCTTATGTCCCTGTAACCATTGCAAGCATGTTGTGCGACGGACAAGACGCGTTTCTTTGCAGCACGTTCGTGAATTTGGCGAGTTCGATCCATCTATTATAGATCGATTTGTTGACAATTATAACTCGTCGGACTCTGACGCTGGCCAACATGCACCAATCTTGCAATGCAATAGACGTGTTCCCAGGCGCTTTGGTCAAGCAGCATATGTGAGGCCACAAGATGTAGCCTCTGATAGCTCGGGGGATGATCATGCAGACCACATTTCCAACGAGGCAATGTTTGAGCTTGAAATTGATGAAATGATCGAGACGATTATGGATTCAGAAAGGCTTGTCTATGATGATATGAAAAGTGAAGCCGATACGCCATTGTATAATGGAGCATGTGTGTCTAGATTGAAAGCGCTCCTGGTTCTTCTCAACATGTAGACAAGGTTTGGATGGAGTGACACTAGCATCATAGCGCTTTTTAGGTGATCTATTACAATAATTAGTTTACTTTAATAAAACTCTAAATGTATAATGATCTGATAGATTTTTACACAATTGTACCGTATTTTTATGTTGTGTAGATTGCTCAAAGAGCACATACTACCAGTTGATAATGTGATGCCAGATTCTCTAGAGGAAGACAGAAAGATTTTGCGAAACTTGGGGATGGATTATAATTCGATCCACGCTTGTCCTAATGGCTTCATTCTTTTTAGAGGGGAATACATAGACATGGAGAAGTGTCCGAAATGTGATTCCGAAAGATATCGAGTAGATCTCCACGGAACAAAAATTCCGCAAAAGGTTTTGCGACATTCTCCTGTGCTTCCTCGCATCAAGCATTTCTTCGAATGTAAGTCCATGGCCGCCCTAGCATCATGGCATGAGGAGAATAAATCTTCGGATGGTGTGCTACGGATTCCTGCAGATTGTGCAGCCTGGAAACATATAGATGGAACATGGACGGATTTTTCCAGGGAAGCTCGAAATTTGCGCTTAGGCCTGGCTATGGATGGCCTAAATCCATTTGGTCAAAGATCAACAACTTACAGTGTATGGCCCGTTGTCATCGTCAACTACAACATTCCCCTGTGGTTGACTACGAAGAAGGGGCACCTATGGCTAAGCTTGATTGTGCTGGGGCGATATAAAGTGAAGAATATGGATGTGTATCTTCTTCCCCTATTGGAAGAGCTACAACAATTGTGGATTGGCATAGAGGTGGTGGATATGAGCCGACACACAGGTCAACGGAATGCTTTGATCAGAGGAATTATAATGTGGACCATGCATGACTATCCCGGACTAACAGAATGCTCAGGTGATCTATTTACACTCCTCACTCAGACACTGTAAATCTTGCTTTTTCTCAAGTTGATCTATTATCATGTGTATACATGTAGGGCTTCAAACAAGCGGATATAGAGTATGTGTCACATGTGGACCTAGACTAAATGCACGTAGGGCGCCCTCACTGAAGAAGCAAATCTACGAAGGTCATCAAGCGTATCTTCCAAAGAATCATGTGTTACGCGATGGCTTTTTGGGATGAGAGCCATCGAGGATGTCTGCACAAGCATGGTTAGAGCAGAAGGAGATGTGTGATGACGGATTGCCCCCAGGGATGAAGAGACTATCTCTATGGTACGAGCTACCATACTGGCCCCGACTCATGATCAATCACTTGCTCGATCCAATTCACATATTCAAGAATGTGGGTAATCTACTATGGGACCATCTGACCGGCAAGAAAGATACTTTCGGAGCCAGAGTTGACCTTAGAAATGTGGATCGTATGGAGCAATATTGGCCGCAAACTGCGTCCGATGGATCGATAAAACACCCTAAAGCACCATGGATTTTCACAGGAGCCGAAGAACGCAAAGTAAAAGAGACCATTCGATCTTTGAGGACCCCCACTGGCGTAATGCACTCTCTCTCTCTCTCTCTCTCTCTCTCTCTCTCTCTCTCTCTATCTACTTGTCCATGTTTTCTACTCCATTCATTCAATATTAAGTTTTAATGTTTGTGTGTTTAATGCAGGTATGGATGATGGTGAGTTTCTTTCTTCTTTGTCACCCCATTAGAGACAGTGGTACGTGGAGCGTCATCACTTAGGCGCACCATCGCGCGTTCCTACTCCATCCGCATCTCCCTCTGTTTCGGACTCCTCAGCGCACTCCGAAGCTTCGGTGTCGACGAGACGATCTTCACATTCGTCTAGGCGCCGGCGCTCTAGTGGTGGCCGTGGCCGTTGTTGTGGGGGTGGTGCCACCGATGCCTCGACACCACCTCGTGTTCGACGAGGCTCTTTACCCTCCCCTTCTTTGCCCATCTCGACACCAACCACGACATCGCCATCGACACCAGGTTTTGTGCGGCTGAGTGCCGTTCCCCACAGCTACACACCAATAGCTACTCGTCCAGGAGTCACTCCAGTGGACACTCCTTGCTTCGGGGCTCAGACTCCAATTGAGACACCTCGCGTCCGTACCCCCGTTGACACGCTACTAGAGATCCCTGTTGAGACACCCAGGTTCACGCGTCAGCGGCGAGAGGGCTTGCGTTACTCCGTCGAGTTCAGCGGTGGCATCATCATGTATGATGACGGCAAGAAGGTGATTTCGCGCATGTGCGGTCTTTGCTCTCAGGTGTTTAGACACTACATACTAAATACCTGGAGTGAAGTACCAAATGAATCAAAAGACAGAGTCATCAGCATGCTTCATGACGAGTTTCCCGTGCCAACACAGGATGACCGCTTCAATGAAGATGTGATGAAGGTTCGAATGCGCGAATACTGCAAGCATAAGCGTTCCGAAGTGCAAAAATCAATCAAGCATGGATGGAACAGACCAGATTGGCTGGGCAAAGAAGATTGGAAGCATGTGAAGAAAGAAGACCGCGAGAATTCCGACAACTAGAAGCAACAAAAGGAGGCAGCCAGAGCGCGAGTAGAGGCAGGGAGCTCACACCACCAGGGGAGCGGCGGGTGGGCATCATTTGAGGCCGATTTTGTAAGTGTTTTCGCATCTATGTTCGATAGTTTAGGATTTATGGGATTTGAAATTGTAACATAATGGATTCTTTGTATGTTTTCACAGTGGTCGTTTACAGGACGTGATCCCACTCCGTACGAGCGTGAGTACGCAGGCAGGAAGGGCTTAAACGCCCTTATAGACATCTTGACTTCTTGCGGCGGCATGGTTAGTATTAGGGTTTATTATTTTCTATTTATTGTATTGTTTTATAAACGTCGCTCTCTATATGTTTAATTATACTTACAAAAAGCTATCTTATTGTTTTTTTTTGCAGAATCTGACAGATACGCCGCTTGGACGCGATGAGACGTCTGACTAGATGACGTCAGTTTAGCCATAGCTAGATAGCATTAGTTTCTTTTTGTCCTAGCTTATGTATCATGAGACCATGTAACTATGTATTTTTGAAAACCATGCATATTTTTTAAATTATGACAATGGTTTGTATCTATTACATTCGCAATGATTAACAATCAAGTGATTTTGCTGCTATGTACAATTGTCATTTATTTACTTCCATCAATTTACGCTTGTCATTTTTGTATCTTTATTTTGCAAACAACACGTACTATGGATGATGGACCTAATGATTATATTGTCTTGTGGTTGACTATTTTGGGTCTATATTTACCTTTGTACTTTTTTTCAAAGGTAAATAGACCAATGAAACATTCAATATGGTTGATGGGTGGCATGGCATTCAATGCCCTGCCACCAAATTTTTTTAATCTCAGGCGTCGCTATGGGCGTCGCTAAATTGTGCATTGCAACGTCGCTATAATCGTCGCTACCTATGGCCCTGCAGCGTCGCTATATGCGTCGCTATGGCCGTCGCTATATAGCGACGCATATAGCGACACTTATAGAGACTGCTTTAGCGACTGTTATAGCGACGTCTTCTTATCTACGCTAGTAGCGACGCTTTTAGCGACGCCGAGGGTTAAAAAAACCCAATGTATTTCCGTCGCTATAAGCGTCACAAGAGCACACAACCTCTTGTAGTGGATCTTGATAAATGGAAAGGCCCACAAATGCTAGTATGAGCAAGATCTGAAAGATCATAAGAATGAGTTACACTTGAGTCAGGAAAGGGTTAATGATTGTATTTTCCAAGAGCCCAAAACTCAGAGATTCCCATATGAATAGGAGCTTTAACCTCCATGCCATTTACAAGATCATGACGATGAAGGTCAAGGAGTTTTGGAAGATTAGCATGAACATAGCAGTAATGCCATACCTTGCGTGCAAGAAGGGGAAAGAGGAAGATAAGAGAAGAGCAATTTTGGGAGAAATACATAGCATGGAAAGGAGTGTGTGTCTCTTTATTCTTTTGTATAAGAGAAGAATGCTTTGCTAGTGAGTAAGTAAGTGTACGGAATGTTTAAGTGATTATCCATAGGGCCTTTACTCAACAATCTCCCACTTAAATTCCAATGTGGCCATAAGTGGTGACTAAAGCTAGTATATACAACCATGAAACACGATAGCTTCATCCTTGTACAAATCTAATTACCTTACATCTATTAACTCGATGCAATGTGCAAACCACTCTGTAGCTAGGCTCTTCATAAGAGCATCTAGTGGATTGTCATCAATGTGGACCTTGACATGCTCCAAGTGCTTATCTGTCAATGCATTCCAAATGAGATGACATCCCACCTTAATGTATTCCTGACTTGGAATGAAACACGGGATTACTTGCCAAAGAAATTCCAGTCTGACTATCATAACGCATAACTAGAACCTGCTGAATTTTTAGATCTCCCACTAAATGGCAACCTTTATAGCTTCCTTACTGGCATATGATGCTGCAACATACTCAGCCTCTGTAGTGGAAGAAGATGTAAAATTTTGGAGAGATGATCCCAAAGAAATGGCTCCTCCTACGAATACAAAAATATAGCTAGGCATGGATCTTCTACTATCTCTGCAATGCACATAATGTGCATCCGTCTAACCAGCAATAGATGCATCGCTATTATCAAAGTGTAAACACTTTCTTGTTATACCCTTCAAGTATCTGAGGATATGTTTCACCGCTATCAAATGTTTTTTACCAGGAGTAGCCATATAATGACTAGACACTCCCACTGCAAATGCAATGTCTAGCCTTGTAGCTACCTTAGTATATGTTAGATTTACTACATCTAAAGAGTATGGCGCACTTGACAATTTTGCTCTCTCATCATTTGGCTTAGAAGAATCTTCCTTGCTAAGTTTCAAATATGACAGTAGTGGGATACTCACTGCCTTCCTCCCTGGATATTGACACGTTTCAAGATGTTGTGAATGTAGGATTATTCTTGAGACGACTCAAAAATGCCCCTTTTCTTGTCTCTCTTGATACGCATACCAAGAAAATGATTTTCTTCCACCAAATCCTTCATAGAAAATATTTTGTTCAACATTTTCTTTAATTTGGAAATCTTCTTAGTGAACTTTCTTTCCATGAGCATGTCATCTACACATAGAATGAGAATGAACAATGAACCATCACTAAGTTTCTTTGTATACAAGTTATATCTTAATAAGCTGTCTCTTTATACCTTTTGTGCTACAAAAATTCTCGAAGT
The DNA here is from genome assembly GCF_014529385.1 of Adiantum capillus-veneris. Lineage (NCBI taxonomy): Eukaryota > Viridiplantae > Streptophyta > Polypodiopsida > Polypodiales > Pteridaceae > Adiantum > Adiantum capillus-veneris. The sequence goes on from NC_140935.1 coordinate 107,595,032, forward strand.
CCTTGAAGATGTATTCTCCACCATTATCAGTCCTCAAGATTTTGATCTTCTAGCCAGATTGATTTTCTACCAATGTTAAGAGATTTTGGAAAGTAGAGAAGAATTGTTCCTTATATTGGAAAGGACAAACCCACAACTTTAGAGTGGAATTGATGATGAAAGCCCTAAATAGCTAGCTCCCCCTAGAGACTTGGCCGGCATAGGACCACAAGCATTGCTATGGGCACGCTTTAGTGGCTACAAACGCTTCCTATTCAATGGTGATGTGGCGGTCGTAGTTTGCTTATCATAAATGTACTTCCTATACTTGCCACGCACCAGTTCGGCGCTGCATAATAAGATCATCATGCATGCACAGTATCAATGCAGTGCAATGAAGTACCTCAACCATTAAAGGACGTATGAATACTTCCCTATAACGTATAGGTACCTGCTGTAGCACCGGAGCCCATATTCAAGAGTAGCAGCACAGCCAGCGCTGCCAGGATGAGCAGTCTCCCCATGATCACTTGCGCCATAGTTGCGAGCGTTTTGCCCTTCCTTTCTTCAAGCCCTGATTGACTTGCTGTATACCACCTCGGATCCTTTTAAACTACGAGTATTAGCCGTGTAATTTCTCGTCGATCAGGACCAGCCCAATTATATTGACATTATAGGCCGAGTGTGTTCCCACCCCAAACTAGACGGTAAACTAGAGTGCTTTGTTAGCCATACCTATATTGAATTATAGTGTGTCCAAGGGTAAGAGAAAACAAGAACCTAGAAGAAAACTGTTGTGTGTGTGTGTGTGTGTGTGTGTGAGAGAGAGAGAGAGAGAGAGAGAGAGAGAGAGAGAGAGAGAGGTTGTGCTTTGTTTTCCACAAATCTTATTACCTTAAGGTGACATAATCCTATTTTGACAACGCGATGATCTTCATGTCCCAATGTTGATATGTCTAAATATGTTTTTAGATTTTAGATTGTATCAATTATTTTGATTCAATCTCGCTCTGTTGCCGAAATTCTTGTCATTTGTATATGCCACTTCAACCTTCTTAAATGAATAAAAATCGACAAATTCTATTATTTAATGCTATTAATTATGTCTAAGATATTTATTAATTGGGAGGTGAGACGTTAAAATGAAGCACAAAGAGAGAGACTGAGTCAAAGCGTGTTTTTACCTGAGAGTGTGTTTGGGATACCGATCATAGTCTTTCAGAGGTGTACCTTGCAAAAAACCACAAAGAGAGTTAGAGTTTTGTCAAGGTCAATGTTTGTAACAAAAAAAGATGGCAATGTTATTAGTTGTTTGTTTTTGCAGTTTTATGTTTTAAAAAAAGAAACATGCAAGTCTCCTTGCATGGGGGAGTTTGCACAGTCCTCCCCAATTTTGATAATACGAGGGAACGTGCCATTTCCACGGCTGCGTGCAATTTTCACCGTGTTCATTAACTGCGTTCTCAGTGTCAAAAATTAAGAAATGGAACGCTTACTCACCTTGCGATTATCGTCGATGCACACAGATTGCATTTAAACTTTCGTATCATCGCATTGCTCTAAACAAACATGATAGTTGAGACAGAGTGGACATTGCAAAGCCTGAAGCTGCGTCACCAAGTGTCATAAAACCTAATATCTAACCAATCTAAATGGATTTCTCATATTAAACTGATCATTTAATATGGGAGAATAAACGAGAACAAGGGTTAATTTACAGACGTGTGCTTATGGATCTATCTCAGCACGGGGCCAAGGTTGAAGGGGTTCAAATGGGAGATGATCTATGGGTTGCTTCTTGCTACTCCATGTGATAGCAGAACTCCTAAGTGAGAACATGAATCTGCTGGTAGACCTACGATTTGCTTTTCAAAGTGCACACATTCAGCATACGTATCGACCAAGGCATTGCTAAGCACGACAAATTTTTGAAACGGCCCTTGCTGAAGTGTTCCACATTTGGTATGTATATCGACCAAGATAGTGCGTAGCATGCCATCTCTTTTCGAGAGTCAATGCACTCAAAGAGATGGCATTCGGGACATGAAGCTCCTCAAGAACGTTTTGTACTTTCTGAAGTGCACCACATTTAGTGTACATATCGACCAAGCCATTGTCAAGCACGACAATGTTATAAAAAAGCCCTAGTGAAAGTGTCCCACATTTGGTGTATGTATCAACAAAGGCAGGGCCAAGCATGCTGTCACAGGAACAGAATAATAGAGATCGACAACAAAAGATAGAGAAAGAGATCTTTGTATTGATGAATTTTTTTTTTGTAGAGTTTTGATACAACAGAAGAGCAATTGAATATGGTGCACTCCGTTGTACAGAGCTTGAACCTCCCGACCACCCTCGAGCTTTAGTTCGCTTGCATGCAGCGTCTCACTCGCACTCGCACTCGCAGAAGAGAGATCGGTGAATGATCCCCAAATGCACCACCCGTCGTGCTTTTATCTTTTTTTTCTTCGAAGAGCCTGCGACTTCTCAAAATAGCCGCTTTTTAGGCGTTCAATCAACTCGATTTTTGCACCAAGTATACCTGCGAGAATATGATAAGAACGTGATCGCTAAGCGATGTGTGAAGGTTAGATTTTTATCATGATACTTTGCACAGATCGTGTTTCACACATTGATTTTTGCATCGCCTACAAAATAGCCAAACGAACATACTCGTGCAACCAATTCAACATGATAATCAAAATAAAAAAGCATAATTATGTACCTTCATAATCTCAATTGCAATAGTTTACCATGAAGAAACAAATCCACTTCTTGGTTGATAGCAGGGAGAGGAGAGCTGTATGATGTTGTATGTTTGCCTGTCCCTGTGTATACTACACTATTGCTGCCTTCTGTTTGTTTCCATCATAACTTTTACAAACGAACTCAGAACAGAACAATCCAGGTACTCAAAATGACGGGAATAGGTGTGGTCTACAAGGCATCGCGAACAGAATTGCAAAAAACGTCTTTCTTTGGCTAAAAACGCAACTTTTAAGTCGCAACTCCTAAAACCTCTATTTTTGGGTCTCCACTACTTTTTCAAATTATTTTAAGCCTACCCATGCATTTTAAGCTAAAACACATAAATATAAAATACTCATATTAATAAAAATCTCAATTTTACTATTCATAGACAGACTACCTGTTATTCATTAATCTTTATCAAATACGTATTTAGTGTATTATTTTGAAAAAAGAATATATGTTCTCTCTGAATATCTCAAACTCATTCATATAAGATCTATTTAATAGACTATTCAACAATCTTCCAAATCGTGCTAAACAAAAGATATGCCCTACTCTATTCTTTTCGAATTTTAGAACTTCAAAAATTAGTCATATTACACATGCCATCTCTTTTAGAGAGACTCTTGCATAGATCCACATGCCTGGAAGATGCACACGTAGGTGATAGCATCTGGAGAAGGCCCCCGCTTCGTACCTGTTCAAAACAATCCATAGCTTCCTGGCCTAGCTGTTGTCGGGCATACTCGCAATCAGAGCATTTCAAAAGACGACATCCCGCATAGAAGCAGAACATTTGGCGTACATATCAACCAAGGCATTGCTAGACACAACAAGTTTTTGTAGCAACCCATGACTAGCAACTTCAGAGTGAATTTTTAAGCCCATATCAGCATCTTGCATACAAACAACATGCCTTGTAGATTAACGCATATGTGATTGCATTTGGAGAGATTCCCTCACTTTGGATCCGATGAAAATAGCTGAGAGCTTTCTGTCCCTGCTCCTGTTGCACATATCCTGCAATGAAAGCACTTCAGGAGACGGCACTGGGAATAGGAATCTCCTCAAGCTCGTTTTGTGCTTTTTGAAGTGCACCACATTTAGCATACGTATCAACCAAGGCATTTCCAAGCACGACAATTTTTATGAGCAACCCTTGCTAAAGTGTCCCACATTTGGCGTACATGTCGACCAAGGCATTGCCAAGCACGCCAGCTCTTTTTGAGAGAAATTTGCATAGAGCCACATGCTTTCAAGATGCACACGTAGGTGATAGCATCTAGAAAAATGCCCTTGTTTTGCACCTGCTGAAAAAAGCCCAGAGCTTGCTGGCCCGGCTATTGTTGGGCATATCCTACAGTTTGTACGTTCCAAAAGACGGCATCCCGCACAAGAGCACCACATCTGACATAGATATCGACCAAGGCATTGCCAAACATGGCAATTTTTTTCAACAGCCCCTTACTACCAATATCGTCGGAGTGAATTTTTAAGCCCACAACAATGTCTTGTGTGCCTTCAGGATGCACTCTTATGTGATTGCATCTAGAGAGATGCCCTCGCTTTTCATCCATTGAAAATATGTGAGAGCTTTCTCACCCTGCTCTTGTTGTGTGTATCTAGCAATCAATGCACTCGAAGAGATGGCATTTGGGACCGGAAGATCCACAATCACATTTTGTGCTTTCTCAAGTGCACCACATTTAGCATATGTCTCAACCAAGGCATTGCCAAGCATGGAAAATTTTTGCAATAGCCCCTGACTAACAATATAAGAATGCATTTATAAGCCCATGTCGGAATCTTGTGTACAACAATATGCCTACAAGATGCATGCTTATGTGATTGCATATGGAGAGAGGCCCTACCTTTGCATCCGCTGCAAACATCCAAGAGCTTTTTGGTCCTTCTCATGTTGCGTGTATCCCACAATCAATACACTCCAAGAGATGACACTTGGGACAGGAAGTTTTGGCAGAAAACACATTCCAAGCGAAAGAGCATGCCTTAAAAGACATTTCATGTTTCCATGATGGCACCACATTTGACATACATATGGACCAACGCATTGCTAAGAAATGCTAGTTGATTATGAATTCTCTTATACATATGAGAGTCTTCCGTAAGAACATAAGCCAGCTACGAATTTTTTTTGAAACAACCATATCAAAAGTGCCCCACAGTTGGCGTACATTTCCGCAATCAATGCACTGCACGAGACGACATTCGGGAGTAGAATCTCCGCAAGCACGTTTTGTGCTTTCTGAAGTGCACTACATTTAACATACGTATCGACCAAGTCATTGCCAAGCATGAAATCTTTTTGAAAAATCCCCAGCTGAAGTGTCCCACATTTGGTGTCCGTATCGATGAAGGCAGTGCCAAGCACACCATCTCTTTTACAGAGCATCTTGCATCGAGCCACATGCCTACAAGATGCATATGTAGGTGATATCATCTGGAGAGAGGCCCTCGCTTTGCACCTGTTCAAAACAACCCATAGCTTCTTGGCCCGGCCGTTGTCGGGCATATCTTGCAATCAATGCATTCCAAAAGACGACATCCCGCACACACAAGCACCACATTTGGCGTACATATCAATCAAGGCATTGCCAGACCCGACTGGTTTTTTCCCCAACCCTTGACTAACAATATCAGAGTGAAATTTTAAGCCCATATCGGCATCTTACGTTCACACATGGCTGCAAGATACACACGTATGTGATTGCTTCTGGAGAGAGGCCCTCGCTTCGGGTCCTTTGAAAACAGCTGAGAGATTTCTGGACCGGCTCCTGATGCGCTTATCTCGCAATCAATGCACTGGGGCAAGAAGCTCCTCAAGCTCGTTTAGTGCTTTCTAAAGTGCACCACATTCAGCATACATATCGACCAAGGCATTTTTCCCAAACACGACAAGTTTTATAAACAACCTTTGCTAGGCATATCCTGCAATCAACACGTTGCATGCCGCTGCAATGTTGAGCATACCTTGCAATCAATAACGCTTTGCCTCCGCTAAAAACAACATGGATCTTTCTGTACCTGCTCCTATTGTGCATACCTGCAATCATTCATAGCCGTTCCCAATAGAAGCATCTGGAGAGAGGCCCTCGCTTTGCATCCTCTAGAAATAGTTGAGAGCTGTCTGGCCTGCTCCTGTTGCGCTCGAGGGATTCATGCAGCGAGTATTGTCTGCATTAAAAAAGACTTTCTGACCCTACTTCTGATGCGTGTATCCATGCACCTCCTCACACACGTTTTGTGCCAAAGCAACGTGCCCCCTTTTGCATGTGTGGGTGCATCGTCGTATGGCCGAATGGAAGTATTTTGAGAGCTTCAGAGCTTTGCAGAGATGGCCATGGCAAGCTATTTGACGACGGGACAAGACTTTGACTTGTCGTGGAAGGAATTCTTTGAGGACGCCTCAAAGTGGCATGGAAATCGCACCAATAGGCGAAGCCCCACACATGCCGACTTTAAGCAGAGATTCTCCAAAGGGCCTCTTTGATGTATTCGTCCTGTAATCAGTGCCTCTTGAACGAGCGCTGCCAGCGTTAAAAAAAGCTTGCGAATTGTTAATAATACGCCAGCCACGTGGACAAACGGGCTTCCAGATTTGCAAATTTGCCTTCTACGCTAACAAAGTAAAAATGCATTCTATAGCTTGACCAACATAGCATTGATCTCAACCCTAATGTCCTCCATACAGCTATATGATGGTGGATTACCTAAGATAATTTCTAATTGTAGTCGCAAGCTCTAGAAATTCACTTCACTGTGGATGATTGGTTGAGTTGAGGATTGAGTGCTACATCATCAATAACATATATTTTGAAACTTGCTCTAGCAATCGAATTCTACTAAGATGAGGAGATAATCAACAAGTAGTTGATCATTTGCCATCGTTAGGAGACACTTGCACTCACTTTTGGGCACTGTAAGAAGTTCACATGATGTCATGTCAAGTGCCGTTACCTAGCTTGGCTTTTATGATTTCCTCAACCTCTTTGCTTTGGACAAGGTCATCATGATCTTGTTGTCGTGCTATGGAATGTTAGTGATGTGAAATCAATTCACCTCAAATGTTATGCCTTTTGTTATGCGGCATAAAATGCTACCATGAACATAGTGTAATACATGAGGAATGATTGCTACAACTGCAGTCATGTACATACTTTGTCAGGTGAGCGAGGCCCTGAATGTGGCATGGATGCGTGTTTTATCACATGGAAGTATGTCTAATTTGGTTTAGAAATGTAGATATGTCAAGAGCATGGAGATGGAAAACCCATTCCACGTAGAAAGTTCAATGTGGATGATCTCATCCGATTCCATGTGCAAGTATAAACAATGCATCTAAGGTGATTGCCAAGTGAAAAAATGAAGTTCACCATGTAATTAGTGACCAAGGTATTTCTCCGTAAATTTAGGGATTTTTCCACCTTGTTTGTGCTTTTTACAGGCAAAAAGATGTTTTTTGACTAAAAGTTGCCAAAAATGGCTCAAAATACCACATCACTCACAGTACCATGACCATTAGGAAGTGAGGAACTTTTGTGAAGAGAAATATTAGCTTTGTAAGCCTCTCTGAGAAGCGATACACAAGCTTCTTCTTTCATATGCTAGTGCAGTCTCTCACTGTCATATTCCTACTCTCTATTCTCTCACATTTGTGTTTAAGCATAAAACCAACCATATATTGTAAGTAGTCATCAGTAAATGTAGTCAAATAAAAATGTTGTGATCTTAAAGGCCCACAAATGCTCATATGAGCAAGATGTGAAAGATCATAAGAATGAGCTACACTTGAGAGAGGAAAGGGTTAATGATTGTATTTTCCAAGAGCCCAAAACTCAGAGATTCCCATATGAATACAATCACCTTTAAGATCCATGCCATTTACAATATCATGACGATGAAGGTCAAGGAGTTTTGGAAGATTAGCATGAACATAGCAGTAATGCCATACCTTGCGTGCAAGAAGGGGAAAGAGAAAGATAAGCGAACAATAATATTGGGAGAAATACATAGCATGGAAAGGAGTGTGTGTCTCTTTATTCTTTTGTATAAGAGAAGAATACTTTGCTAGTGAGTAAGTAAGTGTAAGGAATGTCCAATCGATTATCCATAGGGCCTTTACTCAACAATCTCCCACTTAAATGCCAATGTGGCCATAAGTGGTGACTAACGCTAGTATATACAACCATGAAACAAGATAGCTTCATCCTTGTACAAATCTAATTACCTTACATCTATTAACTCGATGCAATGTGCAAACACACTCCGTAGCTAGGCTCTTCATAAGAGCATCTACTGGGTTGTCATCAATGTGGACCTTGACATGATCCAAGTGCTTATCTGTCAATGCATTCCAAATGAGAGGACATCTCACCTTAATGTATTCTTGACTTGGAATGAAACATGGGATTAATTGCCAAAGAAATTCCAATCTGACTATCATAACGCATAATTGGAACCTGCTGATTTTTTAGATCTCCCACTAAACGTGCAACCTATATAGCTTCCTTAGTGGCATATGATGTTGCAACATACTCAGCCTCTGTAGTGGAAGAAGATGTAAAATTTTGGAGAGATGATCCCAAAGAAATGGCAGCTCCTACAAATACAAAAATATAGCTAGGCATGGATCTTCTACTATCTCTGCAATGCACATAATGTGCATCTGTGTAACCAGCAATAGATGCATCGCTATTATCAAAGTGTAAACACTTGCTTGTTATACCCTTCAAGTATCTGAGGATATGTTTCACTGCTATCAAATGTTTCTTACCAGGAGTAACCATATAATGACTAGACACTCCCACTACAAATGCAATGTCTAGCCTTGTACATACCTTAGTATATATTAGATTTACTACATCTAAAGAGTATGGCGCACTTGACAATTTTTCTCTCTCATCATTTGGCTTAGAAGAATCTTCCTTTCTCAGTTTCAAATATGACAGTAGTGGGATACTTACTACCTTTCTCCCTTGATATTGACACGTTTCAAGACGTTGTGAATGTAGGATTCTTGAGACGACTCAAAAATGCCCCTTTTCTTGTCTCTCTTGATACACATACCAAGAAAATGATTTGCTTCGACCAAATCCTTCATAGAAAAGATTTTGTTCAACATTTGCTTTAATTTGGACATCTTCTTAGTGAACTTTCTTTCCATGAGCATGTCATCTACACATAGAATGAGAATGAACAATGAACCATCACTAAGTTTCTTTGTATACAGGTTATATCTTAATAAGCTATCTCTTCATACCTTTTGTGCTACAAAAATTCTTGAAGTCCTTGGAGATGTATTCTCCACCATTATCAGTCCTCAAGATTTTGATCTTCTAGCCAGATTGATTTTCTACCAATGTTAAGAGATTTTGGAAAGTAGAGAAGAATTGTTCCTTATATTGCAAATGATAAACCCACAACTTTAGAGTGGAATTGTTGATGAAAGCCACAAAAAAGCTAGCTCCCCTAGATACTTGGCCGGCATAGGACCACAAGCATTGCTATGGGCATGCTCTACTGGCTATAAACGCTTCCTATTCAATGGTGATGTGGCACTCCTAGTTTGCTTATCATAAATGTACTTCTCACACATAGAAAGCTTGGAATAAGCTACTACATGAAAGTAACCAAAACGAGCTAGTGTTTTTATTCTCTTTTGGCTCATATGGCCTAGCTGGCTAGGCCAAAACTCAAAAGACGGCATCTTGATCCTCTTTGACACATGAACAAACATAGAGTAAAGTGTTCCATGTTTTTGACCCATGAGTATTATAAGATTTCTCTTACGAATAAACCATGAACCATTCCAAAAAGTTTTTGTCGTCAAGTTGACTAGCAAATATCAAATTTTTTGCTAACTTGGGAACATATTTGACATTCTTGACTATGAGTTCCATGCAAGTTGCATTACTAGCTCGATGTCTTTAATGCCATGCATCTCAAGCTCATACGTACTCGGGGGGTCACTTAATAATTATGTGACTATCACGTGAGTGCAACAAAAGGGGTTATTAAATTTGATTTTTTCTCACATTCTCACTTACAAAGGGTTACCATGAAATGGAATCGAGAAAAAAATTTACAGATTGAATAAGAAAAAAGTGTACTTTATTTATTAAAGATTCATAGATAAGGAATTTTAAAAATAATCTTTGAATGCACATGATATATACAATTTATACATAATGACCCTCCTCAACATAGGCATCACCAAGCTTGACTTTCCACTAGCATGTACATATGTAGAGAACCATTCTCTACGAGGTGTCACCTAGATATTGGCTCCAAAATCTATGATCCAATTGTAATCAAGCGTAGCATCTTGTGATAAGAGCATTTGGACTAAGATTTGTTGTAAAGACGAGAAAATATGAGGAGCTATGGACCTCAAGCACATCTGCAATCTTAGAAGACTCTATCACATTGTGCTCCTCAATCTTAGCTTTACCTTTGTTTTCATTGTCTAACTTTTTCCTAGCTTGATATTTTTTCTTTTCTCTCTATCATGCCGACAAATGAAAATGCAAAAAACGCCCCTGCTCGACGCCAAAAATGGGCCAAGTGTTCGAGTGGGAGTTTGAAGTCCTTTGGGGGAAATTGATTAAGGTAAGTGCTACAAAAAATGCCAATTTTTAAAATTTGAGTGAATTCATGGATTGCGTGCATTAAAAAGTGTGTGAGAAAGTCAAGATAGATGGTCCGGTGTCGTATGAAGAGGTGGTGGCTCTAGCAAAAGGGTGGTCCAAAAAGAGTTCAAAAAAGCGCAAAGCTAGGTGGAGTTTGCCAAATGCAGTGGTAGCCGAGCCATAGTTGGTGCAAAGGGGAGTTCAAGTGTGAAAAGAAACAAAGTTCTTTGGCTATAGAGAGACAAGGTGGTTCCTATGCCGAGGATACCGGGTAGAGCGGCTCCAATTGTGGAGGAAGTGTAGCTGGTTACAGAGTGGGCAAAGGAGGTGCTGCCAAGTTCAAATGTGGTTGTTGAAGCTCCATTGAAATGTGGTAAAATTCAAAGCGTGCGGTTTGTAGACGAGGTCAAAGCAGTACAGCTAGAGGGGATTCCCTAGCTTGAAATAGAGGAAGAGATTAAGTCTAGTGACAATAAATCTATGGATGCAAACACGAGTTTTGATATGGAGTCGTCAAAGAGTGCGGTTTGTAGACGAGGTCAAAGCAGTACAGCTAGAGCGGATTCCCTAGCTTGAAATAGAGGAAGAGATTAAGTCTAGTGACAATAGATCTATGGATGCAGACATGAGTTGGAAGACGGAGTCATCTCAATCTAGGTATGGTGAGTTTGATCTCTTTCATGTGAGTGGAGAGGTAGTGAATTCATACAAGGAACAACTTGAAGTGCAAACCAAGATGCCGGATGAAGACCAAGTGAAGCAGTTCAGGCCTACAGATGAAGATCATGTAAAAGTGATGTATGTCACCATGCCAATGGCCATGATGATGAAAGTGGTAGTGGAGTATGCCATGGTAGTGGAGCATGATGCAATTGAAGAGTAGGCATGTGAAGTTGACAATGAGATGGTCATAATCGACTTTGAAGGGCCAGTTGACGAGGAAGAGCTCCACGATGTTGGAATGGAGTGCATGGAAGGTGAGAAGGCAGGTATGGATCCAAAGGTAGAAGTGTTTCATATGAAGCTAGTGCACCCTATGAAAGGTGATGAGAATTCCAAGGTGGTGTCCAATATTTTCAAGGAGGTCTGTGAGTGGTGGGTGAAAGGGATATTGATAAAAGTGGTTATGCATTGGGCTGTTGAGCAGGTATATGACCTGTTGGAAGAGGATCTCACTTTACATGGATGGGATGGAGGGTCAGGTACACGTGCAAGTATGTCTTTGGATGGTAAGCACGATGGTGCTCTGTTTGATGTGTTTGGAGTGGTAGAGGTGAGTGCTTGGAGTGGTAGAGTTTGATCTGTTTGATGTGTGTGGTTGGTTATGTGAGTGTTGAACCGGAAGGAAAGAGTGCGAGGAGAGAGAGATGACAAGGGAGGAACAAGTGGGTGGAAGAGATCAAGGAAAGGAGTTTGACCCAGGTGGATGAGGAGAGGTAAAGCAGGGGGTTGGACAACCCGAAGACTCAAAGATGGCGGGTAGCAAATGAAATTTTTTGTACATATGCTAGGTTTTTTTGTGATGTACAAAGAGCTTGTTTGGAATGGGTAGTTCTTTGGTGCAATAAGACTATGTGTGGTTGAACATAAATATTCAACTAGGGGGTGGGCAATGATAGTGCAGCCAAAGTTGGTCCAAGCTGGAATTTGTGCAGGAATGTATGTTTAAAGAGGATTTTTAGGCCAGAAAGGCTCCAAAGTATCTCAGTTGGGATGTCAAGTAAAGGTGCCCAAATTGTTGAGTCACTACTCTAGAATGTGGGGCTTGAGGTGCTCTAGAAGTCGGTCCAGATGGCTTGTGAAACAGAGCCATGGTGTGCAAGATAATGAAGATTGAAATTAGAAGGTTTAGTAGATCCCTAATGGACAGGGCGGGTGGGGACAGGTGGTTGAAATGGATGTCAGTGTATAGATGGATAGTGCTTAAGTTATGGACCATGCCTGTCTTCTCAGGTTGCAAATTAGAGCTCTAGATAGCAAGTTATGGCTAGTTGAAGTTTTGTCGGGGGACCGAGTTCGTGCCCACCTGACCGCATGGGGAGTCCTGCCATCTCATATTTTTGGGCCTTGATAGAGTTCAAGAGGGTGCTATGTGATGTATGAATCAATCGGGATTGATGGCTCTTGATTCTGATCCTCAAGCGCCAAGTTATAGCTGGACAAAGTTTGGGGCAATTGCTGGAGAAAAGGTACGAGGTAACCTTTTTTTTTGTTGTTTGACGATCTCGGTTTGTAGCCTTGGAAGGATCAAGGGGTGGCGAGGATTGAGTGGGTGGAAGTCCACAATGGGAGTTGTCAACAAGTTTTTTTGGTTCGGACATATAGTCACATTGAGCAGAAAGAAGCAAAGCTATGAAGAGGGGAGAGAATTTTCATTTCCAAGCTTTCTTAAAGGGGTTTTCTTTAGATTTTCAAGGGGCCTTATGAGGTTTGAGAGTCTGGGAGTGCCATGTGGTACAAGAGAAGCCCCATATATGAGGGGGGCCAGCTAACAGGGTATATAGCCCAAAGGTGGCTCACTAGTGTATCACAACAAGGAGAGAGAGCTCCTTGTGTGGGTTGGCTATGGCTACTGCCACTCAACGTTGCATTGCTGGTGCTTTGAACTGGCTACAGGTGGGCCTATTGGCGCTTTTGGAAAAGATGGGCGGTGTCAATGGTGCATGCCTGCATGACAGTGATCTTTGGGCTCTTGCATAGAGTGATGACATGGCAATGTGCTCCGATAGTGGCCATTCCCACACCCACAAGGGGAGCTTTTGAAGAAAATTCAAGCCCCCCCTCCCCCCAACTAGCAATGTCGCTAATGCTAGGGGGCATGGGATGAGTCTGGTGGAAGAGAGAGAGTGAGAGAGAGAGAGGATGGTCGGGCAAAGAAAATGGGCCCAAGCCAGACAGAATGGTGCAAAGAAGCTGCGAATTGGTAGGACAAAAGCAAGCCAAGAGGAGAGCCCGGCAAGGGGTTTAAGGGCCAGGAGATTTGGTTCTCCAAGTGATAGAGAGAAAGGATGAGTCAAAGGGAAGCCAAGAAAGCAAAGGGCTTGGAAAAATGGTCAAAGAGGAGATCAAAGAAGCACTCTAAGGCTAATCCTTCTAAGGGTAGAAATAAAGGGAAAAATAAAAGATAAAGAAAATGCCAAGGGGCACTAGCGATGTCGCTACTAGTGCTCCCCCCTCAAGTGCAAAGAAGAAAGAAAGTGTGCATAATTAGGCAAAGGCATCTACCCCCTCCCAAAGTTGCTAAGTGAGAGTGCACAAATTGAAAGGGGCACCCCTATATAAGACATTTTGCATACTTTTTGCCACAGCAGGCTTGTTCCCAAGGCCTTCAGCCGGTGAGCCCGCAGAGAGCCAAGATAGAGTGTGTGTGTGTGTGAGTTCTTGGGTGAGCTTTTTGGTGCAAAGTTTTATGGCTGCAAAGCCCCAAGTGTGTGTTTTCTTGCTCGGCGACCATGTGGGTGCACCGTTTGATGTAAATGAGCTACACAAAGTGTTTAAGCAGTGGTAGAGCCTCCATTGTGTTTCTCTTGCATCGTTTCTCCTTCCAATGTGGATGTGTGTGCTCCCCTCGAGCCCCTTCTTTGTAAGGGAAAGAGAAAGGGGTACTAGACGAGAAAAATAGATGAAATGTCCAAACGAATAGCTGGAACTATGAGGACTTCAAGTGAGAGTGTCATTTCATGCGCAGCAGTGGTGAGTGGCTCGAATCAAGTAATGAAATGCATGGGTAGTTGAGTGTGTGCATGTTTACACATTGGTGTGTGTCCATGCGGTGGCTTGCCAACGTGTGTCGTGAGTTTGAAGGTAAACTCTAGTGGATTGGGCTGTTGTGTACGTCGTGGGCTATAGAGAGGTAGTTGTTTTCAAGTTGGGTGTGTTCCCCCTTTCCCCCTCTCCAACGTATATGAAGTATTGTGTCAGGAGGAGCTAAAAATACAACACAAGCTACATCTTGTTTCTAGTACAATGTTATCATGATGTTGGATAGCATATGCTCTATTTTGATCTACATAAAATCAATGTTTAAAGAAGAGGGATTATCGAATTGTCCACAATAATCACAATAAGAAGAAGAATCTCTAGATAAATGTGGTTGTATTGTGGTAACGTTCTGCTCTTTGTCAATCATCTTAAATATGATTATTTCAGTTGCATTAAAAGTAATGCTTGCTAAGAAATTTGAGACGACAGAAACTACTATCATGATGACTATCTCTATGGCTTGCTCATTGAAATGGATTCCTTTGAGAATAAAAATCCCATCCCAATTGTTGTGATACAAATTCCTCTTGTGAAATCATAGTTATATTGTGATCGATAATACACCATTCTTGATCACAATATGTATGTTTGGTCAAAATCTAAACCATCCTTGTTAGAGAGAATTGTAACAATGTTGTCATAAGAAGAATCCTTTACCATATCAAGAAGAAGTGTAATTAATTACTTTTGTGAAACAAGATCTCCCATAGCAACAAGATGATTACTAATCAATTTGAAATATTCAATATGTCTTGTCATAGTAGTACCAATTTCATATTGTAACTTGGTAAGCAAACCTATCCAATAAATAATTTTTGTAACGGACTTCTTACGAGAGTTTGCTTTAAGATACTTATATACATTGTGGGAAGTAGAAAGTTCATATATATTAAGGAAAACAGAATCACTAATAGCAAAAAAAGTATACCAAAAATCTATTGTATTACTCCATTTCCAATGTGCATAAGAAAGATACACTCTTCAAAAATAAATCCTTTAGTGATAAGAACATTGTTATGAATCAGATTAGCAGTCTGAGATGTACATACTTTTCAAGAACAACATTTAAGAGTTCATATATATATATATATATATATATATATATATATATATACACACACACACACACACACACACACACACACACACACACACACACACACACACACACACACACATTAGGAAATTTCGGACGTCATTTGGAGGGCCTTCTAAGAAAAATAGAATTTTGACTTTCTCTCTCTAGAAAATAGGTGTGGTAAAAGCAATTGTAAACTTGGAATAACCACTCAAAAAGTGCACTTACAAGTAGATTCTTGCCATAGTGTCATAATGGTCGTGATGATTGAAGAATAAATGATTTTTAGTTGCATTTAATGAACATCCTAGAATTGGAGGGATTTTAATGTACATGGAATGTATAATTAAAGGAGATAGGAAATATCCTTCCAAACCTGCTCTCTCCTTACTCTCTCACTGTTTATGCGTGACCTTAAAGAAATCCTCCCTTTTTTGCATTGTTGCATACATGGCTTCTTCTTCCATCCCCACAAATGTCCTCCTTAAAAGACCCTTTTATCATCTACACATTGACCTCCATCCCCAATATACGCCACGTACTGTGTAAGCGAGGCAAAACTAACATCAAAGTGACACCGATCATGATAGAGAGACTCAGAGCAGAGGGAGAAAAACACTTAGATATTTGGACAAAAGGCTCACTCTATCCATTGAATTCCATGACCAATGCTTTCCCTACATTTTCAAATCCCACTAACTTATTGACCTTTGTAGGTAATGAAGAGAATGGATTGCTTGGCTGCTGTAAAGCTCTAAACAACAAATCAAAAACTTATAAAGACATGGTGAAGCACCAAGCAAATGAGTTTCAGAAACTTTCAAAGATGGACATACATACTTTTCAAGAACGACGTTTAAGAGTTCATATATATATATATATATTAGGAAATTTTGGAGGTTATTCGGAGGACCTTCTAAGAAAAATAGAATTTTGATTTTCTCTCTCTAAAAAATAGGTGTGGTAAAAGCAATTGCAAACTTGGAATTACCATTCAAAAAGTGCACTTACAAGTAGATTCTTGCCACAGTGTCATAACGGTCGTGATGATTGAAGAATAAATTGTTTTGAGTTGCATTTAATGAACATCCTAAAATTGGAGGGAGTTTAATGTACATGGAATGTATGAATAAAGGAAATAGGACGTATCCTTCCAAACCTGCTCTCTCCGTACTCTCTCACTGTTTGTGCGCTGACCTTAAAGAAACCCTCCCTTTCTTGCACTGTTGCACACATGGCTTCTTCTTCCATCCCGACAAATGTCCTCCTTAAAAGACCCTTTTATCATCTACACATTTGACGTGGATCCCCAATATACACCACTATGTAAGGGAGGCAAAACTAACATCAAAGTGACACCAATCATGACAGAGAGACTCAAAGCAGAGGGAGAAAAACACTTAGATATTTGGACCAAAGTCTCACTCTATCCATTGAATCCCATGACCAATGCTTTCCCTGCATTTTCAAATCCCACTAACTTAGTGACCTTTGCAGGTAATGGAGAGAATGGATTGCTTGGCTACTATAAAACTCTAAACAACAAATTAGAAACTTATAAAGACATGGTGAAGCACCAAGAAAATGATATTCAGAGACTTTCAAACTTGCATTATGAGGACCAAAAGACTGTAATGCAGCACACACAATAATCATAGGTCTTGCGAACAAAGGTACGGTCATTATAAAACAGAGAGACAATGTTAGGCACTCGTGTGCGAAAGAAGAAACTACAGAATCTTGAAACATTGAAGGTAGGCTATGGAGGCCTTAAGAAAAGAATCCAAGAATTGAGATGAGCATTGTAAACTGTTTATTAATTTAAACTAAGCTAAATTTTTACTTATGTTAGTTATCCTTTCTTTGTAGAGATTCTATCTATCCAGACAAAGAAAACATAGACCCGAAGGCCAATGAAGGAAAACAGTTAAAGCCATTGATAACTAGTGGTCTTGCAAAGGATATAATGCATGACAAAAAGTTCAAGGTTTTGCAATGGGATGTCGTTGACAGATTCATTTTAAAGAATGCAGTGCCTGCCAAGCATGGATAGGGTACATTGGACTTCCTTGGAGTTAGTAAAAGAGGTTACTCAGCAGTTCAACACTCTATCTCTTCCATGTTTGTGAAGAAGGGAATAAAGTCTAAGCTTTTACCAACAGTTGCAAGTGTTAAGGAAAGACTACAGCTCAATAATGAGCAGACAGACTTCATTGAATGTCCATTTCATGTTCAAGATATTTATAGCTCACAAGGAACTACTGTCACTTATGATGAGTACAATAATACCTTCATGGACCTCACTTTGTTGCAAAATAGAATGGTAGAGTTCTACAATATCACATTCGAAGAGACAGGTAGCATTCTACATTTTGTTTTGAGGCTAAATGAGTGTGAGATTCTTAAAGGCAAGAAGCTAGAGTGAGTTACAATCACGTTAATGAATAGGGATCTTTCCAAATGTCCCACTGATGACCCTTCATACTTTAGTGTTCAATTAGAAACAAACATATGGTGGCTTGGTGCATTTCAGGTAATCTAGTTATCTCCAATTTTGCAGCTCTAGCAAGCCCTCTATTGTACCTAAATTTTAGATTTATTTTTTGTATCTCACAAGGCCTAATCTTGCATGTAAAGAAAGAAGACCATGACATTTTATTTTGGGTGTTCCATCAAACCCCTATTCTAGATATCATTGTAGGTAACCTCAAAACACTAAAGTGTATGTATAATTGTGGAGTGCCATGGTAAAGTCTCCATGCTTGTATTGCATGAGCTTGCAAAGGTGATGGACCCAAAGTGGTGGCGAAAGGCTCAAACTCATCACAATCAAGACTCTAATTTCCGACCAGTCCAGGATATACCAATTGTTAATGTTCATATTTTTACAATGCATGGTCTCTACCGAATTGTAGAGAAGTTGGTATATCTGTAAATTGGGTTTTCTTGGAAAATCAAAAACTCAGCTGAACGACAAGTCTCTCTAGAGGATTTGGATATGATCTACATGGAGGCAATGTGAAAATCCAATGGGACAAAAAAAGGTCAACCAATGAGAAAGATGTACCCTGCAAACCATCCATAGGTAGGGTCAAGGCACGCCGTTTTCTATCTAAACCTCAAGGTATGAAAGATGTGGAGCTAACAAAGCGAGGGAGAGTATATCACTCTACCTACATTAGCAAAGTTGAGTATATGCACTGGAAAAAACTTCATTTAGCAGTGAAAGACCAAGAGCCAACAACTCGCAATGCAAGGGGTGATGTGTGGCGTTCCATTGACACATTATTTCAAATGTTTGAAAATGATGATTGGTCGCAGGATAATCTCAACAAGTTTAAACAGAACCTTTAGCTACTGAAAAAATCCTTTAAGATAGCATGGATTGACACTCAAATTAGTCATTACATGGTAATTTCAAAGCACCTTAGATAGTCTTAGTACTAAGTTTGTGTTTGAATTTATAAGTAGATTTCTTGTTTTGCAACACATTATTTTTAATCATTTTCCATACTTCATCCAAAGTATGGGAATCCAGGTATATGGAACACCTAGGGCTTGGAGAAGACTCATTACATGGCTAGAAATGCCTACTTCAGACACACACAGCATGGAGGCTCTCGAAATAAGGCAAAAAGTTTGAAGGAGTTATTTCAGTGGTTTTATCGCAAAATCATTCATCACATGCAACAAAAGCAAGTATTGGCCTCTTCAGCAACCGTACAGGCAATTAGACATTTGCAACTTCAAAAAAGAAAGCGAGCAGACGCATTCAACAACTCAATTGCTCTTGAAAGTCAAATGAGGTGGAGGGAGACGATGCAATATGCCAATCATCGGTGGAACAAGAGAGTTAGAGTTTAGATGATCGGATGTACCACAAATGCCTGTAGAATTAAATTCAATATGTACCACAACTATTTGAACCTTTTGATGATATGCAAATATCATTTGGAACCTCGCTCTTGTATCTGATCATTAAATGTTTGCCATACTCTAAGAGTTCAGTAGGGTTTTATTTCCGTGAAGATAATTCCATTGTTGTGTATGTGTAGTAATAACCTCCGCTTGTATGTGATCATTAAATGTTTGCCATAATCTAAGAGTTCAGTAGGGTTTTCTTTCTCTAAAGATAATGCCATTGCTGTGTATGTGTAGTAACGAGTAGCCAAAACATTATCTCCCAAAAACCTTGTCAATGAGGATAACTTTGTCAGCATTGGACCACCTAAGAAGCGAGATAATGTCTTGAAAGCATACGTTGCAATATTTCCCTCTTGTGACTTTATTTTGTGGAAGATTAGGATGGGTGCCTCACACAAACTAGGAAGATACCACGGAACTGTCTTCTTTGATGACGAAGAAAGTCGTGCTTTTCAGCAATCCATGACTATAAACAAAAGAAGTGTTTGTGAATGTGAGAGAGAGAAAGAGACAGAGATGGGGGGGGGGGGGGGGGGGGGGGGGGTAGGACTTTATACCATGAAACTCTCATCTTGCAAAAAAAGCTCATCCTTCCATAGGTTGACTGATCCGGTTGACTCCTGGGTTGGTCGCTTAAACCAATCCTTCGTATCCTATTTACTAGTTGATGGCTTAAGATTATTTCGAATAATTTGAAATATGGATTCATCAGGAAGGCTTTCTTTATACTTTTTTTGCGTTTTCAAAGCAGATTTTAAGGCAGTCTAATGGGTTACTGGAGATCTCCATTGCCTTGTCATCACTAATTTCATCTGAAACAAATCCATTCCTCTCCTCGTGATACTTGGAGATAGTGGCCAGTGCAAAGTCCTCCCGAAAATAAAAAATACTTTGTATATCATGAAGGAAAATGTATGAACTATCTCCAAATTTAAACTTTGGTACTCTTGGTAGCATTAAGGTGGCTTGCCGCTTATTGAAACGTGGCACATCTAGAGGTAGCTTGATATCTGAGGTTTTCACTAAGAGAAGAGTGCTTTGTTCCACCTCTTTTGCTTCTTCTTCAAGATCAATGGAATCCTCTATCTTCGTCACTTCAATATATTCCTTATTCTTTTCCTCTTTTTCATTTGCTGGTAAATCGTATTCCTCCATGAATTCCTTAGGATCTTTCATAAGACTTGTAAATAATCCATTTAAAAATACAGAAATCCAAAGGATTCTTGAACAGCTTCCTCTCCCATTGATGTAAGTTGCACCAATGGGGTCTATACATAAGAGGCAGCTGATTATACTTCTTGTAAGACTGTCTTTTAGGATCACAGTCTTTTAAATGGACTACAACCATTTCACCAATTTTAACCCTGCCCTCTTGAGTGTGAAGCTTAAACTTCTCGCATTCCAGCTTCAAGTGTTCACTTTTTTCAGCTATAAACACATTAAGATTAAATGGAGCATTAAAAATGTAGGAGACCAAGTCAAACTTATCACCAATCTAGACCAAACTGCAAAATCTAGAAGACTTTGATCAATCACTGTAGGGTCTTCATAAATAACTGCCTCTTTTTTCTTTTGGATTGTTGCAACACATTGGTTACTCTGCAAAGTAGTTGCTGAAAAATCCACATCTCTCTTAAGTGTGTTCGGTAAAGTAAATTTTGGAGTAGAAGGGGACTCCATTTTGGCAGATTGATAAGTATCAGGCTCCTCCAAACCTAGAGCAGGCTCCTCCAAACTCAGGGCAGGCTCCTCCAAACTCATGGCAGGCTCTACACCAGATATATCAATGGGTTTTGTGAAGTCTACATTCCTCTTCATTGAAGTTCTTTACAGCTCCGGCAGTTTTCTAGGAACGTTTGCTTGGCCAACGATGCGCTTGGGATCTATTTTTTGCCTCTTCCTCCTATGTGATCCTAGTCCTGCCATTTATTTCATACTCACAAATATAAGTTTCATCAAACATAAATAAAAAGAAGAGAACCACATGATCATATAAGTTTTGAACAAATTATAGCTAGGTATTTCACAATTATTCCTAGCTAATCATACAGACAATAACATAAGATGATTAGCATGGATAGAATGCAAAAATTCTATAGTTGTGAAGAGCAAAAGCTATACAAGTGGATCATGGTGCATAGAGTACATAACATAAGATGATTAGCATGGATAGACTGCAAAAATTCTATAGTTGTGAAGAGCAAAAGCTATACAAGTGGATCATGGTGCATAGAGTACATAACCAAAATCCACAGAGCTACTGGCGCACCGTGATCCACTTGATGGGCTTTTATACAATGGAATAGCTACCAAAATATCAAAGAATATTAATCTTTTTTTTTTGTTGAATTTCAAAAGTGGATCACGGCGTGCGGAGTATGTAAACGAATGTCCACAACACTACTGGCGTGCCATGATCCAATATTAGTTGGTGAAATGTTAAATGGTCTTTTACATTTTGAAGCACAATTCATAGACACAACTAAACTATTGACCAAATGAAAGTGAAGAGACTGTCTTTACTTTTTCCAGGACTAGAATTTCTCTTGGAGTATAGATTCAGGATTGAAAATGTTGTTGTTGGTCTTCAAGCTTTTGATTCATGCACCTTGAAGGAGGCAGAGGCCTTTTTAAGTCTCTCTCTCTCTCTCTCTCTAGCCTCCATCTCTCTCTCGATGTCTGTATTTAGCTTCACCAATATGATTTCTATACTCCCCTCTACTAAGTTATTCTCTCTTTGTGTGTGTGTGTGTGTGTGTGTGTGTGTGTGTGTGTGTGTGTGTGTGTGTGTGTGTGTGTGTGTGTGTGTGTGTGTGTGTGTGTCTCTCTCTTCTCTCTCGTTTTCATACAATAATAGACATTACCATTAAGATTTTTAGTGAAGCAATCCGAATATTATTGTACACATGTTAGAAGGACATGCATTAAATGTGTGGTACAACCACAATAAATATTTTTTAACAACCAAAAAATACCTGTACTATTTATGGTAACAGATGCACACTTGGATTCATGATAAGAGAGAGAGAGAGAGAGAGAGAGAGAGAGAGAGAGAGAGAGAGAGAGAGAGAGAGAGAGAGAGAGAGAGAGAGAGAGAGATTAAATAGAAAGAGAGGGAGAGAGAGAGAGTGGCCTAATCAAAGAGACAACCTCAGAGAGAGAGAGAGAGAGAGAGAGAGAGAGAGAGAGAGAGAGAGAGGGAGAGAGAGAGAGAGAGACCTACCATCGAGAGAACCTCTGCAACCAAGGTGCAAAGCTCCTTCAAGTGTTTTCATCCAATTTCATTCCACTAAGATCAGAGGTATTTCCAAAGTGTTTGTTGAAGTAGAAGAGAGAGAACGAGAGAGAGAGAGAGAGAGAGAGGAAAATGGATCTGCAGCGAGCACTCCCTCCCTAGGGCTTCGGTGGTGCTCTGGCTCATGCTCGCGCTCGTCTTCGGTTACTCTGCACAGGGCATCCTTTACTCCTACTGCAGCTTCTACGCATCCTCAGCACTCGGCACATTCAGGTCCTTCATTTGCTCCTCTTGCTCTGGCCTCCTCTGTATTACCTTCTGCATTTAGAGTAGACCCTAGGGAAGAAGTTCAGAGCCTAGTGCATGAGAAGTTGGATAATACCCCTTCTTATGATGCGTCGGCCCTGTCTGACATTTTACAAGATTCCATTACCAATGAACCCCAAATAAAAGGGGATCACAAAGTCTCTCTGGATTCCGAAATGATTTGGCAACAAATCTCTATTTCCAAAGCTTGTGCGGTTGTTCTATTCTTCACTGGTCGATTGCCCCAAATTAACGATATCGGACAGGCCATTGATAAAGGTTTTGGAGCACAGGTAATAGATAAAATCTTCTATACGGGGCAAGGACTTTTCGAGGTCCTATTTCTCAAGCCTCAAGATTAGGCTGCATTTCTGTCAAAACCCACTGTTATACTGTTTGGAGCGGTCGTGCATGTGTTTGATTGGAAGCCCATTAAAATGATTAAAGATGCCCTGCTATATCAGTGCCCCGTGTGGGTTGAGTACATAGACCTGCCATCCTTCATGTGGCCATGCATTAAAGATATTACAGCCACATTAGGGAAAGTATTTTATGCCCCCACCATTAACTCTCCTAACCGTAACAAAGCTTGTCTTCTGTGTAATACCACAAACCCCTTTCCACAAACTATAGACATTAACATCCCGTCTGTAGGAAGGATGGTGTTGTACTTAAAATGGGGTTCTTTAGCAGGAGCATGTTTTCACTGTAACAAGCTAGGGAATTTCTCTAGAAACTGCCCCACGGTAACTCAATCCTTAGGAGATCCAATCCCTTCATATCCAGACAATAAAAATTTGGTTCCACGGGAACAAATTTTTGGGAAATATCCTAGTACATTTCATCCACGTAATGCTAATAGCCCTGGGGTGCAGCAGACCTCGGTAAATGTCTCCCCTGCATATGCACATGCACCTGGCACCATACATCCTCATTTGAAAGGGGTATCGAGACCTCTATTCAACCCTAGTCATGCAAGGAACCAGGCTAAATCGGGTAATGGGCATCAAGGCCCAGCCTCCTCTAATAATCCTCATGGTATTAGCAGAATCGCTGATAAGGGGAAAAGACCCATTGATGCGGATGGGTTTCAAACTGTCTCGGCTAGGAAATCCTTCAAACCCCGACAACCTTCCTCAGGTTACATTAGTCCCAATGTATTTGACATCCTACAAGACATGCCTTCACCTGACACCTTGGCTGCTATTGAGGCAGCATGCAATACCGCTGAAAAACCACCTCTTATTCGGGAGGAACCTGCGCTTAACCTTGAGGTCAACATGGCGGACAGTGATGATAGTTCAAATGAAGGCGGTAACACCCAGGTTGTTATGAACACTCCCTCATGAAATTTGCAACCTTTAATGTGAAAGGTCTTAATGACCCCAATGGGCTGGCCATGCTTAATAAATGGATTCTGCAAAAAGATATCGATGTAGTGCTTATACAAGAGCATAAATGGCATAAAAGAGCAGGACAAACTTAACACTTCAAAGGATACTCGTGCTTTTATGGGGGAGAAAAGGGGAGTATTCTGGGGTGCTAACTTTTATTAAGAATTCTCTTAATCCTCAATGGGTGCTAGATCATCCCTTGGGTTGTTGTTCTGTCTTTATAGTAGATTCGACATGGGACCTCTACATATTGTCAATGTGTATGCTAATAATAATTGGAGTCACAGAATGGAAACTTGGTCTTGGTTGAAATTGATGAGTCTAGGCAAGGGTATTCTTGGCGGTGATTTCAATATGGTTACTAAAATGGTGGATACTACATCCATGGCCACTGCTATGTCAAAACAGGAAGCTGCTTGCTGGGATGACCTAGAATCCCTACATCAAATGTCAGATGCCTGGTTAAATGGGTTCACTTTTAATTCTAAATCGCACATATCATTTTGTTCTGGATTGGATAGACTTTATTTTATGCAAGATGAATGGCTACCTGCTAATTGTCAAATGCAAGTTCAGATTGACTTTTGTATGTTTGATCACTTTCCTCTCGTTTTGAATCTTTCTGATGCTAATGCTAGATCTAATGCTAAATTTGGTAAAGCAAGACCCCTCATGGTGAATAATATGTTGCTACACGATAAAAACTTTCAAGCAGATGTCTTACATTGTGCTAATCATGCTAAGCAGCTAAGTACTGATCCAGTTCATGCTTGGAATTTCTTCTATGATGAAATGCAAAAATGTATAAGACATCATGGTAAGAGAGCTGCCCAAAAATGACAGAAACTGGCTACATTGAGTGCGAAACTTAAACCTTTGCTAGAATAGGTATCAGGGGTGCTCTTCTGTCTATAACTGAGGCTGAGGTTGCTAAATGCAGATTCAAATGCAGGGTAAGAGAGTTATCAGATGTAAATGACACCTCAAAGGGGTTTTTTCAGAAGCTGAAAACCAAACATGATCGAGAGGCTATCACTAGAATTATAACAGAGGATGGGTCCGAGGTCACTGACAGCAAGAACCTTATGCAAACCTGCGTGGATCATTATAATGCTATTTTAAATAAACTAGTGGATACCTCTAAGGAAAGAGCACAGGCAATGGAGGTGATGTTAGGTCTGTGGACTCTTGCATTAATAACTGTGATGCCTAGAGGCTTGAGGGCTGCTTTGAGGAAGGAGAACTTTACTATGCTGTCACTAAATTGGGAAATGGAAAAACACCTGGAGCTTGTGGGCTTTCAAAGGAATTCTTGATGCATTTTTGGCCACATCTGAAATGTATGGTTATGCAGGGAATTGCTATCAGGGCATCACAGGTTATGGATTCTCATCTCAAAGGAATTGTTAAACTCATTTCTAAGCAAAAAATTTCTCAACTTTATCACAGTGGAGACCCATAACCATGATGGGGTTACTGTATAGGGTTCTGGATAAATCAATGGCTATCAAATTATCCCCTATGTTATGGAAACATATCCATATAAACCAGTCCGGATTCATTGGGGGCAGATCTATTTTGGACAATATTTTGGTTGTTCAACTGGGGACCGAATATGTTGTCAAAACAAATCAAAACTCAGTAATGCTACAATGAGATTATGAAAAGGAATTCGACACTGTAGCCTGGGACTTCATTTATGCTATTATGAAAAAAATGGGGTTTCGGACCAACATGAGTACATGCATCTTCTTGCTGGGTCAGCAGGCTACATCAAGGATTATAGTAAATGGCAGACTTTCAGGCCCAGTTCAGATTCAAAGATCAGTGAGACAAGGGTGTCCCTTAAGCCCTCTTTTTTTTGCTGTCAGTACTCATCCTTTATTTTTCTTTTTGGAGAAACAAGCAGCTCTTGGGAGAATCAATGGGAGAAAATCGTCCAAGGAATAGCAGCTGACTCTAGGTTTTGCTGATGACACTATGATTTTTCTACATGCTACCAATTTAAATCTGAATAAATGTATGTCTTACCTCGCCCTGTTTTCTTTGGCTGTTGGAATGAACTTGAACTTGCAAAAATATGTGCTTATTGATATCAATGTAGACCATTTTAACAATCTTATTTAGGCTGGCAAGAGAATCCCGAAAGGACATGTTGTCAGATATTTGGGATACCCAATAGGAATACACTCAAAAAATAACCAACTGGTTTAGTGGGTTTTATCCAAAGTCCGGACGAAAATAGCTGCATGGTACTGTGATGAGTGGCCGTTGCATGTCAGACTCAAAATCATACAGGCCATTCTCGTGCCATATCTGTTGTACTATCTGCCATTGTTGGACTGTAAAAAAAAGCACCTAGCTAAGATACAAACGTTGCTGACAAAATTCCTTTGGGGCAATAAAGGGAAAACTTGTGCCTTCATTAAATGGGACTTTGTTATGAGTCGTAGAAATCAAGGGGGATTGGGGGTGCTTAACCTGCAGGCACATGCTCACGCTCGACAGGCAACTATGATCAAACATATGTTTAAACGGGACACTGTTTGGTCCAGATGCATGTGGGATATCATCTCTCTGTCAGTGGTTTACTATGATGGCACATGGAACATGTCGGACTGGGACAAATTGTTTTCGCATGCCCCTCTTAAAACTGGTTTATTACTTCTCAGTTGATGATTAATTCCTGGAAACCCACATGCTCTAATTTGATATAGCAAGGTCGTCTTAGGTATACAGGCAATTCTCTTGGTCAGGAAAATATTTTCTGGATCTTTCTCTTTAAAACCCCCCTTGCCTTGATTATTAAAAAACAATCCATCAGGTTATTCAGAAAAGGTATCATATGCATTGATCAAATGTTGGACTCTTAGGGGTTGTTTGTTCCCTTTTTTGCAGCCAGGAGACAATTCAGACTGTCAAATGCTTTTAGAAGAAGTTGGATAGACTTATGTATTCAAACATTCAGGCTTCAAGTCCCCATTTCAGAGAACTTATGGGAAAGATTCCGATACTGGCACCTCCCAAGGAATGCACGTGATTGGTGGAAATCTTCTACTGCACAATTCTACACTTTGCTTATTCCAGATTCGGACATCTCAACTAGATGCAACAGATATTGGAGGTTCAACAAATCACAAGAGTGGTGGATACAGTGGCTGACTGCATTATGGTGCCTTCCTTGTTCGAATAAGCACAAGTTTTTTTTGTGGAGACTTCTCACAGGTTCTCTACCCTGTGGAGGACTACTACTTAAGAAATGTATTTCAAACGGGAAATGCCCAAATTGTAAAGCTATGGAGACCATTAAACACTTATTTTGGAATTGCAAAAATATAAGACAATGGTGGCTATGGATTTTACAACATGTACAAAAATGGGTCCCAGTCAAATTGTCTATCTTTTCTATGTCATTTGGGCTGTGCAAATTTCCAAATGATGCAATGCAATTTTGTATGCAATCCTTGAGAGTTTGGTTACTGTTTTTTATTTGGAATGCTCGAAATTTAACCAGTTCTGAGAAAATATCGCTTTACAAGGTTACTATCCCATGGGAGATTATTAAGAAAAAGATGATGGAGGAGTGCCTTTGTATCATTGATAGGAAGATGAAAGAGAGATGTTTACAGTTCATAAGTCAAATCTGACATAGATCAATGACGAGATGATGTAATATATATGTAAATAATAAACTTTCCCAAAAAGAGAGAGAGAGAGAGAGAGAGAGAGAGAGAGAGAGAGAGAGAGAGAGAGAGAGAGAGAGAGAGAGAGAGAGAGAGAGAGAGAGAGAGAGAGAGAGAAATGTTACCATATACATGTGGTAGTGATGTGTGTGAACACACTAGGACTGCCGAGGCATTTTTTCCCTCTTTATGAGGTTTTTTACCCCGAGCATTGTATATACGCCCGTCACTCTAGGGCTATCTATCGTTCCATTGCACACTAAGTAACACACTCTCTATTGTGTGCCTTGAGCTTCATTTGTCTTCTCCAAGCTGTGTGCGTTTCTCTGCAACCCTAATTCCAACAATTGGTATCAGAGCAGGTTGCATACTTCCGAGCTTAGTCGCCAGCTTCTCCAGCACACGCCTGCTCACTTTTCCAATTTCAATGAGCTTTGGAAGTGGTTCATAGGTCGAAAAAAATTTCGGGTTAGTCTGCTCAGATTTCTGATTTGGCCTCATTTCGTCTTCCGTTTCCACTACAGGCAGTACTGCACAGCCTATTTAGTCATTTTGTGCAGAGTTTTTGTCAGTACTGTTTTTTGCATAACAGGTGCCTTACAGTCTTCTACGGTTTGTGCTATATAGAACGTGTTGTTCCCGCTCCATTTCTCCTATTCTCTAGCAGTTTTCACATCAGGTGCAATATTTACCATGGCTGACAACAACACAGATGTCTTCAAGATGTTTGCTGCTGAGGACAGGTTGGATGGGGACAATTACCCTATGTGGGATTATATGATGCAAGACGTTCTTGTGTCAAAGGGCGTCTAGAATATTGTGCAGGGCATTGATGAACATCCTGGTTCTAAGGATGTAGGCGATGTTGAGGATGTTACAAGTCTTCCTCCTATTAGAGTTGTTTTGCCTACGACAGAACAAGCTCATTGGGAAATAAAGGATGTGCAGGCTCATGCATTGATTGCTTTTTCTGTGAAGCACACCATTGTTCCTCACATTCGTTTAGCAAAATTTGCAAAACACGCTTGGGATATTCTAGCAGGTCTTTATGCAAGTCGGAATGAGGCTAAAATTGCTTTGCTGTGTAAAGAGCTGGAGTCGAAGATTGTGCATGAGGAAGATGATATAAACACTTTTCTTGCTGGTGTCAAGGATATCAATGAGCAACTTATTTCTGCAGGTGAAGTCATTTTAGACAGTTCCCTTGTGCAGACTATTCATGATGCCTTACCAGACTTTTGCTAGTACTTGGAGACTTATGACCAAAGGAAATCCTGAAGTTGTCAAGTTTGATGCATTATGCACATTGCTGTTGCAAGAGTCACTTTCCAGAAAAAACAAGACTAGGTAGCGTGCAGTTGAACAGGCTTTTATTGCTTCTCAAAGAAAGGGTGGTAATAGCTATGCAACCACTTCTTATGGTTCTGCTGCAAGTGGCAAAAATTCTGTTCCTAATGCTTCTGCTGGCAGCAATTTGTTTGGAGATTCTAGTGATAAGGGCAAAAATAAGATGCATTGCCATTATTGTAAATCTAATGATCACTTGATCAAGTCATGTCCTAAGTTGAAGGCCAAAGAGGCTAAGAAGAAAGAGGGTGGTTCCACTGCAAATGCTGGTTCCAATACAAATGCAGCCATTGTTGAGTCTTCTATGAAATGAGACTGTGTTGCTGATGTTGATGCAAAATGGACTTTTAGCGCAGAGTGCACTAACAATCCTGCTGTCCATGATGCATGCTTTTCATTTGCTGCAGATTCACATGTGTGGTATTTTGACAGTGGTGCTACAAAGCACATTACCTCACATTGTGAATTGTTCACCTCTCTCGAGTCTGTCCCTCATGGGAATTCTGTCGCTTGTGCCAACAATGCCTCTTATCCGGTTCAGGGAAGTTGAAAAGATTGTGCTTACTGCTGCAAATGGCAGTTCCTTCACACTTGTTGATGCACTTTATGTACCTGGGATCAAGAAGAATCTCTTGTCTGTATCCGCACTTGCTAGACTTGGACTTGTAGTCAAATTTGTGGATGACAGATGTACAGTTCATGATCTCAGTTTTGGTGATGAAATTGTTGCATCTGGCCTTTTGTGTCGTGGACTGTATAGGCTCACTTTGTGTGACAAGTGTGGACAAAATTTTGCAAATGGTGTTGCAGATTCAAGGGCTGTTTCAGATCCAAAACTTTGGCATGCACGTTTTGGTCATCTGAATTTTACCAGTTTGCTGGTTTTGCAAAAATCTGATATCGTTGCTTCTTTGCCGCCTCTTGAAGCACATGTCAAACATGTTTGTGAAGGCTGTATTTTGGGTAAGATGCAGCGTTCTAAGTTTCCAAAGGATGGTTCAGTCGGGGCCACATGCAGGTTGCAACTTGTGCATAGTGATGTTTGTATGCCCATGGAAACTCCATCCTTGGTCAATTACCTTTACTTCATGATTTTTATTGATGATTACTCTAGGCATGCATGGGTAT
This sequence comes from Adiantum capillus-veneris, assembly GCF_014529385.1. NCBI lineage: Eukaryota > Viridiplantae > Streptophyta > Polypodiopsida > Polypodiales > Pteridaceae > Adiantum > Adiantum capillus-veneris. The sequence goes on from NC_140935.1 coordinate 107,625,268, forward strand.
TTACTCTTAAAGTGAAGTTCAAAGTTTTTATGTGTTTCAAACAATTTCTGGCTATGGCTGAAAATGTCTCGAAATGTACTATGGGCACCCTTCGCTCCGATCGAGGGGGGGAGTATATGTCTCATGAATTTAATGCATTTCTGGATAGTCGTGGGATAAACACCAATGTACAGTGCCTTATACACCTCAACAAAATGGTGTTGCTGAGAGAAAAAATAGGTCACTAATGGAAATGGCACGATGTATGGTCAAAAGTCAAGCTTTGCCGCATTCTCTTTGGCTTGAGGCCATCATGTGTGCCACTTATGTACTAAACAGGTGTCCTACGAAAGTTTTGCAATCTATTACTCTATATGAAGCATGGCATAATAGAAAGCCTTCTATTGAGCACATGCATGTTTTTGGCTGTTTGGCATATGCTTTGGTGCCATAAACACAACATAGAAAATTGGATGATAAGGCTGTCAAATGTATTTTTGTTGGTTATAGTGCTGAAAGCAAAGGTTACATGTTGTATCATCCAAAAACAAAACGTATTCTGGGTTCACGGGATGTAGTCTTTGTGGAAGATTATGTTCAGCCCTTGCTGTCATGTACTAGAGACAATAATGTAAGCTCACAGGACATTTATGACACTTTGTTGTCTCTTTTCAGTGGTGGAAATACGAATGTAATTTCCAATGAGGCAAATGTACAGCCTATGGGGGTTTCTAAAAATGTTACAGATCAGCCTATTACTGATGTAGATGTACATGATGTACTTGATGAGGAAAGGGCTGAAAATGACCAGGCTAGAGGTATGCCAAAATGATTGGTGCACACTTTGCATGATAGTATATTGGATGCACCTTTGTCTAGTTGTACTCGTTCAGGCTCTTGCCATGCATCTTATGCATGAGATTGTTATGCTTTGGCTATGTCTAGCTTACGTGATGTTGAGGAGCTTCTGTCTTTTGATGAAGCACAAAATTCAAAAAATTGGATGGCTGCCACGCAATCAGAATATGATACACTTATAGAAAAAGACACATGGACTTTATGTGATTTGCCTCATGGCAAAAAGGCCATTGATACGAAGTGGGTTTACAAGTTGAAACGCAAGCCGGATGGGGAGATCGATCGCGATAAGGCTCGACTTGTTGCAAAGGGTTATGCACAACAAAAAGGCATAGATTATGAAGAGACTTTTGCTCCCACTTGTTGTATGACTACTGTGTGTTTTCTATGTGCATTGGAAGCTCATTTTGGTTGGGATGTACATCAATCAGACATTGTTACTGCTTTCTTGAATGGTGACATATTTGAGGAAGTTTATGTAACGCAGTCTCGCGGTTTTGTCATAAAAGGACAAGAGGACAAAGTGTGCAGATGTAAGAAGGCTTTGTATGGGCTGAAGCAATCTCCTCGTGCTTGGTATGAGAAAGCGGACACTCATTTGGTAAACCGAGGCTTTCATAACAGTCCAACAGAAAGCAGATTGTATGTAAAGCGTGAGGGTGATGTACTTCTTATTGTGGTTCTTTATGTCGATGATTTGCTGATCACTGGACCAAATGAGAGACATATGGCTGAATTTAAGGCTGATTTGAATTCTACTTTCAAGATGAAATATTTAGGGTTGTTGCATCATTACTTGGGTATACAGTTTAAGCAGTGTGATGGTGGTATTGCCTTGTGTCAAAAAAATTACATAGAGACATTGCCATGTAAGTTTGGACTTAAGGATTGCAAACCTATTGCCACTCCCATGGAAATAGGTTTGAAGTTGAGTCTACATGATGCTGGCGATCCTGCTGATGTCAATATTTATCAAACTGCTATTGGCTGCCTCATTTATGTATGCAACACGAGGCCGGATATTCAGTTTGCAGTCTTACAAGTCAGCAGACTTATGCATAGCCTAGAGTCCAAGCATTGGCAGGCTGTCAAGAGGATTTTCCGCTACCTTAGTAGCACTTTACATCTTGGCTTGTTTTATCCCAAGGAGGGATCATTGCCGCTAGACTTACATGCTTTTTCGGACTCAGATTGGGTTGGTTGTTTTGACACGTTGAGGTGGTCAGGGACGGGCAACAAGAGAGTGGCCTCTAAGCACACTTCTAGGTTCCCGTGCTGCTCAATTGGGTTGGGGCTGGAAAAAAAACAAACACACACACAAACCCGCAACCTAACCCTACACAAATTTGGGAGACCACTTAGTTTTGGATGTGAACTAGGACGTGTAGAGAGAGAGAGAGAGAGAGAGAGAGAGAGAGAGAGAGAGAGAGAGAGAGAGAGAGAGAGAGAGAGAGAGAGAGAGAGAGAGAGAGAGAGAGAGAGCTCGGGATGCTTTGAAATGTATCGGTAATGATCAAGCAAACACAAATATATATGTAGGGAAGAGAGAGAAGGGGGAAGGGGATGCTTGTTGCACTAATGCCTTCTTACAAATCTGTCATTACCAATCAAAGTGAGATTAGTATTTGTTCAACATAGCTTGAGTAAATTACACCGCAACACATGACAAGAAAAGCCACCCCAATCAGTGTATTAAGGCCAAGGGAGTCCTCTCCACCCTATCGCCCTCTTATACCATGTGGGATTTATGGCTAAATTGATAAAAACACCCGGAGACAAGCTATTAAGAACTTATATAAAACACCAAGACACTTACACATCATTATTGTCTATAACTTCATGTTGGAAGGGAGATAAAGTATCCATGCTTAGTCCAAATCCACCCTCCTTGATTCAACAAATGTTGGGCTTACATTAGTAGGAGAAATGATAGATTTCCTACTCCCAATTGAATGATCACTCTCTCTTACAATGGCATAGAGATCCCTTGCTAATCACCCCTAATACAACACATACATATGCATAATCTAATGAGATTCCACTCAAGAGCTCCTTCCCAAGGGGTTGAGCTTGGCTTCTCAAACTATAGTGTAGTGCTCTTGCTTATGGATTCTCTCCTTTTGTGCTAGCTACACCCTCCTGCTATAGCAATTTTGAGGGCTAGGGGTACTCTTCTAACCATGGTTGGGTTAGATTTTAAGCATTTTATCTTTTTTTCTCTTGGAATTATCTAGAAGTTGGTGGGGATAGATGAAGGAAAAAGAGAGAGGAGAGAAATGGAGGTGATAGGACTTTTCATAATGGGTTAGTGTTAGTAGATTAGTAGAGTTAGTATCTTTATTAATTTACAAATGGAATTGGATATTTACAATGGGAGTATCCATGTAGGATACAAATAAGGAAGAAAAATTTCTTGAGAGCTAAGAAAAGATGGATTTCTTATAATGTTGATGCTTCAAGTGTCTTGAGTAGGGCCAATTTTGATGCTTGTTGACGGTCCACTAGCTTTGATGGTGCCTTTTTTTCTCCATCTTGCCTTCCTTGGGAGCCAAGGTAATTGAAGATGAGAAATCAATCACCATGATGCTCTCTTTAAAGAGAAGAGGTTGAATTTTGTGGTTTTTATGATAGATATAGGTAATTTGGAGGAGGAAAAATGAGACTAGGTGGTCAATTTTGGAATGGAAGTGTGTGTAGGAGGCATGAGTTCACCATTTGATTGGGGATAGTAGAGTATACTGTGACGATGTAGAATGTGAAGTTCTTCACAGACTTCTGTGAGCAAGCCCTTTCTAAACCCTGGACCATTATCAGAAACAATCTCCAAAGGTGTGCCAAATCTACAACAAATGTGAGTGTAGACGAATTTTCTCACTGTCCTCTCATTTACCTTTGCCACACTTTGTGCTTCTACCCACCTAGTCATATAGTCTACAGCCACTAGAATGTAGAGTTTACCATTTTTTGTCCTAAGCAGAGGACTTATAGCATCAATGCCCCACTTTTCAAAGGTTCGATTTTGCAAGCACTATTTGCCTTGGACCATAAACCAATCTTCTATTCCCATTTACCTAACAATTGTGACAACTTTTACACCAATGTTAGACGTCCACATGCAGTTAACTCTTCTTCATAGTTAACTCTTGAGAAAAATGACCACCACATGCCTCTTCATGCAAACCTTTTAGAATAGCTGGAATTTCCTCGATAGTTGGTACTCTTCTGCACACTTGATCCTTCCCTCTTTGATAGAGGGATCCTTCTAGGAAGAGATAGACACTTGCCTTCTTCATGAGTCTCCTCTTCTGAGCCTTCTTGAAGTCTTGTGGAAACTCACCCTCCAAAATGTAGCCAATAATGGGAGTCAATGAATTCAATCCCTGGTATCTTGGTTGCTTAACAATTGTTGCCACCATGATGACCTGCATTTCTTTCTCAACACATGTAATTGCTTGTTGTGCAAGTAAATCAACATCTTCATTTTGTTTCCTAGGAGTATAATATAGTTGCACTTCTTCAATTGATTAAACAATCTACGAATGGAATGAACTTTTGTCCTTAGGCTTTCATTCTTGCATGCCCAAATGCCTAAAATCTGCTTCACAATGAGAAGCGCATCCCCTTTTACCATCAGACGTTGTATACCTTGGCCAATGCATATCTTTAAACCATGAAGTAGTGTGTCGTATTCTGCTTCATTGTTGCTAGTTGAACCTGGTAGATTGACCTTCTCTTTCATGACCACCTCTCCATTTGGGTTGAGCAACACTAGACCTCCCCCTGCTTTTCCTGTGGCTCGTCAAAAAGCTCCATCAAAGAACAAGGTAAAAGCATTAGGAATACTTTTTGGTGGTGGCAATGGTAAGGTCTTTATTTCAGGCACCTTAATCCTTCTAATGCACCACGCATGCACGCATCCATGCACACACTGTGTGTGTGTGTGTGTGTGTGTGTGTGTGAACTAGAAACATAAAAAATATCCAAGGCTAAGTGAGGGAAGGAAAATCCCTCACCTGTATAGATAGAGGTGGAAGGTAGGACAATATAGGAGGCAACCATTATTCATGCCAAGCTTGAAGATTAGGCAAATATATTCTCATCAAATATGCTAGGAAGAGACCTTGTGGATCATCACCATTTTACCACATACTTTTCTTTAAAGCATTGGTTGAGAGGGGAGGGAAAGTAATGAGAAAAATTGACACTGTTTGTTTTATTGCCTTACATTTAGCAAAATAAATTGATCATAAAAAATTTAGCAAATCTATGGTTAAGCATGTCAAATATCATCTATCATTGCGAGGCATACATAATCTATGATCCAAAGGTAAAGAAGATACTCACTATTCACAATGTAGTATTTGTAAAAGGGCCACATTTAGTCTATAAATAGGTCGTCCGCTTTTTCATCAATTGAAGAAATAACCTAGCTTGCGCTAGATCAAAGTAATGTAAAAATTGAGGAGGAATACTTGTCTGTTGATAAATCAAACAAAACTAACCAGCCAATTGTAGCATCACAGGAAAAGCCACCACCAAAGTGGGTTCATGATGATCACAATCTTGATTTTCACAATCCTCATGAAGATGAGGATGATTTACAAAGGTCAAAGAAAATAAAGGAGAAAAAATGAGCCCCTGAACACATCATCAACATGGCTCTAATGACTGAAATTGTGGGATCTATAAAGAAGCCATCTTCCATTTAAGAGGCCATGATTGATCCAAAGTAGAAAGAAGTAGTGTAGTTAGAGTATGGAAGCATAACAAAGAATGACACATGTGAAATAGTGGATATTATACCAAAGAAGAAGGTCATCGATAACAAATAGGTTTACAAAGTCAAACACAAAGCTTATGGCTCATTGGAAAAGTTCAAAGAAAGGGTAGTAGCACAAGGTTTTTCACAAAGAATAAGGGGCATCACCTAGCTTTGAGTGGCTAGGACGTGGACATCAATGATTCAAAAAACACTAACACAACACACCACACGTGCGCGTGCACACACACACACACACAGATGTGGACGGAGGAGATGAAAACCCTTGAAAAAGTGAGGGCAAACTTGATTCAAGATGGTATTTACAAAACCCTTTATTTGAGTGAAATGGAGATCGCGGAGATCGCGGAGAGAGAGAGAGAGAGAGAGAGAGAGAGAGAGAGAGAGAGAGAGAGAGAGAGAGAGAGAGAGAGAGAGAGAGAGAGAGAGAGAGAGAGAGACTATAGTGCATTCTCTAGGGAAATTTCATTTGTGCAAAGATCCTAATTCTATGCGTAGTGACCCTTGGAGTCAGTGTGTGTGCATGATTTCTCTTTCAAGTGTTGACCCCCCTGATAGTGACCTCTTAGTGCTCTTTTATAGGTGCAAGCTGCTTAGTTTAGTATAAACTAATTAGGTTTAGGGCCCTAAGTTTGAGAGACAAAGTAGACAGCCAGGTATTGGATGGTTGATTGGTGCTTTGTTTTGGGAGAAATAAGAAAATGATATTCTTCTAGGTGGGCCGTTGTGACCATCACCTAGAGAGAGGTGGATATACAAATTGTTTTTCTACAATGTTTGGTTTGGAAAACTAAAAATGAATTACCCTACCGATGTTACTAAGTAAGCTCGTTGTGGATGAGATGCCAGCGAGTCTCAGGCTTTACTGGTGTGTTGGTGTAGCACGCTTGTCAATTTTGGTGCCGGTTGGGGCATGACTTCGATGTCATTCTTTGATTTGTTGTCGCCATCGCGTGTTTGTGGTCCTTCTTCATTTGTCGATGCATCGATGTCCATTTTCTTTTGCTATTTCCTTCTTGTGTGTGTCGTGTGTGCGCGTTGTTGGTGCATATATGATTGTATGCATGTGCTTATGCATGTAGTGTATGTATGTGTGTGTACATGTATGTGCTTGTGTGTGTGTGTATGTGTATGGAAAGAGAGAGATAGAGAGAGAGCTGAATTTCTTTCCGCCTTCTTTGACATAGAACGAGAGAGAGAGAGAGAGAGAGAGAGAGAGAGAGAGAGAGAGAGAGAGAGAGAGAGAGAGAGAGAGAGAGAGAGAGTGGGTGTGTGTGGGTGTGTATGTGAGTGTGTGTAAGTGTTTGTGTAGTGTGTGTGTACGTGTGTCCGTGTGTGTATGGAAAGATATATATATATATATAATTTTATTTTAATTTTTTTGCACTGAAATTATCTTAAAAATTCCTACATGGATAAGTTAATTATTTTCTCTACTTTTCTATGAAAAATAGAAGATTTTTGATAGAGTAATTAGTAAAATAATTATAAGATAACTAGAACAAATTTCTAACATTAAAATATTTCTCTAAAAATTATCTTTTAAGCTAATTTACTAATTATCTTCCTTAATTTCTAGATAAAAATAGAGTTTAAGTAATAGTAAGAAGTAAAACTAAAAACCTTATTATGAATAACTATCACAAGTTTCTAACACTAAAATCTTCCCTTGAAAACTATCTCATTAACTTCTAATCTAGTTTACTAATTATCTTGATTAATTTTTAGCTAAAATACAAGAATTTAAGAAATTATTGTTAGCAAAACAAGTTAAGTAATTCTGAAATAACGATCACAAGTTTTTAACACTATAATCTACCTCTCAAAACTAACTCATTAACTTTTAAGCTGATTTACTAATTTTTAGCTTATATACAAGAATTTAAGAAATTATCGCTAGCAAAACAAGTTAAGTAATTCTGAGATAATGATCACAAGTTTTTAACACTATAATCTACCTCTCAAAACTAACTCATTAACTTTTAAGCTGATTTACTAATTTTTAGCTTATATACAAGAATTTAAGAAATTATCGCTAGCAAAACAAGTTAAGTAATTATGAGATAATGATCACAAGTTTTTAACACTATAATCTACCTCTCAAAACTAACTCATTAACTTTTAAGCTTAATTTTCTACTAAAGAGTAGAGAATTTAAGCAAACATAGATAGCAAAATTGATAAACTAATTATGAGATATTTATCATAGGTTTATAATACTGTAATATACCTCTAAAAATCATCTAATTAATTATTACGCTACATTCTTAAATATTTCAACAATTTTAGAGTAATAATATATAATTGTTTCATAAATAAATATCAAAATTAAAATGTGTTTGCAATGGCTTCAAAAAATTAAAAGGAGATTCCCTCAACAAAAACAAAAACATTGTGCTAGTCTATAACACGTAGAAACGTGTAGTGACGAAGCACGTAGATTACAACAATATTAACTGGGAAGGATGGATACAACTGTGTGAGAGAGAGAGAGAGAGAGAGAGAGAGAGAGAGAGAGAGAGAGAGTGCAAGGACACTTTAAAGAGAAGAAAACGCTAAAGAAAAAATAAACACCTCTATATATGAACAAACAAGGTCTTTTGACTTTTGACCTTTATATGTCTTTTTACTTTCCACCTTCATATGTCTTTTCATCTCCTAAACTCACCCTTCACTTATGCAATTAATATGTTTTGTAGAAAAAAAAAAATTCTAAGATTGGGGAGACCTAATAGGTATAAAATTTTGATATATTTGCTACAACTTCCTTCAAATCAAAAAAATCTCTCCAAATCAGCTCATAATTTTCTAAGTTTATTTAATAAAATTTCTCTTAGTTAAGACAAAAATTAGTTAATTTTTGTCCTAATATAGATTAGTAAATAATTAAATCAGTAATGTAATTAAAGATTAAGTACTCAATAATCTAATAATATATAAATATATAAGAGTGTAATTACTAATAGAGAGAGGTTTAATCCTTTCTAAAGATAATTAGAGAAATAGACAAAAATTAATAAGCCTTTCATTAATCTAATAGTATTAGTGTTAATAATCTTGGTTAACCAACTAGAGTTTTTATTTTCTATTGATTTTTGTGTAGAGTCTCTCTATACTAGAGAGAATTTCCCAAGGTCGAGTCTAAATAAAAATGTGAAGCCTAGGGCCTATTTATAAGTGTTTTTTTATACGCAAGGCGTTGCAATTGGTTGCTTTTTATATCCCAAGCAGCCTCCCAGCTACAGAGGGTGCCCCTTTACTTCTATTCCTGACCCCAAATATGGCCTAGTACTCATTATGAGCCACCTACCTAGCTTGAGGACCAATTTTGCCATTTTGGGTGTATTTTCTACTTTTTTTGTAAATATCTAGTAATTTGTTAGGACATGTGACTAAATATCTCCTAGGCCATGTGAAATAATTATCTCTTGATGTTTCCAATTTTTTTATTTGATAAAAGTGGCTGTGAAATCTTTTGGCAAAGATTCGGGGGTTAGTTTTGGTCTGAATTTGATTTTAAACTTTTTTGTTTGTAATGATGTGGTGCTTAAGATTTTAAAAATACCACTTTTGATTAAGTTGAGGATAAGGGTTTACTAGTTTGGATGTTGAGTGCTCTCTCAATCAAAGCTAGGGAATTATTTACATTAAAAATTACAGTTTTTTTAGTAGCAATTTTGATATGGAATCGTCTTTTCATATAGCTATATGCACCTTAATTACTTTATTTTCAATAGGTCTTTATCCCTTTCTAGGCCCAATAAAATTTAGAGTCTATAGAAAAGAAAAATTTTCAAGGAATATGCTTGTACCATTGGAAACCTTATAATCACCCCAACTTAAGAATTTGAGATGTCCTCATCTCAACCAAACTTAGGGAATTCTTTACATAGAAAACTTTAGTTTCTTGTGTAGCATTTTTCGTGGAATCATCTTTCCATATAGCTAGATACTCTGTAATAACTTTGTTTCCAATAGCTCTTTATCTTTCCTCAAGAATACCATCTGGTTTGAGATTCAACAATTCAATAAAATTGTCACTCTTTAATGTTTGCAGTAAAAAGAGAAAATAAATCATCAAAACATAACTTTTTGAAAAACCATCAAAATCATAAACGTTGATATTCATAGAGGAGAGAAATAATATGATTAAATCATAAGGGTTTAAGCAATGCACTTTCTATATGACATTATGCATTAAGAAAACCATGAAATCTTCAATATAATTACAGTCTTGAGGACCTATTTTACTCAATTAAGTATTGTAGCATCCTCATACAATCGATTAAATGTATTTAAGAGCTATTTTTATCCAATTAATGATTGAGCTCTCATATTGTGCAGTGACAAACAATATACATTTTATAAAATCTATGATGGTGTGAAATGCAAAACTTCAAGGACCTTTATATACTTGGTACACTAGTACATCCACCAACCCTTGACTAGCGACTCGTTATTAGTATATGCTGGTCTTCTAAAATCAGTTGTAGCCCCTTTATGGATCAGTGGCTTTGTTGTAATGAGTGACTCTAAAGCGATCCAGCTTGTTTAGTGAGAGGTCCCCAACCCACTGACTCTAAAGTCATGATGGATCCTTAAAAGGTCTCTAGGACTAATAAAAATTAGAGTCTCTAAGCAAGAAAAAATCTAGGGAATAGGCCCTTACCATTGGCAATGGCTTGGGACTAAAGCCCTAGACAGAGACCTAGTCTTGTCTTGCAAGTGATGATAGCAAGATGTCTTCAAGTTTCTTTGGACTTTGTCCTTTAGTTGTAGCTTGCAACACTTTCCAACACACCCACTTTGCATGTCATTCATGAAGGTCTCTCTCTCTCTCTCTCTCTCTCTCTCCAACAAAAAATGCAGCCGTTTTTTGACCTAGTAGACACCAGTTCACCGCCAATTGTATGCACCATGCCGGATGAGACCAAGCAAAAGATTATCCTTGATAGTAGCTTGATCTATTAGAGGGATACAAAATGTGTTGTATATGAAGATCGCACTATCAAGAAACAAAATATGCGTCGCAAGGTATATGAGGAAAAGAATAAGGAAAACAAGGAGATCTCTCATGAAGAAAATGTGCCCAAGGAGGAGGAAAGTTCCCCGAGCAAATAGGGATACGTGACGTATGAGACCGAGTTACAATTAAAAATATGCTTTTGGAATTGTAATGGACACCCATGGAATGCGGGGGCTGGCATTGATGAACCAACAACAAGCAAAGCCGATGTTGCACTTCTTGTTGAAACTTGGGTGCATGATACACAAAGGATTAACGGCTTGGAGGATTACAAAATACATTCATTGATGTGGTCAAAGAATCTTAAGCAACGAAGAGAACAAGGAGGGGTAGCATGTATGGTTGAGAAAGGATTAGATGTTTTTGTATCAATTGTGAAACATGACAAGTACAAATGTTATATATGGCTGAAAATTATGACACCAAAAAGAGCACCCATTTTTGTAGCCGGTTGCTACATTCTTCATCATGATTTCCCCTTTTATGCTTGCATGGATAGTGATCATGCATTTTTTGATTTAGAAGAGGACATTGCTTATTTCAAAGGTGAAGGCGATGTTATTGTATTTGGGGATATGAATGCTCACACAAAAACATTGCAACATGATACTCAACAATTTGATATGCCATACATTTCAAGGGAGTTGGAGGAATTGCACTTGTATAATTGTATTTGAATGGATGAGAAAGAGACGGATCACTATGGAAAGTTACTTTTACACATGTGTAATAGCACATGTGTAATATGCTCATTGCCAATGGTGTATCTTTGTGGAGTGGAACCAATGGATTTACATATAGTTGACATAATGGGGACAGTGTGATTGGCTATATGCTACTCTCCAAAGCCATCAAGTATCACATAAAGAGTTTTATGTTTGGCCACTGGACTCTAGAATCCAACCATCGCATCTTATGTATTGACCTTTCATGTGGAGAAACAACAAAGCATGATAATCTTAGCCAAAGGAAAGAAAAATTATCACTATGTATGGATTTTAAACGGGCTCCAATGTACATCAAAATGGTTGAGAAAAAATTATGGATGACAAAGCTTCAATATGATGCACCTTTGGAAACTTTCAAGAAAGTTATTTGTTCTTGTGCCGAAAAATGCTTTTCCATAAAGCATCTCCATGGTATAAACAAAGATAGATAACACAAAAGGTGGTTTCATAAAGAATGTCAAGATGCTCGAAAGTCCTTGATAAAGCTTGATGCAACTAAGGACTAAGACAACTATCGAAGTCATTTGCATACATACAAGGAATTGATTCAAAAGAAGAGAAGGAGATGCAAAATAAAGCAACAATGTTTTCAAGTCCAAGAAAAGGTACATGCATGTGGAAGATTTTGGGGCAAGTAAGTTGAGAATTTTGGTAACTTGAGTCTTGTGGATATGTACACACATTGTAGGCAATTCTATGAGCAAGCAAACACTGAAAAAATGCATTTTATGGTTCAGTCCCATGTATGCCCTCTTTTTTTACTATTGAGGATGTATGCGGTGGGCTTGAAAAGTTGGCCAGTGGCAAAGCGAGAGATCTCCAAGGTATCAAGCCGGAGATGATCAAATGGATGGGAGATTTTACCCATGAGTGGATGTGTGATATGTTCAACCTTGCACTTCAACATGGTATGCCTTATTATTTGAGTACTAATTGGGTTAAGCCTTTGCATAAAGGAGGGGCTGTAAAGAATGTAAACAACTACCGGAATATAATGATTGGGTCTCTTATGGAAAAGTTTCTTGGGTGCATAATGGAGATGAAATTGAGTGATTGGGTTGAAGAGAATGACAAGCGTGCAAAGGGACAAGCGGATTTTTGGCGATGCCATCGCACCATTGATCATCTTGTCACTCTTCGTGTTCTCATGGAGGAAAGTCGTTTTAAAGGCAAGCGATTGTATTGTTGTTTTGTGGACTTTAAGAAAACCTTTGATATGATTCGATGTAACAATTTGTGGAGAAGGATGGAGGAACTCCAAGTTTCAAGTGAGTTTATGCTTCCGGTTTCTTGAATCTATGAGAAGGTGATTTGTCAATTGCACATGGGAAGAGAAATTTCAGAAATTTTTGTAAGCACTATTGGGGTTAAACAAGGATGTCCGTCCTCACCAACTCTCTTTGGTCTATGCATCGATCATTTGGAACAAACGGTACTTGACTTTATGCAAAAAGAAGGCATTAAATAGGTCACTATTTGCAAAGCAGTAATCATGCTATTGTTGTATGAGGGTGATGTAGTGCTTCTAGCATACACTTTAGAAGATGTACAAAAGCTTATGGTTGTCGTTGACAACTTTTTCTTGCATAGTGGGTTGATTGTGAATGAATTCAAAACAAAGGTTATGCTTGTGAAAACCAACCATAAGGAGAAGCCATGCATTGTGTACAAGAATGAGACTCTTGAAGTTGTTGAGAGATTTAAGTACCTTGGCTTTAAGGTTCCCTCCAAGCACAAGTGGCATGAATGTGCTATACGTCGTTTGGAAGCGAGAAAGAGAGCATATTATGCATTTGAGAACATATGTAATGCGAGAAACATCAATTGTTGGGTTCTCAAGATTTTTTTTTTTGATGCATTGTTGACACCGGTTCTTCTTTATGGAGTTGAAGTATGGGGTGGGAGCATCTCAAAGTCTACTTGGAAAGAGTATGAGAATGTCCAAAACCATTTTCTTACAAACTTTCTCCAAGTTAAGACACAAACACCATATATGCTCCTATCTCTTGAGTCCGGATCTCTTCCAATTGAGGTTATGTGCGTGGAAAGGGTTGTGGAGTACATGATAATGATGCGTCAAAACCCCTCACATCGCCTTCCCACAATTGCATGGGAAGCAAGCAAAAAAGTTCAAAAGATGCATAAAAGAAAAATCTTGAGCATGGGATGGATGCAAGACATAAAGAAGTGGTTTGGGAGATGGGATGCATTACACTTGCTACATATGCTTCAATTGACTCCCAATTGAATGAAGCTTTTCTACAACGCTAATGTATTATGGTGTAACATTTAATGGCCTAGTAAATTGTGTGTAGCAGAAAATAGCATGAACATAGTGAGCATCTCATTAGAATAGATTCCTAATGAGCATAACAAGAGTGCTTGGGTGGAGAGACAAACAAAAGGCATAACACCTAGTTAGATAGGCATGAACAATACTTCAAAAGAGAGAGAAATTAAGCTAGTCCCCCCTCCAAAAGGCTTTGTATTATAGGTTCTCCAGACAAAAGGGTTGTGGAGTACATGATAATGATGCGTCAAAACCCCTCACATCGCCTTCCCACAATTGCATGGGAAGCAAGCAAAAAAGTTCAAAAGATGCATAAAAGAAAAATCTTGAGCATGGGATGGATGCAAGACATAAAGAAGTGGTTTGGGAGATGGGATGCATTACACTTGCTACATATGCTTCAATTGACTCCCAATTGAATGAAGCTTTTCTACAACGCTAATGTATTATGGTGTAACATTTACTGGCCTAGTAAATTGTGTGTAGCAAAAAATAGCATGAACATAGTGAGCATCTCATTAGAATAGATTCCTAATGAGCATAACAAGAGTGCTTGGGTGGAGAGAGAAACAAAAGGCATAACGCCTAGTTAGATAGGCATGAACAATACTTCAAAAGAGAGAGAAATTAAGCTAGTCCCCCCTCCAAAAGGCTTTGTATTATAGGTTCTCCAGACAAAAGGGTTGTGGAGTACATGATAATGATGCGTCAAAACCCCTCACATCGCCTTCCCACAATTGCATGGGAAGCAAGCAAAAAAGTTCAAAAGATGCATAAAAGAAAAATCTTGAGCATGGGATGGATGCAAGACATAAAGAAGTGGTTTGGGATATGGGATGCATTACACTTGCTACATATGCTTCAATTGACTCCCAATTGAATGAAGCTTTTCTACAACGCTAATGTATTATGGTGTAACATTTAATGGCCTAGTAAATTGTGTGTAGCAGAAAATAGCATGAACATAGTGAGCATCTCATTAGAATAGATTCCTAATGAGCATAACAAGAGTGCTTGGGTGGAGAGAGAAACAAAAGGCATAACACCTAGTTAGATAGGCATGAACAATACTTCAAAAGAGAGATAAATTAAGCTAGTCCCCCCTCCAAAAGGCTTTGTATTATAGGTTCTCCAGACAAAAGGGTTGTGGAGTACATGATAATGATGCGTCAAAACCCCTCACATCGCCTTCCCACAATTGCATGGGAAGCAAGCAAAAAAGTTCAAAAGATGCATAAAAGAAAAATCTTGAGCATGGGATGGATGCAAGACATAAAGAAGTGGTTTGGGAGATGGGATGCATTACACTTGCTACATATGCTTCAATTGACTCCCAATTGAATGAAGCTTTTCTACAACGCTAATGTATTATGGTGTAACATTTAATGGCCTAGTAAATTGTGTGTAGCAGAAAATAGCATGAACATAGTGAGCATCTCATTAGAATAGATTCCTAATGAGCATAACAAGAGTGCTTGGGTGGAGAGAGAAACAAAAGGCATAACACCTAGTTAGATAGGCATGAACAATACTTCAAAAGAGAGAGAAATTAAGCTAGTCCCCCCTCCAAAAGGCTTTGTATTATAGGTTCTCCAGACAAGAGAGACATTTTACAATACAATTCTTTGTATTCCTTCAATAACTAGCTAGTGCAATGAAGATGGAAGCTTCAAGCACTAAGAAAAACGCTTATAAAACACAACATCAATTCCCTCACAGTCTCAGACCCAAGACCTCACACACCTTCGAAGATGGTGAGAGCTAGTAGGGTATGAGAGTAGGAAGAAGGAGTAGTCTTACGAGAAAGATGTACATCTCCTCACATAATCACTCATATATTAGCATAGCATAGCTTAGTAATTAGCATGGTAGAGGAGATGAGAATGCATTGAATCTTGGATTTTGGTTGGATTTGCATCACAAAGCCAAGAGTTGTTGGTGTAGGCCTCCCTTCTCATAAGCTTGGAGTACATGATAAGATTTACATTAAATCTTGAGAAGGAGAGAGAGAGTATTCTTGCTTCACACATGAGATTGTGTGTGAGTGTGTGAGATAATGGCTTGAGAAAATCAGCCCCCTCCCTCTCTTGGTCGACCCCTCACGCTATTTACTCTTGTTGACACCCCAATGGAACTCTCCAGGCTTAGCCAATAGGGTTTGAGGAGCATATGTGATAGACTTATGACATGTGTCCCCTTTCCCCTTTTGTGAGAGCTTAAGGTAATTAATTAATGCAACTAAACTCTCATTGGACCCCTTTGTCTCCTGGCCAATAGGAATCAGGCAAGCCATTGGGCTGCTGAATGCTCATTGGACCCCTTGGGAGACTGTCCAATAGTCTTCTAGAGAGATTAATTCTTATTGGTTATTTTATTAAGTGTTTTTAAATTAATTAAACTATATTTACTCTAGGCTACTTCTCATTGGTCCACCTCCATTGCCATCCAATAGAATTTTAGTACACCTTGAGGGCATCTAGGCTAGGGAGATGACATGTGTCCCTCATTGCCATTGTATAAAGGAGGCTTGTGAGGTGTGTGTGTTTCTCTCTCATCCCCTACTTGCAAGGCTCGCCCCCTCCTTTGTAGGAGTTGTGAAGACTTTTCTGGTACACACACTAAGAATACAATTTAACTAAGCTTTGTCCATTGGACACAACCTTTGAATTTTGAAGCCTTAGCATTTTGGAAGTCTTAATGGGATGAACCTTAGGGTCTTTAAGGCCCACTGTTGCACATTTCTCTTTTGCTGAGGGCACCCCCTTTGGATCCCTATTTTCCCTCCTTTGGATCCCTACTGTGGCCGATCTTCCAGCTTAACCAATATTTTAGCTTTTTCTCCCCTGGCACTTCTCCATATTAAATGATCCGTTTAACATGAGAAAATCATTTAGGAGAATTAGATATTAGTTATTATGACATACGGCTTAAGAGAAATCCGGTGGGTCACGCGTCATACATTACACCACCCATAGATGGTCTCTCTCTCTCTCTCTCTCTCTCTCTCTCAATGATTTATAAACTACGATAATCCAATAAATCTTTACATTCCTACCCAATCCATATCAACTGCGTCGGCTACAATACATGTCAAAAAATGTGTCACAAAATTGTACAATCATGGGGCTTTACTCTTAGTTTGGATATGTGCGTTCACGACTAAGAGCATTGTAGACATGTGTTTTGCTTAGCACGGGTCAATGTATGAACATGTTTTCATTTGGGCTCGATCCAAGAACTCTAAAGAAAATGAAGTACAAGTGCTTGAAAGCCATATAAGATTTTTTTTTAGCCTCCCTGTCAGTGAAATCAGGGCATGTGCATTAGGGCTCATCCTTGACGTGCACCTCATACACCCCCACATGTACGTTCACTGTGTGATGTTCAACCTGAAGACTCCATGTGCTTTGTCTACAATGCATTTATCTTCAATCACCTGAGCATTTAAACAAAGTGCGAGACCAATTTTCTTAGCTGCCTCTTGCTCTGAAATGGAAGTCCGAAATTTGACTCTTATGCCATTTCTTAGTATTGAATCTCTGCTACCTGCTTTCGTTGATGCAAAAGAGGAATCACCTCCACCCCTAGGAGGAGTTCGCATTATTGTTGCACTCTCTCAATCTTTTCCAGCTGTCTCCACTTGAAATCCTCCTTTAAGCAGAACCTCAACTTCTTCATGAGTGAGATTTGTTCCTAGATTAACCGACCAAATTGTTGGAGGAGGAGTTGGCCTTGGTTGTATATTATGATACACCACATAGCAATGAATAACATATATTGGATAGAGCCAAAACCATTGTTTGAGTAGCCCATTTGGATGTTTTCTATACCCCTCAAAGAATGGTGCAGGAGTCCCTTTACTATATGACACTATATTTTGTCCACAACATTTCCACTGTTGTGTTCATCCTCAGTCTTATTGTAAATGAGAATGTCATCAAGGAAGACCACAACAAATTCTCCAAGATAGGGACGTAAGACACTATCCATGAGTGTCAAAAATGTAGCTAGAGCATTGATTAAACCAAAGGCATAACCAAACATTCAAAATTGCCAAACCGTGTTCTAAAGGAAGTCTTAGAGATATCTTTCAAAAGGATACGCACGTGGTGGTATCCTGAACGAAGATCTATCTTTGTATTGTACCTTGCCACATGAATTTGATCAAACAACTCATTCACCCGAGGTAGAGTATACTTTTTCTTTATGGTTATGGCATTTAATCCGCAATAATCTATGCACGTGCACATAGTACCATGTTTCTTTTTTACCAATAGAATTGGTGATGCCCAAGGAGAGGTGCTAGGTTTGATGAAACCAGGGGCGAGGTAGTCAGACAACTGATGCTCAGCCTCCTTGGCCTCACTAACACTCATATAGTAAGGCGGTTTACTCACCGGTTTAGTGCCTGACAGGATACCTTTGGCATGCTACACTTCACGTGCAGGGGGTAAACCTTGTGGTAAATCACTTGAGAATACATCACTATACTCCACAAGTAAGTGAGTCAGCTTTTACCGTGCAAATGGAGAAATAAAACTAGAGTTATGCTGGGATGGAGAATCTTGTAATTCCTTTAATATTTGTTTTACAATAGTTACACTTTGCTCAACATAATCAAAATTGAGAGCACTCTGATATTTA
Source organism: Adiantum capillus-veneris (assembly GCF_014529385.1). Taxonomy (NCBI): domain Eukaryota; kingdom Viridiplantae; phylum Streptophyta; class Polypodiopsida; order Polypodiales; family Pteridaceae; genus Adiantum; species Adiantum capillus-veneris. The sequence continues at coordinate 107,643,573 of NC_140935.1, forward strand.
GAATTGTTAGCACTCCCTTAGCACTTTGCTTTTCATTAAAATTCATTGCACTCTGCATACCATTACTAGAATCCACAACACTTTGCTCTTGAGAATTCACAAGACTTGGAGACAAGCAGTACCACAAAAAGACTTCATCTATTAAATTTTCTTTCTATAAAGTAGAAAGCTTGGATGTACATACAAGAGGTGCAGATAATATATTTTTCTCACCAAGCAAGAGCACATGTTTATCAATGTCCATAAAGGATAAGGAGTTGTGTATGTAACTAATGTGCAATGTGTTTCCTAAACCAAACATCCACTCTCGTCCTAAAACTACATCAACACGGGCCATTTTCATAAATTGAAAGTCAAGGTCATTTTATGATCTTGAATGATAAGTTCAACCCCTTGAACTACCGTGTCCCATACTTCTTTATCATTTCCAGGCATGTGTTCTACCACAGACTTGTGGGAGCAGGGAGTCTATGTAAGATTCAATTTCTTGACTAGACTATAGTTTAGGAGGTTATGAGTTGCACCATCATTCACTAAAATACGAACACATTGTCCGTTAATAGTGCCATGCATGCAAATCAATTCATGGGGCAGAGAAATTGTGGAAGAGTATCACATATCAAAATAGAATTTATGGCTAAAAGAAAACTGAGACAAGATATTGATACTTAATTGGCATTGGCAATCAACGAATGCTTCCAAAATTATTATTTTTTTAATCTCCAATAATTATGTTATAAACCAGTTACATATGTCATCATCTATAATAGGATTATTTTTCCAAGTTCTTAACACTAGACTTGTAATGAGCCACAAAACTGGCTAAAGCCACAAAAATGGGGCTCATGTCAGGATCCTAGTAAATGAAACATAACTTTTGTATATGACATCAAAATTTTATGAAACTTCTCTTAAATATGGGTTCAATATAGGAAAAAGGTTTCTAAATACACAAATTACATGAAAATCTCAAAAACAAAAAAAAGTACTTTTCTAAAATTAGTATATTGTACATAAAACTGTACTTCAACACTTAACTTGGAGAAGTAAAAAATGTCGGAAGTCATTGTATATGGGTTAAAAAATCTTTGTACATCTATTACATACCTATTGAGGGATTTTTCAAAGAAGTTTGGGCCTGCTTAGCAATGATTTGATTTACTTTCAAAAGAAAATAGATTTTTTTTTTCCATCTGCACAAATTAGTTGTAGAATATGGCAATGGAAAGACACCTTTAGACCTTTATTTAGCTCTGTACTATTTTTTATCAACTCATATTGAGTGTTGGTCATAATTCCCTGAAACCATTTTCTATTTAGATAACTATCATAGTGTTGATTTTTTTTTTACAAAAGTCTCAAGAAGCAACAAAAGTGACTGATTTTTTACAGGACTAGTGTTAAAGTTAGAAAGAATGCAATAGGTTAGATCTTTCGATAAATATGGTCTAAAAGTTTGTTAAATAGTTTATGAGATAGAGAGTATTAGACGTACACAGATGAGTTTGAGATATCAAGGGATAAAATATATTCTCTTCACGATACGTGAAAGATGTATCTAGTAATAATTATTGAATAAAAGATCATTTGGCTATAGATTGTAAAGTAAACATGTAGTTAAAATTGTTGTTTTTATCAATATCAATGTTTTATTTTCATGTGTTTTAATTTAAAATACATGGACAGTATTAAAATAATTTGAAAAAGTCGTGGAGACAAAAAAGTAGTGGTTTTATGAGTCAAGACCTAAAAGTTGCATTTTTAGCCACACGAAGAGTTTTTTCAAAATTTTGGCCATGGGGCCTTGTAGATTAAATTTTTTCCCGTCATTTTGAGTACCTGAAAGCATATATGTTGAGTTTGTATGACAAAGTTAGGACAGAAACAAATTGTATGCAGCAGCAAGATAACCTACAAGCAACAATAAGTTAGCTTACAAACAAATGTACATAGGTGATATCTCTTTCGTTTCACCCAATCAAGAAGTGATTCAACTTTGTTATGATGGTACAATATGATGTTTTGAACTTGATTATCATGTTGATTTGGTTGCACGAGTATGTTCTTTTGGCTATTGTGTAAACAATGCAAAACCAATGTGTGAAGCAGGATCTGTGCAATGTGTCATGATACTAGGATTATGATCGTGTTGCGATTCCTATTATGATCATTGTTGCCATCAAGAGATTGAGATTGAGAGTGTGATTCTGATTGAGATTGAGATTGAGAGTCTGATTGAGATAGCTTGGGGGTGGTCTGGAGGTTATGAAACGAGCTATGCTCTTCTTCTTACTATTATGCATACAGACTCCTTCTTTCATCCATTCACTCTGCGTACTTTGTACTTTTCCTTATCAATGTGTTTCGCTCTCTCGTGTTGCGTCACAAGTGGTATCATAGCAGTTTTGATTCTAAGACATCAATGAAAAGATATGAGAAACAATTAAAGAAAGAAAAAGATAAAAGTGGAGGTAAATGACCAAAAGAGAAGAAGAAAAAAAAGAATCGATGACAATGATGAGAACTTTGATGCGGAAGAAATGGCATCGAAATAATTCTTCAAGATATCTAAGCTCAATGAGTTTGATGCCATAAGGAAGACATGCAAAGATTTAAAAGCGTAGATTGAAGAAATCGAAGCTTTTGGATTATGCTTTCAAGATGGAGAACATGACTACTAGACTTTCAAATGCTCGAGCAAAGTGACCAATAAGGCAAAACATACCAAGATGGATCAATTGGAGACTATTAGCGATGTGGATGATAAAGGTAAATCATCTAGCCCTTCTTTGTGATGCTTTCTTCGGTATGTCATTTAAAAGATTTTGTGATAAAATTTATGCGTAAAAAACAAAAAAATGAAATTAAATTTCTTAATTGATTCGGGTAGTACACATTATTTCTCGTCCTTTGAATTGACTAAGAGATTAAACTAAGAAATTAAAAGACTTGTGGACTTATCTAGTGGCAACAAAAGTTTCACGAAAGAACTAATTGAAAATCGGTCATTTTCTTTGAACTATTATAAGCATAAATATAGATTTTATATCATAAAATAGGTATGCATGATGTAATTATTGGCATCAATTAGATGACTAAAAATCATCTTTTGATTGATTGTGAATAACGAAAAATCTCTCTTTAATCATTTGAAGACGATAGACACACTCTTCATGGAAAAGAAAGAGATTCTAAATCTAGTTTTGTCCATGAAATTGATAAGGTGACTTAAACAAGAGTGTGATACTTTTATAACTTCTACAAATGAGTTAAAACATGAACTTAAGGAATAAAACATTGTATGTAGAAAAGCTTCTAGACGAATTCAGGGATGTTTTCCTTGATGTCCTGCCATGGGTGTCTTCTCCTAGATCATTAGACTGTGGGATAGGTCTATATCTGGAATCCAAATCGTACTCTTGATCTCCTTATATAGTCAAAATAGATGAACTTAAGGAACTAAAACTCAAACTTGACGACTTGTTGAAGAATGGTTAATCAGGCATAATGTATCTCTTTGGGACAACCCTATTCTTTTTTAGAGGAAGAAGGATGGGACTTATAGATTGTGCATTGACTACAGGGGTCTTAATAAATGAACCTTTAAAAATTAAAATCCCCTTCTGTACATCGATGAGTTGTTGAGTCAACTTAGCGGTGCGCAAGTATTTTCAATGCTTGACCTTCAATTTGGATACGACAAGATCAGATTTTTTTTTTCGAGAAAAAGATCCTTCTATTAGTTAATGAAAACTGCCGATAGGGCTACAACCACCTCTGCAAGAGAGGGCTACAACAAACATGATGGGGAAACTCTCCCAATGAAAAAATAGCATATATACAATGAGGCTAAATCAAGAGATGGGAGGAGGGAAGAGCCCCATAGGTGGACGGTAGTGCCATCTGAGCACACCCTGGATTATTATGTAGAAAGGCCTAGGGCGCCAGAGTCGAAGGAAAGCATCGCGACGCTCCCGCATGTGGTCGGAGCTGCCGTGTAGTCCCTCAAGCTGTCCTCTGAGAGTATGGATCGGCTCTAGCCAAAAGTCACGAACAGTCTCTGCTGGTGGCACAGGGCGAGCCTCAAAGATGCGGAAAGAGCGGGCCCGCCAGATGAACAATAGTGTTAGGCCACTGACGAGCTCCCAACACTCCTCTCTCTCACCGCACCACTCCTGTGGAGTAAGCTCTGTAGCAGGCCGGAGTGTAGGTCGCCCCCCCTGCATCACTATCATCCTGCTGCTGGAAGATAGCTCAAACTGAAGTGCCGGGCCCGTGAGGGTGGACCAAGCCGCTGCCCCCCAAGTGTACTGTCAAGCCGTGGAGAGAGTAGGCATCAGCCGAAGAACTCGTAGCCACACCTCCCAAAGACAGTGACGCTGACTCTCCACCAACTGGTCATAGGCTGCACATGCGGCCGAGAGACCACTATGCACAAGCCAGCTCCCTACTGCTGTGGCTCTATGTGCAACCAGCCACTGGAACAAAGTGATGCGCCTTGGCTTTCTGGAGTCCCAGAGCCTTTGCCAAAAGGCTGCCAAGAACTCGACTGTGAGGCCCTCCTCCTACCAATGACGTGCTGCAGCGGGGCGGGCCTCTCTCTGTGCTGCAAGTATATGATGTCCAAGCCAAACAGCGTACTAAAAGAAGGGGACTCCTGAGCGGTCTGCAGAAGAGAAAGGGTCCCTCCATAGCCACTCACCAGGATCCCACTGTACTGGTGCCAGTGGAAAACACTCCCAAGCCCATAGCCTCCAGTGTCCAGTCTCAAGAGCTGCTGGGTCAGGGTCTATGACGCAAGTCCTCCCACACATGCCCACAACTCGGATCCTCTGGAAAAAATACTCTGCTACCTGCGGGGCCTCCACTGCAACTCGCTGTAATCGTCCCCCACCCTGAAGCTCAAAGAATAGGGCTGGGATAGTCTCTGAGCAGGCCCTGACTGAAATGAGAACCTCCTGTCGTGTGAAGGCTCCCATCCATCGGGGTGCTACTGGCTCGAGAGGTGTGAGCCACTCAACTAGAACTGACTCTGAGATGTCTTGACACATGCTCTGCACCCCTCTCATGCCCTATAGCTGGACACCCTGCACCTGCTCAGACAAACCTGTGAACTCAAGCCAGTCACCTAGAGAATGCGCTGGACCTGCTGCCATGGGACCCCAAGAAACATGAGGCTAACTCCCAACCAAGTGGCCTCTCTGAGTGCTAACCATGGGGTTCCAGATGAGGGGCTGCCATAGGCGCTCCTCCGTGCACATCGACTGTCTCTGCTCTAGGCCATGCTGTAAGAGCTCCCAAGATCGAAGCAGACTCACAACGAATCGGTCCTCCAGTCTCCTGCTCAAACCAACTCGGTGCAACTCTGTAAAGATCCATTTGGTCGAAGGTTGCCAAGGGTCTCTTGACTGAGGCACCCTGGCACGAAGCCTCTATAGCAAGAACTCCTTCCAGGGCTCCTTGCCTGGAAGAACTCCTCTGACGAAGAACTTCCCAAGAAGGGCTTTGCTCTGCTGTGATGGATCAATGATCCCAAGCCCTTCCTGAGAACAAGGAAGTGTGATGACCGACCAAGCCACCTTGGCTCGGGCAATCTGAGTGTCTCGACTTGACTAAAGGAAGTTCCTGATCAGCCTCTCTACCTGGTTGATACAAGAACTCGAGAAGATCCAGCAAGAAGTGATGTACCACATAGTTGCCAACAACACCTGGTTGGCAACTACTACTCTACCAGCCAGCGAAAGTCGTGCTGAGCTCCAATGTAGCAGCTTTCTCCTGATGGACAGGAGAAGAGGAGCAATCTGCTGCTCGGGGGACAAGTCCAAACCAACCTGACAACCGAATACCGAACTGCAGTCCCTAGAGGAATCCACTTGAAACCCTCTCCTGGCATCCAATCTAGCAGAGGAGCACTGCCAACCGAGAAAGCCACTATCTTTCTCCAGTTGATCAGTGCACCCGATGCACAGCAGAAGATCTCCAAAGCCTGCTCACATCTGTGTAGATTGGCCTCCTGGCCCTCTAAGTACAAGGCTGAGTCGTCAGCAAACTCAACGTCCAGAAGCTCACCTCCCCGTAAAGGGAGTGCTAAGCCCCTCAGACCAACCTGCTGTGACACCAAAAATATGCTCATCGCCTCGCATAGAACAAAAAGAGAACGGGGGAAAGAGGACAACCCTGTTTGACAGATCGTGTGAGCATGAAGCGCTCACCTCTACCTCCTACCAAAAGCACCTGACTGTGAGCATGTCTGTACAAAGCTGACATCCCTCTGATCCAAGCATCTGAGAAACCCATCCTGCGTAGAGTGCCCTCTAGAAAGTCCCAGTCAACTCTGTTGTATGCCTTCTCAAAATCAAGAAGAAGAATCACAAGGTCCTCCCCACATAGCCGTGCCAGGGCAGAAGCCTCTCAGAAAGTGAAGATGTTGTCAAGGATATTGCGTTCCTTGACAAAACCTATCTGAGTCCCATGTATAAGGCTCTCCAAAAGTGGCTGAATCCTCAAACTCAGAGCCTTGGCAAGAATTTTGTAGGCTGAGTTGAGGATGGTGATGGGACACCACTGTCGAATCTCATCCAAGGAGCCACCCTCCTTTGGAATGAGGTAAATCAAGCCCTCACTCATGCTATCTGGCATCACTCCTGTGTGCAGAATGTACTGAAAGGCACTACAAAGATCTGGGCCAAGCAGGTCCCAATACTCCAAGAAGAAACTGGGAGTCAGCCCATCCTCACCTGGACAGCTACCACGAGGTAGGGCCCTAAGAGCCATGTGCAGCTCCTCAAGCTGAAGAGACATCTTTAGTCTTTGGCGCAACTCCTCAGTCACAAGACAAGGCATCTGTGCCCAAACCTGCTCTCTGCATGCATCCTGCCGCTCTGACTGGGGCTTGGCCGATAGTAACTCACGGTAAAAGTTAGTAGCAACTGCACGCATATCCTCTTGCTCACAAACAACTGACCCATCGGGTCTCCTCAATTGATTGACCTTGGCATGCGAGTGCCGAGGTCCCACTGTCTCAAAAAAAGCACCTGTCACTCTCTCACCCACCTGAGTCCACTGAGATGCCTGTCGGTGAAAGGCAAACTCATGACACCTCTCCTCTGTGCAAGCAAGCTCCTGTCGAGCCTGCTGTAACTGCACCTCTAACCATGGACTGTCTGGATGCTGATCCTGCATCCTCTGTAGTGAAGCAATGTCTCATCTGAGACGCTGCTCCTCCTCTCTCACTGCAGCCCGTCGAGCCAGAGACTCCTGGAGGAAAAAGTGGCTAAGCTGAGCTAGGCCTAAGGCCACTCTGTCTGTAGGTAGATCCTGGTTGTCCATGCCCTTTGTCCAAAGAGCCTCCACCCTCTCTCTGAGTGCTAAGTCCAACAAGACCCGCTCTGGGATGCGAAGCATGGTGCTCCCACTCCTCTGCCTGTCTGCCACTGTGAGGATCACTGGTGCATGGTCCGAGAAGGATGTCCCTGCCAGGATACCCACTGACCCCCCCATGTCACTGAAGTGGTCACTAGTGTAGAAGCGATCTATCCGCGATAGATTCACTCCACCCACTCTGCGGTCTGACCTAGAGAAGGCAAGAATCTCTAGAGACCTCACAAAGCCAGAGTGTTTCCATGTATCCGAGACCCTCAAAGTCATACACAACCTCTCCCAAGATGCTAACTCGACTCCATGCACAGTAGCATGGCTGCCTCCAATCCTATCAGAAGGGTCCTCCAACATGTTGAAGTCCCCCCCTAGACACCAATGGTCAAAGAGGAGATCAAAGAAGCACTCTAAGGCTAAGCCTTCTAAGGGTGGAAATAAAGGGAAAAATAAAAGATTAAAAAAATGCCAAGGGGCACTAGTGATGTCGCTACTAGTGCTCCCCCTCAAGTTCAAAGAAGAGAGAAAGTGTGCAAAATTAGGCAAAGGCAGCTACCTCCTCCCAAAGTTGCTAAGTGAGAGTGCACAAATTGAAAGGGACACCCCTATAAATGCTATTTTGCATACTTTTTTCCACAGTAGGCTTCTTCTCAAGGCCTTGAGCCGGTGAACCTGTAGAGAGCCAAGACAGACTGTGTGTGTGAGTTCTTGGGTGATCTTTTTGGTGCAAAGTTGTATGCTTGCAAAGCCCCAAGTGTGTGTTTTCTTGCTCGCCGACCATGTGGGTGCACCGTTTGATGTAAATGAGCTACACAAAGTGTTTGAGCAGTGGTAGAGCCTCCATTGTGTTTCTCGTGCGTCGTTTCTCCTTCCAATGTGGAATTGTGTGCTCCACTCGAGCCCCTTCTTTGTAAGGGAAAGAGAAAGGGGTACTAGATGAGAAAGATAGAGGAAATGTCCAAACATATAGCTGGAACTATGAGGATTTCAAGTGAGAGTTTCATTTCATGCGCAACAGTGGTGTGTGGCTCGAAGCAAGTAATGGAATGCATGCATAGTTGAGTGTGTGTGTGTGTTTACACATTGGTGTGTGTGCATGCGGCGGCCTGCCAACGTGTGTCATGAGTTTTGAAGGTAAACTCTAGTGGATTGGGGTGTTGTGTATGCCGTGGGCTATAGAGAGGTAGTTTTTTTTGAGTTGGGTGTGGTCCCCCTTTCTCCCTCTCCAATGTATATGAAGTATTGTGTCAGGAGGAGCTAAAAATAAAACACAAGCTACATCTTGTTTCTAGTTTAATGTTATCATGATGTTGGATAGCATATGCTCTATTTTGATCTACATAAAATCAATGTTTAAAGAAATGTGATAGGGATTATTGAATTGTCCACAATAATCACAATAAGAAGAAGAATCTCTAGATAAATGTGGTTGTATTGTGGTAATTTTGTGCTCTTTGTCAATCGTCTTCAATATGACTATTTTAGTTGCATTAAAAGTAATGCTTGCTAAGAAATTTGAGACAGCAGAAACTACTATCATGATGACTATCTCTATGGCTTGCTCATTGAAATGGATTCCTTTGAAAATAAAAATCCCATCCCAATTATTGTGATACAAATTCCTCTGTGAAATCATATAAGTTATATTGTGATCAATAATACACAATTCTTGATCACAATATGCATGTTTGGTCAAAATCTAAACCATCCTTGTTAGAGAGAATTGTAACAATGTTGTCATAAGAAGAATCCTTTACCGTATCAAGAAGAAGTGTAATTAATTACTTTTGTGAAACAAGATCGCCCATAGCAACAAGATGATTACTAATCAATTTGAAATATTCAATATGTCTTGTCATAGTAGTACCAATTTCATATTGTAACTTGGTAATCAAACCTATCAAATAAATAATTTTTGGAATGGACTTCTTACAAGAGTTTGCTTTAAGATACTTCTACATATTGTGGGAAGTAGAAAATTCATATATATTAATGAAAAGAGAATCACTAAGAGCAAAAAGAATATACCAAAAATCTACTGTATTACTCCATTTCCAATGTGCATAAGAAAGATACACTCTGCAAAAATAAATCCTTTAGTGATAAGAACATTGTTATGAATCAGATTAGCAGGCTGAGATGGACATACATACTTTTCAAGAACAACATTTAAGAGTTCATATATATATATATATATATATATATATATATATACACACACACATATATACACACACACACACACACACACATTAGGAAATTTCGGACGTCGTTTGGAGGGCCTTCTTAAAAAAATAGATTTTTGACTTTCTCTCTCTAGAAAATAGGTGTGGTAAAAGCAATTGTAAACTTGGAATAACGATTCAAAAAGTGCACTTACAAGTAGATTCTTTCCATAATGTCATAATGGTCGTGATGATTGCAGAATAAATCGTTTTTAGTTGCATTTAATGAACATCCTAGAATTGGAGGGATTTTAATGTATATGGAGTGTATGATTAAAGGAGATAGGACATATCCTTCCAAACCTGCTCTCTCCTTACTCTCTCACTATTTGTGCACTGACCTTAAAGAAATCCTCCCTTTTTTGCACCGTTGCATACATGGCTTCTTCTTCCATCCCCACAAATGTCCTCCTTAAAAAACCCTTTTATCATCTACACATTGACCTCCATCCCCAATATACGCCACGTACTGTGTAAGCGAGGCAAAACTAACATCAAAGTGACACCGATCATGATAGAGAGACTCAGAGCAGAGGGTGCAAAACACTTAGATATTTGGACAAAAGGCTCACTCTATCCATTGAATCCTATGACCAATGCTTTCCCTGCATTTTCAAATCCCACTAACTTATTGACCTTTGTAGGTGATGAAGAGAATGGATTGCTTGGCTACTGTAAAGCTCTAAACAACAAATCAGAAACTTATAAAGACATGGTGAAGCACCAAGCAAATGAGATTCAGAAACTTTCAAAGATGGACATACATACTTTTCAAGAACGACATTTAAGAGTTTATATATATATATATATATATATATGGAAATTTTGGAGTTCATTCCGAGGACCTTCTAAGAAAAATAGAATATGGACTTTCTCCTTCTAGAAAATAGGTGTGGTAAAAGCAATTGTAAACTTGGAATAACCATTCAAAAAGTGCACTTACAAGTAGATTCTTGCCACAATGGCATAACGGTCGTGATGATTGAAGAATAAATTGTTTTAAGTTGCATTTAATGAACATCCTAGAATTGGAGGGAGTTTAATGTACATGGAATGTATGAATAAAGGAAATAAGACGTATCCTTCAAAACCTGCTCTCTCCGTACTCTCTCACTATTTGTGCGCTGACCTTAAAGAAATCCTCCCTTTCTTGCACTATTGCATACATGGCTTCTTCTTCCATCCCCACAAATTTCCTCCTTAAAAGACCCTTTTATCATCTACACATTTGACCTGGATCCCCAATATACACCACTGTGTAAGGGAGGCAAAACTAACATCAAAGTGACACTGATCATGACAGAGAGATTTAGAGCAGAGGGAGAAAAACACTTAGATATTTGGACCAAAGGCTCACTCTATCCACTGAATCCCATGACCAATGCTTTCCCTGCATTTTCAAATCCCACTAACTTATTGACCTTTGCAGGTAATGGAGAGAATGGATTGCTTGGCTACTGTAAAGCTCTAAACAACAAATTAGAAACTTATAAAGACATGGTGAAGCACCAAGCAAATGAGATTCAGAGACTCTCAAACTTGCATTATGAGGACCAAAAGACTGTAATGCATCGCACACAAGAATCATAGGTCTTGCGAACAAAGGTACGGTCATTACAAAACAGAGAGACAATGTTAGGCACTCATGTGCGAAAGAAGAAACTACGAAATCTTGAAACGTTGAAGGTAGGCTCGTGCTGCCTTAAGAAAAGAATCCAAGCATTGAGATGACCATTGTAAACTGTCTAATTAATTTAAACTAATCTAAGTTTTTGCTTATGCTAGTTATGCTTTCTTTGTAAAGATTCTATCTATCTAGACAAAGAAAACATAGACCCGAAGGCGAATGTAGAAAGCAGTTAAAGCCATTGATAACTAGTGGTCTTGCAAAGGATATAATGCATGACAAAAAGTTCAAGGTTTTGCAATGGGATGTCGTTGACAGATTCATTTTAAAGAATGCAGTGCCTGCCAAGCATGGATAGGGTACATTGGACTTCCTTGGAGTTAGTAAAAGAGGTTACTCAGCAGTTCAACACTCTATCTCTTCCATGTTTGTGAAGAAGGGAATAAAGTCTAAGCTTTTACCAGCAGTTGCAAGTGTTAAGGAAAGACTACAGCTCAATAATGAGCAGACAGACTTCATTGAATGTCCATTTCATGTTCAAGATATTTATAGCTCACAAGGAACTACTGTCACTTATGATGAGTACAATAATACCTTCATGGACCTCACTTTTTTGCAAACTAGAATAGTAGAGTTCTACAATATCACATTCGAAGAGACAGGTAGCATTCTACATTTTGTTTTGAGGCTTAATGAGTGCGAGATTCTTAAAGAGAAGAAGCTAGAGCAAGTTACAATCATGTTAATGAATAGGCCTCTTTCCAAATGTCCCACTGATGACCCTTCATACTTTAGTGTTCAATAAGAAACAAGTATATGGTGGTTTGGTGCATTTTAGGTAATCTAGTTATCTCCAATTTTGCAGCTCGAGCAAGCCCTCTGTTGTACCTAAATTTTATATTTATTTTTTGTATCTCATAAGGATTAATCTTGCAGGTAAAGAAAGAAGACCATGAAATTTTATTTTGGGTGTTCCATCAAACCCCTATTCTAGATATCATTGATAGGCAAATGAATTGAGGAGAGGTATTGGATGTAGATGGGAGAGGAGACTTTCAAGTTCAAAGGAATCTTGCAGGTGACCTCAAAACACTAAAGTGTATGTATAATTGTGGAGTGCCATGGAAAAGTCTCCATGGTTGTATTGCATGCAAAGGTGATGGACCCAAAGTGGTGGCGAAAGGCTCCTACTTCACAATCAAGACTCTAATTTTCGACCAGTCCTGGATATACCAATCGTTAATGTCCATATTTGTACAATGCATGGTCTCTGCCGAATTGTAGAGAAGTTGCTATATCTGTAAATTGGGTTTGCTTGGAAAATCAAAAAATCAGCTGAACGACAAGTTTCTCTAGAGGCTTTAGAGCTAGTTTTGTCAGATATGATCTACATGGGGGCAATGTGAAAATCCAATGCGACAAAAAAAGGTCAATCAATGAGAAAGATGTACCCTACAAACCATCCATAGGTGGGGTCAAGGCACACTGTTTTCTATCTAAACCTCAAGGTATGAAAGATATGAAGCTAACAAAGCGAGGGAGAGTATATCACTCTACCTACATTAGCAAAGTCTAGTATATGCACTGGAAAAAACAAAGTGATGAAGAGTATATCACTCTACGTACATTAGCAAAGTTGAGTATATGCACTGGAAAAAACTTCATTTAGCAGTGAAAGACCACGAGCCAACAACTCACAATGCAAGGGGTGATGTGTGGCGTTCCATTGACACATTATTTCAAATGTTTGAAAATGATGATTGGTCATAGGATAATCTCAACAAGTTTAAACAGAACCTTTAGCTACTGAAAAAATCCTTTAAGATAGCATGGATTTACACTCAAATCAGTCATTACATGGTAAATTCAAAGCACCTCAGATAGTCTTAGTACTAAGTTTGTGTTTAAATTTCTAAGTAAATTTCTTGTTTTGCAGCACATTATTTTTAATCATTCTCCATACTTCATCCAAAAGTATGGGAATCCAGATATATGAAACACCTAGGGCGGAGAAGACTCATTACATGGCTAGAAATGCCTACTTCAGATACACAGCATGGAGGCTCTCGAAATAAGGCAAAAAGTTTGAAGGAGTTATTTCAGTGCTTTTATCGCAAAATCATTCATCGCATGCAACAAAAGAAAGCATTGGCCTCTTCAGCAACCGTACAGGCAATTAGACATTTGCAACTTCAAAAAAGAAAGCGAGCAGACGCATTCAACAACTCAATTGCTCTTGAAAGTCAAATGAGGTGGAGGGAGACGATGCAATATGCCAATCATCGGTGGAACAAGAGAGTTAGAGTTTAGATGATCGGATGTACCAGAAATGCCTGTAGAATTAAATTCAATATGTACCACAACTATTTGAACCTTTTGATGATATGCAAATATCATTTGGAAACTCGCGCTTGTATCTGATCATTAAATGTTTGCCATACTCTAAGAGTTCAGTAGGGTAAAAACCTTGTCAATGAGGATAACTTTGTCAGCATTTTGTGGCAGCATTGGACCACCTAAGAAGCCAGATAATGTCTTGAAAGCATAGGTTGCAATATTTCCCTCTTGTGACATTTTGTTGTGGAAGATTAGGACGGGTACCTCACACAAACTAGGAAGATATTGTCCTAGAACTGTATCCCTACCACGGAACTGTCTTCTTTGACGAAGAAGAAAGTCGTCCTTTTCAGCAATCCATGACTATAAACAAAATAAGTGTTTGTGAATGTGCGAGAGAGAAAGAGACAGGGATGGGGGGGGGGGGGGGGGGGGGGGGGGGGGTAGGACTTTATACCATGAAACTCTCATCTTGCAAAAAAAGCTCATCCTTCCATAGGTTGACTGATCCAGTTGACTCCTGGGCTGGTCGCTTAAACCAATCCTCCGTATCGTGTTTACTAGTCGATGGCTTAAGATTATTTTGAATAGTTTGAAATATGGATTCATCAGGAAGGATTTCTTTACACTCTTTTGCATTTTCAAAGCAGTGTTTAAGGCAGTCTAGTGGGTTACTAGAGATCTCCATTGCCTTGTCATCACTACTTTCATCTGAAACAAATCCATTCCTCTCCTCGTGATACTTGGAGATAGTGTCCAATGCAAAGTCCTCCCGTAAATAAAAAATACTTTGTATATCATGAAGGAAAATGTATGACCTATCTCCAAATTTAAACTCTGGAACTCCTGGTAGCATTAGGGTGGCTTGCTGCTCATTGAAACCTGGCACATCTAGAGGTAGCTTGATATCGGAGGTTTTCACTGAGAGAAGATTGCTTTGTTCC